>NC_090932.1:677423318-678041430 GCF_040938575.1 Ambystoma mexicanum | reverse complement strand
CCGTTTCCTCTGCGGTATTTTCTCGAGCCTTTCACTTTCTTCCTCTTTGGGTCCTGAATCTGCCACTCCCTCCCATCTTTGGTGGCATCTTCTCGGGATTCTTCCCGATCCTGCGGGTCTAGTAGGTCAGATATGCAGGCTTTGATTTGTTTCTCAGAGCTCAACCTGATCTTCATGCCCTCGTGTTCGAAGGAAAGAGAAAAGGGTTATCCCCATCTGTAGCGCGTGTCACGGGTTTTGAGCCATGTTGTAAGAGGTTTACACATTTTCCTTAGGGCCAAGGTCAAGGAAGAGAGGTCCTGATATATCGTTATTTGAGCTCCACTTAGGGTGATGGTGCCCCCACTCCTCGCCTTCTCCAGCACTCTCATCCTATCCTGGTATCGGTGAAACCGTGCTAGAACTGATCTCGGGCCTCCAAGTGGGCCTCCCGCCCTGTGAATGCGCTCTGTCTTGGGTTCATCAATGTCGTCGTCCGCAACCAGGAGTTTGATGATGTCGTGGAGAGTCATTTTTAAGTCCTCTTCTGTTTCCCCTTCTTTCTCGGGAATCCCAAAAAGCGTATATTGTTTCTTCTTTCTCGGTTTTCCAAATCATCCATCTTAAGTCTGAACTCTTGTTCTTTCTGTTCTGGTTCAGTTATTCTGTGGGCCAGCTGTGTTTCCAAAACATCAATTGATGCCTGATTGTTCTCGACACCTTCGACTCTATCCTCTGTTATCAAGGCGCTGTGTGAGTCTGTCGATTTTGCCTCCTATATTGGCTCCCATGTTCCTTATTTCCGCCAATATGTCTGCTATATCTCCTTTTGTGGCAGCGGTATCTGTGTCTGTGGTTGGCGTCAAAGCCATCTTGGGATCAACGGGGTGTCGCGGTGTCAGGCCGTATGCGTAGATGGCAAGTTTCTGTTGGACGTTCATACGCCTAGTGTCTTATTTTCGACGTGTTGGACAGTGCAGATTTCGGGATGCCTGTTACCACAGAGGAGGCACACGCCCCTTCGTCCTTTATTTTCTCCCTTCGCTTTCAGTCTAGGACAAATTCTTCTAGGTTTATCTCCGGGGGCCTTTCCCTCTGAGTGGTAGTTGTATCTGTGATCGTAGACTGAGTAGGATCCTCACCTCGCGGGAAGGGTCGCAGATGGGGTTGTTGGCAACTCCGTGGTGTTGTATATTTGCATCCCTGTGGGGGTACGCCCCTCAGGTGCGGAGTTTGTCTGCTGTATCCTTCGATCTTTTGGCGTTTCCTTAAGGAGGGATGACGATGGGCTGTGGTGGATAGGTCAGCATGAGGGTATATGGCTCTCGAGGTGCGGCTTACCTTGGGAGGCACGCTAGCTCCTCTCCCACCCTTTGCCGCCACCAGTGGCACCCGTATTTTGCGGGGATGTTATCGGAAGGTGCGTGCAACTGTATGTGTCGTCTTCCATATGTCCCTCTTTCATAATAAAGTTTTCCTTCCCTCTCGAACAATCTTACACCTTCCTATATGGAGATGGCTCAGAAAGTTGCGTTAAATGTCTCTTGTTTATTACCCTATAGGATGTATCCGAGGGTTATGGTCAGGGGTGCACCAGAGAAGTACTCCGCGGCCATGCTGTTTGCGCACAATACTAATTGTTCCTCATGAGTGGGAAGCCCTGCGGATGATACGCGGCCGGGCGTTAGTCGCTCAGCTGTGGTTCTGGCCATACACTTTGCAGGGCGCTGCTCCGGGGCATAGGGTGCAGACCGGGTCGCGTCCGGCACTCCTAGGGTCTGGAATGAGTCTGTTATAAGGTGCGGATCAACAGGGGAGAGGGCACCGGAGGTCACTTATTTCTTGTGCTACGCAGGGAGCTCCAGCGTCTCGTCTTGTGCATCCCAGGCTGCAGCGCAATCCGGCGGAGTCACCGCTCCGTCTGCTCTGCCACGGGGAGGCGATTTGGGCCCACCGCAAATATTTTCCTTCAAGGGAAAAGGAGGGACGGGGCCCGTGTCTATATTTCCTCCGTGGGGCGACCAGCGTCACAGCATTTCTGGCGCTCTCACAACTCCCTTTCTCTGCTATCCTGGTTCGCCGCCTGTTCGGCCAGCTCCCCGCATCTGAAAGTAAAGCTGGGCGGACACAGGGGCACAGCCTCCAGTGAACGTTCTAATGGGCGGTGGCGCAGCAGTCGCTCCAGGTGGCCTACGAGTTCAGGCCGGAGTCGGGATCGATTCTGTTTTCGCTTTCATTTTTACGATTCCACGACGATATTTGGAGGAAGCCGGGGCCGATTTCACCCAGATTTTCTCCCATACGTAGCGATGACCTTCCCACACCTCCGCCGTAAGATTCTTTTCCGGGGGGGTCTAAAAACGGGGGCTCATTCCGTTTTTCGTGACCTCGGGACGGGAGCTCACGCAGAAGAAATCTCATCCGCGTGCCCCCTGGTGGCCACCCCTTCAGTCCTTTTTCAACATGAAAATCAATGTGTGGCACTCTTATATGGTATTTTGATGGAAATCTCTTCTTTGGCATAGTTTGAGTTCATTGTTCAACTTTACACAAGTTTTAAATCTCCGGCTTCTGACAGAGGTGAGTAACGGTACTACACCTATTTTTGACAGCTTTCTTTCCATCAAGTATCTTTAAAAGAGGATTTTGTTCTGATAACACATGATTCTTGCTGACATTGTATTTAGTCTGCTATGACAGACGATTACTGGGCTTTCCTTTGTGCAGCGGTCTTCACGCCGCAGACCCGTGCTTCGCACGGGATGTCATAGTGATCTGCATTGCCGCTCGCCACTGAGAGCGCGCGTCCGCTCCCGCACCGGACCGCATCCCTCGGTCCGTTTGCATTATTTCCCTACTTACCTGCTGGATTTACATACAGCACGAAGTGGGTACCTCGCAGCTATGGCACACACCACCACACGCAGCGGCATTGCCCTTTCAGCGTCCGATATGCTGCAGACCCGTGTTCCACACGGGTCGCCATGGTGATCTGCAGATACACCAACTAGCTGGAAGCGCGTGTCCGCATCCGCATCGGACCGCACTTCCTGGTCCTTCATGATTGGCTCGTGCCGTGGAACCTCCTGCTTCACGCACGCGCGGTCGCTAGGGATGCCAACATTTAGTCTCTAGCTCCCAGCGCTCGCTTACGCTCTGAACACGATCAGAAGCTGTCCACGCAAGTCTTTCTGCGCGGTTTTTCCTGCTCTGGTGTTCTATCTGGGCTGAGCCCCCAGCACAGGTACTGTACCTCCTTTCCATGTTCCACTTGGCAACGGGATGTTTATGCGAGCAAGGGTTCTCCTCAAATAAATATTGAACACTTTCTCCCCGTACTTTTTAACTGATTTACACATGCCAGGCGACATCCTCTAAGGCCGGGTGCACCACTTTCTCTGCTTGGATGTGGATTCTTGCAGCAGAATAATGTGGAACACCCAACAAGGAGGTTGGATATATTAGGTGGTTTGTGAGCCATGATTTTTGCACATTTTTGATAATCAAGAAAACAGATTTCCAAACAGCTCTGTGTTTCTTTTTGGCAATCAGCATTGCTTTTTCAAGTGATCTCAGGCTACTTTGTGAGTAGCCCAATGGTGGGTTTTGGCAGTGATCCCCTGTGTTACCACTGACATAGGCAAAAGTGGATGGCAGCCTATTTTTCAGATTTTTACGGCGCACTTTCTGGTGATTTTTTAGCGAGCAGCATGCTTTCTGGCGACCATTCTGATGTTTCCCCTGCAAGCAATGCATAGTAATGTTGCAGGGCCTGGATTAGTGGGTTGAAACATCCCACATAAGGTCCATGTGTGGTCCGGTGATTGTGCTTCATTAGCCTCAGTGAAACTGATTCGCAGTGGGGCAATGATAGTAAAACCTTGATGAAGAGAGAGGGAATTGAAACACGGCCACACAAGGTGGGGGTGGGAGGCATAGACCTGTCTGAAGTGTCTGACTAGCACCCAAGACTGGCCATGTGAACTATATCCAAGAATTTGGAGAGAAATGTGTCTGTTTTATTGATTTCTTAGAGATGTGATGACACTTGGCTCTCTACAAACAATTTGACACTGCTGTCCTTAGCAAGTTGAACGGAAAAAGAAGTGGTGCGATAATGATGTGCAGTCATGAACCTTGTGATTGTGTGTGGGATTTTCCTTTGGTGTTGTACTGCCATTTACATAAATTCACCTTCGATCATAGCGATGCCGAGATTAACTTCTTGGACTTAATAATCAGACACAAAGGGGGTTCCCTGTAATGTGATCTATACCGGAAACCCACAGACAGGAACACTCTATTGCATTACACTAGCAACCATCCAGCGCACACAAAAGACAATTTGCCTTACGGACAATTCCTCCGTAATCGGTTGTGGACTATAAAAATCATGCAGACGCACTATCCACCCGTCTACAAGCTAGGGGCTACCCGAAAAGACTACTCGCACAGGCCAAGAAACGGGCCCGTAACACAAATCGGGATAACCTCATCCATCCAGTGCTTGAAAATTCACCACCAGCAGAGGATCGCATTACATGTGTGGTCACTTTTGGCAAGCACATGGCACAATTTAAGAGAATTGTCAATAAATATTAGCACATTGCACGCCTGAATTTACCAGACGAACAGCCCCCAATGTTCGCTTACAAACGTGCCAAAAATATAAAAGAACACTTGGTACACTCCTTGTATCAACCCGATACAGTGTACGCTAGCTCCCGCACTCTCTGCCCAATACAAGGTCACCACCCGTGCGGCAGCTGTGTCTCCTGTAAATTCACGAGGAAAATGAAAACCTTCCCCATCGGTGAACGACAATGGAACATTCGAGACCTTTCCAATTGTAAAAGTCAAAATGTCATTTACTGTATGGAGTGCCCCTGCGGCCTCAGGTATATAGGCCAAACCATGCGTGCAGTCAGCACACGCATTTCGGAACATCGCTCCAAAATCAGATGCAAAACTCTGCCAGCCCCCTTAGTGGAGCATTACCTGACCATGAACCACACCCCCAACGACATTTTGTGGTGGGTGGTGGAGAAAATCAAAGGTGGGCCCGACATTCACTACAGCCTGTTGAAAAGAGAATCTAGGTGGATTCACCGCCTAGATACGTACTGCCATGGTTTAAATGAGATCTTTCAGCCACTTCTTTAAATTGTTTCTTTTTCTATGCGGCACCAGCAGCCCGGACCCTTCTGAATGCTTCCGTGACTTTGTGGTCTGTGAGATATGCTTTCCACACACGTGTTGTGGAACATTGCACACTTACATCCAAACTAATTTTTTGCCCTGCCCCCCCCCTTCCCACCTTTTGTTCCCCCCTCCCCCCCTGAGCTCGCCTTGCCCAACGTCCATAATAACTCTCACGCGGGGTTCCACGCAGCGACACGTGTTCACTCTGCACCCCGATATATTCCATTCAGCACAGGAGCCCCAGACGTGACTATAGCTCATCTGATATGACAGACGATTACTGGGCTTTCCTTTGTGCAGCGGTCTTCACGCCGCAGACCCGTGCTTCGCATGGGATGTCATAGTGATCTGCATGGCCGCTCGCCACTGAGAGCCCGTGTCCGCTCCCGCACCGGACCGCATCCCTTGGTCCGTTTGCATTATTTCCCTACTTACCTGCTGGCTTTACATACAGCACGAAGTGGGTACCTCGCAGCTATGGCACACACCACCACACACAGCGGCATTGCCCTTTCAGCGTCCGATATGCTGCAGCCCCGTGTTCCACACGGGTCGCCATGGTGATCTGCAGATACACCAACCAGCTGGAAGCGCGTGTCCGCATCCGCATCGGACCGCACTTCCTGGTCCTTCATGATTGGCTCGTGCCGTGGAACCTCCTGCTTCACGCACGCGCGGTCGCTAGGGACGCCAACATTTAGTCTCTAGCTCCCAGCGCTCGCTTACCCTCTGAACACGATCAGAAGCTATCCACGCAAGTCTTTCTGCGCGGTTTTTCCTGCTCTGGTGTTCTATCTGGGCCGAGCCCCCAGCACAGGTACTGTACCTCCTTTCCATGTTCCACTTGGCAACGGGATGTTTATGCGAGCAAGGGTTCTCCTCAAATAAATATTGAACACTTTCTCCCCGTACTTTTTAAATGATTTACACACGCCAGGCGACATCCTCTAAGGCCGGGTGCACCACTTTCTCTGCTCCTAGGCACATCACCCGTACCACTAACGCTGTTTGTACTAGTTCGTAATAACATTACACAGCGGGCTCCACGTGGGATTCGACACGCTTGCTACACACAGGGGGGCCTCATCCTGGGAGATTGAGTAGGGATCTGCCCACAATAATGTTCTGCATTATGCACTTTGAAGGCCAATCTCCCTTGCCTAGCCTCATCTGTGCTCCTGTCTTTCTTTCTCTCTCTCTCGGCTCCCTTGCCCATTCCCTTGCGGTTCTCTTACCCCTTCTTTTCACTTTTCCCAGTTTTCCTGACCCATGCAGGATTCATCCCAAGTTCCCAGTTGGTTGATTGCAAGAATCATCACTGCACGCTTTACCAACAATGTCAAGCATCGGTTCATTCGTTGCCCAATCGACAGGTACCCTTCTATATTATTTTCAAATTCTCTGTCATGCAGAACTATGCATCTTCCTCTCATGACGGAGCACTGTAGCAATATGGTCCGGCTTCCTTTTGCCTCATACAGCATTATGTTTGTTTTTACTCTTTACACAGTCCTATGATGTAGAGTTCACCCTCCGTAACTAGGGTCCGCAGCTTCCAGCAGGACCTAGCTGGAGAAGGTCCTTTCCTCAGCCTTGGCCTCTTAGTGGAATCAGAACCGAGAACTTGGGATTTTAAGCACCGGCAGGTAAGCTGCCAGCATGGTGTTTTGAGTATTACTGAAGGTTTTCCTCATGTTCCATAAATATACTCACTGGAGTCCTCTCATATACATTACAGGGTCACCCCCACGGAGCCCTGATGAAGGCGGACGCAATCTCGTGCATCTCCGCCGAAACATGATAGGAGCTGGGAAGACCTGCTTTGAAAGGTTCCCAGTCATACTTGTCTCTGCACTTTCAGTTTCTGCCACGTTGGCTTAAAAGATATCTAGGCTTAATAGATATCTAGTTTTTTATATGACCCTGGAACATTCATTGTCATAATCAGAAGAAATACATATTAGGAACAAGAAATCCCCAATGAATGAGGATTTTCTTTTGAAGTTTGGGTAGCCCTTTAGCCCCTCCTGTTTCCATTTTTTTCGAATTTTTCAGTTTTGGATTGTTTTCACAAAAAACATTCACAGTTCTATAAGGACTTGCAATACTGTCTTACAACAATGGAATTGTTGAACTCTACCTGTATACTCAACATATAGGTCTCCATTCTCACCAAGTTGTATATATTACATTTCTTCTGTTATTTGATGTCATTCTGTAATATTGTTGCTTTTGCATCTGTATCTTGTATTTCACAGCATTGTTTTATACTTTATGCACTATATGTTAGTCTGTATGAGCAAATAAATCTTTGCTTTTGAATTTTTTGTACATAATTCCTTTGAACACAGTGAGCACTTTGTACATTTCTTTGACTCCTTGTTTGGACCTGCAACTAAGCAGACCAACCTCCTTTATTGAACCTTTTGGACCAGCCCAAATACCTGAACCGGTCCAATCATATATTTGCCTTTGAGCATTGTTCTCTAGCAAGGGTATTCTAATTTTTTCTCATGTTGTTGTACTGCCATGACGCCATTCTGGTTTCCTCTCATCACATACTTTGCATTTCAGCGGAAGAGAAGGTGGCTTTTGTGAATTGGATAAATAAAGCGCTTCAGGATGATCCCGATTGTCAACATCTTATCCCCATGGACCCTGCGGATAGCAGTCTTTTCAAATCCCTTAGGGATGGCATCCTTCTTTGGTAAGTCTTACAGTGGGGTCAAGATGAAGACCTCCACAGAGGATCACACTGCCACTGTCTATTCACATGCTCTGCCATATTGTATCTCTATTAGAATACGGTCTGTTCTGTATTAATGTGCTATGTACATCCTGTTGCCTCTTTCTTAATATATATCAACTCTTTGGCCCTCATTCTGAGTAGGGCGGTAAGGGATACCAGGCACCAGTAAGGAGACCGGTGCCGGTAATCCCTTAGCGCCCTATTATGAGGTCCCTTAGCGGGTCCCTTCTTTAACTTCTGGTCTGACCCGGTGTTAAGGGTGGGACCCGTTAAGGGACCTGGGCGCGAATAACGGGCTTGGCATACGCCGGCCCGTTATTTGCGCCCTCCACATTCCCATTGAGCCCTATGGTGCTCAAATGGGGAATGGTTTGGTAAATGGGGACTTACCGGTCCCTCCAAGGTCGGAATGGACTGGTAAGTCCCCATTGAATCAAACCTGAGTCGGTACCGGTATGGGAGGCAGTCATGGTGCAAATAGCGCCATGACTGCCACCATACTCGCAATGAGGGCCTTTATGTCCAAATCAAGCTTTTGACTTCCACGCCTGGCAAATAATGTGCCAGTTTTCCAATGGCTACCAAAAATCAATGAGAGTCTTCTTAATATGGTACGGCTAATAATGGGGATAGAAACGCTGGTGGGTGTGCATTGGCTCTCAACATTTTGTTATATTTCAAATATGTGTGACCTCGCCCGCAGTGTCACCAAAACCTGTAAGCTCTATCCAAGTCTTCCATAAAAAGATAGGTGAGTTAGTGTTGGATTGGCGAGTCGCACAGGGCAAACAAAATGATGTTCCCATGGAAAGTTCTGAAAATTGACAATTACCACGCAAGGCACTGGGAATACACACATTGAACTAATTCACACTTAACGAGGTCCTTATAAAGGAGTTATACTGCACCTGTCCAATTTTGAGAAGACCCAATGTCGACGACGGATACATTCCCATATGTATTCACACTTATATATTTAGAGGAACTCCAAGTATATTAATTGCTTGGAAAATTCAAGCACATCAAACCGTAGCCTTGAGTACGACCTTTGGTCGAAACACGTGTCGGCTGCATGCAGTCCACTACCACTTGATTTTGAATAAATTATGCAGTTCAGAAAACTGAGCTTTCATTTGATGAATTTAAATACTAATTGTTAATTTTCACAACTTTCCGTGGGAACATAACAATTTTGTTTGCCCTGCGCGACTAGCCAATCTAATACTTACTCACTCTTTTTAATATGGGTGTACTGATGTTTGACTCAAAATACAGTAGGTATTCTGTGGAACTTTACCCAAAATACACATATTCCCCTTCTTCTGAGCACTTCATTATTGACTTATTAGCACTGCGCAAGTTCATACATTTGCATTTCACTTGGTGAAATCAAATTTATGCTTGATGATAATTTTGTATTTTCTGGGATCATTGTTAGTTGGTAACATCGCCAGCTAGATGGTCGATACTGAGATTTTTGGACCACTTGAAGGTCATAGAATTGCAGCAAGCCTTTCATGTTTTGTTAGGCTATTAATTGAGAACCATTTGCATTGGGTAACAGTTGCCCCCGTTGGTTCCAGCTGTAGGAAATAGCAAAATTGTAGAATGCAGACACTATTTTTTTAAAATACTGTTTTATTATTTAACCCATGTGTCTTTCAAACTCTGATGAAAGTAGGCTGCTGACTTTTCCTTCACATTCCGATATTGCAATGCGTGCTCACCTTTGTGTTCCGCACTTGGGAAACCTGTGGTTTCAGATCTAATTTTAAAAGGCAGGTGTCTTCTCCTTTTCAAAATATCTCTCTCCCTCGGACTTCCTCATTATTTCCTCTTTTAAATGGCAATCAAGAGCATCTAGAAACCACTTTAGGGTGGTGCAAAGCAATGTATTAACACTTTTTTTCTTGACTTTGGTGAGGTGCATACTGGCGCTGATTTCATCAATTACAAATTACATAGGGCCTCATTACGAGGTTGGTGGAATGGGTTTACCGGCACCGGTAATGGTGCCGGTAAACCCATTCCGCCCCATTACGAGGTTCCCTTGCGGGACCCGCTCAGAATGTCTGGTCAGACCAGACGTCCTTTGCGGGTCTCGCAAGGGGACCAGGGAGCTAATAACGGGCCCGTTATTAGCTCCATCCCCATTCGAGCCCCCTAGGGGGTCGAATGGGAATGGGGATTGGTTTTTTTGAATGAGGAATTACCGGGTCCTCCAAGGTTGGAATGACCCGGTAATTCCTCATTCAAGGAACCCGGACCCGATTTTGGAGGCAGCCATGGCGCTAATAGCACCATAGCTACCTCCAAACTCGTAATGAGGCAATCTTTGTAGTTTCCTTGTGCATGGGCCAGTGCTATTTCTCTCTGTTAAGTGAAATGAAGTAATGCTTATTTTTATCAAAGTAATTCAAATTAGTGATATGAAGTGCTGGAAAGGAAACATTCTAGCACACTATCAAACAGCTTAATCCGTAACTACCATGGAGCACCTGACGTTGCACCAATTTGGTTTCCAGTACTCTAACAATCGGATTCAATAAAAATGCATTTACTAGTTTCCCTATTTGTATTGACTTTGTCCACCAAGTGGTGCAATGGTGGTGGGGTGTTAGTATGGCTGATGAAGGTTTACCAGGGTGATGATGAATCAGAGAAAGCCCACAGCTGGTGAAATGCTTATGATTCTGCAGCTGGGATGGATCCCTTGGGATGAAGAGGGAGGGGAGATGGTAGTCCAGATATTCTCTAGCTGAATGGCCCTCGTCCTCTGAAAAGTGGTAGCGCAGGGTTGTCCAACGCCAGACCTCGTGGGCTGGAATCATGACGGGTTTTCAGGATATCCCCAATTAATATTCGAGAAAAAATATTTGCATACATTTACAATCATTCTATGTATATTTATCTAATGATTATTAATGAGGAGTATCCTGAAAATACGTGTTTCCGGCCCTTGAAGCCTGGAGTTCGACAACCCTGTGCTAGAGGATCTGCCAGATTTTCTTTCCAAATAGGGAATGCCTCCTTGGCCTACCTTTTAGATTATTATTAAACTCTGAAAGACCAGGAACACCTCTGAAACTGGAGTCCAGAGGGTTCTTACACCGTGTTCATCTTCCCACATGCCTCTTGCGCTTGAAACCTGCTCAGCTGATGAGTCCATCTCAGCAGGTGAGATGGGTGGTAATGAAAGTGTAGCATCCGGGTGGAACAGTCTTTTACCCCTGCAGGATTTAAACACTATACAGAGGATTGCGAATGCATCCCCCTATTGCTCCAGAGGCCAGTGGAGAATTTCCTTAGGAGAGGAAGGGGTGAAGGATTGCATTTTCTCAGATGTAGGCACAGACAGTAGTCTCCTTGTTTGTTTCTGGATTCTTTGGTCTTTTTGGGGTGTTTTCTGTTTATAGGCACATGGGTAGATATTAATGACATTATCAAAATGGCACGGAACAAATGTGCACATTGGTTCATCTGGAGCGGTGGAAGTACTCTCCAGAGCATCATCCATTTTAGCTAATTGCCATTTTGATGATATTAACCCCAGAGTTAGGTGCTATTAAAATGAAATAGTACTACTCCCTGTGTTCCTCAGCAATACGTACTACTGTTTTCGAGCCTTAAAAGCACAGGAAACCGTTGTGTTTGCCATCAAGCATATGTGCTCCAATGAAAGTGTGATTGGTTGAGTATTCGTTTTGCTGTTTTCAAGACAGACATTGGCCCTCATTCCGAGTAGGGCGGTAAGGGATACAGGGCACCGGTAAGGAGACCAGTGCCGGTAATCCCTTACCGCCCTACTACGAGGTCACTTAGCGGGTCCCTTCCTTAACGCCTGGTCTGACCTGGCGTTATGGACGGGACCCGTTAAGGGACCTGGGCGCAAATAACGGGCTTGACATATGCCAGCCCATTATTTGCACCCTCCCCATTCCCATTGGGCCCTGTAGGGGCTCAATGGGAATGGGGAATGGTTTGGTGAATGGGGACTTACCAGTCCCGCCAAGGTCTGACTAGACTGGTAAGTCCCATTGCACCAAACCGGACACGGTATCGTTATTGGTGGCAGTCATGGCGGAAATAGCGCCATGACTACCACCAAACTCGGAATGAGGACCAGTGAGTTGTAAGTGGTCCACATACTTATAAACCTGGACTTTATGTTGAGAAATAACCTGTGCCAAGCGGCACATTCATGTGCTGAATTGGATCACCCCACAGAGGACCTTTTTTGATGATGGAAAGTTTGAGGAGGAGGATGTGGAGCAATTTGTGGTGTGTTGGCAGTGGTTGGTGAGGAATTAACAGATCATCATCAGAGGAAACCCTGATAGACCAATCTCTAGTTCGGTTCCCTCCAATCGGAACTCATGTTCTATTGTGTAAGCTCCAAATTGGACCCGAAGCAGCAGCAATGCTAAGCATCTGAGGTTTTAATGAACAGAATTGGTCCTCCCTGATGTTGATCTGGGTTGATTCCATATTCCTTGCAGATCTAAATCGGATTGGAGAGCTTGCAGCAGTCACAGCCCTTTTATTCCCCCTTCACAGAGAACTAGCACTTCGACGCAATTGTATATGAGCATATGATGCTTAAATTGTGCAAAACAATGGCACTCGGAATTATGGTGGACCATGATTCATCCAATACTTTGTTTTTCCCAAAATACATACATTTAAGCAGGCAGAACAGTGTCACGTGTGCCACTGCTTTCTTTAACGTGGGATGCCCACCACCCTTGATGGTAACATATTCTCAATTTCTTGCTGTTGTTGATAAATAATATAGTGGCATCATGTAGTCATTGATTATATCTTCTTAGTTGCGTTGTCTCATTAATTGTGTAGTCAGACAGCAATATTGTGGTTGCATCATATGTTGTTGCTGCTTGCCTGCTTACTGGCACTATCTAGAAAGTGGATCCCCCAGGTCCCGCTGATTTGAGAAATGACAACTGAGAGGAAGCAAAGCAAGTGCCGTCTTCCCTGACAGCATCACATAAGCATAACGCACTGTGGGAAACAGTAACACTAGTCTTTCACTTCATTTATTGTTTTTGTGAAGCACACAGTGGGGTGACTACTTCATATCGCTTTGGGGAAAAGAGGGCAAAGTTTGCTTCAAGTGGTTTCTTACAGAGTTGGAGATCCTGTCAGCGGAGTGATGAGGAAGGGTTTGGATCAAACGCTTATAATAAAAGCAATCTACCCACAGATTTGCAGGGCTTGACAAAGTCAACTTCGAGGCGAAAGGATAGGAGTGGTGAAGTTCTGCAGGGCTGGGCCTGTAATTATCTGCATCCAGTAGCTAAATGAGAAAAATAAAATTTCAAGCCTCGCTCTTCCCCAATATGGTTAATAATCTGCTTGGGTGGGAAGGACCATCGATGGAGAATCAGGCCAGGTCTGTAGGAGCAGCTGGCACCAGCCATTTATATAAGTGGCAGAGGAGCCACATTTAATCCCCTAAGATTAGGCCCCCCCAACCCAAAAATAGGGAGTGAAAATACCACCACAAAAAAATATGGAACTATGGACACATAGAAAGGAGCCTCGCCCCTGCTTCCATCCACAGAGGTCAACGGATGTGTTCAGATCACTGTAACTAGTAGGAAAGTGTCAGTGGAAGGAGCTGTAATATTATTAATACCTAAGCCTGATCTGCAGATGAGCTTCTATTCATTTTTCGCTTTCATGAATTAGTATGTGTAAAGAACTATGGATTACAAAAATGTATTTCTTTTATAGTTAATATATATTTTAGTCTCTGACTATGTCAAAAAACATTTTACTCCCAAATTCAAAAAATAGGCAAAAAATTCCCACTATTCAAAATCTTATGAAGGAGCCCTGGCTATGCCCCTTGCTATCCAAATTCCAGGAAACACGATCCTGGTCCCACGAGATCCAACGTGGCACATGCTATGGCGTCTAGAGTTTAAAAAACCAAGTTGGCACAGAGGCGCGGCTGAGGTGCCACTACAAGGAATAGTGTTGCACCACGAAGAAGGCCATTAGGCCAACTCGCACTAGCTCTGATCTAATGAGCATTCTTCCTGCAGCCGGACATGTAAGCAACTTTCCACCGCTGCTGATTGCAGGGGGCTGCCATGCCTGGGGGTGGTCAGTAACTATATGTTAAATGTGGTCATGCTTTTCCTATTGCATTGAAAACAACCTTCAAACTACTCTTCTTTGTACATGTGATTACTGCTGCTCACAACTGTAATCCCCATTGCCACTATCCTCATTGTTGGTGCTTGTCTGCGTTTTTCATTTAGTGCTCTAGTCGCTCCCATTCCAGATCCTACTGCCCTGGGTATCCATTGAGGCTGCTGCTCTCTGCTCTGTTGATTCAGATCATCACGACCTGAATTATTAAGGAGGCTGCTGCCACCTTTTATTATTCATTTGGATTATTGCAATCTGCATGATTAACTTACTTCGTCACCGCCTGCATTCTTCATTTGGACTACTAATGTGTCTGGATTGTGACTCTGTATTTCTGCAGTCCACAGTATTGATTCTGAGTGCCAGTGTGCACCACTGCTTTCCCCAGCATTGGCTTGGATTGCAGAAGTTGTCACGATTGCTTTAGATTTCCTATGCCTGATTGATATAAACTGGACCTGCAGTGTTAGCTTAGGTGTCTCCTGGTAACAAGGAGTGAGCGCATTACTACTGTCAGCAATGTGTTCCAATACGGCCCACATTACACATTTGTATCGCCACAGCCTGCATTCTAGGGCTCTTGTCTTACTGTAACCATTTTCACATCCACAGGGATAACTTACATGATCCTTTAGGATTCCTTCTACCCAGTGCCAAAGCTCTCCTTTTTACTACTACTGATACCCCCCCACCAAATGAGAGCCCACTTACATTAAATTAAAAAGAACATTTTACCAAAATATATTTGCCCTTACTGCAAATGCTTGATTTTATCTCTTCTGATTTCAACGCCAACAACATTTTATATTAATCTTATTTTTAAATTTGTGTAAGCATTTGACACCTATAAGCCTAAACTTGTGCCTCCACCGTCATTAAAACATGCCCCCCTACGTTGGTACAGGCTATATGAAAATTCGTTAATGCTTCACTTTAGAGCTGTAAGGTTCCAGATGACATGAAACAAGCCTGGGTTACCCCATTATTGAAAAAACCTAGCTTGGATCAAGGAGTACCCACTAACTATAGGCCAATAACTAATACCCCGTTCCTACTAAAGATACTGGATCGAGTTGCCTATACTCAGTTGCTCAACACCTTAGCTCATACCCTATTCTCAATGCGTTCCAGTCAGGGTTTAGACAAGGTTTCGGCACTGAAACCTCATTACTGGATCTCAAGTCACAACTGCTTCAAAGAATGGACAATCAAAAGGCCTCTCTTCTCATCTCACTGGACCAATCGGCAGCGTTCGACTTTGTCGATCACAGCATATTGGCAGAAAGGCTTATGTCTGTAGCCAACTGCTCGCAGTCCGCCACTAATTGGCTACTCTCCTTTCTATCCAATAGATCCAGTAGAGTAGGCGCCCACGATGCCAAAGCGCCTGCTATTAAGATACACTTTGGTGTCCCTCAAGGAGCCAGTCTGTCCCCGTGCATATATAATATCTTCATGACTCCCTTCTTCGCCCACCTTGCCAGGAGGGTATTTTATTCTCTAACTACGCAGATGACACACAATGTGTCATCCCCCTCACTTGTCAACACAACCAGGACGAAAGAGAACTAAATCGTATATTCACAATCATTGAACATTGGATGATGCTGAATAATCTCGCCTTAAAACGAGGAAAGACGGAACTTATGGTCGTGGGTTCTGACAACCTCTTGTCTAAATTAGACCCAGCGTATAAACATTTTCAGCTGGGAGATGCTCTAATTCCCGCTTTCCCTAAAGTTAAGATCTTAGGGGTGGTGCTGGACCAATCGCTTACCATGAATTCCTATGTGGCTAGTACGGTGTCCTCGGCCACCTACTATATTAAACTGTTATCCCATATGCGATCATTTATCTCTCAACCTAACACAGAATCTATTGCTCGTGCCATCATAGGATCTAAACTGGATTTCTGTTACAGCCTCTTAGCAGGTGCTAGCAAAAAAACATTAGTCACCTTCAGATGGTGCAGAACGGAGCGGTCAGAGTTATCGCTTGTCTGGCCCATAGAGCACACGTGTCTGAGGCACGCCGCGCGTTGCACTGGTTGCCCGTGGATGCGCGCATCACCGTCAGACTCATGGTTATTACCTTTAAATGTCTCAAGGGCACTATGCCCACCTACCTTCAAAGATATATAAGAATAAAACCTAATTGCAGAAATCTTCGCTCCAACAATCAGAACCTGCTCCATCAGTCCAAAGTTAAAACCAAAAAAGCCCAATGGGGTGCCTTCGCCTTTGTGGCAACAGCTATCCGGAACACCCTACCACTGCAGTTGAGACTCTCTGTAGCCCTGAGCAATTTCAAGAAGGACCTAAAAACCTTTCTTTTCAAGTAGTAGTATATGATCCTTAATCTCTCCGTCTGCTTCCGGATCTACAAATTTTGCTTGACCTTTCTTGTTTTGTCTGCGCCCTCACACCCATGGGTTTATGGTTGCGCAATAGAAATGTAATAAACATAAACAAACTATTGCATTAGAGTACAGAAAGATAGACATGTACTATGGGGAGGTAGACAGAGCTTGTTGTTTTATCAGCTTGACGTCGGGTCTATATGAAGTTGTATTTTGCAGTTTCTGAGATTGCCGAGCCCTTTGAACAGTTCCAGGATTGCTCTTTCAATGTCATCGGACATGTCCACTGCGGTCTTGAAGCTGAGGATGCACCCGCTGTTGGTCTCTGTCTTGAGCATAACGAGTTTGGTTATTTGGCCATCCATGGCCATACTAAGCACTGTGTTAGAAGCAAAGGGTGGGTATCCCCTGAAGCGTGGACCTGGGGAACATCGAAAATTAAAAGCCAGACAAAGTGGTCACACAAAAGAAAATAATGATTTAAATTAAATTCAATAGACTCACATGTGTGAAAGGAGGGGATAAGCTCAGGTCAGTAGAAATTATCTAAACATATTTTATTAATATCATACACATTATTCCATTTAAAATATATACGAGGATCTGAAAATTCCTACAAAATCTCCAAAGTGCATAAACAATTGACTAGTCGCGGATTCTAATTTGTCTTATACGTAATGCATTAAGGCTAGCCATAGTATTTGTATTCATCAACAAGACATAGCATTTATATAGGTCAGAAACAAGTCACCATTGCCAGCACTAGGTGAGAATCCCTTATAGACCTTTCTGGTTGAGTTTATGCTGTGTTAGTGTATTAGTGGTGGGGTCGGACTATAGGTAGATTAGGCTTCTGGACAGAGTAGCAGTTTTGATTGTAAAACATCCTGACAAGCAACTTTTCATTATTTCATTTGATAGCGCAAAGAACCAACATAGACTTGGGGACAGAACAGGCTTTAGTTTCTTAAGTTAAAAAAACACCACTTACAAATTTGACTTTGTGTCCGTCTCCTGAGTCTGACTTAGCAGATCTGACAAATCTGGACAATTCGTCCCTTCTTCCCGGTGGGGAGCCATCCCTTTTGAGTCAAGGTAGGTCAGCCTGTTGCGCAAGAACTACCCTAGAGGTCTGGGTAAGTGGAACCTCACTGGGAGTGACTCCGCTCTTGGGGACAAGGACTCCCATTTCAGAGCAAGGAGGGTGAGCGAAATGCTAACCGAATGCCTATGGGTTGGCGTTCTACTGATCTAGAAGCCCACGCCGGAACAAGAGCCGAGACAGAAAGACACCAGTCTCGTCTGGTGGCGCGAACAAGCAGGACCTGTGGTGGCCCAGGAGGCCGGTAACAGACGCTGAGACCAGACCGTTTGAGGGAGCTCAGATTCCCGAGGTCTGTGCACATTGAACTGTAGCTACACAGATATGTAGCGTTCACAAATCTTAATGTCTTTTTAAACAGTTCACCTTGGATATCATTCTGCCAGGTCCACAACACACTGTTAGTTGGGACTTTAGACTTCATCCCTCTTTATTGGCATCCCTCCCTCTGGTTCACTCTTCCCATTTCACAATTCCTTTTGCTTTCTTTTAGTGTGGGTGTCACTTCCCTTGCATTTCTCTATGGTTTTTCGGTCAAAGACTTTCAACTGTACAGGGATTTTGCTAGACCCCTGTATGGCCACTTTGACCTTTCTTGACGGCTCTCCTATGGCCTTCTGGTATCAGTAGTTTCCTTCAAACATGGGATCGACCAGAGCCCTTCGAGTAAGCACCCACGTGGTGCTGGACCCCTGTGCAGCTGGTCTTCCCTATACAATTGACAGTACTTTGAAGTTTCCTCAATGTGCCACTTTACGACTTTCATTCAACACAGTTTCTCCCCTCGACTCACCAGCTGTGATGAACGGCTTGGCTTTCTTCATATCGGGAGTCAAGGCTGGTACCACGCTAGCAGGCGTCTCCCTCTGTCCTGCTTATCAGCATAGGCACGCTCTGTGCTATGTTGACATCTGCTGTACCACACTTGGGCTATTGTTCGTGGTCTTACGATTCCTTCCACTGAGGTCTCGTGGGTCTGGGTCGGAAAGGGCACGGTTGCTTCTCTCCTTGTCAGCCTCTCGCCACCTTTCTCCTCCTCTTGAACTGCTGTGCTGAGTTAGCTCTCTCATTATGCAGTCTGCCTTGCTCATATTGTGCTCAGATGCTCCACCTTAAGAAAGGGCCATCAGGTGTGTGATTTTGGTCAATTGCCTGACTTTGCCTGACTCTTGTGTCGAGACCTGTCAGGTAAACGACTCTGTTAGTCTGTCCTCTTTCGTGGTGAGTGAAAGTGTTCAGGCCAGAAAAGGAAGGGGTTAAAGTGTTAGAAGAAAGTGGGTGGTTGCTTATCTCGGAAAAGTGAACATTGTGGGTTTTGTGACTTGAATAGGGGGGATTATGTGAACAGTAATTTTTTGTCAATTTTTGTTGGTAATTCGGAAAAATAATGACCAGAGGGACGCGGAAAAGAATGATCGGGAGTATTCGGGAAGGACACAGGAAAACAAGGATTAGAGATAGTTTATGGGTGTAACAGGGCTTAGGTGCTTAGGGGAATTGTTGTATACAGAATGGTCGCTGGATCTGGGCCACGGAGATTCAATGGAAGGAAGAGAGGTAGATGGAGTGCAGCCTACCAAGGCCTTAGGGAGCTCTTCCTCCTCTTCTTCTCTGGTACAATACAGTGTCATACCTGGAGTATTTCCCTGAACACAACCCCAGGTTCCCCTGACCAGGTGATCCTTCGTCGCTCGTCTATCCCTAGGGTTTGGATAAGAGAGTGCCAGTTCTTCTGTGGCCACCTGAATAAGGGATTCACGGCGTCTACTTGGGAGAATACCCTCAGGTTTCTCACACAAACCACTTCTCACAATTTCAGCCAAGGATTGTGGGGCATTGGGCCTCATTACAAGTTTGGCGGTAGCCTTGCCGGTAATACCGGCAGGCTGCCGCTAAACTTGCAATTTTTTCCAGCACCCGCAAATGGGCAATTACCAGTTCATTACAGCCCTGCCGGACCCGGTAATTGCCCATTTGCGGGCGCTGGAAAAAAAATGTTCCCCATTCCCATTCGGCCCCATAGAGCTGATGGGAATGGGGAGGTTGGATGCACCAGCGCTGTTTATAAGGGTACCGGTGCATCCAACATGCTGTGCTCGCAGGTGCCTTTCTGCCCGCCAGGTCCGACCACAAAGGCACCCGCGAGCACAACTCGTAGTTTGCCGGTCCAGGAACTACGGTACTGGCAACCTAATAAGGAGGCCCATTGTCTTTAGTAGAGCCTAACCAAAAGCATAAGGGCACACAACAATTTCATATTCTAGTGCGGCAGTCCCGTGTTTTTTAGTGCTCCCTCAACTAGTATCTTCCTTTGTATCGCCGCATTTGCCCTTCTCATATCTACGCATAACTGGTTGGACCCTTCGGCTGTTTTTTGGGGGACCGGTACTATAGGGGATACCCAGAGTGTGGGCCCCACAGCTGGTTCAATGACATGTTGGTCCCATAATTTCTTGAGTTCGTCCTCCACCTGTTTCTGTATATTGACCAAGATGCCCCAGTAATGTTGTTTTATCAGCTTGATGTCGGGTCTATATGAAGTTGTATTTTGCAGTTTCTGAGATTGCCGAGCCCTTTGAACAGTTCCAGGATTGCTCTTTAAATGTCATCGGACATGTCCACTGCGGTCTTGAAGCTGAGGATGCACCCGCTGTTGGTCTCTGTCTTGAGCATAACGAGTTTGGTTATTTGCCCATCCATGGCCATGCTAAGCACTGTGTTAGAAGCAAAGGGTGGGTATCCCCTGAAGCGTGGACCTGGGGAACATCGAAAATTAAAAGCCAGACAAAGTGGTCACACAAAAGAAAATAATGATTTAAATTAAATTCAATAGACTCACATGTGTGAAAGGAGGGGATAAGCTCAGGTCAGTATGAATTATCTAAACATATTTTATTAATATCATACACATTATTCCATTTAAAATATATACGAGGATCTGAAAATTCCTACAAAATCTCCAAAGTGCATAAACAATTGACTAGTCGCGGATTCTAATTTGTCTTATACGTAATGCATTAAGGCTAGCCATAGTATTTGTATTCATCAACAAGACATAGCATTTATATGTGATTTGTGTGGTCAGACTGCTGATATGACTACCATGGCAGGGGTGTGGTGGACCCACAAGGGTACATGTCTATTGTCGACGGTTTTAGCTTTGGGGCTGCGGGAGACTGTTGTATGCCTTCTCGCCTAGGATGTTTACCGTTTCCCCCATGTCAATGAGGAATTCAGCTGGCGTGCTGACGTGCATGATCAGTTTTGGGCTGTGTTCCTCGGCCACATTGTTGTTTAGTATCCATGCATATGCCTTTTCCCTCTGATCATCTGTAGACGATGCACAGTCAGTGCTCCACAGTGATTGTACTATGTATCGGACATGTCGCTTAGAACGCCAATGTCTGTGTCTGTCAGATGATCATTGTTCTCTGATCTGGTGCTCTTGCAGTCATCCGGTCTGTACCTTCTTGTCTCACTTCCCGTTCCATCCTCACACCGGCCTGTCTGCACTGCTCTCCATCTCTTTTGGCAGTCTTTTCCCTTGTGTCGGCAGGGGTGCGTTCTTGCAGACAGCTCTGGGGTGATCCTCGTTTCCGCAGGCTGCGCATTTTCGTCCCAGTGCTGGGCACGCACCCACGTGGGGATACTCGTAGCCACACTTGAAGATCAAGGAGTCACTACACCTGGATGCATTGTTGGTGGCTCGAATCGGTTTGTTCAAACTCTCCCCTTCTGCCTGTCGGGGCTGTATATTCACCTTATTCATGGTGTCCATTTGTTGATCAATGGTGGATTCCATGCAGACTAATGCAAGTATTTCTTTGGGGGCCTTTGTTTTTGCAACAATTTCTTTCAGAATGCCTGAGATTCGCACCCTGCAATGACTTGGGAGTGCAACGCCTCATTGTTAGAGTACCTGTGGAACTTGCAATGTTTGATATTGACGCGCAGTCTCATGACGAGGCTGTCGAGTGTTTCACCCTTGTCCTGGCATGTCATGTGTAAGATGTGTCTCTCATAATCTATGTTTGTGTGGGGGGCGAAGTAATTCAACAGCGTTACATGTAGGTCGCGGAATGAAGCGGTCTCTGTGTCTATTAGCTCACCCACAATGTCTCCCACTGCAAGACCCACTGCTAGCGAGAGCATGTTCTTTACCCTGGTGTCATCTGTTTCCTATGGCTCCAACATGGAATTTAAAGTCCAATTGGCCACCGCACCCATCTCGGCCCTAGATTGCTAATGTCTCGCAGATCAAATTCAGGAGGCAGGTGCATTACTTGTGCCTCACCCGAGGGTAGCTGAAATGAGTCAGAAGGCCTTGCGGGCACTGTTGCCGGTATCTCACCTTCCGACATGATGAGATCTTTCTAGAAGTGTGGGCACGTGGTTGTCCTTATCTTAATCTGCTTTGACTTGTTTGGTCAGGCTTTACCAAAAGTGCTGCAATGTATTTCTATGGCACAAAACAATTTAAATGTGCCAGTACTGGTGGGCTGATGTGCAGGCTGTGATCACCCGCTGTGTATTGCGGGCAGGAAGCATCTCTTGTAAATTTCCTGGGTGGCTCTGTGCAACTGTGTGGCTCTTGCCTGCGGTCGGTAGGGGAAATGAGAGAGAGACGTGGGAGGTGTGCCAACGCGCTTCCACTAGTGCCCGGCAGCACTCCTCCCTCTGCGCTGCCTGCTTTCCTGTCAGCAGTAGGGAAGCACGCCGGTCTCGCTTGCCAGTTGGACGCCGGTGGCTGCATCATTGCACAGTCCTCCGCGGGCCTCCGCACCCACCCAGGTGCTTATGTGAGGTGTGGGTCAGGGGAACCGTAGTGCGGGTCCAGCCCCTCTTCGTCAATGTGAGGGTCCGCCCTCACACTTCGACTGAGGACCACTCTGTTGCTCAAATAAGACAGTGGACACAAACTGTGTACATACGCTTCTTTATTAAAGTGAAAGTAACTCTCCCCCAATGCCCTGGAATCCCACCCTATGCCTGCATCACTTCCCTTCCCTTTCCTCTCACCTCGTCATAGCCACTTCCCAAACCCAATGACGGTGATGGTCTGCACCCCATGTACAACATCACAGATAGGATGCCAAGCCTTGTCATCTTATTGGAGTATCTTGCATGCAAGGCTGTACCTAACATGCAAGGCTGTATTTGGCATAAGAGCTACACCTGGAAATATATGATGCCAGGACATGGGCATAGGGTGGCAACATATGAGTGTATTTCGCTGCTCCTGGGCAATTGCTGCTACATCAAGCATATAATGGGAGTACCTACTGTATGGGGCTGCACCCAGCATATGATTGCTACACTTGCGTTGTGGATTTGTCTCTAGGCATACGATGACTGTAGCTGGGCATATGATGAAAGCAAAGGATAATAGGTCGCCTTCCCCTACCTTAAGACCCTGAGTCACACCAGGTTAAATCCAAGGTAATCTCATGTAATTTTAAGATTACTCATACCACGCGTAATTTACAAAAATATTTTATTTTTATTTTTATTGTTCAGACAACACATGCCTAAAATAAAAAGGGCATTCAAGCGCCTAGATCTAAAAAACAAACTGTGCTAGTCACTTACAATCTAACTGGTGTAAACCCACCAGACCTTTCGAGATGCCAGATTACATGGAGAAAGGTAACGGGAAAAACAGTGTGTATTACTGCAAGCATGGACACATATAATTTCAGGGAAGACTCAAATATATTGGAGTCTCCCAACTGTAATGTATGCCTCAAAGGTTTTTTGACCAGAGCGGGTGATCTAGTTCTGTGTTTTGATTCTTAACCACTCTGTTCTAATTTACCTATGTTGGTGTAGGGTAACTGCGAGTTGCTTGATTCGCGCCAGCTGCCCTTTTGCAATTTACTGAAAGTGAGAGATAGGAATCAAGAAAGTGAAAAAGTTCCTATTAGCAAGTCGACATATGTTTCGGCCTTTCTGACTCATACGGAACTCTCTCTGGTGCCGTTGGTTCTGATGGTAATAGTGGCCGTCTTCAGGACAGAGACAATTTTGTTGTTTTCAGTAATAGATACTTTCCCATTAATAGAACATCTAAAATGGAATACATAAAAAAGGTGTTTTACTAAGAGCATTTTATCAGCCAAAACTAAAAACGGTGGTAACTGACAGTGTTGAAACCGTAGTTTTTTGGACTAACCTGAGTGTTTCTCAATTTCTTTGGGACGTGTATGGTAACTTTAATCGGCATTTTCATCCGGCTCCTAAACGGATGCCGCGCATTCAGTTTATTATCATGCACTGTATCTGTAAAAATACATACAGTCATCAATAAGGCGCCAGTATTGGCTATGCGCTACTTAGTCACTTGAATATTTGTCAGTTAGTAACATTAACTGGTTAAAAATACCTTTAGTGGTTAAACTTGTGACGAACTGGTGAAGATTAGAAACTCCACTCAGCTTAGTTCACGGTGGTGCTGTATTCATACTGCAGGCACTTTCATCTGTTAGTATGGATGAGCAGCAGCTGTAGGAAGTAACAGAATCGGTCAGGGCTCATTACACTAAGTAAATTCTAATTCTTAATTTGTTTCTATTTAATTAGTGATTTTCCATCCATATAAAGTGCCAGAACCTATCATAATTATGCACACGTTCTGCTTAAAGTTGCATTAATCTTGTTGAGCCATTTGAATTACGCAACATGGCATTTAAAGCTACGTACAAAACATGGGTAGAGCACCAAAATGTGTTCTTACTCATGTTTATAAGGAGTCGTGGATGACAGCTATTGAGTTGTTGCGTGCTAAATAAATATACGCAGATCAGGTAACCCAGTGACTTATGGGCTCTGAAGTCTATCACGTGTTTTCAAGGCATCACGATTGATTACCAAAACCCCGAATTCCAGCTATGGACGTGCTACGAGGTAGATGCATATATAATAGCCCACTGCCTTCATAATTCTGAAGAGTTTCATGCAGTGACTTGCTAAGCCAGTGATTCCACGCGTTGTCAAATAAGCGGATGGAATTGTTTAAATAACTTGTGCCAAATGCACCGTTGTATCGTATCATAACTCACCTACAGCAAGGGGCCAGTCAAGTTCCTTGCGCTCGAGTAAATCCGGAGTCTGCTGTTACACCGGGAAACATTTCTTGCCGGCTAAGTGTGTTATTTAAAGGAGCGTCATAATCACGTGATGTAAAATCACATGCGCATTCCAAAAAAAAAAAAAAAGAGGTTTTGCACATACGAATTTGCTAGCTGCTTCTCAAACCTCGTGCTGTTCTTTAAATAAACCGCACCAAGGACCAGGGTCACGCTCTAACGCTTGTGGTTTACACAAAAACCTTTGGGCTGAGTGTTCTGTATGTGATGCATTTGAGACAACTACAATGCTGCTGGGAAATGTAGTTTATACAGGTAGTACACTTTATATATTGATGTAAGCAGAGAGAGAAATATACTCTGTAAGAGTCAAACACAGTTACATTGTACAAAGCAGGGAAGTGGATATTATTTAGAAACCGCTTTCCCTGTGGGTATTTAGCCGGTACATAAGACATTGCATTGGAGACCTTCAACATAATATTTGTGCGAGACCGTGCATAATGTGTTATCACATGACATTGACATGCTAATGCTTTGTTCAAGTCTAATTGCAGTGTACAGACACGGGGGAGAGATCGTTTTAGAAGGTCATATATCCAGAGCACTTGGCCTGTACATTCTGCGTTGTATTGGGAACCATCAGCCATGTTTGTGTACAAAATCTTAGATGGTATGTAATCAGTTAATATTACAGTTATACAAGCAATTTACCATAGAAAACAACGCCCAGAAGTGTTGCTTTTATCGTTTCTGTACCATCAGATGGAGTAAACTTGTATTAGTTAAACATGGGAAGGAAACAGATAACATAGTGCCACACATAAAGCATTTGTTCCTTCTTTCACAGAAATGTATTCCATTCGACAGCTACATTTAGACCTCCTTTTACTGAATTGGTTTCATAAATCCAGCGTTGTTCACACCTGGTTAGAGCCAGATCCCGGTCACCACCTCTTACAGCTTGTTTAACCAGCTGTAGGACGTACCAGAGCATCTCTGTCGGTTTGTGCTGTTTTTGCACATAGTGAGCCACCAACGGTTTGTTCTCTATTTGGTTTTTTATACACGATTTATGCTCGCAAATTCGTTGTCTAACCTGCCTTTTTGTTTTACCAATATATGCTAGGTTACAGGGGCAGAGAATAACATAAACCGCCCATGCAGTGGCGCAGTTAGTGAATTCTCGCAGGGGAATTACTCGGGTACCTAGGGTGATATTCTTCATATTCTTCGTTTGTGGGCAAACTGAGCATTTGCCACATTTGTGATGTCCTGTCACTGGAGGAAGCCCCCATAGTGTATTCTGGGTGGTTTGTGGTGTTTCTGGAGATGGATAGGTGTGTACCAGGTTATCTCTGATTGTTTTGCCTTTTAAATGCAAAACAGGGTTTTGCTGGATTGAAGTCCTCTGTTTTTAGCATGTCCCAGTGTTTCAAAATGGTTTTCCGCAGAGGGGCACTTATAGGGCTATAGGTACTCACACAAGTGATCTTATTCAATGTGGTTTTCTGTGCCGGGTTTAGGCAGTTCTCCCTATTCATATGTTGTGCTCTTTTATAGGCTCTTTGGATGGTTTGTTTTGGGTAGCCTCGGTCCTTTAATCTAGTCTTAAGAGCTTGGCCATGTGTTTTATACTCTGATATCTGGGAACAATTTCTGCGGATTCGCAGAAATTGACCGAAAGGGAGGCCCTCTTTCAGACTTTTCGGGTGAAAACTTGTGTAATTAAGAAGTGTGTTTCTATCTGTCGGTTTCTTATAGAGAACTTTTTCCAATTTGCCATCATTAGTCTTCACGATCTCTAAGTCTAAAAAGGAAACTTTGATGTTATTATATTCAATAGTAAATTGGATACACAGATTTTGGAGGTTTAACCAGGAATGAAAATCTGTCAAAGATGATAGAGGGCCTCGCCAGAGCATAAACACATCGTCAATGTATCTGTACCATGCGATGATGTTAGATTTAAAAGGATTGGTACAGTTGTAGATGAATTTAGTTTCAAAGTCATCCATGTATAAATTAGCAAGGTCAGGTGCAAATGTAGCACCCATGCTAGTCCCTTGTAACTGGTTATAGAAAGTTGTTTCATATAGGAAGAAGTTTTACAAAGGTAGCGGGCGCCCCTCTCTCGCAAGAACAGACATGATAACCTGTTCAGTGGTTATTAACCACTTGAGAGTTCGCAGCCACTGCTTTTACTCACTGTGCCTTTCACCCTAAGTTAACAGGGCAATCCAGACGTGGACCCCTTGCTCACTGTTCTTAGAGAGGCAACAGTTTCACCTCAACAGTTTCACCTCACTGATGATGCCCAACAAGGCTGAAACACGTGTATGGGGTTACTGATGGTACTCTTGTTCAGAGGAGAATTGCCTAGCATTTCGGCGCTGGACTGCCCCTGGGCAGGACAAAGGCTGATATGCGGGGACATTTCTTCTCTGTGAAAAGGACAGTGAGCTAAAGACTTGGTAGAGTCTCTCCCAGGGGTTATTCACCCAAGAACAGGTCATTGGGCTGTGTTCGTGCTGGTAGAGAGATTCCCAGACCACCCTTTGTTTGCATACATTAACTTTGGGTTTCACCCTAAGTTAACAGGGCAATCCAGACGTGGACCCCTTGCTCACTGTTCTTAGAGAGGCAACAGTTTCACCTCACTGATGATGCCCAACAAGGCTGAAACACGTGTATGGGGTTACTGATGGTACTCTTGTTCAGAGGAGAATTGCCTAGCATTTCGGCGCTGGACTGCCCCTGGGCAGGACAAAGGCTGATATGCGGGGACATTTCTTCTCTGTGAAAAGGACAGTGAGCTAAAGACTTGGTAGAGTCTCTCCCAGGGGTTATTCACCCAAGAACAGGTCATTGGGCTGTGTTCGTGCT
Organism: Ambystoma mexicanum; assembly: GCF_040938575.1. Classification (NCBI taxonomy): domain Eukaryota; kingdom Metazoa; phylum Chordata; class Amphibia; order Caudata; family Ambystomatidae; genus Ambystoma; species Ambystoma mexicanum. The sequence goes on along the minus strand of NC_090932.1, from coordinate 678,013,891 downwards.
GGTAGAGAGATTCCCAGACCACCCTTTGTTTGCATACATTAACTTTGGGTTTCACCCTAAGTTAACAGGGCAATCCAGACGTGGACCCCTTGCTCACTGTTCTTAGAGAGGCAACAGTTTCACCTCACTGATGATGCCCAACAAGGCTGAAACACGTGTATGGGGTTACTGATGGTACTCTTGTTCAGAGGAGAATTGCCTAGCATTTCGGCGCTGGACTGCCCCTGGGCAGGACAAAGGCTGATATGCGGGGACATTTCTTCTCTGTGAAAAGGACAGTGAGCTAAAGACTTGGTAGAGTCTCTCCCAGGGGTTATTCACCCAAGAACAGGTCATTGGGCTGTGTTCGTGCTGGTAGAGAGATTCCCAGACCACCCTTTGTTTGCATACATTAACTTTGGGTTTCACCCTAAGTTAACAGGGCAATCCAGACGTGGACCCCTTGCTCACTGTTCTTAGAGAGGCAACAGTTTCACCTCACTGATGATGCCCAACAAGGCTGAAACACGTGTATGGGGTTACTGATGGTACTCTTGTTCAGAGGAGAATTGCCTAGCATTTCGGCGCTGGACTGCCCCTGGGCAGGACAAAGGCTGATATGCGGGGACATTTCTTCTCTGTGAAAAGGACAGTGAGCTAAAGACTTGGTAGAGTCTCTCCCAGGGGTTATTCACCCAAGAACAGGTCATTGGGCTGTGTTCGTGCTGGTAGAGAGATTCCCAGACCACCCTTTGTTTGCATACATTAACTTTGGGTTTCACCCTAAGTTAACAGGGCAATCCAGACGTGGACCCCTTGCTCACTGTTCTTAGAGAGGCAACAGTTTCACCTCACTGATGATGCCCAACAAGGCTGAAACACGTGTATGGGGTTACTGATGGTACTCTTGTTCAGAGGAGAATTGCCTAGCATTTCGGCGCTGGACTGCCCCTGGGCAGGACAAAGGCTGATATGCGGGGACATTTCTTCTCTGTGAAAAGGACAGTGAGCTAAAGACTTGGTAGAGTCTCTCCCAGGGGTTATTCACCCAAGAACAGGTCATTGGGCTGTGTTCGTGCTGGTAGAGAGATTCCCAGACCACCCTTTGTTTGCATACATTAACTTTGGGTTTCACCCTAAGTTAACAGGGCAATCCAGACGTGGACCCCTTGCTCACTGTTCTTAGAGAGGCAACAGTTTCACCTCACTGATGATGCCCAACAAGGCTGAAACACGTGTATGGGGTTACTGATGGTACTCTTGTTCAGAGGAGAATTGCCTAGCATTTCGGCGCTGGACTGCCCCTGGGCAGGACAAAGGCTGATATGCGGGGACATTTCTTCTCTGTGAAAAGGACAGTGAGCTAAAGACTTGGTAGAGTCTCTCCCAGGGGTTATTCACCCAAGAACAGGTCATTGGGCTGTGTTCGTGCTGGTAGAGAGATTCCCAGACCACCCTTTGTTTGCATACATTAACTTTGGGTTTCACCCTAAGTTAACAGGGCAATCCAGACGTGGACCCCTTGCTCACTGTTCTTAGAGAGGCAACAGTTTCACCTCACTGATGATGCCCAACAAGGCTGAAACACGTGTATGGGGTTACTGATGGTACTCTTGTTCAGAGGAGAATTGCCTAGCATTTCGGCGCTGGACTGCCCCTGGGCAGGACAAAGGCTGATATGCGGGGACATTTCTTCTCTGTGAAAAGGACAGTGAGCTAAAGACTTGGTAGAGTCTCTCCCAGGGGTTATTCACCCAAGAACAGGTCATTGGGCTGTGTTCGTGCTGGTAGAGAGATTCCCAGACCACCCTTTGTTTGCATACATTAACTTTGGGTTTCACCCTAAGTTAACAGGGCAATCCAGACGTGGACCCCTTGCTCACTGTTCTTAGAGAGGCAACAGTTTCACCTCACTGATGATGCCCAACAAGGCTGAAACACGTGTATGGGGTTACTGATGGTACTCTTGTTCAGAGGAGAATTGCCTAGCATTTCGGCGCTGGACTGCCCCTGGGCAGGACAAAGGCTGATATGCGGGGACATTTCTTCTCTGTGAAAAGGACAGTGAGCTAAAGACTTGGTAGAGTCTCTCCCAGGGGTTATTCACCCAAGAACAGGTCATTGGGCTGTGTTCGTGCTGGTAGAGAGATTCCCAGACCACCCTTTGTTTGCATACATTAACTTTGGGTTTCACCCTAAGTTAACAGGGCAATCCAGACGTGGACCCCTTGCTCACTGTTCTTAGAGAGGCAACAGTTTCACCTCACTGATGATGCCCAACAAGGCTGAAACACGTGTATGGGGTTACTGATGGTACTCTTGTTCAGAGGAGAATTGCCTAGCATTTCGGCGCTGGACTGCCCCTGGGCAGGACAAAGGCTGATATGCGGGGACATTTCTTCTCTGTGAAAAGGACAGTGAGCTAAAGACTTGGTAGAGTCTCTCCCAGGGGTTATTCACCCAAGAACAGGTCATTGGGCTGTGTTCGTGCTGGTAGAGAGATTCCCAGACCACCCTTTGTTTGCATACATTAACTTTGGGTTTCACCCTAAGTTAACAGGGCAATCCAGACGTGGACCCCTTGCTCACTGTTCTTAGAGAGGCAACAGTTTCACCTCACTGATGATGCCCAACAAGGCTGAAACACGTGTATGGGGTTACTGATGGTACTCTTGTTCAGAGGAGAATTGCCTAGCATTTCGGCGCTGGACTGCCCCTGGGCAGGACAAAGGCTGATATGCGGGGACATTTCTTCTCTGTGAAAAGGACAGTGAGCTAAAGACTTGGTAGAGTCTCTCCCAGGGGTTATTCACCCAAGAACAGGTCATTGGGCTGTGTTCGTGCTGGTAGAGAGATTCCCAGACCACCCTTTGTTTGCATACATTAACTTTGGGTTTCACCCTAAGTTAACAGGGCAATCCAGACGTGGACCCCTTGCTCACTGTTCTTAGAGAGGCAACAGTTTCACCTCACTGATGATGCCCAACAAGGCTGAAACACGTGTATGGGGTTACTGATGGTACTCTTGTTCAGAGGAGAATTGCCTAGCATTTCGGCGCTGGACTGCCCCTGGGCAGGACAAAGGCTGATATGTGGGGACATTTCTTCTCTGTGAAAAGGACAGTGAGCTAAAGACTTGGTAGAGTCTCTCCCAGGGGTTATTCACCCAAGAACAGGTCATTGGGCTGTGTTCGTGCTGGTAGAGAGATTCCCAGACCACCCTTTGTTTGCATACATTAACTTTGGGTTTCACCCTAAGTTAACAGGGCAATCCAGACGTGGACCCCTTGCTCACTGTTCTTAGAGAGGCAACAGTTTCACCTCACTGATGATGCCCAACAAGGCTGAAACACGTGTATGGGGTTACTGATGGTACTCTTGTTCAGAGGAGAATTGCCTAGCATTTCGGCGCTGGACTGCCCCTGGGCAGGACAAAGGCTGATATGCGGGGACATTTCTTCTCTGTGAAAAGGACAGTGAGCTAAAGACTTGGTAGAGTCTCTCCCAGGGGTTATTCACCCAAGAACAGGTCATTGGGCTGTGTTCGTGCTGGTAGAGAGATTCCCAGACCACCCTTTGTTCATATAGGAAGAAGTTTTCTCTCAAAGCCAGACAAATACATTCTAGTATGAAGGCCGTAGGCACTTTCGTCATTGTGGTAGTACGTAGGTTAAGGTATTTAGACATTACGGTGAGGCAATCTTGTTGAGGTATACTCGTGTAGAGAGCTACAACATCCAGAGTGACTAGTATATCTTCTGGTGCAATTTGGATTTCTGCAATGGTTTTTATCATACTCGTAGTATCCTTAATATATGATTGCATCTTGCCCACGAATGGCCGCAAAAACCAATCTGCATACCCGATTGCTACACTTGCGTTGTGGATTTGTCTCTAGGCATACGATGACTGTAGCTGGGCATATGAGACTGTAATGGACATCAAATAGGCCTAGACATATTGTTTTGTTCAGTGATTTTTTAAAGCTGACTTAGTAAAGTGTGCAAAGCTCACAAAAGACTTGTTTTGCTTAATTATCTAGCAAGGTAATTTATCCTCTTGTTTATCCGCCTAGAGTAAAATGAAGTGTTTAGGATAATTAACATACTGTGCTTTCTTTCCAGCAAAATGATCAACCTATCACAGCCAGATACAATTGATGAAAGGGCTATTAACAAGAAGAAACTTACACCGTTTACTATGTCTGTGAGTATGCAAACTGTCAATCCTTTATAAGCATATAAAAATGTAACTGCAAGATTTAAAAAATCCTTTACTTCAAAGCAAAGATAAAATGGCTAGAGCCTGATACTGCCTGCTACTTAATGTCCTAGGCAAACATAAAACGAAGCAGGCAATCCTTCCATAGGTCCAATGGAACTGTGTGAAGGCTGGAGTTGCAACAGTTACAGCAGACCTTCTATGGTAGCTTGGAAAGTGCTCACCCTATCTATGAAACCTTTCTTATTATGTCTGTCTACAGAACGGGTTCTGTAGACAGACATGATAACACTGATCCTATGCGTTTCTGTTCTGATTGGCTTATTGCTTGATTTGCTTTGCACCCTGAAGTAAATTGCACTGAGAATGGGCGTGTGCGGCTGACTGACATATGCCAGAGCAGACATTGGGGGAGGGGGACTGCGAGAGTTGGTGTGTTGCTTCCGTGCTCTGTCCCCACCTGTCGCCTCACCCTGGTGTGGTGCAGTTTGTTGCAGTGCATTTCGATGCAAATATCTTGGAAACTGTGCATTCTATGACCGGGACCTCGAGTTTTGTTCCTTTTGTCGGGAATGGTCCTTCTACAATCACATAGATGTTTTGCCGATATCAGGCAACCGTCTCATGTGTGAAGTTGCTGAAATCTGGGTAGAGGGGTGGGGTGTCCAAATGTCATGCTGCCAGTAATGTACGGAGGGTCCTAACAGGTAACTATACAAAATTCAGTGCAGATTGGTGAAACAGTGTGGAATTGTATAAGGAACAACGCTTTTCCACAAACCCTGTTTTTAAGTTTCACGCTGTGTTTCGGAGGATCAACAGAAAACAATGAGACAAAATGTAAAGCTCAAAACCTTAATTGACTTTGTAATTATGGTGGGACTTGTCATGGCCACTGGTGAAGGGCCACTACCAATATACTCCAAAGGGTCCAAATGGACCCAGTCCTGGCGCCTTTGGCGCCAGGCTCATAAAAAAAGTGTGCTCTTCACATTTTATGGCTAAGGCATGTGCTTCCAGGCCAGGCGTGGCCATTGGAAAGCATTGGAAGGCACGTGCAGAAGTCTATGGGAGTGGCAAGGTGGAGCCACAAGGCGGCACCAAAGGGGAGTGGACGGGGCCAGGCTATTTAAGCCAGCCACACCTGCATGCAGGCGCCTCGCGTGAGTCTGCTGTGTGCAGCGTAACGCTTACCGCCGTCTGAAGTTCTTTCCTGACTCCAGCTACACCATCGCTCAAGCGCATCTTACCTGATTCCAACTCTGCATCTTCAGCGCGCATCTTACCTGACTCCAGCCATACCATCGCTCGAAGCGCGGCTTACCTGATTCCAACTCTGCATCTTCAGTGCGCATCTTACCTGACTCCAGCCATACCATCGCTTGAGGCGCAGCTTACCTGATACCAACTCTGCATCTTCAGCACGCACCTTACCTGACTCTGCAAACCCATCGCCTGCAGCGTGTAGCTTCTTACCCGATTCCCGGAACCATCGGAGTCGGGCCACATCCTCACCTGTTCCAGCATCATAACAGATCCATCCATCTGGCATCCGCCGACAAGTCCTTGGATCGCTGCTCTCCATCAGACGCCGCCAAGTCATCCCTGCAATAGAAAAGGAACGCTCAGGTTAGAAACTGCATAAACATCTTACGCTTGGTCGCGCAACACATAAGCCTTGCATGCAACCATAAAACCCTACTTACCTTCAAGTGGGGACCGCTCAATTCCCCTCTGGCACCGCTTGGACGTGCTTCCAACACCGCAACACTATGTGGCCATCTTTACACCTATTGGGGAGAGAAAAGACATTACAAGAATTACAGACAATAATCGTTGGGAAAAGACATTGCAAAGGATACGGACAATAATCATAGTTACGAACACTTACCTACAAAGTGGATTGGTCACAGGCGGACTGGGCCGCCACGCACACGGACCAGTGAAGCAAATAGGTCCTCAACGGCGCTCTGGCTGATGAGAAGCAGAACAGAGAGCTCATCCTTACAAAACAGGTGAGACGATATGGGAAAACGCATGCTCATCTCACTCTGGAACGAAGGGTTCGAAGGGGATCACATTCTCACTGCCTCTTACCTTCTCGCAAAGGCATTGCCAGCAACCAGAGCAGTCCACACTACAGCAGCTGGGGGTAAAGGCTGATCCAATGGGAGCCAAGTGCTGGGAGGGGTCCAACCGTGCCCAAAGTCCCTGCAGAGACCAGGTGAGCGTAACAGAACGCAAAGACTCTCTGAACCTCTGCCTGGGTGTTATGGACACCCCAGAAACTGGGCACTTGGCCCAATTGCTAGGGGAACTACGGGCCAAAGTGCATGCCTCCAGACAAGAGACTAATGCCTTAAGGAGAGACCTTTTTGTCGCCCAAGAACAAACTGACGATCTGTCGAGGCAGATGCTTCAAACTCATGCAGGGCAGGTTCCATTGCCCAGAATCGCACCAACCCCTTTGCCGCAGCCATCACCACTAGTCCAAGTGGTACTCCCGGGGGCTGTGCCTTTGGCCCCGCCCAAACGATTCACCGGCGATCCCAACAAATATGCCATATTCATGAACCAGTGTCGTCTTCACTTTTTGTGTCACCTTGGGGCCTTCCCTAACGATAGTGCAAGAGTTGCCTTTGTACTTTCATATTTGGGAGGCAGCGCAGCGGATTGGTACATACCATTAGTAAACCAGGATGATCCACTACTTCGCAATTTTGGAGTTTTCCAACGGGAATTGGAAAAGTTGTTTGCTAGGCACACCCAAGGACAAGCCCTAGATAACAAACTTTTGTCCCTCAGACAGGGAAGCCATGATCTGCTGATGTATATTGCCACCTTTAATCGTCTCGTAGCACAAAACCAACTGGCCCGAAGAAAAGAGGACCACACTGTTCTATCGGGGATTGCGTGGGGAACTAAAGGATGTACTAGCCCAAGTGGTCAACCTTCCCGAGTGTTGTGCAGAGTACATTAATCTGACGGTACAATTGGACCATAGGTTACAAGACAGCAAAATGGACCGCACAAGAACTGAAGGGAGATCGGTCTATATGCGACCCCGGGACAACCAAGTCAAGACTCATGAGCCAACCGAACCCATGCAGATTGGGGGATTACGGGCTCCTATCTCCAAGGAGGAGAGAGAAAAAAAGAGGCAACAACAACTATGTTTATATTGCAGTAGGGCAGGAAATTTTCTTCGAGATTGCCCAATAAAACCTCCCAAGAAAACAGTAGGTGCAACCAACAACTGCAATGAGGAAAAAGAACAAACCCTGGAAAACTCCAACGCCCGGCAAGCGTAGGGGTCCACTTGTCGAGCGAAATGAAGAAAGTTGTACAGACCTCACACCTGGTCATCCCGGTACTCTTGGTCCACCACTAGCAACCATCAAAGGTGCATTTCTTGGAAGCGTTTATTGATAGTGGAGTGGCGGGCAATTACATCGATCTGAATCTGTCCGCACGGATAGGCCTTCCCCCTTCAGCAGAAGCTACAATCGGAAAACGTCACCGCAGTGGATGGCTCTCAGTTGTCATCTGGCCCAGTGACGCAACATACTGACAAAGTTATGCTGATGTGTCAGGACGGTCATCGGAAAGACATTTCGTTCGATCTTATTGGGGTCCCCCAGTTCCAGATGATCCTAGGAATGCCGGGGCTAGAAACCCATAATCCCAGGATTGACTGGCGAACACAAGTGCTGATCTTTCCTCAGGAATGCACCAAAAGTTGCTACCACAAGGACGTGAAGAGACCAAAAGTCAAGACGAAATCTATCCTGGGGCTCTCTGGTGCCTTACCACCTGAGTATCTGGACTATCAGGATGTGTTCCAAAAGGAGCAAGCAAACAACCTGCCTCCACATAGGCTTTACAACTGCCAGATTGATCTGGTCCCTGGAGCGCAAATCCCTTGCAGTCGAATTTACGCTTTAACAGAGTAAGAAAATCAACATCTGAGGACTTAGCTAGATCAGTACCAAGGTAACGGATTCATCTGCCTGTCTAAGTCTCCTGCCCCCTAGGCTCTCTTCTTCGTACCCAAGAAGGAGGGCAACCTCAGAACGTGTATAGATTATAGTGGATTGAATCAAATCACTGTTAAGAACAGATACCCTCTGCCACTCATCCCCGAATTGCTCGATCAGGTAAAGAATGCTAGAATCAGCACAAAACTAGACCTACGAGGAGCCTATCACCTCGTGAGATTTAAAAGGGGCGATGAGTGGAAAACAGCCTTCCGAACCAAATATGGGCTTTTCGAGTATCAGGTGATGCCCTTTGGGCTATGCAATGCCCCGGCGGCATTCCAGTTCTTCATGAACGATGTGCTTCACGAACTGTTGGATGTCTTCATCCTTGTTTACATCAATGATATCCGTATTTACTCAACATCCAAGGAAGACCATGTTCGCCATGTGAGGGAGGTTCTGGAAAAGCTTTGTCAGCATCGGCTTTTTGCCAAATAAGAAAAATGCTTCTTCCATGTCACGGAGGTCGAGTTTTTGGGCTTCATGCTTATCCCACGAGGAGTTCACATGGACACATGCAAGGTGGAGGCTATTCAGTGGCCATCCCCAACAACTACCAAAGGAGTGCAAACGCTGCTTGGGTTTGCTAATTTTTACAGACGATTTATCTCAAGATTTTCAGATCGTCTACCCAATCGCCTCTCTCCGGAGAAAGAATAAAAAATTCTTCTGGTCTTCCGAAGCAGAGAACGCCTTCCAGGAATTAAAACAGGCCATCACCTCAGCGCCTGTTCTTCGACATCCCCAACAGGTCAGGCCTTATGTGGTTGAAACAGACACCTCCAGTGTTGCCATGGGGGCAGTGTTATCACAAAAGAACCCAGAGACAGGACAGCTACATCCCATAGCATTTTGGTCCTGTAAATTATCGGCAACAGAAATGAACTATGCAATCACAGACAAGGAACTACTAGCAATTAAGGGAGCCTTCAAAACCTGGAGGCACTACCTTCTAGGGGCAAGACACACAGTCACTATTATCACGGATCACTGTAACCTGCAATATTTGAAAACTGCTAAAGCCCAATCATTGCGTCAGCTTTGCTGGGCTCTTTTCTTTGCCGAATACAATTTAATTATTACTTACAGACCCTGAGTGCGTAACGGAAAAGCAGATGCCCTATCACGTATGGGAGCGGACAAAAACACCTTCACTCCATCTGAACCAGTGGCCATTATTCCCGAAGAACGGAATCAAAACCAGATTGCTGCAACCGTCTGCTGGGAAGACTTGAAGATCGATCTCCAATCCCGAATGGACCAGGCAGCCCAACAGGAATTGTTGGGTAAGGGGGACCAGTACTCAATCAAGGATAACTTTCCCTATTTTCAGGGAAGACTATATATCCAAGACAAAGTACAAAACAAAATAATAGCCAACTACAATGAGTCGTTAGTGGAAGGACATCCTGGAATTGCTAAGACTCGAGCCAAGATCCAAAAGAATTATTGGTGGCCTTCCTGGAGAAAGGATGTTGTCCAGTTTATCGCAAGTTGTGGTGTATGCGCGCAAAACAAATCCCAGAAGTTAAGTCCCACAGGGTTGTTACGTCCATTAACACTACCACCAGCATCATGGCATACATTGTCTATGGATTTTATTACCGATTTGCCACCCTGTGGGGGGTTTAACACAATCCTGGTCGTTGTAGACCTATTTTCCAAAATGGCGCATTTTATTCCACTAAAAGGGCTTCCCACTGCTGCTACTCTGGCCACAGTATTCTTGGAACAAATCGTCAAATGACAGGGTTTCCCGTCTGCATTGGTTTCCGACCGTGGAACTCAGTTTGTCTCAGCTTTCTGGAGGAGGTGTTGTAAGATAGCTCAAATCGATCTTCGTTTATCCACGAGTCACCATCCTCAAACCGATGGTCAAACGGAAAGGACCAATTAGACTCTGGAGCAATACCTGAGGTGTATGTTACAACAGACAGACGGGTTCTGGAAAAGCATTCTCTGGTTAACTGAGTTTGCCTACAATAACTCTATTCATAGTAGCACCGGACAGACCCCATTCTACACAATGAATGGCCGGCATCCTCGGACATCCTCTTTTGATCCGCTTGATGAATTGGAAATGCCAGCAATTACCTCCTTACATAAAACCATTACTCAGTCCCTTTAGGAAGCTACCGAGAACTTGAAACGAGCCAAGGAACAACAAAAAATGTTTGCAGACAGACACAGAAGGGAGGCTGCGCGTTATCAAGTGGGGGATAAAGTATGGCTGGCATCCAAAAACATTCCTTTGAAGGGACCTCAGGCCTTCCGTCCAAAATACCTCAGACTTTATCCCATCAAAGCCATCATCAACCCTGCCACCATGAAATTGAATTTACCAGCCAATATGCAAATCCATCCAGTGTTCCATGTTTCCCTTCTAAAACCAATGAAACCCGACACTCGGATCACAACACCACTTGAGCCAGAGATCATAGAAGGAGAACTAGAATATGAAGTCAAGAACATTCTGGATTCCAAGATAGTGCGATCAAAACTATACTACTTGATCGACTGGGAGGGTTATGGGCCCCAAGATAGCACATGGGAACACGTCGAATTTATCTGTGCTCCACGACTAGTCAAACAATTCCATCGAGACAATCTCGCCAAACCAGGAAGAGGAACGCCTGTGAGAGGGGCCTATACCAATATACTCCAAAGGGTCCACACGGACCCAGTCCTGGCGCCTTTGGCGCCAGGCTCATAAGAAAGTGTGCTCTGCACACTTTATGGCTAAGGCACATGCTTCCAGGTCGGGCGTGGCCATTGGAAAGCATTGGAAGGCACGTGCAGAAGTCTGTGGGAGTGGAAAGGTGGAGCCACAAGGCGGGGCTAAAGGGGAGTGGCTGGGGCCAGGCTATTTAAGCCAGCCCCACCCTCATGCAGGCGCTTCGCATTGGTCTGCTGTGTGCCGCGTAACGCTTACCTCCGTCTGAAGCTCGTACATGTTTCCAGCTCAGCACGTTCATCATCAGGTTCTGGAACATCTTCTTCAGCGCGCACCTACCTGACTCCAGCTACACCATTGCTCGAGCGCAGCTTACCTGATTCCAACTCTGCATCTTCAGCACGCATCTTACCTTACTCCAGCCATGCCTTAGCTCGAAGCGCGGCTTACCTGATTCCAACTCTGCATCTTCAGCGCGCACCTTACCTAACTCTGCAAACCCATCGCCTGCAGCGTGTAGTTTCTTACCCGATTCCCGGAACCATCGGAGTCGGGTCACATCCTCACCTGTTCCAGCATCCTCACGGATCCATCCATCTGGCACCCGCCGACAGGTCCTCAGATCGCTGCTCTCCATCAGACGCCGCCAGGTCATCCCTGCAAGAGAAAAGGAACGCTCAGGTCAGAAACTGCATAAACATCTTACGCTTGGCCGCGCAACACATAAGCCTTGCATGCAACCATAAAACCCTACTTACCTTCGAGTGGGGACCGCTCAATTCCCCTCTGGCACTGTTTGGACGCGCTTCCAACACCGCAACACTGCATGGCCATCTTTACACCTATTGGGGAGAGAAAAGACATTACAAGAATTACGGACAATAATTATTTGGAAAAGACATTGCAAAGGATACGGACAATAATCATAGTTACGAACACTTACCTACAAAGTGGATCACATCCGGACTGGGCTGCCACGCACATGGACCAGTGAAGCAACTAGGTCATCAATGGTGCCCCTGCTGATGAGAAGCAGGACGGAGAGCTCATCCTTACAAAATAACAGGTGAGACCATATGGGAAAACGCATGCTCATCTCACTCTGGAACTAAGGGTTCGAGGGGGATCGCAATTCAACCGCAGCATTCTCACTGCCTCTTACCTTATCCCAAGGGCATTCCCAGCAACCAGAGCAGTCCACACTACAGCAGCTGGGGAGAAGGGCTGATCCAGGGGAGCCAAGTCCTGGGAGGGCTCCAACCACGCCCCAACGTCCCCGCAGAGACCAAGTGAGCGTAACAGACTAGGGAACTACGGAATACAACTAGAAACAGTATGGCTCTCTAAGGTACGGATACTGGGATGGGATCCTTTAGAGTACATAGGCCCTAACTCAGGGAAGATGGCTCTTCCTAGGATATCGAATCTAGCACATAGTCCCAGGGATAGAGCGCCCAGCACACTTCTTTGTTGACCCCGCCTCCTCCCTTGGCTGACTCACACCCTGACTAAGCCCTTTCCATGCTCCACTCTGCTATATCTGACACACTCGATGTTCTTGCCCCTGTCATGAGGATCCGCTTGAAGCCCAAAGCCAAGTGCAACTCTTGGTACGACTCAGACCTCGACACCCTTAAACGCAAGTGCAGGGTGGCTGAGAGGAAACGGCGTGCTTCTGGTACACCCTCTGACAAACTGGCCTGCCGCCTGCTCCAAAGGCAATACCGGCTCTCTGTCCGCACCAAGAAGAGAGCCCACATCCAAGCCTGCGTCTTGCGGCATCTAACAACTCGGCCAAACTCTTGAAAATCTGCAAGGAGCTGGCCAATCCTGCTGCAGTCTCTACCTCTCCTGTCCCCTCCGAGGCCCTCTGCACGGCCATGGCTTCTCATTTAATTTCTAAAACACAGGACATCCTGTCCTCTCTCTTCCTCTCCCCCTCTTCCCTTTACTCCCTGCTCTTCCAGTGGCCCTTCTTCGGCCACCTCTCCTCCCTCCTTCTCTGCCTTTCCCCTGTTCTCCCCAGACAGGGTTTCTAGACAAGTCTGATCTATGAAAGTCTGGTCAAAACAGGTTCACATCTGTTCCTCCAAAACCATCATGGACCACATTGACACCCTGGCTCCAGCTTTGGCTGACTTCTGCAACCACACTTTCACCACTGGAGTCTTCCCTTCCCCCCTGAAGCACTCCCTTGTGCACCCTCTTCTTAAGAAACCCTTGGTCGACCCTTCCTGCCCAGGTATCGCCCAATCTCCATCACTCCTTTCCTGGGAAAACTCCTGGAAACGCTGGCCATCTCCCAGCTTAATCTTCACACTGAATCTGTTGGTTGTCTCCATGACCATCAGTCTGGCTTCAGAGTGCCAGAAGCACGGAAACTGCTCTCCTGAACATCTGAGAAGACCTGCTCTCCAACCTTGACTCCAACACACCCTGTGTCCTCATCTTACATGATCTCTCTTCTGCCTTTGACATGGTCAACCATGCCATCCTGCTCAACTTTCTCCATGATAACCTTGGTATCATCAATCAGGCCCTGGCTTGGGTAACTTCTTTGCTCTCCGATCGACCCTCCCAGGTCCAACTTGGGTCCTTCCTCGCCTCTATCTCTATCTCTACCTGTGGTGTTCCCCAGGGGTCTAACCTCTCTCCCTGACTCTTCAACCAATACCTGGCACTTCTTGCCCACTGCATTGCGGCTCTCTGACCCAACTTTCCGTGCTATGCGGCTGACACTCAACTCATTTTCAGTCTCCCTTCCGCCACCTCTTCTCCTTCTCTCATGTCTGACTGTGTGCTATACAGGAGTGGTGTGCCGCCAACGATCTCTGCCCTAATGCCAGTAAGACCGAGATTCTCCTCATCGGCACACCTGCTCCGACCTTTCCTGTCACTCTCTGGCCAGCCTCTCTTGGCACTCTTCCTGCTCCCACCTGTGAGGCTAAAAACCTCAGGGTCATCTTCGACTCCACACTCTCCTTCTTAAGAAGTCACACTACCAGCTGCACCTCATCGGAGGTATTCTTCCTTTCCTCTCCTTCCCCCAGAAGCGCACTGTCCCCAGAGCTCTGGTTCACTCTAGGCCAGACTACTGCAACAGCCTCTTTCTTAATCTACCTGCCTCTACTCTCTGCCCTCTGCAGCTCATCCAAAACAGGACTGCAAGACTTATCCTTTGCCTCAAGCCCAGGGATGCAACCAGTAACATGTACACTTACTAGAGTGTCATTAAAAGGACTACCATATTTAGCATGAATGAACCATGAGGATGAAGATAACTGAGATGTGTATAGAGTTTAAAACTAAAACACAGCCTTATATTAAGGCCCATTTAAGTGAAAAGTTTTAGAAATCTAAATTACACACAAGAAAGTTTATACTTTGTAAAACCTTTAATAAACCTAGAAAATTAAACTTGGGCACTCTCAATACTGTGATTTAATGTTTACTTTTTAATAAGTCTTCCCCCAGCATGATTACACTGTTCAGTAAAGGGAGAAATTGTCCTTTTGTTCTAGCAAAGGGAAGGTAAGTTAGTATTGTGTAGACAGGAAGACATACTATTCTTATTTGAACTCTGTGCAAGCTCCACAACAAGGATGGAGCTGCTCTTGCGTTGTCCTGCTTGCTTCAACACAGATTCCCGGCGGTGACCTCCTCCCATGTGGCCAGGGGACAGCAGCCGCTGATCCTGACCCTGGCAGCAGCTATATGAGGGTGGATCACATGGGAGGTGACAACTACCAGGCTCATAACCCTCAAAACCACGCTATTCAATATTGGGCAATTTTCTGCCCAAACTGAAAATGCAATTTCCATGTAATCATAAGTAAAAAGTAAAATGTTGTAACTGCTATGCATGCCTCATATGTAACCAATAATGTTTGTAATTGAACAGCGCCACAATGCCTATGGGCTGATGAGCGCTTTAAAAATACGAATAAATAAATAAATGTCTTCATTGGGTGAGGTGCAGTATCCATGTGAAGACCCCCGAAATCCCAATACCTAATGGCGTATTGCCATGTGTCCTTTCCCCCCTTTAGGGAAAATAAAAGATTTTCCCAACTCCCTTTAGGCCAAAATCCTATCTAGGACCTGATATGAAATGGCATCTGAAGGATAAAAGTTCCAAGAAACCCTTTTTTAGTACTAATTCCCCTTAATATAGAACTGATCTCTCCTATAACGCACCTTGAAACACTTGTGTCAGTTGTAGGAAAAAAGTATGGTAAGTTTTAAGAGTTTTCTAAGGAAGCTGAAGAAACGGCAACCTCGGGATTGGCAAGGACAGCAGGCCCCAACAGATGAGGTTCTAACCCAGGTTAGACGACAGAAGGCCTCTAAGGGTAATGGTGCAAAGTCGACCAGACATGATCAGAAGCTAACAAAGATGTGCTAGCAATGCTTTGCAAGATGGTCTGCACACAGAGCCCCAAGGTCACAGACAGCCACCGGTGACTGATTTCAGGTCCAAGGACCCCAAGAATGTGGGTAAGGCTCTTGCGGAAATTACCCACAGTTTGGCGACACAGAGGTCAAAGGCGGTGTTGGGATTTACACCTGAGGTAACTCTAGGGATAGTGGGTTGCAGGACTTCTGCAGCAGGGAGATATCACAGGCCGGGCCTTTTCAATTTAGGCTGACATGGCTCGGGTGGATACAAAGAACTTCTGAACTTGATGCAGATGGTACCCTCGATGAAGATCAGCTGCAGGGGTCCAGGTTGGTATGTCCCAGCATGGAGAAGAGGACTTGGAGTAGCAGCAACAGCCACTCGATTTCAGCACAACAACAGGGCACCCACTTCAACATTCAAAATAATCATTAAAATGTTAAACACACTTTTAGTTTTTCTTGAAACACTGGACAGATTTTACCCAAACTAAGTGAAGTTTTCATGTTCCCCTAAAGGAATTTGAATTGAAATGCAACCTTTGGGACCGCAAATAGCTTTGGCCGACCCGTATGGGAAAAAATTGGCTTTGAATGTATATTGTCTTTGAAGCTAACATTATTGGTATCTGTGAAAGGGTTAAACCCAAGAAGCTTGGTCGGGAGGAGGTGACTAGCAACCACAAGCGTCATGGTAATGAAAGACTGAAGGGCTGAAAACAAGTAGGCAGTTCCTAAGGGCTTGATTGACAAGTTAAGCCTATAGGAACTGAACTGTTATATGTATGGGTGCTTTGCTCTAATCTTGGTGTGTGTCCGTTGACAGGAATCAGCTGGAGTCGAGGACGAGATTGCTTAGGAGTGGGCATATTAAAAGCCTATATTGAAGAAGACTGTGGCGTTGAAGCCGTTCTGTTGTTGTTACAGTGGTTCTAAGTGATCTGACCGCGGCTGATTTTGCCGCGGCCGGAATGTTTGCATGAGAAAGGTGCGAACCACCAAAAGGTTGCACCTTTCTCATGCAAACACATGTACATACTACGGGGGCTGCAGGGGTTTCCCCCGCAACACCCTGCTCACTATACTGTGAAGTATAGTGAGCAGGGTGTTGCGGGGGACACCCCCACAGCCCCTGGTTTTTTGGGGGGTTTTTTTGCGGGTGTGCTGCGGTGGTGTCCCCCGCAACACCCCACTCACTATACCACACAATTTATTATTTTTTTTTTTACTTACCTGCAATGCTACCACCAAAGGTTCGAACTTTTGGTGGTAGCATTTTTAGAACTTTTGGTCCTTTGCGACCATTTATAGTCAGTCAAAAAGTACAATTCCGTTACAGCCACGTTGGGCTGCATTATAAATCCAGATAAGTACCCTTGTTAAGCTGTGTGGGCTTGTGCGAGAAGTTAAAGGTGAACCTGTGCACGAAGAGAGAAGAGCGACCGAAGCTGAGCGCCACTTGGCCCGCTGTTAAAACAGCCAAGTGCCTGAGCCGGAGCAATCACCCGAGGCTCTGCTAAAGAGGAGCTGTGAGACCTCCCTTCCTTCACGGCTGCGGCGCTGTCTATTGGGCACAGCCGTGAGCGGACGTGCACGTTAAGTGAACTGGACAGAAAACTTCTTCAGTCGGAAGAAGCAGCATAAAGGCAATGATTGAACGGCTGGTGAAAGAGAGAGAGCAAAGGCGGTAACACAGAGTGAAGCGGCCCTCTGAGAAAGAAAAGAAAGGAAACGTGTTATGAAACTGAAAAGACTGTAAGCCCTTAATGTTAAAGCACGTTCCTGTTGAAGAAGGTGCATCGTTCATCCCTGAGTTTTTCTTAAGACATTGCAAGTTAATTTGAGTCCCCTTTCAACCTAGTCCAAGGTCCAGATTTGTCGCCTGGAAGCGACAAATCTGTGACACTTACAGGAACAGACAGTGAGAAAGGGGCACAAAGCTCACAGCAGGGAAAAGATACGTTTTGGGACTACTGCAACTGTGAACCGTGGTAGAAGCTAAGAAGTTGTGCTAATGTTGTTCTGTTTTTCCTGCTGTTTGGGAAAGTTGAAGAAATAAATCCCAGTGTTGTGATCATAATCTGCCTACTTGTCTTTATCCCACCACAAAAGTGTGACATTTAGTCGCAACGGTGGGATAAGACAGAACACCATGGTGGCATTAATCAAAACTCTAACTGAGGGCCAACATCAGTTGCAGCAGACCTTACAATTGCACAGCCAACAGGCTTAAGCGGACCGTCAGGCGCTCCAACAGGTCTTGCAGGTTCAGCAGGCTAAGTTGATTGATGCAACTAATTTAAGGAGGCATTCGCAAGTCCCATGTTCGGTCCTTCAGAAGTATACAACCGGCGAGGATCTTGCTAATTTCTTTGTAAATTTTGAGAGGTACGGCGAGAAACGCACAGTGGCCTGCAGATAGATGCTGCCACTACATAGCTCCGTTGATGACAGGGGAGATGCAAAGTGCATATCAAGCAGCGAACCCCACGGGGGATACCAACTATGTCGATATGAAGAGAGTAGTGCTTGAGAGACTGGGACATGATGAGGAGGCGTACAGGATCAAGTTTAGAGAAACCAAGTTGCAAAATGATGAGACCCCTCGACAACTGTATTACAGAGTGAAGTAGCTAGGAGATAAGTGGCTACAGACGGTCACTACCTCAACACAGGAAATGGCTGAAAAGATTGTGCTGGAACAGTTTATAGAAGCGCTTCCGCTTCCTATACAACGCTGGGTCAGACAACACCATCGACCCAGTTTAATGGAAGCAGTCAATATTGCATCTGTTTATCAAAAGGCCGGACAAGACAGAATGGTAACATATACTGGTGCAACAAAGGTTGTCAATGGAACTTCATCCATAGCAAGCAGACCTGCGAGTACACAGAGATGGCCAAACTCAATGATCCACTGATCGTATTTAGAAAGTGCTAGTCCCCGCCCGAACAGTGAAGGTCCTCCAGTGCCTAAACCACCCAGTATAAGCACACGAGGGCCACAATGCTTTCAATGTGGGGAATGGGGTCATGTAGCACGTCTATGCCCCAAGTGAAGCAAGATAGAACCAATGGATGTCGGAACCTTCGAGGTTCCCAAAGAAGGAGAATTTCCAGAAGCCGCTACCCTCACGAAATCACCATACGTGTACACCTGCGACGCAGAGGTGGAGGGAAGACAGACGAGAGCGATGATTGACTCTGGAAGCTTACAAACAGCTGGCAGCTCGGAACTGGTAGGTTAGGTGCCTGCGACAAATGGAAGTATGTCGATACGATGTGTGCATGGGGATATGAAAAGATATCCAACCAAATAAATACAGATAAAGGTGGCAGGGGAACAATTAGATGTAAGGGCCGCCGTGATGGCTGTGTTGCCGGAGCCCCTCCTGGTCGGGTCAGATGTTCCTAACTTTTCACGCCTGATACAAAATATAGAGAAGAACTAGTTGGAGAGTGCTCCCTTCCATGACCAGGAAATTACATCACCGGCCATGAAAGAGAGGAAGACTTGCGCAGAGAGGCGAAGGGTAAAGCGGGAATGGGGTGAACAAAACATGTTCCCAGTCACAGTGGATTGCAAATTGGACGAACAGGGAGATAGTTTTCGAATGGCCCAGGAGCTGGACCCTATATTGAAACATGCAAGAGCATCTGTTGGACAAAAGCCAACGGGAAAGGTCCCTATTTCAGCAAGGACCAGGGTTTATACTACAGAGTTACACAAGGGCTTGGGGGGGAAACCATCCGACAACTGCTGGTTCCCAGTAAATATTATAGATTCGTATTAGAAGTGGCTCACTTACAAGTAGGAGAAGGTCATCTGGGAGTGGAGAAGACAACCCAAAAGATTTTAGAGAGATTCTTTTGGCCGGGAGTGTATAGCCAAAAAGTCTGGTTTTGCCAGCAGTGTGGGGAGTGTCAGAAGAAGAATATGGCCAACGTCAGAAAAGTTCCCTTGCATCCCATGCCACTGATACTCCAGCCTTTGCACCGTATTGGCATGGATATTGTTTGGCCCCTTGATCCTACCAGTCGTGGGCACAAATACATACTTGTGATAGTGGATTACGCCACACGATACCCGGAGGCTTTCCCTTTTAAGTCCACCAACGCTCAGCAGATATGTGATGTACTAGTCCCTTTAATAGCCCGTGTGGGTATCCCCAGAGAAGTTGTGACTGATCGAGGAACCAATTTCATGTCTTCCATTCTTAAGCAGGTGTGCGAGACCCTGCATATCGAGCAACTGAAAATTGCAGTGTACCACCTAGAAACCAATGGTTTAGTCGAAAGATATAACCGAACAATAAAGCAAATGTTGAGGAAAACCACTACTCCGGGTGAAAGGAAATGGGATAGGCTGTTACCCTGGGTGTTGATGACACTGCGTAATACCCCACAGTCGTCGACAGGGTGCGCTCCTTTTGAACTTCTTTTCGGCAGACCGGTCTGAACACAGTTAGAGATCCTAAAGGAGGAGTGGGAGGAACAGCCCAGCAAAGAAATTACTCTCACAGAATATGCTTCCCAGTTGAAGGAAAGGGTGGAGAAGCTACAGTCAGCAGCCCGAGAAAATCTGTTACAAGCCCAAGGAAGACAGAAACAATGTTGCAATCAAAACACCTGCGTGCAAAGTTTTCAGGAAGGCGACCGGGTGTTAGTCCTTATACCAACCACAGAGAACAAGATGTTAGCGGCGTGGAGAGGCCCCTACACAGTTGATCGTGTTTTAGGGCCCATAACGTACCGGGTTCGACAACGAGATAGGAGGGTCCCTATGCAAACTTATCATGTTAACCTATTAAAGAAATGGATAGAGCCGGCCCAAACAGTGGCAATGATTAATATTGAAGAGATTCCGGCTGAGAGTCTTCCCCAGAGTGGGGAAACCTTAGGAAAGGAAGCCCTGAACGTAAATGTAAAACTGGACGCAGCCCAAAAGCTTGAGCTTTCCTCTTTAGTGGACAAGTATATGGATGTTTTCTCTTCCACTCCAGGATGGACCACACTCGCTTATCATCATATAAAAACCCCACCAGGTTCTTTAGTCAGATTACGCCCATATCGAATCCCTAAGGCTAGGATTCAGGTTATCAACCAGGAAGTCCAGGAAATGCTGCGCTAAGGTGTGATAGAACCATCTCACAGTGATTGGTGCTCTCCCATGGTGTTAGTGCCCAAACCTGATGGGAGTTCACGTTTCTGTATGGACTTCCGAAAGCTAAACAAAATATCAAAGTTTGATGCATACCCCATGCCTCGAGTTGAAGACCTCCTCGACAAAATGGGTAAAGCAACATTTTTTACAACTATTGATCTCACTAAGGGCTATTGGCAAATACCTCTTCATCCACCTGACAAGGAGAAAACAGCCTTGGCCACTCCCACATGTCTCTACCAATTCACTGTACTCCCTTGTTGTCTTCATGGAGCGCCCGCCACTTTTCAGAGACTGATGAATTCGCTGATCAAGGGCCATGAACAATATGTGGGTGCCTTTTTGGATGATGATATTGTGTATAGCCAGACTTGGCCGGATCATCTGAAACATCTAGAAGCTATTCTTAAGACTTTGCAACAAGCGGGCTTACACATTAACCCGAAAAAAACTCACCTGGCTAATTTCCATACCAAATACCTGGGGTATTTCGTGGGTCAAGGGTCTATCGGGCCACAACAAGCAATGATGGATGCGATACAAAGGTTACAGTTCCCAGCCAACGCCTTTCTCTGATTTGTTGGGTATTATCGTAGGTTCATCCCACACTTTTCGACTATCGCTGCTCCTCTGACTGACCTCCTAAGATCGTCCGCCCACACCAGAAGGGACTGGCGAAACGAAAAGCTGGTAGAAGCCTTTAACTCTTTCAAGACCGCCCTCACCGATCGAGCTGTACTTAATTGTCCCGACTATGAAGCCCCATTTTATTTACATACCGATGCCTCTGGAACCGGCCTTGGGGCAGTTTTATACCAACATACAAGGGAAACTGAGAGACCCATCTTATTTATCAGTCGAAAACTACTCCCACATGAAGTGGGTTATGCAACCATAGAAAAGGAATGTCTAGCCATCAAATGGGCCATGGAAGCCCTCCGGTACTACCTCCTGGGAAGACATTTCACCTTAGTGACAGACCACGCACCGTTGGTGTGGCTGGCCCGAAATAAGGATACCAATCCAAGGATTTTAAGGTGGTTCCTTTCTTTACAGCCCTTCTCCTTCCAAACTATTCATTATCCTGAACGTTTGATGGCCCAGGCAGACTTCCTCTCCCGTGCTCATGCCTTCCCGAACGTAAGGGCCCAGAAGGTGGGGTCTGTGAAAGGGTTAAACCCAGGAAGCTTGGTCAGGAGGAGGTGACTAGCAACCACAGGCGTCATGGTAATGAAAGGCTGAAGGGCTGAAAACAAGTAGGCAGTTCCTAAGGGTCTGATTGACAAGTTAACAAGCATATAGGAACTGAACTGTTATATGTATGGGTGCCTTGCTTTAATCTTGGTGTGTGTCCATTGACAGGAATCAGCTGGAGTCGAGGACGAGATCGCTTATGAGTGGGCATATTAATAGCCTATATTGAAGAAGACTGTGGCGTTGAAGCCATTCTGTTGTTGTTACAGCCACGTTGGGCTGTGTTATAAATCCAGAGAAGTACCCTTCTTAAGCTGTGTGGGCTTGTGCGAGAAGTTAAAGGTGAACCTGTGCACGAAGAGAGAAGAGCGACCGAAGCCGAGCGCCACTTGGCCCGCTGTGAAAACAGCCGAGCGGCGGAGCCGGAGCAATCACCCGAGACTGCTAGAGAGGAGCAGCTGTGGGGGCGTGTTGCTTCCTTCTGCAGCCAATGGTGTATCAGCTGAGCGCTGCCGTGACTCATTGCTTCCTTCAGGGCCGCGTCACGAACAGCTGCAAGCAGCCGTGAGACCTCCCTTCTTTCACAGCTGCGGCGCTTTCTATTGGGCACAGCTGTGAGCGGACGTCCACGTTAAGTGAACTGGACAGAAAACTTCTTCAGTCACTTCTTCAGTAGGAAGAAGCAGCATAAAGGCAATTGTGATGGGTGACCCTCCTGCGTGTATTGCCCCTTTAGGGGGATGTGTCGCTCCCACGTGTATTGCCCCTTTAAGATGGGCCATGACTGTGTCATGGCCCAAGCTAATAAAAGGAGCCCCTGCAGGCACGTGAGACAGAACGGCTGCAGACTCCGTGGAAGGTTGGTCTGAGTCCGTGTCTCATTAATGATGTAGGCCGCAGGCCTACATGTGGGAGGTACAGGCCTGCAGGCCCTGTTACCATGGGACCCTCGTGCCAGGACGGTGGCCGAGGTCCGCATGGTCAGGACCCTGGCAGGCTGTGCCCCCACCCCGATGGCGCTGATGTCCCCTAGTGCCACGGGGCCTGCCGGATGGACATGGCAGGCCCCAAACTCCCACAGGCGCTGGGCCTGTTTGGTGCTGTGAGGAAGCAGCCCCCCGGGGGCGCCTGCCGGATGGACATGGCAGGCGACCCCCAACAATGGCCCCAAACTCCCACAGGCGCTGGGCCTGTTTGGGTGCTGTGAGGAAGCAGCACCCCGGGGGCGCCTGCCGGATGGACATGGCAGGCGACCCCCAACAATGGCGACGAGGGCTGGAGCCCATAGCGGCGTCGGCCGCCTGAGGTATGGAGGAGCTGGGGTGGCCCAGGGCCCCAGATGCGTTGGCCCGGGCCGCCTGGTGCCCCGGTTCGCAGTGCGGTGCTAGCCGCACGCAAGGAGAAGCGGCGTCGGCCGCAGAGGAGCTGGTGGCCCCTCCCGCGAAAAGGGAAATAAGGACGGTGAGCTACCGGCCCGTCTCCCGAGGGAGACGCAAGGCAGTCCCATAACAATGAGAGGTGGCCCCGGGAGGAGGAGCTGCTGCCTCCACTCCGTGTGGAGGGGAATGTGCGGCGGTGGCAGCGTGAGCTGCCCACCTCATTGTCCCGAGGAAAGAAGAGGCGGCGCGAGTCGTGAAGGTGTCAGCTGGAAGGGGACCGCCGTACAGCTGAGGCGGCCCCGAACCGCGAGCGGCGTCGGCCGCATTCGGAGGAGGCTCTGCCCCCCATGAAGGGGGGGGGAGGATGCTGTCTCCCCGAAAGTATCTGCGGCGGTAGCCGCCACGTGGGGGCGCTGCCCCTCCCCCACCCGCAATCCGCAAGGAAAGGGAGAAATGCCCGCAGCTTCGGCCGCCACAATGAAGAGGGCGCCGTCGGCCGCATCAAGATCCCTGGCCGCGGCAGGGAGGGGCTGCCCCCGCACGAAGCGGCGGCATCCGCCGCGTACAAAACAGCTGACGCGGCACCCCATCTCCCATGGGAGGCGGGCCCAACATCAACCGAGAAAAAAAAAAAAGGGAGTGGATGCCTGCTGGAAGATAGCGGGCTCAGTGGTACAGTGGCTCCTCCCCGGCCGCGGCCCTCGGCAACGAGGGTGCTCGTGCGGCCAGGGGAGGAGCCAGCCTGCAGCCACTGTGGCATCCGCCACGAAGAAGTGAAGGAGTGAGAGTGACACTCCCCTCCCTGGCGGCATCCGCTGCACACCGAGGAGTTATGCTACCCCGGTCCCCGGATGGAGAAGAGGGAGCGGGCCATCCCAGCGCCCTACTGGCGGTCCTGTTCCCCTGGCCGCGGCCCTCGGAAAAGAGGGCGCTCGTGCGGCCGGAGTGGGGATCCGCCTGGAGGCCCCGCAGTGCGTGTGGGGCCCAACGAGCAGCTCCCTGCAGCACCCGCTGCATGCATGGAGGAGGCCGGCAGGTCGGCCATGGCGAACAAGAAGACTGGAGGGGGTGGACTCGCCGTGGGGAGGGGCGTGAGACGGCCTGCACCAGCGTGCCTCCATGTTGTGGAGGCAGGAGACAACCTGCCTAACGCGGCAAACCCTGCCGAATGAAAAAGAACACCTGGATTACACCTCGGGTGTGCGCCTCCTGCTCAAGCACCTCCACCAGAGCAGAGGGAAAGACTTGCCCCTCCCATACCGCAATCTGGGGCTATCTGCTGGAAAGGGGGGAGGTGCTCCAGTAGCAAAAGGTGTGCCAACAGGAACCCTCATCGTGCCCCGGCGGCGTTCCAGGAACCCTCATCGTGCCCCGGCGGCGTTCCACAAGCGAAACAAGGAGAAGCTGTGCTGGTCCCGCCCCCTGAGCCGCAAAGAAACAAAATGGCTGATGCCGCAACCAAGCGAGCAGTGGAGGTGCCCTGAAACAGAGGGGGCAGAGAGGCCCTGTCTGCGATCCTACCTGGCCGCGGCCCTCTGCAATGAGGGTGCTCGTGCGACCAGGGAGGGAGTGGACCTGCACACCTATACGGTGTCCACCGCAACAGAGATGGAATGAGAGCGGCCGTGTGAAATCCCAGGCCGCTGGGCGGTGTGAGTGATGTAGGCTCCAGACTGAGGCAAAGGATAGAGACCCCACGTTTGCTCTCGCCATGGGTGCTGGTGGCCCCCCTTATGTGATCCTGGGCTACCGGCGGTAAAGACTGCGTTCTCCTGTCATCAGAGCAGACAGGAAGTGAAATGAGGCCCAGCCTGATCCCGGGCCCTGCAGCGGTGTCATGAAGAAGGTGACCCGATTCGAAGTGCTACTGCCGTGCTCTGGTAGGAGCGAAGCATTGCCGGGGCTGCAAAGAGGGAGCTGGCCCAAACCCTGCAGCATCCGCTGTTTGGAATGGAAACGTCTCGGGGTTTCGTTGGCAGCCCGGACCAACCTGAGGAGCAGAGAGGATAAAAGGCAGCCCTATGCTAACGGAGTGTGGCACGGACCCAACACCAACTGTGGCCACCCCGTGGCCAATGTGGGACTTCCACCCTCATGCTCTTTGGAATTTACAGCCACCCTGCCTATCCCACAGGTGGCCTCGACATCTAGCCACCAAGGTTCCTGGACTGCCGGCCACTGGTGTCGCCCTCCCTGCCATACCATCGTTAGACCAGGCCAACGTGGGTTTGGGGGCGGTACCTCCGGCCCTCTCCCCGAGTTCGGCCAACAACTAGTGTCTGACCGAACCAACACCATGAAGTCGTGCAGCGGGGAGGGCATGGGTTGCAGCTCATCAGGAGTGCTTGTCGCCCTCTGGCACCCCGGGGGGAAGGGGACACTCCGGCCTGAGGGAGCACTGCGGGCAAGGGGGGGTAAGTGATATCCTGTCACCTCTTGTCCTGACCTACAGCACCGTCCCGCAACGCCTCCCATCAACAGCTTCAGGAGCAGCATGGACGCCCCGCGACCTCCGTTTCACTACCCTGCTCTGAACAACAGGGGACTAGGCCGATGTGGCCCCTGGGATCCGCCAGGTGCGGCTTTGCCGGCTGTGCTCTGTACCCTCAAGGGACTTGGATCTGGGGGAAGTGACTCATGCACGAGTTGCCCACAACATCAAGGACCTATGCCGATGTGGCCCCTGGCACCACCTGCCAGGTGCGGTCTTGCCGGCCGTGAATTATGCCATCAATGGACCTGGACTCTGGAAGTGACTCCTGAACCGACGCTGATGAAGGGCGAACTGGTCTGTGGTCCTGCAATTGCGCAAGGAGGACTCAGTAATCTTGTGTGCTTTGATGTTGTGAACCTGCATAGTAACTACATGTTTCAAGTGCTCGCAGGAAAGAACTATGATGTGAAGCTGTGGTCCCGCAGTTGCAGGGTGTGCATGTGGTGCCAGCCGCCAATCATGGTGTTGTTCCGGCATTTGCTGTTCCGAACCCCAGGTTAATAAAGGGTTTTGTAAACTGGGAGAACTGCCGGCATTTTTCCGGCAGCTCACTGAGCTCGACTGTCACCCATTGAGTGTGTGGAGAATTGGTTAGTAGTTTGTCGTTCTGTAACAGGGGGATGCATGTATGCCTCAGCAACGTTTGTTTATTGTTATGAAAAAGGAGGAGTGTGATGGGTGACCCTCCTGCGTGTATTGCCCCTTTAAGGGGATGTGTCCCTCCCACGTGTATTGCCCCTTTAAAATGGGCCATGACTGTGTCATGGCCCAAGCTAATAAAAGGAGCCCCTGCAGGCACGTGAGACAGAACGGCTGCAGACTCAGTGGAAGGTTGGTCTGAGTCCGTGTCTCATTAATGATGTAGGCCGCAGGCCTACATGTGGGAAGTACAGGCCTGCAGGCCCTGTTGCCATGGGACCCTCGTGCCAGGACGGTGGCCGAGGTCCGCATGGTCAGGACCCTGGCAGGCTGTGCCCCCACCCCGATGGCGCTGATGTCCCCTAGTGCCACGGGGCCTGCAGGATGGACATGGCAGGCCCCAAACTCCCACAGGCGCTGGGCCTGTTTGGTGCTGTGAGGAAGCAGCACCCCGGGGGCGCCTGCCGGATGGACATGGCAGGCGACCCCCAACAATGGCCCCAAACTCCCACAGGCGCTGGGCCTGTTTGGGTGCTGTGAGGAAGCAGCACCCCGGGGGCGCCTGCCGGATGGACATGGCAGGCGACCCCCAACAGCAATGATCGAACGGCTGCTGAAAGAGGTAGAGCAAAGGTGGTAGCACAGAGTGAAGCAGCCCTCTGAGAAAGAAAAGAAAGGAAACGTGTTATGAAACTGAAACAAATGTAAACCCATAAAGTTAAAGCATGTTCCTGTTGAAGAAGGTGCATCGTTCATCCCTGAGTTTTTCTTAAGACATTGCAAGTTAATTTGAGTCCCCTTGCAACCTAGTTCAAGGGGCCTGGAAGCGACAAATCTGTGACACGTACAGGAACAGACAGTGAGAAAGGGGCACAAAGCTCAGAGCAGGGAAAAGATACGTTTTGGGACTACTGCAACTGTGAGCCGTGGTAGAAGCTAAGAAGTCGTGCTAATGTTGTTCTGTTTTTCCTGCTGTTTGGGAAAGTTGGAGAAATAAATCCCAGTGTTGTGATCATAATCTGCCTACTTGTCTTCATCCCACCACGAAGGTGTGACAGTATCTCAAATAGTGCTCCTCTTCTGGGGAGTACAGCCAAACCATAGCTACAGAGCCGATGTTGCCCTTTCTGTGGCTAAAGTATCTTGTTTTTTAGGCATTTGGCGTCTCTCTGATTTATTTTCACCTTTTTACTTTCAAACCTTTTTCCAGAACCTTCCTCCTGTGGTTAGGTTTGTGATTCACAGACTGCTGATTGAACAAAATACTCTCTACCTGAAAGATGTTGATTCTTTTCCAGAATCCACTCCTTAAACACAATGATAAATAAAATATGCCGGAGGCATTGGCTTTCCACACATTGCACCTAAACTATGGAACACCCTTCCCAATGCTCTCGGAGCTGAACCCTCCCTATCCACCTTTCGCAAATCCCTCAAGACCACTCTGTTCAACTAGCCCTACGCTCCCACTGCTTGCATTTAGTCTCCATATAGTTTGCATCAACCAACCCGTAATGTTTCCAAGGATGATCCTGTAACCACCATCCTGTGTAAACCTTACTGTGTAACCACTGCTTGCTATGTAACTACAAAACTCTACTGTTTTGCTACCAACGCCTGCCATGTAACCACGAAGATCTCTTATCCTATGTAACCAGCGAGACTTTCTGTAACAGCGCCACAATGCCAAAGCCCTGCTGCGCGCTTTAAAAATGTGAATAAATAAATAATCTATTTTTAGCACCCTTGCGAGAGGCGCTTGGCAAATCAGATTACTTGGTTTGCAGGCTTTATCTAATGGTACAAACCCATGTTTCCCAGTAACCTGCTGGATGCTCCAGCCTCCTTCCCCAATCCCCATGTCTCCAGCCACTCGGCTTCCAAAACAGAAACAGCCACACTTTCCTACCTCTGTTCCAACTCCCAGCCGCACAATGCTCCTCTGGGCCGGCCATGGACATGGTAAAGGGACTCCTCTGCAAGCTCCTATTACCATTTCCCAGGCCATTTTATCTGTAGATAATTTTTGTTTTTGACGCAAAAATGGCTTGTGCTCTTGGTGGGAACTTTTTTCTTTCAAAATAGCCACCCCAGACATTATGCTGGTCTGCTAATGGTAATAGTGCAGTCCATGGCTGGCCTTGCAATGGTAACTGCCTGCATCAATGTTGATCACGCTTTCTACAATTGGGCCTATTAAGTTGGGAGCTGGCCATTACCACGAGGGCACCACCCGTTTAACACATAGTACTGCCCACCAAATTCGGCATCATTGCCTCAATGTATGGCAGCACAAACTTTAAAATATCCTGTACCTAGTTTCTTTTTACAGTCTAGTTGTAGCAGCAGCACTCAACTATGATGAGAAAATTACCTCACTATACATCTCTAATATACATCTCTAATAGCGTATTAATTGAGCTTTGATATTTTAATTGTATGTATTCTAACACCTCACGGTAACTAGTACTCCCTCTGCCCCGCAGTCCGTCTGTTTTTGTCCCCAGCTCATGTCCTACCCTTCGTCTATCATTATCTAGTTCCTTATGAACACATTCACTTGTAAGGCCGCCCCCCTCCTCGCTATCCCCTCTCGCGGAAAGGGGATAGTTATTTTGGGTAACTCTATCTGTTCCTTGGTGATATAGCATGATGTTGTTAAGACATTCAAACAATATGCTAATGTCACAGTGCCTGCTACCAGAGACACAGGGCAGGTAACGGTAACGTGATAAAAAAAATGACTCGTTTTTAGGATTCCTTTCCTCCCATCTAACCTTGTGTGACAAATTAAAGTCATTAGTTGATAAGGAGATGTTTAAAGGCACTTCTGGAGTTTTAAGACAGGTGAGCAGGAAGTTAGCTGCATGTTAATCGTGATTTTAAACCACAAAGCAGCTTTTACATTATTTTGTATTAAAATACTTGTTTGTTACACATGACCAGCTGCATATCTAGTCGGCCGAGCAGTGAGACACTGGACTCGAGTATTAGTCTTCAGCAGGTCCAGGAGTCACCTTCTTTTGTTTCTGCTCAGGTCTGTGTCCGGGCCATGGCGTAGCTTTTTCAATTCTATCAGCGCTTGGAGGTCTTATATCAGACCCCTTGTGTCTTCCAGAAGAGTCTCTTGCTGCACTTGGACATTCTTTCTGAGGATGTGTTAAGTCTTGCCTTGACTTTTCCTGCCACTTGTATGTGCTTAGCAGTATTTCTGTGCCCCTTTTAATGAGGGCTCTTTTTAGTCAGACAATATTATAAGGGCCCTCCCACCGCGGGCTCATCTGTCATGTACTGGGTGTTTGTTTTAGCAGTGCACAGTGGTGGCGTGAGTTATGGTTGCTTAGCTTACCACAGTGTATCCGTCATCGAGCTCTTCGGCCTCCAACTCCCTCAGGGTCAGCTGCTTCTCCAAGCAACGAGTTGGGGGTAGATCCCTCTCCGCGGCAGGGGCCTCCCTCTGGAACAGCCTTCCTGCCTCCCTGAAACTTGAGGAGAACCATCTCCGGTTCCGGAAGCACCTCAAAACCTTCCTCTTTGCTTCTGCTTTCTCTCCCCATGTCCCCTGCTAAATTCCTGACTGAAACTGCACTGAATCTGCAACTGGGCCACTCTCACTGATCTCGGTCCCTGGCCCAGCCACTGTCCCCTTGCACTGCCTCCCTTGGCAACCCCTGCACTTCGGGACTGTCTCTGTATTACAGCCCCCCTTCCCAGCACTTGTCTGCACTTACCCTGCACTTGCCACCAGCTGGCCCTTATTATTTATCCTGTTATTCTACTACCCCTGTACTGCACTTTCCCCTCTCCCTTTCCCCTTGCACTTTCCCCTCTCCTCTGCCCTTGCACGTGCACGATCTGAATGACACCTGGCCTAGTAAGATCGTTGTCTGTCTTCCCTTTGTTCCCCCCTCCCTGCCTCGTCGCGCCTTGAAACACTTGTGTATAGGCGCGTTACAAATGCCATATCATATCCCCATTCCCATTGAGGGTTGTTAGAGCGACTGAGTGTAATTTCTCAAGTACAACTTTTAAGAAGCAAAACATGATATGTTCAACCTCTTGCAGAGCAATGTTTGTCACCTCACCTACCATCAGTTGAGAATTGTCTCTTACTCCTTTTTCTCTGAAAAGTCCATGCTCTCTTTTTCTTCATCTCATTTTCTTTCTCATTATCTCTGCGTACCTTGTTCTCTGTCAGTCGGCTGTCAGTGCACATCTTTGAAATATGCCCTTTTATTTCTTGTTAATTGGAACTCACTCATAATGTTACCGATTGATTAAGTATTCATTCATGTAGTCCTTTGCTCATCCTCTGCCATCATTTTTTTCCAGCTGGGATTTGCGTAAAGCCAGGTTTAGCCAGGTACGGACTGGCCTATAGGGAAATAGGGCAATGCCGGAACCCAGAGCGCTGAATGCTAGTGTGGGCCAGTTTTTTGGCCAGTGTGGCCCACTTTGCTATGTTACTTCACCATGCGGCTAGTAGTTTTGACCAGTGTTGCTGAATAAATATTCTTTAAAATGGTACTACTTGTATCGCATTTTATGAAAAAACTCCCCCTTGAGTAGTGCCCAAACGGTCTGTCACAAAAGGAATGAATTGCAACTTGCAATTGTGGGGCACTTTTTCATTGGTGCCCCAGTGCGACCCTGCTTGTAGCCAGGGTACTTGCGTGTCTTCTTGTCCGCAGCACTTGGAAAGCATTTTGAATCTTAGAGCAGATTGTCTTATTTGGTCTAGTCGGATAAAAAACTATAATTTTACTTATGTTGATATGTTTTTTGCGCTCAGGAAAATTTAAATCTTGCACTGAACTCGGCATCAGCCATTGGCTGCACGGTGGTGAACATTGGATCGCAAGACTTGCAAGAGGGGAAGCCACATTTGGTGCTGGGGTTGCTGTGGCAGATCATCAAAGCCGGTCTCTTCGCCGACATCGAAATCTCCCGAAATGAAGGTAAGGAGATGTTATTTTAAAGCAGTGTTAACTAGGTGGTACTGTGCAAAAGTTATAAAGAACACAAGGTATATGGGCAGGACCTAGAGCAACTATTCATCTAATTGGGATTCATTAAATCTAAACATAAGCCCAGCAATACATTGCAACATTTGAGATGGTATCCAGTCAATATATCTAAAACACTACAGAGTGGTACATTTCAGAGTGGACCATAACACCAAAAAACACAGCTAACGTTAGTTAAATAAATAAAGGGTAGCTGAGTAAAGGGGTTAAAATCGGTCATGATGGGGTTGGGGTGGTGTTATAAGAGTTAAAAAACAGGGATTTGCACCCCCCAAAATTAAAAATAACAAAACAATTTGGTGTTTTTCGGTATTTTGTCTGCAATTAAATTTACCACTCTGTAATTGTGGTCGGTAAAATCACATATAACCTTTGAGATTTGCAGTGACCGTGTTTATGAGCATGTATTTAATGGAGAAAGAGTCTGTAAAAGGATATACAGTACTCGCATCCTCTTATTATTCTCGCAAGTTAAGTTCCGTTTTGCACGCTATCCCACAGCCAGTGACATGATTAGACAAGTCATGGCGATTTGTGCCCTCACCGAGTAAATAAGTAACCATTACTGCCCAACCTCATGTTACCAGACACTAAAGCTACCTAAACGTGGGAGCGGGCATTTAAATGCCAGAGCGCCATCCTATCAGAATGGTTCTTTTGTTTTATCACCTTGATTGAAATCTTTGTGTTGGATTAGCTATTGCCAAAATATAGAGTAGAGATAGAGAAAGTAGGAGTGGGTAGCTCAAATAACAGCCAATCATGTACCATAGAAAGAGGGTTTATTCTTTGTCTGAGCCATGCAAACACACCACAGCAAAGTATCTTTAAAACCCTGTTAACTCGATATTAGTAAAAGTTATATTCCAACCACCAATGGAGACCGCCTTCCAATAGGAGTTTTACCTTTACATGCATCAATTTAAAACTGCGTTCAAGTGTGCCCTGTCTCGTAGAGATTTGAACCACTGGCCGGAAGACCCCCCAATAAGCCTGCAAATAAGTAGAGGAAATGGCTAGGAAGTGAGCAACGTGCTACTGCCCCTTGCATACGAGGCGATTACGCTACACACCCTCCTACCTTACATTGAACTGAAGGTGCATGTGATGTAGAAATCGGCAGAACTTGTAAGTGCACTATTAGCAAGGCCGCAAATGCTGTAAAAAGCCTAGCCAGAGAGAGTAAGGAGTCTTCCCCCTTAGGAGATATTATATTGTTTTTAATTAATAAAATGTGTGATTTGTAATGTGACGCAAAACAAACAAGTTTCTTCATCTGAACTCATCAGGTACCAAAAGCAGCCATAGTGCCAGTTGTTTTCTATGGCTCATCAGAAGTGTGTGCTGTTTACCTAAAGTCCTACTTGGTAGTAAGACTTTAGTAAGCTATCCCAGTGGTTTGTAGATCCCCAGCTCCTAGTATCAGTCTGTACTACTCAGAGACCTTGGTAGAGTGGCGGAGCAGTCAGGCTTATCATAAGAGGAAGATGTGAGCTGTAGCTAAGTACACTGAACCTAGCTAGTAATGCACATCAAAGAAACACACATACATTTATATTAAAATATAGATCTATTATATTTACATGAGAGTCACTGTTAAATACTTAGCACAATAAAACAACACACATAGGTATACTTTACAATACTTTGAAAAAACCACTTCTTAGTTGGTAGTTGCTGAACGCACACAATTGTTACAGGAGTTTGACAGGTCTACCATACTATTGGTAGTAATGCGCACCCATAAAGTAATGCAGGAATTGTATTCAGTCAGCATACACATATAAAATAGTGATTTTTGGGAAGGAAAACAGTCGGTTAGTGTTATCCTAGTAGAGCTTTAGATTCTAAAGCCGGTTTGCCTGCACAGCAAGTCTTTTAAAGTCCAAAACGCAACCCTAACTAAAAGGCAATTCAGAGAGGCTTAAAGTCTTGAAAAGTAGCAGTAGTCAAAAGTTCCTGTGGATACTTTCTAGTCTCTAGGAAAGACGATACAAGAAGGCTTAACCAATGTTGGAGACCCTGTTACAGGACTCGCTAAAGCGACACATGCAGCGGCTTCAGTCGGAGATAAGAGAGGGTTGTCCTGGACACCTCTACTTGCACTCGAACGCTCTGGGGTGACGTTCTGGAATAGGTTAAGCAATACCTTTTTCCCCACAGTAGTTAGGTTTAAAGAAAACGTTTGTGGTGGATGCTCCACAATGTTGCAGCTCTGGACCCGACTTCCGGATTCCTTGTTCTGATGACGAAATGGCAGGACAATAGACAGGATCTCTCCGCAGCAGTCTCAAGGGAGGACCTCGGGCACAGCTTTCATCAACTTCTCTGGTCAATCTGCATTTTTGGTGCCTTTTCTGCAGCACCAACAAAGGATGCGATTCGCCCGGTCAATCTTCTTTGGTTCCTGCAGTCCCACACTCAGATGAAGGGGTCTGAACAAGTTGGATTGGGTCTCTGGAGTGTCCTTGAGGGTTCAACAAAGACTTGGAGGGATTCAGCCTTTCTACGATGATGCACTTGAAATGGGCAGCAGGTCTCCTGGTATTGGGGTTTCGCAGCTTTGGAAACTCACAGGACCTCAGAAGAGGGCTCAGATCAAAATTTATCTTGGGACTGGTTGTTCCCACCAGTCAAAGGGAAGGAGTCATCCTCTTCGGAGTTCATCTGTCACACAGAAAACAGAGTCAGGACAGCAGTGGTCGCTTCAGTGTTGCAAAGTGTCTGCAGGTGTCTCTGGTCGTCTTCTTATTCTGTTGCTTCAGCTTCCAGTGGTCGACTTGCAAAAGCTCCAGGAGCTTCACCTTTTATACAGTTCTAGCACTCACTCCTCTTCATCTTCCCCAGCAGTTTACAGAAAGGGGCATTTGGCCTTCCAATCAGGACAGCCAGCCCCCCAGTGGGAGCTGGTCCTATGCAGGCACACTGGCAGATAAAGGACAGGGGGGTTGGCAACTCCTCCCCCACTTACTGCCTGCCCAAACACTCTGAAGCCTAGGTGGGGACACCCAAAGGTTCCCGCCAAAAGCAAAACGCACATACAGGCCTTCCCCACCGAGAATGGTAGAAGAAGGGCTGACAAAGAACAACCACACTAGTATTGAAGGGAGGCCCTAAGTTTGTACTTGGGTGCCCCTATTGTGCACTACTGAGGCTATGGACAAATCACACAATAGTGGGTAGAACACGTCCACTGCCACCAGCCATAACTAGGAGATTGGCTATGTGACTAAAAAGTCACAGGAGCAGAGAGAAGGGGGATGCTAGGTATCCCTTTGACACTCCACATAAGGTGGGGTGTGCCAATCTCTCAGACCATAACGTTTTAGTATCTCTCTATCCTTAAGAACTGTATTTACTCTGGGATAAAGAAAATAATCTCAAAGGAGGACCCAGCAACACTGCGCATAAAGAGCCGTGTGCTGCGACAAAAGTAAAATACAGATGCCTTTAAGTGTTATGGAGGGAAATAGACTCTATAGGACAGGTAAAATACAAAGAATAGAGTTCCAAAAGACAGAGCCCATGAGAATGAATGAGTGGAAAAGGGCTCCACTTATTCAGGATTTCAGAAAAAGGTCCAGGAGTCCAGCAAAACGTGCTCAAGGTCTCACTAGGAGAGGGGATGAAGCATGAACATGATAAATCTCCTTAACATGTACCTCATTCCTTTATAAATGAAGTAGAAGCGATCATTGCCAGGGTAGGTAGCAAATGTACCTCTTACACAGCCATTTCTCAAAATATCACACATGGCCGACAAAAACTCCACTGCTTAAACTTACCACAGATAGCGCAGCAAATACTAACAAACTCCAAGAAAGTCTTAAGCAAAATCTTTATTGGACAATTACTAGTCAATTGTTTGGCCTACGATTAGTGCAGAGAACAACCCATGCCAATTTCAAGAAGGCCTACCGATCAGTTGTAAATGGCTGCTCTAAAGCCTCAAAATCTGTCGGTGTAGTGCAATACGCGGGTCATACAACATTGGCACCCAAATCATTGATCATTCCTTAACATAGATAAAAAAGAGCCCAAAAGTTATAACCGCTCCTTTCCGGTCAGACTGGTTTGACTCAATCCAGTCTTAGTGCAAAGTCGACCAGGAATCTTCACTGTTCCCAATTCATGGTAACTTCTATAAGACCACAGTGGGATGTGTGGTTCAATCCCATGGCTACGGTTTGAATATGTTGCTAATTACCTCTGAAATGAACTACCAGGTTAGATGAGGGAAGGGACGGACCTGGATGACAGAGAATTGGTAATGCCTAAACTACGAGGACATCAATGCTTTCCTAAAGCAATTAGGAGGAACATATAAGCCCCTAGGGATGTCAAGATTAAATGACCACAAGAACCCATAGACCCCCACTCCAGGCCCAATTACTTGGCAGTAAGGGTGGTGAGCTGGATAGGGGTGGTATCTGGTGATGAAGGGCTGAGTTGGCCCTGCATACATTTGATCTTGTGAAATGCAGACTGGCTCCATGTTGTAGGTGAGGGCTTAACTTGTCAGCTATCCACCCTTGCTAAACTGAGCACGGAAGAACATTCCCTCATTGGTGAAAACAAACCACAGGTTACCAAATGCACGATGGATACTTTTAAGATCTCTTGCATTGTTTAAATCTTGCAAATAAGTCCAATAAGCAACCCAGGCAGCACATTCCACCTTGGCTGAGCAGGTGACTGCAGGCAACCTAATTGCGCTGGTGAGACCCTCCTTGGGCCTTTTTGATTTGTAGTTGCTGTTTCCTTGGTGTCCCTTGCCCCCTCGTTCCCTTCTCCTCTGGTGGTTCCTTTGTGTTGTTCCCCGCCCTCCGTTCCGCCTTCCAGCCCACCCACCACCCTGATTGGCTGCAGTGATTTCCCGGTTAGTGTTACACTCCCTAACACACCGCGCTCGCCATTCCACTTTGGCTGAGCGGGTGACTGCAGGCAACCTCATTGTGCTGGTGAGACCCACCTTGGGCCTTTTTGATTTTTAGTTGCTGTTTCCTTGGTGTCCCTTGCCCCCTCGTTCCCTTCTCCCCTCTGTGTTTCCTTTGTGTTGTTCCCCTCGCTCCCTCCTGCCTTCCAGCCCACCCACCACCCTGATTGGCCGCCCCCTCTTTCATTACTGACCTTCCCAGGGCAGCCCCTGCCCGGCAGCGCCCACGGCTAAGGGCCCCTAGGCAAAGGGTGGTTCCCATAGAGGCAGCTCCTAGTTGTGTCTGCAGGTGTCCGCAGGGGAAGCCAGTTGCCAGCCATCAACCAGGTCCAGACCCGCACGCTACCCTGCATACCCCTGTTCACATAGCAGACTCTCAAACTTGGGTGTGTTTTTCTCAGGTTTAAAAAATTGCATTGTGAAAGTACTTAAAATTGCTTTGTGAAACCTAGGCCTTTTCCCCTCTATTCAGGATTCTCAAACTTAGGTGTGTTTTTCTCCTGTTTTAAAAATTGCATTGTGAAAGTACTTGAAGTTGCTTTGTGAAATCTAGGCCTTTTCCCCTGTATTCAGGATTCTCAAACTTAGGTGTTTTTTCTCCTGTTTTTAAAATTGCATTGTGATAGTCTTAAAATCTGAGTGGCTGTCGTCTTGTCCAATTGTCAACTTGTCTCGCCTCTCTCTATCTCGTCTGCTTGCACCCTGCCCTGTGTCCTTCCCTAGTGTTCTCCCCTTACCTCTCCCTTCCTCTTCTCTCCTCTCCCTTCCTACTCTATGGTGCTCTCTGTCTCCCCTATCTTCTCTAACTGCTTCTCTATCGACTATCCTGCTCTCCTCATTAAATCTGGTAGGATGAAGTTTAAAAAGAACATCCTGGTCTCCAACCCAGGCCTCCCTATCGCGGACACCTATACCAGTGCCTCCTCCAGGCAAAATTTCACTGACATCCTCTTTGTCGTTCCCTCAACAGACCCATGGACCCTACATATGGTCTCGGTGCTCTCTCCCTTCTCTTGCTCTCCCATTAATGGTGGCACCCGGTGGGAGGCCCTTCTGGCCTCCTTCTACTCCTCTAAGGTCATCATTAATGTTTATGTGAATGGTACCGTCTTGGTCGAAGGCCCTCAGGCCAACTTTCTCCTCTTCAATAGATGCTTCCATTGCCTCATCAATTTCCTTTCTTCTCCTGCTGTCCCCTCCCCCCCTCCACGGCTTCCTTGCCTCCCCCTACTGCCTCCTCCTTGGCTACCTTGCCCTTTTCTCCTTCCTTTTCTGCCCCCCTCGGGCTTCTTCTACACCTCTGCAGAGCGTACCTCTCATTTGTACCTCTCCCCGGAAGTCTTTCAAGGATGGCAACCTTCTCCATATTGCCACTCTAAACTCTCACTCAGTTGCCAAACTCTCCTCCGACATCTGCCACCTTCTGGAGGAACTTGACCTCGGTGTCCTCGGTCTCATGGAGACATGGTTCACGGCCAGCTCTGTCACAAGCTTTGACACTCTCCTCCTTGACGGCTACAAGATCCTCTCCGTTCCCAGGTCCAACCGTTCCGGATGGGGTATAGCCCTGATCTTCCCCGAGCGGATTCCTGTCTCTGTCATTCCTACACAGGCCTTCTGCTCTTTTGAATGCCTTGTCTGCAGGCTCTCTCTCTCGCTCCTAGCCATTCCCTTACTGTGGCTACTATGTATCGGTCACCGGTTCAGATCTCCTCCTTCCTCTCTGAGTGGGCAGACCTCTCCTCTTCCCTCCTAGCCTCGACCACTCAACTCCTCCTCCTTGGAGACTTCAACATCCACCTCGATGCTTCTTGTCCTTCCTCTGGACTCTTTTGCAACCTTTGCGACTCTCTCACTCTAATTCTCCCCTCTGGCCCGACTCACTCTGCAGGACACACTCTGGATGTAATGATCTCAGACATTCCCCTTTCTATCCCTCTCACCTCTCCTTTCTCTTGGAGTGATCACTTTCTCCTTTCCTCCCAGCTCACACTCTCTACCCCTCAGGCCAAGCCAACTCCATCACTGCCACCCATCTTCTCGGTCATCCGACCCATGAAGTGCTTGTCAGTTGAGGCTTTCTCCACCACTTTCTCACCCCCCACACCCCTTTGGCTGTCTCCCACCCTGACACAGCCGTTTCCATGCTCCACTCTGCTATATTTGATACTCTCGATGTTCTTGCCTCTGTCATGAGGATCCGCATGAAGCCGAAAACCAAGTGCAACTCCTGGTACGACTCAGACTACATCACACTCAAGTGCAACTGGAGGGTGGCTGAGAGGAAATGGCGTGCTTTTGGTACATCCTCTGACAAACTGGCCTGCTCCAAAGGCAATACCGGCTCTCTGTCCTCACCAAGAAGAGAGTTCACATCCAAGTCTGCGTCTTTGCGCCATCAAACAACTCAGCTGAACTCTTTAAAATCTGCACAGAACTGGCCAATCCTACCGCAGTCTCTACCTCTCCTGTCCCTTCCCAGACCCTCTGCATGGCACTGGCTTCTCATTTCATCTCTAAAACTCTGGACATCCTGTCCTCTCTCTCCTTCCTCCCTCTACTCCCTGCTCTTCCTCTGGCCCTTCTTCGGTCACCTCTCCTCCCTCCTTAACTGCCTTTCCCCTGTTCTCCCCAGACAAAGTTTCTAGACAAGTCCAATCTATGAAAGTCTCGTCAAAAAGGGTCCATCACTGTTCCTCCAAAACTATCAAGGACCACATTGACTCCCTGGCTCCTGCTCTGGCCGACTTCTGCAACCACTCCTTCACCACTGGAGTCTTCCCTTCCCACCCTGAATCACTCCGTTGTGCATCCACTTCTTAAGAAACCCTCTGCGGACCCGTCCTGCCTGTCTATCGCCCAATCGCCATCAGTCCTTTCCTGGGCAAACTTCTGGAAAAGCTGGCCATCCCCCAGCTTAATCTTCACACTGAATCTGTTGGTTTTCTCCAGGATCATCAATCTGGCTTCAGAGCTGCCAGAAGCACGGAAACTGCTCTCCTGAACATCCATGAAGACCTGCTCACCAACCTTGATTCCAACGCCCCCTACGTCCTCCTCTTACTTGATCTCTCTTCTGCCTTTGACATGGTCAACCATGCCATCCTGCTCAAACGTCTCCGTGATAACCTGGGTATCACCGGTTAGGCCCTGGTGTGGCTGACTTCTTTCTTCTCTGATCGACCCTCTCAGGTTCAACTTGGCTGTTTCCTCTCCTCTCTCCTCTATCCCTATCTCTACCTGTGGTGTTCCCCAGGGGTCCTATCACTCTCCCTGGCTGTTCAACCAATACCTGGCACTTCTTGCCCACCGTATTGCCGTACTCTGCCCCAATTTACAGTGCTATGCGGATGACACGCAGCTCATTTTCAGGCTACCTTCCGCCACCTCTTCTCCCTCTCTCATCTCTGACCATCTGTCCGCAATCCAGGAGTGGTGTGCCGCCAACGATCTCTGCCTTAATGCCAGTAAGACTGAGATTCTCCTCATCGGCATACCAGCTCCCTCCTTTCCTGTCACTCTCTGGCCGGCCTCTCTTGGCCCTCTTCCTGCTCCCACTTGTGTGGCTAAAAACCTCAGGGTCATCTTCGACTCCACACTCTCCTTCTCTCCTCACACATCTCTGACGTCTCTAAGATGTCACACTACCAGATGCACCTCCTCAGAGGTATTCTTCCTTTTCTCTCCTTTCCCCAGAAGCTCATTGTCTCCAGAGCTCTGGTTCTCTGTAGGCTGAACTATTGCAACAGCCTCTTTCTAAATCTGCCTGCTTATACTCTCCGCCCTTTGCAACTCATCCAGTACAGGCCTGAAAGACTTGTCCTGGGCCTCAAGCACAGGGATCGTATCTATCCAGGGCTGAAATCTCTGCACTG
The DNA here is from genome assembly GCF_040938575.1 of Ambystoma mexicanum. NCBI lineage: Eukaryota > Metazoa > Chordata > Amphibia > Caudata > Ambystomatidae > Ambystoma > Ambystoma mexicanum. Next base: position 677,973,871 of record NC_090932.1, on the reverse strand, counting down.
GCTCCCAGTGGCTGCGAGGATTAAGTTCAAAACCCTCTGCATTGTCCACAAGGCCTTCTGGGGCCTGGGGCCTCAATACCTTCAACTCTCCCTCCCTAAATAGCTTCCTTCTCGAGCTCTTTGCTCATCCGCCTCCAACTCCCTCAGAGTCAGTCGCTTTTCCAAGCAATGAGTTGGTGGTAGATCTTTCTTCGGCTGGGGCCTCCCTTTGGAACAGCCTCCCTGAAACTTGAGGAGAATCATCTCCGGTTCCAGAAGCACCTCAAAACCTTTCTCTTTGCCTCTGCTTTTTCTCCTCCTCTTCCCTGCTAACTTTCCTGGCTGAAACTGCACTGGTTACCTGGCCACCGTCTGATCTCAGGCCCAGGTCCCCTCCCCTGCCAGGCGCACACCTGCACTGCCTTCCTGGCAACCCCCGCACTTGGGGACTTTTTTCTGTATCCCTACAGTCCCAATACGAGCACAATTCTGACACTTTCCACAGTTTAATAGACCAGAGATACTTTGCCCATCACTCATGATGTGTCAGCCAGAAGTTTAAACACTGACCAACAAGACATCAACTGATACCGTTATTCAATGGGTGCTACATCGCAATGTTTCTTCTGGCAGAAGTTGCAAATCTGACCATATTGGACAGTGCATTACAGGTAGATATGAGACCAGATTAGAAGTGTTCCCACTTTAGGAAACGTCTCCAGACAATTGTGCCAATGTTATCTGTCTGGCTCTTAGGATGTATGCAGTGGTGATTCAGGGGTCGGTACCCCACCACCTGCTATGTGATGTGGGAACTGGGGAAGGTGTCAGGAGGGAATAATGATTTACAGTTGAAGTTTTATCACCTAACCAATCGAGTCTCACACCTGCTGGTCATAGATTAAGGCCCGCCACAGGGGAGGGAACAAGGCCTTATATAAATCCATGCATAAATAAAGAAGGTGTGGGTGATTGGAGTAACCTTGCAGTGTGGAGGTGGAAGGGTGGAGAGAGCGGAAGGAGCTGAAGAAGATGGAGGTGCAGGGAGGGATGAAGTCGCAGGAGGTGTACGCAAAGGGAGAGCTGAAGGCATGGGGCAGCAAGGAGAAGAAGCGAGTGCAGAAAAGGAGAAGAACAACATCAAGGAAGAAGGGGGAGTGCAGAAGAGGCAGGAGGAAGAGAAAAATGTCCATCTAATGATTTTCAATGGGAATGATTTGCATGTATTGTTTGCATTGTAACTACTCGCCTTGATTTCACTGTTGGAGGGGGCCAGCCTTGGTAGAACGAGTTGTTTGTTCTGTTTTGCATCCCATATGATGCACTTGCACTCTAGAATCTGTGTTGCTGGTTACATGGCTATCTCGAACCCATTAACGTGTTCTTTGTTTGATTTTGTCATTCACTCCTAGCCCTGATTGCCTTGCTAAGTGAAGGGGAAGAACTCGACCACTTAATGACACTGTCTCCAGAGGATTTGTTGCTGCGCTGGGTCAACTACCACCTGATGAATGCAGAATGGCAAAAGATAAGCAATTTCAATAGTGACATTAAGGTAGGTCTGAGTGAGGACCACAGTGACAATATAGCGCACTTTGCCGAACAACATGTACCGCAGAGAAAGATGAAAGGTAATGGAGCAAGGCAGAAGCTTGCCAGATACACATATCCTGTGTACCTTGCAAGCAAAGCATAACTGAAAATGCAAAGATTTAACATGAAACTGAACAGTGGTCTTTGGTACGGTTAAAAATGAATGTGACATTTTATATATTTCTATTATTTTGGTTCTTATTTTTGGACATATTTTTAAATATCAAGATTGTGTGCACTGGCTGGGTGTTTTGCCATCGTCCCTTGCCCTGGTGATTTGTTCCCACCCCTGCCTCTCCTCTGGATTTAGCACACTCCTGCAACCTGCCCTAGTAATGTGGCTCGTTCCTACCCTGTTGATGGCTTGCCACTGGCCTAATGATGTGTTCTTCTCTGACATTTGCCCCGTTGATGACCCTCTTCTGCACCCTGTCCAAGTGATGCCTTGGTCTAGCTCCTGTAATGAATCCTGCAGAATCCTCACAAAAACCCTGCCCAAAGTCTCCTCCCATGTGGTATGGGGAAGGCCGCCACTACGTGATCCTAACCCTAGGGGTGGTATTAGCCAGGTGGATTACTTGGGAGGAGAAAGGCTGCAAGGGAATATGACGGTTCCGACAAGAGGGCCACAGTATTTGTCTTCTTCAGAAGAACTTTCAGTGATGTCAGAATCTTTATTCATTTATTTATTTTTTGCCTGTTAGGCGCTTATACAGCAAGTAAAATATTGTTTCAAAGCGCCCAGAGGGCAGAGGGGTGAGGGGGGGGACAAGGGAGTGAAATCCATAGTGAGAGCAGCGAGGGAAAAGGAGGTAAGGACAAACCTATTATGCCTTGTGAGTATTCAGAATGTGCAAGTGCAGCAAGGAAAAGGGCAGAGGGAGTAAGTGCTGGGGGGTCCGGGCTCATGGGTGAGGCACAGATGAAGTGCTTGGTTGTTGAGTGCTACATGGCCAAGGGCCATGTGAAGAGTATGTGCGATCCTCCAGGGCAGATGGTGTTCCAGAGCAAGTGCTGAGAGAAGACAGGAACTGAGCCAATTGGGTGTGGGAGGTCAGCGGCTTCGAGGATGCCTAAGGACCCCAGACACCAATCACAGCAACTGTGGAATTAGCAGAGAAGAGAAGAAGGGAAGGAGGAGCTGAAGAGCAAAGTCTTGAGGAGCTTCTGGAATTTAAGAAATCTGCTGAAGACGCAGAAGCAGGGGGAGGCTGTTCCATAGGAGGGAGCCAGCTGAAAAAAGCGATCAACCACCTACCCGCTGTTTAGCAAAACGCTTTACACACAAAGAGTTGGTGCCAGAGGAACTAAGTGGTCTAGATGGAGAGTATGTCTTAAGATAAAGTTGAAGATAGTATGGGCCACGGGGCTCAGACAGCCTTGTGGATAATGCAGAGGGATTTGAATTTAATCCGTGCAGCAACCAGGAGCCAATTGAGATGTTTTAGGGCAGGAGAGATGCAGTCCCTGGGCTTCTGTCATTCGCCGTCCTGTTTGGCGTTTGTATCCGCGTTGGCGGTTACGCGCTGGAAGGGCGTGCGGAGGTTCCGCTACGTGATTTCTCTGTTACGCACCCTACGGTCTAGTGGTTTTCCAACATGGCGCCGCTGGTAGTATTTCTTTCCTCCTCTCCCAGCGATCGCCGCGTTGAAACCCCCTTTACTGCGCTAGCTCGCTCCTTTGGGTTTACACGCTAGTTTTCCAGCCTTGACCACCTCGGTCACTTATCTGTATTTTCGGTCCGCCTTCCCGGACTACCTCTCTCTCTCTCTCTTCCTTCCCTCTCCTCGCCTCTTTTCTCAGCTCTACGGTGCGCTGTTCTCCACGCCCGCCTTCTCTGCCTTACCTTTCGGCTGCGCTGTCATTCAGCCGCCCTGGTTCCTGTTGCTCCGGAGTTGTTTTCTCCGTTGGTACCCTTTCCGGTGGCTCTCTTTCTCTCTGGATCCTTCTTGCCTTGGATGTCCGGCTTCGCCTGCTCCCATCAGCTACCTGCCTCAAGAACTCCACTACAACTCCACTACAACTGCTTGCTCCAGATCCTCTCAAACCGCTGCACTCCTCGGAGGGTTTTTTCTGCCTGTACAGGCTTTTTCCCTTCGTACTGTCTGGTCTCGGGAAGGGGGCCCCAGGTTTGCTATACTTTAGCACTCACTGTGGCTTCCTCTCGAGACAGATACTTTCAACACAAAAAGGAGAAGGACTATCTCTCTCACAGGCAACTGCAACCTGAGGACTTTGAATCAGGTGAGGAGAGTGGGGAGGAACGGGAGTTAGCGGAATCGGCCAAACAGGACAGATTGCAACGCCAAGAGATGTCGGCAGAAGAGCAGATACAAGAATTATGGAAGGCCATCCAGGGAATGTCCCAAGAGTTACAAACTGTTAAGGCAGAGAATGTAGTCTTGAAACAGATGATTACTGCCCGCGAACCACAATCCCCAGAACTTCCTGTCATGGCTCTTTCGGCAGGGAAGTTCGATGGAACTCCTAAAAAGGTCAAAGAGTTTTTGGAGGCCTGCTTAGTATATTTTACTTTCAGGCCCCGGCTGTTTGCCACCGACCAGACAAAGATCGGGTTCATGATTTCGAACATGACCGGCAATGCCCTGGCATGGGTCACTCCGCTGGTTACCGGGGCTAATCCCATCTTACACGATTTTGCTGGTTTTCAGACCCTGTTGAAGCAAACCTTTGAGAGACCCGAACTGACTTACACCGCCTGCGAGGACCTGTTGGATATCCGACAAGGGTCATCGGATGTTCTATCGTACATATCAGAATTCAAGAGATTGGCTTCGGGTGCTGGGTGGTCTGAACAGGCACAATTTGCCATATTTCGGCGAGGCCTTAAGGAGGAAATTAAGGACGAACTCGCCAGAGCATCCAGGCCACCATCTTTTCCGGATCTGCTTTCCGCAGCCTTACAAATTGAATACAGACTGCAGGAACGAAGGTCAGAATGCCGAAAACAACGAACAACCGTTCATTTTTCTGATTCCACCGTCTCCTCCTCTCCTTCCCATACTTCAGACGAACCCATGCAGATTGGAGCTACTAGAGGACCTCTTTCCGCGGCTGAAAGAAGAAGAAGGAAGGAGAAAGGTCTATGCGCCTATTGTGGATCGGATCAACATCTCCTCAAGGAATGTACTGAACTTCCTCAGAAACGTCAGGGAAACGGTTTCCCTCGGCGCCAGTAGGGACCTGGTTCCGAGGGGCTTCTGATTCATCCACCAGTCCCTATGTCTCTCTCTCTATTTCGGCTCCATACATTCCTGAGGATTCCAGGCTTATGGTTCTACCTGTTATTATAAAGGTCAACGGCAGAGCAGTCGAGTGTCTCGCACTCCTGGACTGCGGAGCCGCCGGAAACTTTGTCGACATCATCTGGACCAAAAGGATGGGTCTCCGTACCTTGCCTCGCAAAGAAGATCAAAAGGTAGAAGGGGTCGACGGTTCTCCTCTCTCTTCAGGACCCATTACTCACACCACCGAGGACCTATCGGTTACCATATTTCAACATTCCGAGACAATCCGGTTCGACATCATTCGAGCTGCCCATTTTCCGGTTATTCTTGGCATCACATGGCTCAGAAAACATAACCCTCATGTCAATTGGGCGGACAATCAACTACAATTTTGTTCCTCCTACTGCAAGCTCAACTGTTTTTCTGACGACGGTATTCCTCAGATTGTTACAGGGTCTACCAAACAACTGGCTGGGGTTCATGCTCTACCTCTGTACTGTTCCCCTTACTCGGAGGTGTTCGTCGAAAGAAAGCCAGCGACCTTACCTCCCCATAGGCCAGAAGATTGTAACATTGACTTAGAACCTAATGCTTTGGTTCCATTCTGTAGGATGTTCTCTTTAACTCAAGCGGAAAGAAAGGTTCTTAAAGATTATCTTGATGCCAATGTTCAGAATGGGCTCATTCAACCCTCCAAGTCTCCTGCCGGAGCTTCTTTGTTCTTTGTCAAGAAGAGGGACTCCTCTGACTTGCGCCCATGTATCGATTACCGAGGCCTCAACAAGGTTACCATCCGGGATCGGTATCCTATGCCATTAATACATGAGATCATTGAAGCTGTTCAAGGTGCACGTTGGTTCACCAAATTAGACCTCAGAAATGCCTACCATTTGTTACGCATCGCCAAAGGAGATGAATGGAAGACCGCTTTTCGCACTCCTTTCGGTTTATTTGAGTACCGAGTAATGCCCTTTGGTTTGGTGAATGCTCCTGCTGTATTTCAGCGGTTTATGGATCGGATGTTTTCAGACTTATTGTCTGTCTCCATGATCATATACCTGGACGACATCCTGATATATTCCGGCACTCTAGAGGAACACAAAACCCATGTCCAAAAAGTTCTGGAAAGACTTAAAGACCACCAACTTCTTGTCAAACCAGAGAAGTGTGTTTTTGCTGCTACTTCAGTGCCCTATCTAGGGTATCATCTATCTGAAAGAGGTATCGCCATGGATCCCAGCAAAGTATCAGCTATTCTGGACTGGCCTTCTCCGACTTCGATCAAAGAGGTCCAAAGGTTTCTCGGGCTCTCTAATTTCTATCGCTCATTCATCCCAAACTTCTCTGAAGCAGTTCTCCCTATTACTTCTTTACTCAAGAAGGCCAACAATCACTTTAGCTGGACTTCCGAAGCAGAACAGAGTTTTCACAATCTCAAGAATCTCTTTTGCACTGCTCCCATTTTGCGCCATCCTGACCAGAATAGACAGTTCATCGTCGAAACTGACGCCTCGGCCATGGCCATTGGAGCTGTTCTGCTACAAGTGTTCGAGGAACGAGAGCACCCCATTTGCTACCTTTCCAAGACGTTGACTCCCAGCCAACTCAACTACTCCGTACTGGAAAAAGAATTGCTGGCTATAAAACAAGCATGTGAGACCTGGCGACATCTATTGATGGGAGCAAGGCAGACTGTTATCATCAGAACGGACCATAAGAATCTCAAGGTCCTTCAGAATATGGAGTGTGTCAACTCCAGGCAGGCTCGCTGGGCATATTTCTTTGCCCAATATGATCTGCAGATTACCTACTTGCCTGGTACCAACAATACTCTTGCGGATGCACTCTCTCGGAAGGGTCCCAAATGTGAGGAGGAAAGACATACCCCGGAGCCGATGTTCCACAGGAATAGGATCTTAACAGTAGCTAAAACCTTTTTGGAAGAGGTTCGAGCTGGTGTTGCTTCGGAAGGTACTGTTCCGCTACTCAGAGGAGAGACTTCCTACTCCAACAAGGAGGGTTTGCTATACCTCAACCATCGTTTATACATACCTTCCGGTCCACTACGTCTGAAGATCATAAATTGGTGTCATGATTCACTCACTGCAGGTCATCGTGGGAAGCTAAATACCACAGAATCTATCACTCGTTCTTTTTTTTGGCCGGAACTCAAAAAGGATGTAGAGGACTACATACTCAGTTGCCCGGTGTGTGCCATGACTAAGTCCATTACCGGCAAACCCTTGGGTCTTCTCACCCAACCTGAGGTACCCTCTCGCCCTTGGGGTTTGCTTTCTACGGATTTCATTGTAGAACTTCCTGTTTCCAACTCCTGCTCATGTATTATGGTTACAGTTGACACCTTGACCAAACTGGCTAATTTTTCCCCATTGCCTGGTCTTCCCACTGCTACCGAGATGGCTGAGGTTTTCGCCCAGGATATCTTCCGTCTTCATGGTCTCCCTGACAAGATCATCTCGGATCGTGGCAGCCAATTCGTTTCGAAGTTTTGGAAGGCTCTTTGTTCTCGCCTTGGTATGGAACGTGCCCTGTCGTCTGGCTTCCACCCTCAGACCAACGGTCAAACTGAGCGCCTTAACCCCACATTGGAAAAGTACCTTAGATGCTACAGCAATCGTCTTCAGGACAATTGGGTTTCTTTGCTTCCTACGGCAGAGTTTACTTATAATAACTCATTTCATACAGCCATTGGACTCTCTCCTTTCTTTTGCACCTATGGGGTACACCCAAGATCCCTTCTTCCCTACATTCCGTCGCCCACCAATTCCCCGACGGCTGAAGAGGTACTGCAGTCTATTTCTGATGCACACGTCGCTGCCAGAAGGTGTTTGGAGAAGAGTCGTCAATACAACAAAACCCAAGCGGACAAACATCGTAGGCCTTGCCCTGAATGGAAGGAAGGGGACAAGGTCTGGCTGTCCACCAGGTTCTTACCGCGATGGGTTCACCCTTCTAAACTCTCTCCTCGCTTTTTGGGTCCTTTTCCCATTCTTTCCAAAATAAATCCTGTTACCTTTCGACTTAAACTACCTCCTTACCTCCGCCGCATTCATCCTGTCTTCCATGCCTCTCTTCTCAAACCTTTCATTCCGGACGTCCACCAGAGAGCTGTTCCCGACCAGCCTTTTCCTCAGGTGGATTCCTCTAGGGAATATGAAGTCTCTACTTTACGTGACTCCCGCCACTACCGTGGTAGGTTGGAGTATTTGGTGTCCTGGAAGGGTTACCCTAGGTCGGAAGACTCGTGGGAACCGGCTTCCAACATTCATGCCCTCGGTTGTTGGCTCAGTTTCATGCCCGCTTCCCCTTTAAGCCGGGGGTCCTACGCTCTGGGAGGGGGCATACTGTCATTCGCCGTCCTGTTTGGCGTTTGTATCCGCGTTGGCGGTTACGCGCTGGAAGGGCGTGCGGAGGTTCCGCTACGTGATTTCTCTGTTACGCACCCTACGGTCTAGTGGTTTTCCAACATGGCGCCGCTGGTAGTATTTCTTTCCTCCTCTCCCAGCGATCGCCGCGTTGCAACCCCCTTTACTGCGCTAGCTCGCTCCTTTGGGTTTACACGCTAGTTTTCCAGCCTTGACCACCTCGGTCACTTATCTGTATTTTCGGTCCGCCTTCCCGGACTACCTCTCTCTCTCTCTCTTCCTTCCCTCTCCTCGCCTCTTTTCTCAGCTCTACGGTGCGCTGTTCTCCACGCCCGCCTTCTCTGCCTTACCTTTCGGCTGCGCTGTCATTCAGCCGCCCTGGTTCCTGTTGCTCCGGAGTTGTTTTCTCCGTTGGTACCCTTTCCGGTGGCTCTCTTTCTCTCCGGATCCTTCTTGCCTTGGATGTCCGGCTTCGCCTGCTCCCATCAGCTACCTGCCTCAAGAACCCCACTACAACTCCACTACAACTGCTTGCTCCAGATCCTCTCAAACCGCTGCACTCCTCGGAGGGTTTTTTCTGCCTGTACAGGCTTTTTCCCTTCGTACTGTCTGGTCTCGGGAAGGGGGCCCAGGTTTGCTATACTTTAGCACTCACTGTGGCTTCCTCTCGAGACAGATACTTTCAACACAAAAAGGAGAAGGACTCTCTCTCTCACAGGCAACTGCAACCTGAGGACTTTGAATCAGGTGAGGAGAGTGGGGAGGAACGGGAGTTAGCGGAATCGGCCAAACAGGACAGCTTCAGGCCAAGGATAAGTCTCGCTGCCATATTCTGTATTAGCTGGAGGGCTCGCAGAGTGTAAGAAGGTAGGATCAGGAGGAGGCTGTTGCAACAGTCAAGCCTAGAGAGATCCAGGGCGCGGGTAACATTGAGCCTCTGGGGGAAAGTGAGAAAAGGGAGATTTCCTTTGAGAAAGAAGAGCTGAAAGTGGGACTTCTTGGCAATGTCCTAAGTGTGAGGGAGGAAGGAGAGAGAGGAGTCAAAGATGACTCCAAGGTTTATGGCTTCAGAAGAAGGAGCCAGGGGAGAGCCAAAGGAGGAAGGCCAGAGTGAAGGGAAGGAGGGAGCAGGAGTCCCAATGGGAAGGATCTCAGTTTTACAGGCATTGAGGCAGAGACTGTGGAGGTGCACCAGGACTGGATGGCAGATAGGCAGTCTGGGATGATGGAGGGTGCAAGAGGGTCAGCAGGAAGTTTGCAAAAGAGATGTGTGTCATCTGCGTAACACTGGAAGCTGGAGAAGGGAGGAGATGAGGCATGCAAGCAAAGCAAGGTAGATGTTCTAGAGCCAAGGGGAGAGGATAGAACCATGGGGGACACCACAGGTGGAGAAGAAAGTGGGAGAGGTGGAGGTGCCCTAGATGACATAGGAAGAGCGGTCAGTAATGAAGGATGTCAGCCAGTCCAGTGCCTGTTCCGAGATACCAAGGGTATTGTGGAGCCTTTGTATGAGGGTGGAATGGTTGACTGTGTCAACGGCAGAGGAGAGATCGAGAAGGATGAGGACAGCAGGGGAGTTGGAGTCCAGAGATGCAAGCAGTTCTTCACAGATGTTCAGAAGAGCAGTTTCCATGCCTCTGGATGCTCGGAATCCAGATTGATGGTTGTGGAGACCATCAACAAGTTCATTGTGTGAGTTGAGTTGGGGCAATGCCAACTTCTCCATCAGATTTCCAAGGAAGGGGGTGATGGAAATAGGGCGGTAGTTGACAGGGCAGGTAGGGTTTGCTGAAGGTTTTATCTGGAGTGGGTGTACAAGCGAGTGCTTAAGGGAGGAGGGGAAAGATCCAGTGTTAAAGAGTGATTGCAGAAATCAGCGAGTGCGGGGGCGAGGGAGCCAATGTTATCCTTGATGGTTGTATGTATTTGTGAATGTATATAGCGCATTCCCCCAGGGGGGACCGGGCTAAGCAATATTGCATCTGGGCGCAGGTGAAAATTAAAAGCAGTCAAAATAGAGGCCAGCTTTTAGCGAATGCTTTTTAAATGAAAAGTTGAGTTTTTAATTTTTTCCTGAATTCGAACAAAGACTTTATATTTCGCAATTCAATTGGTAAAGCATTCCAAGCTCTTGGTACTGCATAAGAAAAACATTGGTCACCCCATGTAACTGACATGGTTTTGGATGAGCATGGGGAAACCTGTTTAGAAGCGACCTTCATGGAGCGGACAACTCTGGTAACTTCTTCAAGTGTGACAGGGGGAGTAGGAGGAGAAAGAGGAAGGAGGAGGGAGAGGGGGCCAAGGGAGGCAAGGGGGTGAGGGATAGGTTGGGTGGGTGGCTAGCATGGGTGTTCAGGATGTCCTGAGTTTTGGTGGCCAGTGCATTGCAGAGGACCTGTGGAGGAGGAGACTGCAGAAGGGTTGGCTAGTTCCCTGCAGACCTTGAAAAGTTCAGCCATGTTGTTGGATGCACTGGAAACCTGTGCCTGTATGTGGGCTCTTTTCTTGGCGCAGATGTAGAGTCTGTATTGCCTTTGGAGCAGGCAGCAGGCCAGTTTGTCAGAGGGTGAGCCTGAAGTTTACCACTTCCGTTCTGCCGCCCTGCCCTTTCATTTGAGGACCGCAAGTTTTGAGTCGTACCAGGTGTTACGCTTAGAGGCAGGTTTCATACGGATCCTCATGACTACGGCAAGAATGTCAAGAGTATTGATAATGCAAGCTTTAGTAGCTTGCTGTCAAAGCAAGGTAACGCCTCCAAAAATAATACACCGTCTCAATAATAAAAACCATGAAGTTCAACATGGGCGTCCTATACATACAAATCCCTGAAGTAACTCTTCAGTGTTGGATACTTATAATAATTCCTCCTTAGGTTTGGGTTATGAAGATAAGAATAAAACCTTACCTCCTTTAACTATCTTCCCTAAAATTGTACTCAGTGAAAAGAGTAAATCACATACAGTAGAAATTGAGGCTTTTAATGAAGAAAAAAGTAATACGCACACTGGGGACTTTGAGTCCTACAATGCCATAAGTACTGGGATGAGGATGAGGAAGAGGGACTCAGAGGTCCCGAACTGCAGAACGTAGTCTAATGACCCACACCCGAGCAGGACTTTTGAATATATAAAGTCTCCACAGGTGCAGGCCATTAGAAGAACAACAAGAAGGAGGCAGTGAGGCAGGAGAGGTTTCAGGCTGCAGCAGCAGGAGGGTGAAAGTATCGAAGATGCCAGAGCCACCGCTGTTTCTAAAGTGTGTGTTGGTCCTGAAAGGGTCTTCGTGCTTACAAATCATTATTGCAATGGTCGCCCAGCTGGAAGCGCTGTTAAGGAAGGCTTTCCCCGTGGACAGAGAGACTCTCCTCTGTGCACGTCTTGCTCAGGTGGCTGGCGAGCACTGAAGCATGTTTGGAGCAAGAAGAGCTCCTTTACCGTGCTGTGCGAGCCGTGAGAATTTGATCGAAGCCATCAGTCATACTGGCAGCATCAAAATAAGCAGAGTTGGATGGAGCGGACACGTAGAAGGAATCCAGTGAATTTACCGTTGCCAGGAAATCCCGGAATGCTCCGTAATCATCTGCTTGCTGTTTTTCCTTTTATTGAATACCAAACCAATGAAAGAGAATCAGATATGCATTATAACAATGTTGATAAAAAGCAAGACAGGAAATATTACAATTAGTATTATCCAAGCATAGAATGTGGCCAAAACCGAAGAAGTGTAAAATTGAAACAAAATAGTAACCACCATTGCCAAAGCAAAGAAAAAGCAATATTGAAAGAAGCTAAGCATAACTACCATTGCCAAAGCCAAGAGAGGACAATGCTGAAATCAACTAATTGTAACCATTATTCAAGAGTAAAGAGGCAATAGTTGAGGAAGCATTGGCATAGGCCACAAGGAGTCACTGTAACACAGAGTCAATATCAGCAGTTGTTTGATGTAGAAGTGGGAAAACAAAAGTGACAGGAGAGAATCCCTCCTGATAGACCGTATCAAGGAGCAGAGAGAATAACCTGCTTTGCCTGTGGTAAAAATAACAATGGAAAAAACACCAATTTATCTCACCGTTTCTCAGAAGAAGTTGTGAATTTTGATGTTGATGAAAGTCGAAGACTTGCTAAAAGGTTTTGAAGTAAACCACAAAGTACTTGTAGTTGAGTTAGATGAGTTTGTGTTTTGGAAGCAGAGTATACCAGGATAGGGATATTTTAGTTGTAGTCCTGGCAGGTGAGAGGACCAGGAAGAAATCAATCAAGTACGGTTGTGTGATGAAGAATAAGTGGCAAGACCACTACAGTGTTTTGTGATATGTTGTGGAATCATCCTGACAAACCTTTATTTGTTGATACAGAAGAATTGTAAAGGTAAAAGTGCTTACTTAAGAAGAAGAAACTATTTATATTTGAAGAGATCAAATCCTTTTCATTTGATTGAACTTTTGTTGAAAGTCCAAGTGGAAGTCGTTTGTAAGCAAGACAAACTTTTCACTTAAAACTTGGTTACAAGAGGGAACTTTATTTTTTGAACATTCACTTGAAATTCCTGTTTGAATCTGGGTAAGGGGAACCAACTCAGATAACAAGGTTATATAGTTGTTAAGTTCAAGTTGAATGTAGCTGTTATTCCAGTTACATTTGAAATTGCCATTCATTATCTTTGAGTCGGATGTATGTACATGCGTTAGGGACAGTTTCCTTTTTACAGTGTTTCCTCTAGTTATTTTGATGGGTGGGGAAATCCTCTTCAGGTTAGGGATAGTGAGGCGTTTGTCACACCCTTTTGAGTTAATAAAATGGTTCCTTGTAAAATCCTTTACCAAGTTGTCTGCCCCACATTTCTGACCCCTGACATTCCATACTCTCTGCCCTGGTGATGTGTCCTGTCCCTACCCAGTGGATGTATCCTGCTCTTACCACTGTCCTAGTGATGCCATGTTCTTGCACTTTGGCCTAGTGATGTGTTCCGCTTCCGCCGCAATGATCGTGTTGTACCATTGAGGTGTTCCGCTTTGTTGAATAATGATCCTGCTGCAGCCCACTGTCGTGTTCTTGCCCTTTGCCCTAGTGATGTGTTCCAATCCTGCCTCAGTGATCAGTTCTCTTTTTGTTCAAAAGTGATATTCCCGTGCTCCCTGTGAATTAATGCAGCCTTTCACTTCCATTGAGTTCTCTAAAAACATGCAATTTTTCCAGAAGTATTCAGATTAATGAATGCTACTTAATGTTGGTCTGGTAATTTATGTCCTGTTTGGTTATGTTAGTTGGGTGCATGGTTGATATGTGTCCTCTTTCAATCATGTTGGGTGTTATATGGGCATGAAACAAACAATTGTAAAAAAAGGAGATCTTGTAGTAGTCTTAGAGATTTACCATTATTAGCCCAGCTGTCATTTTTTGAGCCTAGCATTTCAGCCAAAAACGTGAGTTGGCCCTGTGAGGCAGGCATGGTATCACAAGTAAGGACACGGGCACAAAGGTTCATGTTTCAACACCTTTATTAAGTTTGACTGGGGTTGGAGTCCTTTCCTATCTGGCCCTAATTCTATAATGGGTGTAGTGTTGACCATCAAAGTAAAACAAAATGGTCCAAGTCAGTCAGTCAAACAAATGAAAAGGTCTGGGTAAGAAACCCTGTACTTGCCCTCACGTTCCACAATAACTAAGTGGTCTACCAGCCCCATCATCCATGCACGACTTTAATGAAGTAATCATCCACATTCTCAACAACCTTGTTGGCCCAAATCGGGCGACACTATTTTTGGGTGATCTAAATCACTGGCGTGGAAACAGCTAGACAAAGAAGCAATTGGGTTGGAATGCGCACTGTCCAACATCCACTTCCAGGTTCAAAACAACTAACCCACTACAGGGAAAAACAACATTCTGGGCTGGGTGGTTACTAACCACCTCAATACTATCATGGATCAAACCAGACCATGTATATGGTCAGACCATCATATTATTGAGTTTCATGTCCTTTTTGCAGACCCACCTCTTAAACCACCTAATCCTCTGAAGACTGTCATCAGTTATAGCTCTAAAAAGATGTGCCCCCAAGATTGTCTGATGTCAATCATAGCAGGCACCCAAAGTCCTGACTCTGCCGATCACCTGGTGTCTTTCTTCTCCAGCAAACTTATAAAGATGCTGCATAAGCTTGCCCCTCTCAGACCTAAACTTGTAAGAGACAACATTGGACACCAAAAATGGTTTATTCTAGAACTTGGGGACTTAAAAAGACAGAAGCGTAAACTTGAATCTCAATGGCTGAAACAACAAACGGAGGAAAACAAAACTGCTTGGAAAAATGGCGATAAATTATACAAACTAAAAATTGTAGATGCCAAAAAGACTTTTCTTAACACCCTGATTGATAAATCTTCCAATTCCATTGGTAAGCTTTTTGAGATTGTAAAAAGAAAAACCAGAGGCGCCCCATACCATTTTCAGCCCACTCCCCAAGACTGTACGAACATCCAGACGGCCTTTGAGGCAAAAATCAATACTGCAAGGGACAAAATTAAAGATTAATCGAGCTCCAACATGTTGACCAGGTACCCTCAGAATCTTGAGGTTATGTCTCATAAACATCCCAACTTCTCCTGCACTCCTATTACTATATCTGATGTGCAAAAAACGCTATCATCTATGCACACCACCTCATGTCCAGAAAACATCCTCCCAACAAAGCTAATACTTAAACATGGCGATTTATTCGCCCCATTTCTGACCAGATTTGTGAACGCCTCTTTTAGAGACAGTTCGGTGCCAGACTCCATCAAGGCTGTCACCGTCACCCCTGTCCTCAAAAAGTCGAACCTTGATCCAAAAGAACCAAGCAATTTTAGACCGATTATGAATTGTAACTTCCTCCTCAAAATCGTAGAAAAACGAGCTTCCTCTCAGTTCCAAAAATATGTTGAATTAAATGGTATCCTTCATAACAGACAATAAGGATTTCGACCATCTTATAGTACTGAGACAGCTCTCATCGATTTACAGTCTCACATGCTGAAAATCATTGACGAGGGGAAAGTTGGGTTGCTGGTCTTGTTAGATCTATCAGCGGCCTTCAATTTGGTGGATCAGGAACACCTATTACACTCTTTATTCCATCTCGAACACTGCTCGAAAGAGGCCGTAGATTGGTTCCATTGCTTTCTTGCAAATCATGGGTTGAGAATTCAGTGGGGCTCTGCTTCTTCAGAACTGGCTCTAATTACATGTGGGGTCCTGCAGGGAGCGTGTCAGTCACCTGTTATGTACAATCTGTACATCAGGCCACTGTGTTCACTTCTGGACAGCCTAGGGGTGTTATTCACAAACTACGCCAATGAAACCCAGCTGATTCTGAAAATTAGTGGCAATTACACCTCTGATTCCGCAGTCTTAGCTAATGTATACAAACAGATTGAATCATGGATGTCTAAAAACTGGCTATGCCTGAACAGCAGTAAAACTGAGCTACTTACCTTTGGATCCCGGCAGGCCCTGGTTAAACTGAGCACAAAGTATAAAAGTTTCAACGTTGGAAATGGCAACATCCAAGTACAAAATAAAGTGAAAACCCTAGGTGTTCAGTTTAGGTATCACTTAATGCAGATGCATATATCAGCCAGATAACCCAAAACTGCAAATATCTTCTTCGCCTGCTTAAAAACATTTTCCATATATAGACCAAGCAACTGTATTATCGAGGCTCGCCTATTAAAACTCATTACTGGTCGCAGCCTCTGAATCCAATCTGAAAAAATGCCAAGTTCTCCAGAATGACACTGTACGTGTTGTTAAAAAGATTGCAAGAAGGTTTAATATCTCAGAGCACAGGAGGCATCTTCACTGGC
Organism: Ambystoma mexicanum; assembly: GCF_040938575.1. Classification (NCBI taxonomy): domain Eukaryota; kingdom Metazoa; phylum Chordata; class Amphibia; order Caudata; family Ambystomatidae; genus Ambystoma; species Ambystoma mexicanum. The sequence continues at coordinate 677,957,813 of NC_090932.1, read as the reverse complement.
TTCCGGTAAAGGAACGCATACATTTCAAAGTATGCAATCTGATTCACTGACGCATCATTGGAGCAGCTCCATCATACCTTAAAGCATGGACTCCTGGGTACAGCACTGTCAGAACATTGCACTCTTCCAATCAGATGCAGGTGTCCTGCCTGGCTTTCAAACAAGCTAATGGTCTAGGAAGATCCTATCCAGTGAAAGCGGCTAACCTGTCAAACTCATTACCTTCCGCTCTTAGACTTGAGGCAAGCTTGATGTCTTTCTGCAAACATCTCAAAACCCACCTCTTCAAGTAATGAGATAAAACCTGCCCTGAACTTCCTCCACCAGATCGGACCCCCTGCCTTTCTTTCTCTGTACCTCACGTGTAATTGTTGCGCCCTGATGCCTATGGCCTTTCGGGGCAGTATACAAATAAATAAATAAGTGTGGGAAAAGGTATGAAAATAAAGTGTGTCAAAAGAATATCGGAATGGCAATGAAAGTGGCTCACCACTCCCTTCCCCAAGTTCAGTTCAATGGGCTTCTTATAAAGTTCCTTCAAGTTGGGTAGTATGCACAGTTCAAAGATTTCCCAAAAATCTGTTAGGCATCCCTCGCCCTTACAGGTTTCTGCAATCTGCTGCTCTCCCTATTTTTTGGCCTGCAACCAATGTTCCCTCTAATTATTTTGTTTCAAATGCAGAAAGTGTTGGCTTTTGCGCGCACATTATTTTCCATGTGCGCAACTGACTAATGAGCTAAGTCACTTTGTGAGCATGCATAGTTGGTGAACTACCATCTCCGAAGAGTTTGGAAGGGATTTCTTTTTCCTGACCTCTGCAATTCTTTACAAATCAGTGTGAAGTGTACATCCTACCACACTTTTCCCAAACCTATAGGCAAAAAGAAAAAATCTATTATATGTGAATATAAGGAGGGCTCATCAACCAGTCCAAGACTTCAAGATCTACCATAGTACCTACCAAAAGTAATTCATACAGGATACAGTATTTGCAAATGAAATAAGGACAACCAAAAGGAATGTACCACAAAAAGCAGGGTGCCCCTGCACTCCTATCTTATTTGCAAGTAACATAAATTTCAATGTAGTAATTCAATGAGAGGATGCCTGCAATCAACCGATCCTACAGAGCAAAGGATCAAAATTAATTTATACACAATTGGCCACACCACTTGCGTGGACTGGACAGTTGTTGCATACTGCCCTAAGGTGTACCTCCACGACAAGTAGTAACGAACTTCTAGTTATAGGTTTGTACAATGTTATTTGTTTATTCAAACTCTTTTAGTTAAAAGTATTTAGTTAAGAGTGACTGGAGTGAGGTGCTATAGTATGTCTATTATGTATATCTAGAGGGACACAATGGAATACGTAAGGTATTTTTCTTGTTTAATTGGGCTCCTTAATTAATTTGCCGTATTTTCTAGATCATTGGCTTGATGAGCCATTGGTTTTAAATCTAACTTAGAGTTTGTCTATCTGACTATATTATTGTTTTAATATTAAACTGTAAGAAAACATTATTTTGAACATTGTATATATACTTTTTTTGATCTAGATGACGGTCTCTGAATAAGAGTTATACTAATTTGAAACGTGTCTGACAGCACTACAGATAATGCTGGTCATCGTTAAACAATGACATTATTATTGTGCTCTGTTTTTGTTACTTGTTAAAAAATGCAAAGAATCTATAATTTGCAATTGGAAAATCGCACATCATAATGTGATAAATTGGTTAAGAAATGTGGTGGATAAAAAAATTATAACATTATACAAAGCTATAACTAGAAGTGTGTTACTATTTTGCCCTAAGGTGTACCACCATGCTGTGTGCAGAAACTGGCCAGACCATGATAGCAGTGTGATCACTTTCGTGTAAACTAAAAGGAATGCGAGTTCATGTGCCACTTTAATGCAGTGATTTTAGGGCCAGGAGAACATGCCTCTTTTAATGTATTTAAAGATGAAAAATGCATCAGAATAACTACACCACAGAATATGATGATCAGAATTCCTTGGCCTCTGCTCACTATCCACATTAAGTTGTCCTGTGAACTGTGACAACACTTACTCAAACTAGTCTTACAGCTCAGAGGCATATAGACCATCCTTTATTTTTTAAGTGAAACGAGTAACATATAGGAGCCTTCTACGCACAAAGTCCCACTGATATTTTTGGGACTCAATGACCAGCAGAGCAGTGGCGTAGGAAGGACGATACTATTACTGTCCAATCTCAAGAGGAAGTTTAAAGGGAAAGAACATCTCTTAATAAGCATGAAGGATCCCTACTGGCAAAGCTAATTTCTTTTTTACTCCCTGAAAAATAATTTGATTAAAAGTAGGGAGTAAAACCTTATCAGACCCCTGCTTGTACCACTGACGTAGGAAGTGAAATTACAGGGCACATAACAGCTCATAATTTTGCCCACCCTTCCTCACCACAGCCTAGACAAAATGCAACAAGAGCCTTACTGTCTTTTCTTATGGAGCCCCATTGAAGAAAATCTCATATTATAAATGATTATTTTGATAAACCCTCAGCAGATAAGCAAAGAAACAGAAGGTGCAGTTTCCTAGACTGTTATTAGAGTTTTCTATTCTTTAGCAATCAAACACATTTCCTTCAATGCACTGTACTGCCAAAACATCAGATTTGTTTTTTGAAAGTTGTTGAAGTTGCATACCCACAATACATTGCCAGCAACCCATATTTAAAGCCTTACCATGATATTATGTGCAGTTTAAGAAAATGTCATATATTTGCATGTGCACAATTATAATTAAGTGCTTACAAGATTGTTTTCAACATACTCCACCCTCAAACTGTTATGTTATGGTGGGTTTATACAAGTGCTCAGTGAAACCGTTTTTGTATAGCAGCAAGTTATCATATAATTTGTTTGAGGCTATACCCAATGGAAATCTTGGAAAGGATGCAAATTGTATTAAAAGCATTCTAGCTGTCTAAATATCCATTGCCCAAATACTATGTACGAGTAATGCCAGGCATAGTCCATACCCGTTATCCCTTGCAGGCAAGTAAATTATATTGCAATGTTGCTCCCTACTTATAGGGTAATGTTAACAATGCTCAAGTAGGAGATGCAGAGCCTGACATTTGCCTACTTAAAATCCTTAGAGATGCTGACCATAACATGTGCCTCCTTAAAATCCTTCAAGGGCAAATTAATATGTGTGTTTCATAATGCATTAACTTGCCAGGGGGCTGCTACAAAGTGCATGTGTGACATATGTACAAAGAATAGGAAGCATGGGATGAGGTTGCACGTCCAAGTAGCCTGCTTCTTTACAGTCAGTATCTGATATTTGAGCTGACAGTTGGGTTACATAGTGTGGGTGACACATTTGCTAAGGCACTGTGAGTAATAGAAATTTAGGTATTTGAGCATTATTCATACTGTAACAAACATAAAACAAATGGATGGCGGTACAAGTCTGGTAACCTTTTGCCATGAGTGGGGAGGGAAAACAATGTGGTTAATGTGTGCAAGTATATCTACGTTATATCCTCTGTTCATGGGGTCACTTTTTCATATTAGTCTTTACCCTTTTGTGGGTGTACTCTGTTTCTAGGGTTGTAGGGTTTTTAAGGTCACATTTGCATAGTAGGGCTAGACCAGGATATCAAGACTTGTTAGTATGATTTAGATAGATTTTTAGAGAAAGCAACTATTAGGTACCTGCTGTGCCTCATTAAATCGTTTTGAATAGGTGGGAAGTGTCTCTGTGTGCTGCTAAAATTCCTCTGAGTGTCACCCAGAAGGAGGCTGGGCAAGCACACATGCACACATCTTAGAGGGAACATGCAACATCCATGATCCCACACCATTGACACCATTGAGTATGCCATCTGGAGCTGTTGGGAGTTGTAGGACAAGAAATCTGGTGTCAGGCCCTTGTAGGTGCCATCGCTTGAAAAGTTCCATTGTATGTGCTTTTCCCTTTTTTTAAAGATGTCCTTTTCTTAGGTATATCACAGTGTACCTCAACCCCACTTCCTTACATTTTTGCAAAAGCAATGTAAGCTTGTGGGTGTTTTTTATTAAGTTTAAGAATATGAACATACATGGCTGCTAATTACAATGTGAATGGCACTCCTGTAGAGCCCCAAACTCATTGATCCCCTGCTCCACCCAGCTAAGGGATTTAATGAATCCTAGCTTTCAAGGACAGTGAGGGCTTTGGAATTTGGCAGAGGGTATAATGTCTTCCATTACTCTCTCTTGGGAATGGGGGGAATGGGATTGTGGAATGGGCATCTCTCTCTCCTAATTTTAGATTGCCTATGCACCTCATTTTTACCAACTCAAGGGGGTTCGGGCACACAACGTGAGGCAACGTGAGTACCTTACACCGCTACGGATGACCCTTAATCTCTCACTTTCCATCGGAACTAAAGCCAAAGCGGCTAGAGGAGATTCAGTGCATTCACCGTATGACAGTATTTCTTGCAACTTATTTCAAGCTGTTATAGCATAGTGAAGTCACTGTGCTGTACAGAGGAGAAAAAAAGGTGTCCGTTCTTGGAAGCCTTTCAAAAATAGAAAATGAAATTTATCACGGTTGCATAAGAAATGAAAAATAGTTTCTTTCATTTGAAGTGTCATGCCTTCTGGGCAAGCAGAACCATGGATGTGTTTCGCTTTTCTGGCTTTCTCAAGGATAGTCCAATCCTAAACCAATTTTTTTTTTTAAATTGATTTAGTAATATTTAGCATAAACAAGTAAACAAGAGTAAAATGACCTAGAATACCCATCATATCATAATAAATATCATATGCCGGAATTAATGTTTGTGTTTACACTCTAGCTTCAAGGCACTGAGGGATCAACCACCTTGTCAAACGCAAAACTTGGGTTCAGGTGTCCAGGTTATTGTTTCAAGCATCATCTTAAAAGGGAGACTATAGCCTATGAAATTTAGAGAGGGGTTTCTGCACCAATTCTGTGATTTATTTTTTTCCACAGTGATGGTGTTGCACAGTTAATCCACCAAAGATCAGAATTGTGGACTGCCAATCATTTTCCTTTTATTTACATTTATAAAGTGCACCAAGCGGCCCTTGGGCATCGTGGTGCTGTTACAGTAGGGCTTACTTAGTTACAGGAAGAAAGGCACATATAAGGATGATGATGACAGACACTGATAGATGGAGAATACAGAGACAGTTACAATTACATGGCAGTGTTAGTCATTTAGTTCCTTGGTTACAGTGGGAACACTGACATAAATGGAGCGTGGTAATGTGTTCGGCCAAGGTTCCTTGGTTACAGGGGAATCCCAGGTCAGCACGCACAGTCAGATATGAGACCTAAGCTAAACACTAACAGTAACTGGACGAACATCACGGAACTCCAGGGCCCAACAGGAGCCACTGTCATGATCTCTGCTTCCAAAAGATCAGGACTTGCCCGACTCCCTTGGAAGCAGACCCATAACCCCGGTTCGAGTGCCAGCCAGTCCCAATTGGGACCTTTTGGACCCTGTCCTGGCGCCAGTGGCACCAGGCTCATAAAAATGCCCAGTCCCAGCGCTGGAAGCGCCGGGCTCATAATGCTTGGGTGGACTTACCTGCAGCAGACCATGCTGCTTACTTACCTGCCAGTTGAGCCCCTGATCCTCTTCTGTTTGGGAATACTTTTCCTGTTGGGTGGGGCAGGAGCCACTCCCTAGGTTCAGAACACTGGAACTCTTCTGGAAAGCAGGAACTCTTTTCTCACCTAGGCGAGGCTGTGGAAGGAGACACCTAAGCACTACAGGAGGCTATTTAAACCACACCCGATGGATGAATCTTGCTTTGCGTTATTCTGCATTCTCTGCAGCAGAACGCTCATCGTGTCTTCTGCTTCTGATCCTGGGCCTAAGGGAACAAAGGCTTACCATCCTGGAATCCACCAGCCACCACCCTCAAACCGACGGACAAACCGAGAGGACCAATCAAACTCTGGAACAGTATTTGCGCTGCATGCTACAACAAACTGAAAAAACTTGGAAAGATATCCTTTGGATAGCCGAATATGCCTACAATAACTCTGTCCACTCGGGAACTGGGAAGACCCCGTTTTTTCTTTTATACGGTAGTCACCCTCGAAGTCTTCAGCAGCACCTGTAAAGACAAAGAAAGAACAGGTTAGCACTACGGTCTTCAGTGGCAGCGCATCTCTTACCTGGTCCATCGGCTGTCACCAACGCCTCCCGCTGCATTCCGGCATCTGAAAGACAAAGGCTTACCTACTCTTCGCATGCTCCGGAGATCTTCGCACTGCATTCCGGCATCTGAAAGACAAAAGCTTACCAGCTCTTCGCACGCTCCGGAGGCCTTCGGCGCTGCATCCCGCATCTGAAAGACAAAAGAAGGTGCGTTTAAAGACATTGGGCAACTTTATTACTCACGTGCCATTACTCCTTCCCACGCCGAATCCAGTGGGTATTCCAGCACCCTTCAGCTTCTCTAAAGCTCCGAACTTGTACCTGCAAGATAAAAGGGACAGTTAGTGCGCATCGTGAAGCAGGCTACAAGCGCTTACTTACATGCTTCCAGGTGCTTCTATTCCTCACGCGGGTTCGATCCTCAACTCTCATCAGCCCGCCATCCGCCATCGCCGGAACCCTGCAAAACAAGAGATATCATTACAAAAGACTTTTAAGACATTTGAAGTGCCCAGAACTTACCGTTCGTGCAGTTAACGACGGACAGCAGTCCTCTGAGGTCAAGAGGCCTGCACCCTTATCCAGTGAAGAAACTGGTTACGGCACCCTGCCCCGAGGCAGATGGAGAGCTCGGCGTTCACTTACCTAAGGTGAGGGCGTTAACCTTTGTGGTTCTACAGGAGAAGAGAAAGGGAGGAGGAGAGAGGCACCCAATAACCCCAGTTCATTAATCCCATATTTTCTATCTGCAGACATCTTACTCTTCGAGTCAGACATACAGTGCACAGAGGTCCAGCCCAAAGAGCCAACCGTGTGTTACACATCACCTTTGAAGATACGGCATTCACCCAGTCAAGACCGGCGCCTCTGCGGGAATCAGGTGAGCGTTACAGCCACTATATGTACAGGACCAGCTGATCCTTACTCTTTAACAGGACCCCACAGGGGGCACCGTACCTGAACCACTAGCCTTGATAAAGACCTACAGGCCGAAACACGTGTCGGCTGACAAACATGGGGAGATAAAAGCCCCGGATGTACTGCAATCTGTACCACAAATTCAAGAAGACAAACCTTTTACACAAATAAAAGTGACAAAATACGCACCAAATAGCGTGGAAAAACAATTTCTTTTAAGCAGAAAAGCAAGATATCCAGGAAAACTCCTTCTTTTTACCTAACAAACAAGGTTTTGGCTAAACCTCAAACAGTAACCTGTGATCATGCGACACATATCCTTTTTCTGATGTACCATGACTAACAGAGCTTAGCGAGGTCAATTCCAACTCTAGAGTCAACCACTTTTCCAAACACAATATTAGGTTGCTCCCGAGGGAATGGTGAGGTTGTACTCGCCACCTGTTACTAGTTGAAGAGCTTGGTCTTGAGAACTTTGCGGAAGACGGTCTATGATGTTTAATTTCTGAGTGAGGTGGGCAAGGCATTCCAATTTTTTGGTGCTTGATATAGGAAGCTTGAGCCACCCGCTTTGACTCTTTGGAAAAAGGGGACATAGATCTGGTGGGTATGGTGCGCTCGTATGGGTCTGGCAGATGATACCAGTGCTATTTTTCAGATAGGTAGGGGGAGGCTGTGCGAGAGAGACATTTATGTGCGATGGCCATGGTTTTGAATAGGATGCGCTCTTTAACTGGGAGCCAGTGAGCTTCTCTTGTAGCCTGTAAGAGATGTTCCCTTTTAGGAATGCTTAGAGCGGCTCTTAAGGCACTGTTTTGAGTGGCTTGTAGCCTGTTGATGTTTTTTGCTGAGGTGCCCAGGAATAAAGCATTACAGTAATCCAGTTGTGCACCTATTGTAGCCCTGGGTAGTGAGAGGCAGTTTTTGGTCGACAGGTAGGGTTTGACCGCGTTAATGATTTTAGTGGCGAGTGCTGCAGAGGATGCAATGGCACTAACTTGGTGCGTCATAGACAAGGATGAGTCCAGGAAAACCCCCAGAGTTTTGACTGCTGGTGAAATGGTAATGAGGTTATTATCAATGTTAAATGTCATGTATTGGTGGTTGAGCTTGTTGAGAGTATCTTTGGTGCCAACCAGCAGGATCTCTGTTTTATCTCCGTTGAGACAAAGGCCATTAGCTGCCATTCAAGCCTGGTTGGTAGAGTATATGCTGGCTAGTGCCTAGCGTCCTACTCGTAGGAGCCTGTGGGAGGGAGTAAGACTTGGGTGTCGTCAGCATAGTTTGTGTAGGCTATGCCGCAATCATCCAGTTCGTTGAAAAGTGCTAGGGTAAAGATATTGTAGAGTGTGGGGGCGGTGCATTACCCTTGAGGGACAACACAGTCAATGGTGGTGGGTGCAGCGCAGGCCTGGTCCAAGAACACTCTCATACGTCTCTCCTTAAGGAAGGATGATATCCAAGATGTAGCTTCAGGGGAGAAATGGGCAGCATTTTTGGGCTGTTTACATAGGGTCTCGTGGTCAATGAGATCAAATGCGGCTGACAAATCCAGGAGGAGGAGAAGTACCGGCTTACCTTTGTCCAATATGTCAGCGAGTTGGATCTTGAGGTCAAGTAATGCAGACTCCGTTCCATGACCCGGCCTGAAGCCCGATTGCCTATTACCTAGGATGCAGTTGGCTTCAAGGAACTGCTGTATTTCAGCATAGGCAACTTTGTCCAGAATTTTTAAAAGGAAAGGGACCGTTGTGATCGGTCTGGATTTAGGTGATTCTGGGTCCAAGGAAGGTTTTTATTAACAGCGGGTGGACCCATGCCTCTTTAAGGCAAGCAGGGACCGTGTTGGACTTGAAAGACGCATTCATGAATGCTGTCAGAAAAGGGGGTAGGGTATCTGCACACTCTTTAATCAGATTGGTTGGGTAAAGATCGCCCTTGCAGTTGGGAGGGTTTGATTTTGCGAATGGTATTGAGTATTTCAGATTCTGTTACTTCCCTAAAGGAGAAAAGTGTTTTTCTATTGTCTTCTGTGCTAGTCGTAGGGGAGGCAGTCACTTTGTCTTTGGAGAGGGCCTTGTGGTGGTCGTTTATCTTCTTCTGTAGGAGATCAATTTTTGTAATCATGTCTGTTTGGACCATAGGGCACCAGGATTCCTCTTTAACGAAATTCTGGGTGGTCGTGGCCGTGGTGGGCAGTTCTTTAAAAATTGCAAACAGCTCTTTAGATGTGGATGTAGCATTGGAGATCCTGGCGTTCTAAGCTGTTGATTTTGCTAGAACAATAGCTTTTTTGTATTGAGCAGCAAGGATTTTGTAGGCAAGTAATGAGGAGGCCTGAGGGGCTGCTTGCCATTTGCTAAGTGCCTTGCACTTGCAGATGCAGAATTCTTTGAGTTCAGTGGAGAACCATGAGTTAGCATGTTTCTTTTTTTGGCTTTCTTGCTCTCTAGCGGGGCGATGGAGTCTACTGCATTTTTGATGGTGGTGTTGTAGAGCTCAGCTAGCGCCGAAGGGTCTGAGGAGAAGTGGGAGTCCTCTCTTTGGTTAGGTTCCTAGAGCTTCGCAGGTGCGAGTTCTTTGGGAGAACTGCTGTTGTTAGGGATGGAGAAGTGAATAAAGTGATTATCAGTCCATGGACAGGGTATTGGAGCTGATGTCCACACCGCAATTGTGGTCCACTACACAGTATAGGATACGACCTTTGGGGTGTGGAGGGTTGACTACTTTTCGCTGGAAACCAACGTCCTGGAGGGCTTTGGCTAGGGCCTTAGCTTGTTTACCTTAGTTATCATTGAATCCCAGATTAAAATCCCCTAGGAGAATGGATTTCGTGGTGTTTTTTAGATTATCACCGAGAAGATGGTCTTGAAGATCAGAGAGTGGACATGGAGGGTGGTCTGCTATATGGATAGCAACAGTGGTGTTAGGTGAGATAGAAAGTTTGACCGAGAGGGAGTCTACACTGTCACCCAAAAGTGACGTGGTTTGTATTACTGCTAGCCTATCTTTGATTATGAGGGCTACTCCGCCACCTTTGGCTGCTGGTCTGTCTTGTCAAAAAATGGTGTAACCTGGCTGGAGGGCTAGAGAGATGGCTCGTACAGAGGCTTCATGCAGCCATGTTTCGGTGATAGCTAAAGCATCTTGGTCCAGGTTGGTGATCAGGTCATGGATTTCTGTTACATGAGCTGGGAGTGACCTACCGTTTGTCAAAGCAAGTTGCATGGGGCAGTGCTTTTATGTGCCAGCAGCAGTCTGGTTGCTATGAAATGATGGGTTATCAATCTTCTGTTTCCAAGTAAAGGAGAAGAGTCACCTCCATGCATGTTACATGCAAGAGAACCCCTGGATTCCAATGAGGGTGCGACCGACTGTGGTTTTGTCTTTAGTTAAAATGAAGATGTCTTGCCAAATGGTCAGATCTTTGGCCTCTTCAGAAATATAAAACCAGTCCCTCAATCTACAACACCCTCTCCAGAAATGTCTCAATACATCAGGGAGCATTGATCCATATGTCCATAGAACATCCACATAAAAAAGTTATAGGAATGTTCCCTGTGCTGAAGGCATGCAGAGGACACTCTTTTTCTAGATCATATTCCAAGATTGTTTTGATATATCATGGTCCAATCCCAATAACCAACACACTGTAAAGCTCAATACCAGAGATGATTAACCCCCTCTTAAAAGGTCTGATTGAGGATCAAAGAAATGTTGTACTTGTGAACGTTAACAAATCCGAAAGACATGAGCCCAGAGATGCTCTCCAGAACAAAGTCCTGGCCGGCTGGGCTCTTAAGTTGGAGAGAGTTGACCCATGATTTTAGATTTCTGCAGAGGGTCCATATCAAGGAATGGTTCTTGTCGAATGATGTAGACTGTATTGTTATCGGATGTGGGCGTAGTACTAGCCCATCTTTTTTGAGTTGCTGCCACAAACTGGGAAAGCGGACGGCTACTTAGAACTTACGAACTGTAACTGGTTGAATGTTTAATTCTTTTTTGTGAATATTTCATGCCCAATGTATGCAACTTCTTCTTGACGGAGTCAAACGATTGGTGTGATTATTTTCTTTTTAACCTCTCTGGTGTAATCAGGAAAAAACCTGATTCGGTAGCCGTTGTACGTGATCGGGCCAGTGGCACGTGCCATTTATAGCGAGGCATTTTGGTCTTGAAAATTCATGAGCTGTTCTATTATTGTACGAGGTAGCGCCCCTGGAGTGGGACGACCCGTCAGGATCTTGTGTGCCCTTTCCACAGAAAAGAATTTAAAACTTTGTTTGGGGCAAACAGTTCCACAGAATGAGCTCCATGCTGGGACCCTCTTCCTTTTCTGGCACCCCTATGATATGGAGATTTTTGCAGCATGCCCTTCCTTTGCTGGCTTCTGCCCTGTTTTCCAGGTGTGTGAGCTTCTGGATAATTGCTACTAGTTGCGACTCCATCTTCTTTATCGCATCCTGTGAGTCTGATATGCGTTTTTCTGCCTCTCCGACCCTCGACGCTATGTTCCTCGGGTCCTGTCGAAGGAAGGACACCTCTGTTGAGAGTCTTCTCTTTTATCAAGGCACAAGACTCCCCTATGACGGCCATAACATTGCCTAGAAAAATCAGGGATTCCTTCGTCTCTTTGCCCATGCCCACTGTCTCTGGGGCTTGAGTCGCAGAGGACTGGTGGGCGCCCACTGTATATTGGTCCATTTTGCTTTGGAGCCCATTCTTTTAGCTTTATGCTTGACCGTGACACTGCCCATATGTGACCCTGCAGGCAGTTGTTGGTGGTGGCAATCCCTCGGCTGCGCTGCTTTTTTGTGTTGGTTCCTGACTGTGGTCGTGCCGATCCCACGCACTGTGGTTCCACGGCTGGGGAATTGTCAAGGGTCACCCATAGCCTCAGTACCGCCACAGTAGCGGCTATACCCTCGTGTACTCTAGCACCAACAATGTAATGGCGCTCGTTCCATCTGTGTGCGTATACTTTGGTATCAGACGTGAGCCACACCTCAGCCCCAGAGCTCCTCCTCCACCTGGCCTTCCCGTATTTCAACCTGGGCCCCTTTATTACAGTCCCACTCCATCCACTAAGGTTTTTTAAGGGACGGGCGGATCTCACCAGTCTGGAGTGTCTGTGGCGAGCACTGTCTGACACTGTCTTATGGTCGTCAGGGGTCTAATTCGGTGTCAGCCAGCCTTGTTGTGTCTGCTGTACCCCGCCAATAGGTGAGTGGAGGGGAGGCTCCTACTCAGTAGCAGCCCAAACAGGGACAGGGTCCCCCGAGCTGCACATTCCCACAATCACGGCTTGAATGTTCCCTGTGCTCTCTGGGGAATCTTCCCCCACGTATTTGAGAGTGTGGGGCTGGCTTGAGTTCCCTGTTGAGCTGCACTCCCACCTGCTGTGTCCAGTCCAGCTGTTCTGTCGCACTGTGCCTCCCACATTCTGATCTTATCTCTGCTTGCCTCGATACCTTTCCGATGAGCATGGTGGTGCTGCCGGTGACCGTCAGTCTCTTGGCGCACACAAAGGCTTCCTGGGCTCCCTCCTTGTCTAATTAAGCTCATTCACCACCATGGTCGGGTGACGGTGCTGCATATTGTCCTGCGCACTACCTTTAGTTAGCAGGCAATGCTCCCTTGTCCAGGTACCCTGACTCCCCGCTCAGCCCGGCAACGCCGCCTCATATATTGAAACACTCTTTGCTCAATTTATCCTTTAAAACTTCCAAGCTTTTAATCTGTGGGGCCTCTTTGATGTTCTGGCCTTCTGGTTTTGTTTTGTTTATTTTCAAACATGCCATCTTATGAAATAGCTCTGCTTCTGTGAGAAATGATGGCTACGTTTTTTATTGTCAGCCTACAATGTGGTATTTGTTAGTTCCTTGTATTCCCGCCAGATCTAGGTTATCCCTGATTTCTTGTGACTGGCGTTCTAGTGGGCAGCACTCATGGGTCCCTCTTTGAATCAAGGCTTATTTGAATGGTAAACTATTCAGATATTCTAACATTGGTATGAGAGGATTGTACATTTTCTAATACTTATTTTATCATTTGGATTGGGGAAAAAGTAAACATTTTGAGTGCTGAGCAGTGGAAGGTCCAGTCTGTTTGCTGAAATACTTTACTAATATTTTTCCTTGTCTTTCCATGTCGGATAAACCTTTTTTGGCCATATGAATCGAGGGGAAAAGTTAGGAGCCAAATCTCTTAATTAGCTATTCAAACATCTTAGTATCACTGTTCAGAAATGCAATAGTTCTGTTATAAGAGTAACAAATCTATACCTTTTCTGTTTTGCCTAGAAGAGTTAATGTTGAGTCAATGTCAAGACCAACCTATTTGAGTGTAGTTTTTCTGATTGCGCAAAGATGTTTTACAGGGTGACTTTGAGGTTAGGGTGAAGGAAAGGTGTGCATGCTTTTTATACATTGGACAAAAACCATCTAGTCCCACTGCTTTATGACCGATACATTCTTAATGGCTTTGTTCATTTCCTCTGTTGTGGTATTACTGTCCATCTAATGACTGAACTATAAAGCTGAGAATTGTTCTACAAAAACCTGTCGTTGGAGGTTCCTCTGGTACTAGTAAACCATTAGAATCTCTGGTCTATCTACTGAAGAGTAATGGTTCAGTACTGTGATAAATCAACAATTAAACTAATATTGGCTTACTTTACAAGCACTCTGTGTGTAAAGAGATCATGTGATTAGTTTGCAATGGCAGTCATCATAAACTAATTTACCTTCATTCAATGACCCACAAATGGCTGTCAGTTTGATAAAGAAATATTTTTGTGATTTTCCTTGCCATATGATGCCCACTGTTAGGCAGAATCGCATGCAGTACCTTTGGGGAACACTACATGCAATTAAGACTACAAGTGTCAGTACAATTTCACCTTTGGTACAAGCCTGTACTACACAGTAATGTGGTAGCAGTGGCTGAGCAGCCAGACTTATTTCAAGAGTAAAGTGAGCAGTAGAACAAGTTAAACAAAGGACCATCAAATACAGTGATTCAAACAAACACTTACTCAAGGTTTCTTGGTAAAATAATATACATTTATTTACACAGTTATTTGTAAAACATTACACTAGCAAGGGCAGCTCAATATCATATGCTAATATACTACAAATACACAACCAATAAGTTACTGAACAAGTTCAGCTCCCCTGAAGTGGGAGTAAAATGGCACTTCAGTTACTTTAAAAAGGGGTAAAAAGACAAGGTTATAAGAAATGAAGCACAAATACTTTCATAGGCAGGGCAAAGGGTTTCAGTTAACTACAACCAGCAATTCAGTTCATAAGCCTGGGCCAGAGTCAATGGTTCAGAGTCTTTGTATAGGATAGCACAGTTCTGGTAATAAACGGTTAAGTCTTTGCCACGGATCTTAGAAGAATTTGGTCAGACGAAAAGTTAGAGGTTGGTTTAGGAAAGGACAAGTCTGGAAAGTTTCACAAACTTTCACCGTGGCCGAAAAGATTTCTGGACCGCGTTTGCACAGTATCTTTAAAGTGAAGAAGAGCTGTAGCTGAGGCAGTTGTTCCTGGCAGTTCGAGCAGATGTTGCTGTTCCTGAGCTTCAGTCGTGGGGACAAGGAGGACGACATTGGGAGGTTCCTGCACTGCACAGGGAAGAGGCAACAAGCTTGGCAAAACGTTGGTTTGAGGTGTGAGTGCCTTAAAGACCACAAACTGGTATCCTTCCCACTGGCTATCCGGTTTTCCACAGCACTGTGCAGAAAATTCAAACTTGAACGGCTTCTCTGTCGATGGCGTTTCAGGCAATTCGGACCTGCAGCAGGGCTTCACCGGTCGTCCAGGAGTTGCAGCAGTCATCTTCCTTCAGCTCGTCTACGGTTCTTTCGTTCCAGTGGTCGACTCTCCTTTCCAAGTCACAGAGACCTGCTTTTATACAGTTTTCCCCATTCATGCCAGCATGGCTGTCACTCACACAGCCGGGTGGCTGTCCTTGCCGGACAGCCAGCCAATCACGCCAGAGTGCATTCAGGTCTCCTAGGACAGTAAGCACAGGGAGTTTCGGGCATCTCCCTCACATCCTGTCAACCCCAGACACTCAGGCGCCAGAGGTGGGCTTCAGCACAGAAGCCAGCCAAAGGCCAATGAACAAAGGGACCAAACCTGGTTTGGCGCACAGAGAAAAACACAAGAAGGACCTTTCCAAAAAGAAATGGCGATAAAAGTTGACCGGAGTCTGTTTTTACAGATAGGTCTTGGGCGCCATATTGAAAAACATGGCCGACCCGATTTTTAGCTACCGTTGTTCGCGGTCAGGAAACATCATGGTAGTTTGATATGAACCACTGCCACCAGCCATTTCAAGTAGGAAAGGGTAACATTTGACTGTTACATGAGTGTTTTGACTCGGGGGATGCTAGGCAACCCCTCCAGCACTCTATAGGAAGATAGTATGTGCTGGTTCTGTAAATTTAAAGAGACTAGTAATGTCAATTTAACTTTACATGCTCTGGGAGACAGTAGTCAGTCCCAGAGAAGGTATTTAAACCTTGGGGAAGTCTGAAAGACATCCCTGTGCCACTGCACTGAAGGTGTTGTGTGACACACAGAAAAAGATGATGCCTATGGAGTTGTTCTAAAACTCCATAACCAAAGAACACAAAAGTAAAACACACATCAAAATACATGGAAGAGTGTGAAAAAAGGCTCACACTCTTCCCAGGTAAACAAATAAAATCCTAGAAATCCAGCAACTTTGCTGGGGGTCTCAAAAGGTAAGGGAAATTAGCATGTTCTTGAGAATTCTCCCTAACACTCGCCTTGTGTTATTTTTCAATTTTACAGAAAGTATTTTGGAATGGGGCAGATGAATATGCAGTTATCACCAACTGCTAGGTATTCCAGTTAGATAGTTAGAAAGTAGGAAGCACAAGTAGTGTACTGTATATAGCATAGAAGGAATGAGGATTCCGGGATACCAAGAGAAGGATTCAGTACACTGATAGGGCAGATTGAATTATACGTAGAATAGATGCTGAATACACAGGCGGGGAAACCAACGTAGGGCAGATGCACAGTGTGAATGTAACATGAACAGACATGAATATAGTTTGCCAACATGGAGGCGAGAAGCGCAGGAGTGTTGTCATTTTCCTAGCACAGGCGCTGCAGCAGGCCTACGAGTTAAAAAGACGTAGGACAAGATGCTGAATTCACAAAACAAGTGCCACCGTCAGATGCACAGTAGAGAGTAATGGAGGTGCAGAACCATTCTCAAGACCCGAAGCAGTAGACTTCCAAGTTAATTAAGTTACAATAAGAGCAAAAACAGCCATTGATGTGCAGATGTACAAGATCAGTATGTCAAAAGACCTTATAGCAGATGGTTGAAGATGTCTCCAGTGGTGACAAAGAGTACACCATGCAGGTGAAAATTAGCTAAAACTCCAGTAAATAAGAAACCAATTATTCACCAACACGGTCCCCTTGCATGTGATCAAGACATGAAAAACACTAGCTACTCATTATAAGCCAAGTTCAGATAAGACACCTGCTGAAACTCCCTAACGTACACACAGACACAAGATGATTCACAAGGACAAATACAAAGGAATAGATCTGCCACATGGCCTGGGAATGAAGAGGAGTACTTTTAATAGGAATTCGTGCAGACCATTAACTTCTCTTTCCCCCTACCCTATGTGTATCTCACATAGGCAGGCAGCCGTATAGTAATCTAGAGTTTAAGTTAATCTTCGCTGCCATTATCCGACCAAACCATGACATTTCCTGCTGGTCCGATTTATCCATATCCTCAATGAGCACGTTAAATAGTGTTGGGACGGGGGGCGCTGTTGCGCAGCGAACCAAGATGGTCGCCGCCAGAAAAGCTCCAGCAACGCCAACTGAATTATCTGCTGAACATCCTGCCTTTCATGCCCGGCTCCCCTCAGTGATCGTAGCAGAAGAGTGGCGTGTGCACTGCTCCTATCTTAGTGAAGTTGTAGAGCTGTTTGCCGCCTCACAGTGCAGTTTTGGGGAAGCGCGGAGCTGCAGGCCATGACCGACCGCATGGAGTGGGGGGAGGGGCGGCGCTGCCGAGCCTTGGGACGTGTGGCTCCCGGGAGGACTGCCTCTTGTTGGGCGAGTGAGCTGAGGACAGGAGCTGCACTGCCGGAGAGGGCGTGGGGCGCCCTGGTGAGCTGTGACGTGGCGGGCTGAGGTACTGAGCCGCTGCGTGGCGGGCGCTGTCTGCGGTCATCATCCTCCAACAGCGGTGGGCACTGTGGACTCTGCTGGGGAGAAGCAGTAATCAGTACTGTGCACCCTGGAGGGGCGGGGGTGCGTCTTGTGTGTCTGCGGCCAGCCTTGGTGAGGCGGTAAAGATACGGACGGAGGACCTGTGGCTGCCCCCCCGGGTCCCCTCCCCTGCTCACTGACCTGTGCGGTGTGGTGGCTGCGGGGTGAGGATTGGGGGATAACGGCTCAAAGTGACATCCTCCGTGAGCCCTGTGACCTCTCTTTATTGGTGCCCAGGAACTGTGGAGGCGTGAGGAACAAGAAACCGGATCCCAGGTACAGCGTGTGGATCGAGTAGCAGCGAGCCCACAAGATCCTCCTGGTGGGGCGCACTTGCATAGAGGCCTGCTGGATATTCCTCACTGGGGAAGTGCCAGTCCCT
Organism: Ambystoma mexicanum; assembly: GCF_040938575.1. Classification (NCBI taxonomy): domain Eukaryota; kingdom Metazoa; phylum Chordata; class Amphibia; order Caudata; family Ambystomatidae; genus Ambystoma; species Ambystoma mexicanum. The sequence goes on along the minus strand of NC_090932.1, from coordinate 677,940,048 downwards.
GCATGTAGAGACCCTGGAGATAAAGCGGGTCTGTATCGTCGGGTCTGGAAGGACCCCCTGGATTGAGACGGTATGACCCTGAGGTGGGTGTGCCTATAGGATCGGAGTGGGAACTGGAGCTGCCATAACACTTGTTGGTGGATAGCGGTTGCCCAGGGGCTGGGGGGCCCAAGGGTCTGCTGGTCCTTGCTGGCCAGGACCACCGATTCGGGGCTACAATACGAGCTCTGGAAGGTGAAACTAATTGTAGAGGCAACCCGGGTGCCAGGGGTGGCCCACAGATAAACAGCGCAGACTTCACGAGTGGCAGGGTAATACTGCATGACACAGCGGCGGTGCTGCGCTCATAACTGTCTGAACCTGCAACTTGCCCTGGCTATTCCTGGTGTGGTGGCTGGGGTAATACAAGCTGCCCCTTGGTTGATGATCCCAGGGCAAAATAGTAGCTGGAAGCGCAGTGAGCTGGATGAATCCCCGAGGCTAGGAAGGTCACGGCAGAGTCACTCACACGAGAACCACCAGGAATTGACTAAGACTTGCCCCTTCAATCCAGTATGGGTAATCCTAAAAAACGGGCGAGGATGGATCAATTTGCGCGCACAGAGCAAGCCCAGCCGGTGACCTCGGGCGTGCATGCCCAGTCAACAGAACAGGTGGACATTGATGCCCTGAATCAGACGCTGCTGGCATTAAAGGGCAGTACTGATAATGTTGGCGCCAAAAATCGATGCCCTCACCTGTAAGGTGGACATCTCAGCAGTGCAGATAGAGAAATTGTGTGGGCGCATGGAAGAGGCGGAACAGAGGATTGGGACGACCGAGGACAACGTAACGTCCCTGCCGCACGAAGTTGTCAGCTTGCAGCAAGTGGTTAAAAAAATTGCAGCTAAGAACGAGGACTTAGAGGGCCACTCAAGATGGAATAATATACGCGTCATGGGAGTCCCAGAGTCTACGCATACAGACAACATGGAAGAATGTGTTGAGCAACTCCTGGTCGATGTGCTGGACAATCCCCCACTATCAAGTATGTATATGGTGGAACGTGCGCATCACTCACTGGCGACGAGGCCGTCCCCAGGGGCCCCGGAGCGTCCCATAATCGCCAGGATATTTTGCTATCAGGATAGGAATGCCATACTACGAGCAGCGCAGGAGAAAAAGGAGCTAAGGTGGGGAAGTTCCACCATACGGCTATTTCCGGACTTCAGCCCGGCGGTCCAAGACCAGAGAAAAACATTCCAGACTGTGAAAAACATCCTGCGGGGTAAAGGAATAAAATATTCTATGTTGTGCCCGGCCAAGGTCCACGTACAGCATAATGGCTCAACAGTGTTCTTCACTGCGCCGGAGGCGGTGGAACTGTTTGCCAGGAACCTGCCGGATCCGGGTGTGTCGCCTCGGCACTCACCCTGACCCAATGATGATATCCTTTGAAGTAAATAGTAGGGTTCCTCGTTGGTCCCTTGATAATATTCAGTATATAGGGAGCTGGAGCACAGGGAGGCAAGTTATATTTTTTGGCCGTTGTCACTTGGAGCGTTGGGGCTGCCCTCAGAGCCCCACATGCTGCAGACACTGCGGTACAGTTTAGTTATGGTTACAGGGGTAAGGGATTTGGGGGGGAGGGTTGTGAGCCGGTAGGTTATAGTTTCTGGCGTGGGTGGGTAAAGGCAGGGGGGGATTTTTGCCAGATCTCAGTTAACCCTGAGAAATGCGGGTAACTACACAAGTATTAGTAGCAGCACAACTCACATAAATTACTTGCCCAACTGGGGTCCCGAGAACATAGGGGACTTTAAATTATGTCTCGTCTGTGGGTGCAGGTACGGGTGGTCGCTACCTTTAATATGGGATGCCTGCAATGGTGGCAGGTGGCATACAAGGTGAGCCCCTCACAGTGATGACTTGGAACGTGCGGGGACTTGCAAATCTGAAGAGGCCCCTTATGATAGCGAGCATTAGCAAGGCCCATAGGGTCAATGTCCTATGTCTGCAAGAAACACATCTAGCTCGATCTGCCCCGCTCCCCAAGCTACCCGGATGGGGAGTACATAGGTACTGTTCGTCCTATTCTACACACTCCAGAGGGGTTGCTACATATACACATGGTTCTTTTCTATTCAGGTTGCATGAACAGATAGGGGATGAAGAAGACCGATACATAATTCTGGTGGGGGATCTGGGCAGCACAAAATTTGTCCTCATAAACGTCTATGGCCCTAATACAGACACGCCTGATTTTTTTTCACCAATGCGCCCGACATATACATAAGTTCCCATCCTATGAGATAATTTGGGTAGGTGACTTTAACTTAGCCCTCACTCTGGAGATGGACAGGTCCGCAACATCACAACAGGTGCTTCCCCAAGCGGCAAAGGCATGGTCTGCAATCTCCATATACCATGACCTTCGGGATGTGTGGCGGGGCAAACACCATGCCATTGGCCAGCACCCCCACTCTGAAGAGTGTTCCATCACCACTCCGACAGACAGGCATGTTTAATTAATACCCTCTTGTCTTGCTGCTTTTATTGGAATGTGTGCATTGTGCAAAGTTTTTTTTAATGTTTTAATATAAAGCTCTATTAATGAAATATATATTTTTTAAAGAAGTCTGCTGTCTAGGACCCAAATATCTTGTAAGCATAAGTGACGGACCCAACAAACATTGGTTTATACAATCACATCACACTTCGTTGTATTTTTATATTTTAGTTTGGTTTCAAATTAAAATAATCTAATGCATTAAAGATTTTGAAGTGGGACAAAGTGTTATGAGTATTGCTCCGTTTGACCATCCCTGTGTGTCACTCTTTCAGGACTCCAAGGCGTATTACCATCTTCTGAAGCAGATTGCTCCTAAAGGAGGCAAGGATGATGGCATCCCAGTTGACATTGACTTTTCTGGATTCAATGTAAGTCATATTTGCATCTAACTATTGTGAAGGTTGAGTGGGTTTTCAAAAAAGTGTGAACACAGACGTAGCGATCATTGATTGTTTAAGACCGTGAACAGCCGATTTTGAATGGGCCAAAAACTTGCCTGACAAAATTACCAGCCTCATATTGCTACGTCTGATTCATTCTCGAGTCTTCAACACTTAATTTTCACCATTCTGAAAGGCACTCGTAAGAATAGGAAGTACAAGAAATATTTGAATAATACATGAAACGTTGACGTAATAATATGGTCTTCCCTGATGAAGCAACGTGCATGAAAAGTCAACTAAAGGACTAATCTAATGACAGTTTTCCATTGGTTTCTCAATATTGTGGAATAACATTAAGAAATCTGATATTAAACCGATTGCCCCCCCATTTTTTTGATTGACCGAATCTGACCGTTCAGTATGGTACAATTACTTGGAGACCGTACTCAGAAAGTACTATATATGCATAATACAGGATTTCTGAATAAAGCCTGCGGATGTCATTATTGATAAATGGGCTATGCCATGTATGTATGTACGTTCGTCCGTATGTACGTACGTACATGTGGGATTTATAATGTGTGAAGCAATATACATAGGGGGTGCACCCAGTGGGTTACAAATAAAAGTGCAGCAATAGCCAAGGAGCTAGGAAGTAGGGGGAGCAAGGAGGGCTGGAGCTCCAGAAGGGGAGAATAAGTGCTGAGCGAAGCGATCTGTGATTGGCCAGATGTTTTTTGAAGAGTTGTCAGTTCCTTTCCAAAGTGTAGGATCGAGGGAGCCAGTCTTATATGCTTTGAGTTCTTGTTTCAGGGGACCAGGCGGGCTATTTTGGATAAGTATTTTCATTCATTGAACGGGACGCCTACTGCGTCCCGTTCAATGAATGAAAATACCATTTTTTTTTATTTTTGCACCCGAGGTTACCAAAGCGGGAACCCGGGGTGCAATGGTGTTAACACCCCATTCCAAGGGCTGGAACGGGGGTAACGGCCTGGGCCCCTTGTTAACTGCCCTCGCTTCGCTCGAGCCATTAACTTGGGCTGCCTGGCTTTTACCCCCGTTCCAGCCCTTGGAACGGGGTGTTAATGCCACATTATTAAACACCAATGACAAGATCCAAGTGACAAATTGGGGAGGAAGGATAGCTCAGGGACAACGCGTTTGTCTTGGAAGAAAGACAACGGTGTGCAACACAGGTTAGAATCACGATCTCACGCTTAGAAACCACTCGCTGGTATTAAGCGCATTAGTAATGAACTATAAATATGAACTAGAATCAACTGGAATGTACCTGTATCGAGTAGCAGTTAGAACCAAATAGAAATACCTATCAAGCAATTTAGTAGACGTTCAAAATCCCATTGCAACTCGATACAAGAGAAACCGTTGAGAATTGATCAACTTTATTTTAACTGGGTTTGGCCTTACAAGGCCCTTTAAAAAGAAACGAACCCCAAAGCATGATCTCTTACCATAATAAAATGTACACTGTCCTGTTCCTCTAACATGTGAATATTTTTTTTCTTTTGGTGGGTATCTGCAGGAGCAGAATGATCTGAAAAGGGCAGAACTTATGCTGAAGCAAGCCGACAGGATGGGCTGCCGACAGTTTGTGACCCCTGCGGACGTGGTTGCTGGGAACACTAAACTCAACACTGCTTTTGTGGCGAACCTATTCAACATGTACCCTGCCTTAGACAAGCCTGTGGGTTCTCATTATGCCAATTTACTGGAAGGTGAGCTGCGTGCAAGCACGTGCAGGATATACATCACAATTCACTTTTTTAAATACAAAATGTATTCACCTTGTGCTTGAATAGTCATCCAATGGAAATGCACATTGTAATTTGACCATTTGCAATCCTTTTCAAATGTAACACAGGTGTTTTTTAATATTCTATGCAGAATTGGTTATGAGTCGAATTCTTTATTTTACATTATTTTGCTTTTTTGACTTGAAGCTGACATATCAAATGTTATTCACTTGCATCTAGAGGTCAAAGTGGGCGGGAACGGTTGGGAGCGGTGCGCCTCTGCTTCTTTTTATTACCTTTAATGTTCCTATACTTCTATTTTAAAAAGAAACTGGTACGGAATGGTTTAGTTTTAAAATAAAAGTGGAGGAAGCAGTTGAAACTTGCACTTCAGTGCACTGCACGTTCCCTTAACCAGCAGGCACGTGTATTTGGGTGTTTGTGTTGCGCACAGGAGGGTGCATGGCAACAGGGTTTGTGCGCGCGGGAGGATGCATGGCAACAGGGTTTGTGGGGGGCGGGGCAGGACAGCAGGGAACATATTTCCACTACTTCTTTTCATACACTTCGACCACTGCTTACATCAGAAGATGAGTTAGACTTAAGATAGACATTTTGTTTTGAAACCGATGTTTAAATTGGTTTTAAGATGTTTTAATTTATTGAGAATGTATTTCGTTTGATTTGTTTGGCCTTAGCCATTGTACATAGTTGACATGGAAACCTTATTACATTTTGATTTGAGGTTTTGCAAAGGCAGAAGCCTTCATGCAGAGTGATTATACATCTCTCTATTTTTATGCATGATTTATTCACCTCTGCCTTCTGGTCAGGCTCGGCCTGGCCTATAGGGCAACAGGGCAATGTCCTAACCTATACGAAACATGCTGGTGTGGGCCAGTTTGTTTGGTCAAAGTGGGCCAGTTTGATGAGCTTCTTCACTATGAGGCTAGTAGTTTTGACTTTGACTGAATAAAGTCTTTAAAATGCACAATGTGTATCACATTTTATCAAAAAAACTCCCCCTTGGGTACTACTCAGTCTGTCAGAAAAGGAATGAGTTGCCATTTGCAACTGTGACCCCCTTTTTAATTGTTGCCCGAGAAAATGGTATGCCCCAGTCCGACCCAGCTTCTGGTATCCTGCGCTCCTTACTCTCAAACTCCCACTCTGAAAAATAGGGGGTTTCAGGAGCATTAAAAACGAGCGATTTTCCAAAACATTGTTTCGCTCAAGTGATGAAATGCGCAAGAGCGCAACTCATCACTTTCAAAAAAATATCTGCACCCTTTTCAGAAAGGGAATCTAAATGTGCGCATCAGGTGTGAGCACATTCAGATGCCCTCCTCCCACTTGCGCATTTGCGCAAATAAGGGGGTGTTTCTGCCCATCCAAAATTATCAAATGGGTTGTGCTGTGAAAGGTGCAGAAATGAAACGCATTGTCCTGCGCCTGGCTGGAACAGGTGCATGGGGCATGCGCAATGCACGCCACGGGCGAACAGCAGCATTATGAAGCTTTCCTTTCTATCGCTCAAATCTCTTCTTTTTAACATTTGCCAATATTGGGCTTTTTAAAGGCCTGTCGCTATGAAATGCTTTTCCGGGGCCCATGTTGGTTACTTCGATCCTGTCACAAACGTGAGTCACCTTTTGGCGTGATTCTAATTAGGGAAGCAGTTGTTTATTATTGTGCAACGTGTGGCATGAGTCATGTCCTACTGTTTTATCATTAAGGACTAGGAATCCATTGGGCCGGTGCAGCCTCGATATTTATAGAGCCACTGCAGTAGTCTGGAAGCAGGTCAATGGGCCGCCAATCAATTACTAGTCAGTTATGCCCCAGAGTGTGTATTCGGGTTTTAATGATAGCACATCCATTGCATAGCACTGATCTTTGGGGGACTGGAAAGCAGCCGTGAGTCTGCCTAAATGTTGCTTCTATTTGTAGTGCACCTTGTAGACTGCAGGTACGCCAAGTGTGGTTTCTTGGCGCTAGCCTTGTTAGGAGAAGCGGTGAGTATTAGCAGTTGAAAGCAATGGCAAAGACCCATGACTTGAGCCAACGGGAGAAGGAGTAGGGGGCGTCAGACTGGATCGCTAACAGAAAAGAGTTGAGAGTGAGGCCCACAACCGAGAAGGGACATCCGCCATTCGAGGCAAATCATTGCCTAGGTAGAGTAAGAAAGGGAAGACGAGAAGAGTGGAGACTTCTCACTGGACGGCGAGGGTTGATTTGAGAGGACATGAAGCTGGATGCCTTTTTGAACTGACGCTGGAAGACAGATCTGGAACTGGACCACAAGTTTGATGGGTAGAAACTTGAGTTCACGCTCTCCAGCACATGACGTTTTGCTGCCGTTAACCTATAAAGCCTGCCATCTTATTTGTATATTGAATTTGAGGAGGGGAGGGGGGTGAACCTCACAACATATGCACAACAAACACCAACATCCTGCACATTATTGGTTTGTAAAACCTGCAGGGCCTACACAGTCTGTGTCCCCCACTTTCTGAAAACAGCCATGCATGGATGGGCACTTCCAGCAACAGCCAAAAAGTCTCCAGGGACACACATCAGGCACGGGGGCAATGGGGCACCAATCCCCAGTGCCCCATTGCTATTCCGCTTTCTTGAGGTTTGGTTGGGCATGCACCTTTAAGGATTTTTCTGCAAGATGACCTCTGTCCACAGGCCAAGTTGATGGCTTGCCGAAAGTGCCCCTGGTGCTAGGCAAAGCGTGATAGGTTCATACGTTTCTGTGGCAACCTTCAATGGTGTTAGGGTTCACCATGAACCAGAGCAAGGTGTGGGTCACTGGAAAAGGTAGAACATCAGTGAAGCACAGCTCAGGTGTCAAGTTGTGGTCCACACCCCAACGCCAGGGATAGTTTGCAAGCTTATTTAATTCCCATGGGGACACATTGCAGCGGTAAAAACAATATACTGACTGCCTTGTCATGAATGTAGGCAGAAAAGTGACTGCCACAAGGAACAGTATTCGGGGGCACAGAGACATAACCCCCATTGGAAGATGGATGCCTGAGAAGGAAAGCCCCGGGAAGGGTGCACAATGCAAACTCCATTAACCAAGAATCCCTAATGTAACTTGGCATTGGTGAGAAGCCAAGGATAGGCAAAGGCTGTGCAGGCAGAGGGAGAAAGACACAGAAGAGTGTAAGATGTTGCCACCAGAGTGGGCAACTGAGACAACCAGCACCCCCTTTGAATGAGGCAGATAGTCAATGTATTGCTGATGGGGCTGATTCCCATTTTGACTTTATTTCTATGAACAGGAAGACTTATAATGTACTCCCTCTGTCACTGCAACCCTTTTCCTGATGTGGTGTCCTCATAGCCCATGTAGATTCCTGGGCAAAGATGCTCATTAAGCACCCCAGTTTGCTACTAGGGTGAATCTATCCCCTTATAAGTGTGGTGTGGAGTAAACTGGTGGCAGCATTTCGTTTGGTTTTCGATGGTGTAGCCATTGCTACTGTATTAGTAGCCAAATGGGTCTACCTGGTAGCTATTAGGGTGCTAATAAGTTCGTTGTGCACCTGGCCATATGGATTTGTGGCCTTTCTTTCTCTGTGGGGCCCACAATATGCGCCTAAAATGGCTGTAGTACTGAAGTGGGCTCCCCCTGAGCCCAACCCTGCACCCTCTGGAGTGTTTTAAAATGCCCTAGACTGGTTTGCACAATCCAGGGATGATCCTGTGCATTCCTCAGATTCGTACCCGAATTGTTGATGGACTGCTACTGAAGATGAGCTACTGCTGCTGCTGAAGACAAGTTTGGCCATACTGGCCAGTCCCTGGCTCCTTTGACCTGTGTGTGCAATGGTGCCAGCCATTCCCGCACATCCACACTTCCAGGTTCACCTCGTCCTCCCCAGCAAGTGATGCTACTACTGCCCAGTGGTGCAGGCAAGCGGCACACGTTGGGGTGCTAGTGCTTCTGTGACCGGTGGCACCCACATCTTGTACTTTTCAGCCTGCACAGGTTGGTGTCCTGTGCTCACCTGGTGGACGCAATGTTCTGCTGAGACGTCAATAGAGTGACCGTGCACCGCAATGGCTCAAGACAACGAACATGTATAATTTGACACATCAGGCGGGTCCCCTGAACAAGCTACGCAGTCTGGGTGGTCGTTGTCACAGTTTTCCTTTCAAAATGCTCTGATTCCAGAGTTTAGTATAATGTAATGTAAGTGGTCTTCTGTAGCACTCTCCCGCCACTATTGGTGACCTCACTGCATATATGAGAGGAAGGTGGGGTGATAGTTTCAAAATGTACTTTACTGTGACCAAGGAAGATAATGTCTTGCCAAAAAATCCATGCTGCTGTTCCTGGCAAGTACGGTGGACCACAGGTTGTTTAACATGTTCCCACAAAGTGATGGTGGTCATACACAGCCATGAAGGATTCCCTAATAACTTACTTCAGAACATTAGCCAGTACCAGCTACATCAGGCGGAGCATGAGTCCTTAAATGCACACTAGGCTCAAATGCATGTTAGGCTCGTCTGTGGCATGCTGTTCTGCATGTTGATCAATAAACAGATGTCTTGGAGTAGCTTTGCATCAAAGTGTATGTGTGTCAGGTATGTCGCTTCACAAAATGTTGGAAATGGGCAGACCACATAGCTTGCCAGCTTGAGGGCCAACCAAACGAAGAAGCCATTATACCCATGATGACTGAATGGGTACACGCTATCCGTGACCAACATGCAACTAGAGGCCAAACAAGTGGAAGAGTTGGCCAAAGTACTATCACACAGAAGTCCATACCACAGCAGAATACCCTCTACAAAACAGTGGTGGATGCCTAGTGATGGGGCAAGCTCTCTAGGGTCCTGCGGCATGACAATTATGGAATGGTTGCATGCTGGTAATACAGTGCTGGCCCCTATGCTAGGCAGGCCAGATACTTTCTGCAACCGACTGTATGGGAACACTTATTTAGAAGTTTCCCTCTTCACTATACAACAGTGACCTAAAAGGAGGGAATTGTCATCCTAAAAGAAGGGAATTGTCATGTATGGTGTGGTTAGACAAGGGAGTCCTAGATATGAAATAGAGAGATAACAGGGAACAGGGTGCTGGAGGTGGAAAGACGAGCTGTCCTACAGACATTTCTCTTTGGAAGCATTTATAGTCGTTTTGCCAGAAAGGGTCCAGTTTGATTTTGTCACTTCATACATGGTTTGAAGGATCTATGCATCAGGAGAGGGGTTTCACTGTGATGTACCCCTGAATGCATAGCAGAATAGAAACAAACATAAATATGTTGGTAGGTGGCACAGGTTAAAGTTCATTGAGGCAGCTTCACTTTGGTGAGACAGACTGTGGTGATCAATGATAGGGGAACACCTGATAAGCAGTGAGAGTGCAGGCTTTGTAGGTTACCTTTTTGGAATTTGAAACCTCCTGAAAAGAGGCTTCGCTATAGGTTGGAGGTGTGAACGAAGAGCAGTTCTAGCATGGTGCCTTGAGGCAAATAGAAGCTGAGACAAAATGGAATTACCCAAATTGACCTTTTTCAAATTGACCTTTTGTCCTAATTGACCTAATAATGGTGGTCCTAATTGACCTTCTGCACAGTTGACCTTTAACTGTATCTTAGTTCTTTTATATATGTGTGGGGTGGGTTTGGGATAATAAATAATATAAGGGGATTGGGTGGGGGGTTGCAGGGTTTTTTAGATTGGGTGGGGGGTTGCAGAGGGTTCCCCCCAGCGTATATGTCCTAATTGACCCAATAAATTAGATCAGTTTTCCCACGAGAAATTCTCCCGCGATCAATTGTGAGTAGAGCAATTCGTATACATCTGACAAAATACGTATTTATTCATTGTTTTATAAAATGCGAAATGCATATAGGCTGCTCTAGGGAACTAACGGAAAAACAGTGGAGGGTTCTTGGGAGGAGAGGTGGAAAGGAAACAGACAAAAAGAAAGATAAGTTTATAGGTCTCTTTAAAAGCAAATTGTGAGCTATACATTCCCGAAAACGATATCTAACATGCACGTAGTTGGGTAGAGATAAACAGACCAACTGACCTGCTCTGGCGCATGGCAGTTCATGAGTCCAACTGAATCATGGAATCTGAGAAATAACAGATAGTGAAAGAGCCAAGTCCTGTAAAGACACTGGAAAGGGCCTTGGCAAGATGCTCCTCCTCTGTCATTTAAGAGAATCATAACAAGTTCTAGGACATAAATACAATGAATACTTTGCAATCCAAGAGATTGGCAAGGCTAGATGCTATAACATTGATGAGATTTAAGGGTCTTTGTTTTATTGCGGTTGAAGATAGTCATAATATTTGGAGTGCGTGTGTGTGTGCGTGTGCGTGTGTGTGTGTGTGTGTGTGTGTGTGTGTGTGTGAGAGATTAAAAGGGAAGTCTTTCTATCAGACCTGAAAATCTGTGGATCATCTACCCCTTTCTCCCTAAGTCACCACAGTGGCATTGTGAGACCATGGGGTTAGGATGAGGCACCTACCACAGATTAGAGACATTTGGCTAGGGTGAATGTTATGACTTGGTTCATTTATCTATTTACACGTGGCTGTCTCTGGCCATGAAATAACAAGTAGTTCCATTATATAGCCACCTTTTGTGAGTGTAGCCCAATATTAATTGAGACCACTCCATAGTGCTGTTTGTATTCATGGGTAGTATAAGGTGACCTCCAGGTCATCGTCACAAAGACCTGGTAGTGATATCACCAAGTTCACAAAGTCAACAATAAATACCATAAAGGCCTCTTAAGAAGATATCCTAAGGGCTTTTGGGCAGATAGTTAATACAGGGAATTATCGGTGCCAAAGCTTTGCTGGCACACATACCCTGGGCAATACATTTTGTTTTTTTTAACCCTCAAATATCTACAAGAATTACTGCAGGTAATTTATTCTGCTGTTCCAAGATACTAGTAGTAAACTGGAACCATTTACCATGATGGAGGTAGAACCGGTATTGATATCACAGCCAAGTCCTACGGATTGCACCACGTCGTATTAGGTTTGTACAAATAAACCTCAGAATTACGGGTCCTACTTCTATGCATACCCTTTCACACAGTGCTGACTATGGAGAGTGTGTCTGAATCATAGAGTCGGGCAATAATTGTCTAAATGTTTAAAAAGGGCTCAGAACTGAACTCTAGCTAGTATAGGCCCATTTCCTTGTTTCTCTGTCCGCGTGACACTGACACCGTTGACCATTGTGCCCTACTGCATTTGATCATTCCCAAATATGCTTGGCAAAGGGCATCTCTCTTGTATGGAATTCATAGATATGTGCCAGGGATTTGACATCCTAAATAGACCCAAGCTATGGGAAATTCTATGAGGAATCATATTGACCCATCCCTCCTTGTGGTAATTCAAATGCTTCTTCTGAATAACATAGCAGCCGTAGGATACAAGGTCAAGGGTGAAAGAAATGACAGGTTAAAGTTTTTTATTTTGGGGTATTTAAACCATTAATTTTCTGTATCTTCACAACAACTCAGGTGCTTTTTCAAGGCTTTATTTTTTTGCAAAGTGGTAGACTTTTGTGTGCATATGAAATGTTGTTCATTTCAGTTCTGAAATCTTCTTGAATATTTTAACATGGATATCGGCCTCGCCTCATGTTGTTATGGTTCAAGTGTAAAAACGCGCATCTGACAATGTGGTGTCCTAGTGCCTAGATTGTTTAACCTTCTTACAGGTAGGCCTCCAGGATCGTCTATCATGATTCAAGTCTTTATGCAATGGGAGGAGGCTAGTGATAAACAAGGGAACATTGAAGATAATGCTGGTAAGGCCAGGTTAAAAGTCTAAACCTGTCTGATCATTTCATATGTGGGAGGTTGGCACAAAGACTTTGAAAAAGTAATGATCTTTGACTCCAGGAAGTAGGCTGGCCAGCCACCATATGAATCTAAGGTGGCATCTAGGCTCAGCCAAGATGCTAATGAAGTATTGTGGCTGAAAGGTCGATTTCAAGGTCCAGTAATCAAACAAGTCTCAGTCCACAGCAACTTATGGGGCACCAATTTGTGGTATAGGTCCCCCCGCTCAGGTGCTAAGGAATGGAAAATGCCCCTATACGCAAACTCCTCAGGCTATCGCAGGGGAGGCAGACAGCAATCATGAGGGATGAAATAGGACTCCAACCAGTTGAAGACCTAGTGCATCTTAAACTAGTGGTGTTGTTGGAGTGGCTTTGCTTGTGGACTTACCCTAAGGGTAACCTTTATTTTAATACCCTGGAGGAATATAGGTAGTGAAGAAGTGGCAGGGTATCCTGCCTGTCTTATATAAAAAGTGCCATCCCTGACTTGATTGTAACTGAAATGTGGAAGCAGATTCAAGGCATGATGAAGGATGATGCAAATAAGCTAACAATGTTCCATTGGGATCATATTATGGATGATGTTCTGTCAAAGGCTGAATGAAAATCTATATGCCTGAGTGTTTTTTTAAAGTAATGATGACTGGAAGCTAGAACAGTATTTAACCTGCAGGGAAAACAAGGGCATGAGGTTTTTATGCACTACATTTCGTTGTTGGCACGCTACCTCTCGATGCGCTGAACGAACACTGGGAGGGGTAGGGCATGGAGGACGGCCTCTGTGTGTGAAACCAGTTTGCTGTGGAGACGTTGATTTGTGATTTCTTCTTCTGCTCAAGCCTCACAGTCAAGTAGATCGAGCTGCTGCTAATTCAGGCTAGAGTCCGATCCCTGCACCATGCCCGATCTCTTGTGAAAACCGAGATTCAGTCATTGGTGTTTGAAGGAGCAACATTTATCCATTGAGCGTGGCAATAGCGAAGACATTGTTTTGGGAAATTTTGAGTTATAAGGCAGGAACCTACTATACCTTCTAAATTCTTTTATCACTGGTTGTGTTATGTAGTGTTTTTGTAATGTTGACTTATTGGCTACAACGTGCTTGTTTTATTTGATTTTTGAAACTCACACATTTTATTCTCTTAGAATGCCTTGAAGTGTGTTGTGACTGTACATGTTTATTGTATTGTATTGTGAACTCAAACTGCTTCAATCAACTGTTCCAATGATGGGGACCTGCACTACTGGCATCCTGAAAGCACTACTGGGCCTCGAGCCCTAGTTACTCAACTGACTTGTGTCATGGGCGAATGTTGTACCTCTACCCCTTTTTCTATCCTTCTTCCCTCCCAATGCCCTCACCGCTTCCTGTCTAGATCAAAGACCTTAAGCGCTAAGGTTTTCAAGAACATTCAGGCCTTTTCTCACCCAGGTCCCCCCCTCCCACCCTTTAGAGGTCTCCCATAGCTTTGCCAGCCATTAAATAAGTTGTTCCGGGCAGCTGGCGCCATAGAAGTTAAACCTTGATTGAGTCAAAACATAAACCTGATCAGAGTTTATTGCTACATCTTTTAAGAGGTAGCAGACGATAGAAATATTCATGGGCTGATGTTTCACGTGTATTTTTATATACCGCATAACTTAAGTCTACAGTGATCTAGTCCTTATTAAGTTGTCTGTTGACATAAAGTCAGACACATTAAGCAAATAATTGAAAAAATGCACATCTAAGTAAGCAATATTACCCGAGCGTGGGGGGTGGGATTACTGGGCCAGGTAATGCCCTGGGGCAGCAGTTACAAGCCTGAGTGTACTGGGGGCTTTAACGTAAGCCCTGTGGAATTACCCGGCTCAGTGATGCGCCTCTGCTGGAGTACTATTGCTTTTAGCACCCCAGTATGTTATACTGGGGTACTAATAGTGTTTTTTTAAAGTTGTGAAATTATGTCTTCACCGTTTCAAAACTTAAAAATATAAAAAAAACAAGATGGGCGCCACATAGTCCCTTCTCCCTTTCCATGGCAGCCATTGCCGGGTCAGTAACGCGCCAGGGTCACTAGCGGTGCCGCCGTCAGAGAGGGACCAGGCTGCGCAACGTAAGTAGTTTGGAGGTGGGGGTGGAGCGCAGATGTGGAAAAGGGAAGTGGGGGAAGAGGTCACGGGCAGTGCACACTTATCTGCGATCGGGTGGGGGAAGATGTCGGCCTCCTGCTCTGAGGAGGCTTAGAGCAGGGACTGTACCATGTGGTAAAGCCCCCGTTCTGAGCCTCCTCATGGGCTGGGAGACCTAAGCCACGCCCCCGCCAGGTACTAATTCTGATTAAGTGAATAAATTAGGAAGGTAGTGGATCTTCCAGCACAACAGACAACAACTCGTACCACTAGAAATCCATTTAGAGGAGGGCTTTTGGAAGGCGTGAACCTGCCCGAGACTTCACATATACGATGGAGCCATTATTTTGGTTGAATCAATAGATCCTTGCCAACCACCTACCTTTTGACTACTAGCCTTTTCCCCTGTGGGAATCATGCACTGCCATGTTAATGACACTAATATTTGGTGAAGATATATGAACATTCAAACGCTTTTTTTTCTGGAAATGCCAACATTTGGTATGTATAATAAGCTGTAATCCAGTATATTGAAATTGGTCTAATCAATGCACTTACACTTTATAAAGCGCTGTTACTTGCTACCAGTGTCAAGACACTTTATAACCTATTTAGAATCCGACTCCTTCTGTGTAGTGTGCAAACCTTTATCAGAATATATGTCAAACCTGTCTCTGTTGGATATCCCTAAATGCACAACTAGATAACCATTCATGTTGAGAAGCAGCCCATCATTAGTTCAGCCTCATGTCAGCCTAAGGAGGTCACAAAGCCACCTGAAATCAACTATTCTCAGAATGTTCTGCTGGAAAATTGCTTTCCGGCTGCCAGGGTGTGTGGTGGGATTCCTTGAATGAAGGCTAGTTTCTTTGGACAGTCGTCACCAGTGGATTCAAGCAATTTTTTTTTTTTTTGGTAGGTCAGTTGTCACCAAATAGGGTTGCCTTTTCTATGAAATAGGCAGAGTCTTTTGTATGTGGTCCAAGTCTCTCAATAGAGTGCCTGATGGCCATCGTGGCTTAGATCAAAACCCCTTTCAAAGCCTACATGGATGCAAAATGTCATGGATCTGGCCGGTAATACTTTCTATCACTACTGTAGTCTAGAGCCCCAAGGAACAAAGGCACATTCTGTTATTTCCAGCTACAATGTGCCCCTATGGGATGGGATGGAAAGATTGGTGGCCCTTTGCCTGGCATGAAGTAAACAGTTTAGAAAGTATGTAAATAGGGTAATTATTGGGCCTTGCAAGCTGTATAGCTGCCCTCTGCCTGTACAGCTACAGGACTCCTGAGAATTTCTTCAACAATCACTCTTTGGAGGCAGGCATAATTGAAACCCATCTTTTTGAAGCAAGGCGTAGAGAAAGAAGACTGTCACACTCTACATTTCAGGAGTGTGCATATTAATACATCTGTCAGTGGTAGGCAACCTGTTCCCCTCCAAATCGTTTGGCCTACAGCTTCAATCAGCCCCACTCCGCATAGTCCATGGTGAGAGATCTTGGGCGTCATGGGCCAAAATATCTGGGGGGCTGCAAGTTGCTCACCAATACACTAGGTTCTCAACTAATGCCATTTGAGCAGTATTGCTGCCAAGGCTATGTGGGACAATTCACGCCTGATACAAACCCTTTGTGAGTTGCTACTCAGCCTCATCTTGCTTTGGGCTCAATGATCACACATACCACTAAATCAAAACCTCAAAACAAGAATGTTATTTTTATTTCATGCTTCCCCATTTATCACCTTGGACATGAATTGAAGGTGTTTTCCTGATTTCTATGGGAGAAGTGTGCCGTTCTGCCAAAGAGAATATTTGCACTTATATATGGAGGATTTCCTGCTTGTCCTATCGCTCGACTCAAGTTACTCAATTTCTTTAAAGTTTGACTTGAGGATCCCTATCTTGCGATTTCACCTCTTCTGCACCATAATTGCAATGGTACACTCTTATCACTTCTGAATCTAAAGCAGGCTTGAGCCATGTTTCTTTCTTTTAGCTATTTTCCCCTTTACACAAATGATATATGGCCTAACTCCAATCCTGGATCTTTTTAGTCATAACCAGTTCCTTAGACTGGGAATGTTGAAGATGGTAATCCTTGCTCAAATGTTGGTGTCTGTGAAGAAAAGTGCTTTTGCACACCCATGCATACTCCTCTACTGATGTTTAACCGCAAATGCTTTTTGTGAACCTCTAACTGTTCCTGATTAATTGAACATAAGCAGTACATGCACACTTGTTTGGATTGTGGGCATGGTGTGCAGGAAATATTGCATGTGTTTTATTTAAGAAAAATGTCTGACGCATGACTGGCTTTAAATTGAATGAAACTGATGCAACTATACTCTGCTCTTTTGCCTCATATCCTACAGATTTGACCCCTCCCAGAATAGGTACAGTATTGAGTTTGGAGTGCGCTTGGAAGTCTGGTTTCTGTCTGCCCTCTTCTTCTATTCCACATGATTGCTACAGAGTTCTTCCTTTTCCGACTGTGCAGTGTTCACGCAGAATGATCTTTGTCCAATGAGCACTGTTCACTGACCAAATTGGAGAGGGAAAACTGCAAAGAGTCATCTTTGCTGTCGTTTGAGCCTCACATGGTGCTGAGCAGTTCTTGCAACTCTGACAAGAGTTAAAAGTATAAACTAGAGAAGTAGCTAGTTACCCACCGAGACCAGAAAAATACATTAATTGAAGATGTGGCTTAAAGATCATCTGCAGTGGACCCTTTACCGGAATTTGATTTGATCCCTTTTCACATATTCATACCTCTCTTCATCTTAATGCTGTGATTGTGTGATTGACCGATAGCGGACCCCCTTTGGGAATTGATTTCATTTTGTTATGCATGCATATTGCATATGTTTTTTTATAACACAACTAACTCTATAATGGAGCATAAAACAATATGGACCAACACCTACACAACAATTAACAAAAATGTTAGAGCCCCTCTGCTGGGAATGAACAAGGCCACATAACCCGTCCTTTTGGATGTTACCCAAACATGAGAGTCTACAATCACATTTAGCTCTCTGAACAGTTTGTGACAAGTCCCCTGCCTAAACTTGGGGTCTGACAGTGGAATAGTCAAAGGAGCAAGGGGCTGCACAGAGCTAGTGGATGCTGGACCCGGAAGAGGTATAAGCGGGTCCCTAGACCACCCCAACTGCGTCCCTGCAGTAAGGCAGATGGCAGTCACAGGACTGCATGCATCCTTTCCAACCCTACAACACCTATGATCTCTTGGGGGTGGTCACGGGAGCTTTCGTAACCTCACCATCCCTACATACACCTATGGTCATCTGGGGGATAGCCACAAGATATTTCACCCCCCCCCCCCCCCATAACTCATGCTGATGCAGGAGTGCCACATGAATAGTCTCAGGGGCGTTCAACACCCACCCACTCATGCTGATATGGAAGATCGCTGAGTAGGTAGTCAACGGAAGGCTCACCACCCTACCACTCCTACCCACAGATGGAACCACTAAAGGGATAGTCACAGCAGCATTCATAATGCCACAGGATATGTAAATATGCAGGACCACAAAAGGGCTGGTTGCAGAGGCACTCACAATGCCACCATCTATAACCTACCAGGTACCAACATAAGGAGTGGGGTTTGCCCATAGCCTTTAACTTTTGAGAAACTTCTTCTCATAAGGTGGACACACATAGTGATACATTCAAGCTCGCTAGCCAGACCCAAACATCTAATGTAGGATTTTTTTTTTCTTTCGGCACTGATGCCAGGGGAATACTTTTTACATTATGGCTAATACTCCTATCTCAAAGTCTAGCAATGTGACAGCCGTGGTTAAAATCACGGCTGCCACACTCGCATTTCCATCCTCCAAAATGGACTGGAAATACTTTTTTACAAGCATTTCACAGAGATGGGCACTTTAATGGCCGTCTCTGAAATGTGCTCCCAGCAACTACGCGATTGCTGGGAGCCTATCATACATTAGCGGCGGATGCGCACCCGCGACATTATTATATGCAAGGGGCTGAGCAGCACCTCTTGTCCCCACTGTCCACCTCCTCCTGAAATGCGCATGTCACCTTTGAGAATAGCGTAACCTGCGCAGATGTCTGAAAGCAGCGCAAATTAAATCAGCGTGTTCTCTGCACTCCTTACATTTGTGATACTTTTTAACCTTTTAAGAATCTGCCCCAATGAATTCGGTGGCAATAATGATACATTGTATTTGAAAAATGCAAATAGTAGTTATTGCTATAAGCACAAATGAGCGTTCAAGTACTCTTTGGGTGGAATACTAAGTTATCACAAGAAGCTTTCTTTGAATATATTCTTAAGCTCATATTGACTTTTAACAGGTCACACTGAAGATGCAACAATCGATCCCAGGCTTGAGGAACAGTTCAGCAAATTTTTCCATGGGTGGGAGGATGTCAGTTGGAGGGGTTAGGGGAATTCCTACAAGAGCTTTGGGAAATAACACCTGAAGCACAAAAGGGAGGATCTACAGTAACAGTATGAGCATGGAGGAGTAACTAAATGTAGTGTAAGGACCTAGCGTTCTAGTCTAAGCTCCAGTTCTCGTTGCTGAACAACATCTCTGGGCTGACGCAGCCTCAAAGGATCTTTCAGTTCACTCAGATGCAGAGTATCGAAAGCTCCCCATTATGCTTTCGTGGCCTTTATGGTTGCTTTGGAAGATGACTTGCCCTCCTAGGCTCTGTAGCAGTAGATCCAGCACACTCTTGCCATGGCAGTGATTTTCCAACACTTGCCTTCACCTCTCCTGTCCGAGAGCTTATCAGACTCTAGTTATTAGCACCACATCCAAGCGTCGTCCTCCTGAGCTTGAGTTCACTACAAGGTCTTCTGCGGTTTTCTAATTCTCCAGCACCTGCCATACTCCAGGCCCAGCAAGGTCACGATGCTTCGCATTATTTTCTGGTGGTCCTAGGACTACAAGTAGGGTGTGGGCTGTAGCCACAGCTGGCTAATCATATGTTGCCCCTTCTCTAAGCTCTGGTGGTCTTTGTACTACCACCAGAATCTGGGCTACAAAGCCGAGCAGCCTTATCAAATGTTCATCTTTGCGCCTAAATCCTCCTTGTTGCTACAATCCATTGGGATCTGGGACAACTGGCCCAGCCCCCTGCTCCTCCCACTTTTTCTCACTATCTTTGCCAACATACATACTCTGTGGAATGTCATCTTGGCTCCCTCACTGTTGGCCTCCTTCATCCTCCTTTTATATGGTCTTTATATAGTCCATGATCTCAACAAGCTTTGTGATTCTTGGTACTTTTTCCTTCTTGATTTTTGGCTACCTGATTTGTTCACCCTCCCCTGAGAAAATGTTTTGAATAATGGGTTAAATTGGTGCATTATGCAGCACACTTTCTGTGAAAAATTGGGTAAAAGGCCAAGCAGTTTTTGCAATCGGTTTTGTGGGGTAACCTATGAAAAAATACAATCGATGTAAGTCATCAAACAGGCACAGGCGCATTGCCCAATGCATTTTCATGCCATTCCCTGCAATATATTCCAGTATAAAAACATTTTCATGCTGGCTGTGCCCATACATTTCCTTGCTGGCTCCACCAACATATATGCCAGTATTCCCATCATTACTGGCATTATGCACAAAGCTGACTCTGCCAATATACGCCAGTACTCCTATGTAAGAACATACTCCTGCTGGTTTGGCCAGTAAAAGTGACATGCCACAATAGGAAAACATGTCCACTTATCACGCGTTCTTCATCATTGATGCTCAGTTAATTAAAAAAGTCATGCTACAGTAAGAAATAGCTAGGACGTTACACCAAAATATCAGCCTATCACTGTAATACTACTTCTCATGCTTGCTTTATCAAAGTAGCCTAGTAGAAAATGTCATGCCACAGTAAACAATGGCTAGACTGGCTGCACCAAAATGCAAGTCTAGCCATGTAATAACACACATGAACTTGGCATTAACTGAAAATATTAGTAAGACATGCCATGTCCATTACGGAAGTGTCAAAATCCTCTAGTAATCACCAGCCCATGGACCTCCCACACACACACACACACTAGTTTTATTTATACTATATGTACAACAGTATAAAAAGCCACCAAAAAGAAATAAAAGCAAAATCTAAATGCCCACTTCCCCACACTTGTTCTGGAACCTCTGGAAGGTGCAGATACAAAATCCTCTTTCCCCACTAGCACCACCCAGCACCTACCCCTTAAACAAACATGGCCCATGTAGCAGTTAAAGCGAAATGACTGAAAGACTTTCCTGGATGAACTCTAGCTGCCTTCAGCGTAGACACAGAAAGACAGGGGTGATCACACTAAATACTACTAAGCCAGGAAGCAATCCCTATCACACACAATCTCCCCTTTCTTTTGGGGAAATCTGGCAAGGTGTTATCCCGGTTAAGAGATATAAGCAGCTGGGTTCACAAAGGAGCTAAATTCAAGTTCTAATAGATTGACTTAGAGAACAACATGAACAATCCAAGAGGACCAGCTTCATATGCTCGACTCATTCCTGCCTCTGCTCCTTATAATAAACAAGCATGAAGAAAGGCAATCACTTTGGCTGATATATAGGCGCTGGTATCCTGTCTCTGGGGACTCACACCATTCACCAGCAATTACCTGCATGTCTCTGATAGTTATATAATATGATCAGGTACTCATATGTTAGGTATTCCTATGGTATAACAGGATTTGCCATCAGATGACCAGGTATTCACACTGTTGGAATGTTTTGGTGTGAAAATCTTAATAACACGTACCATTGCCAAGTTTTGAAATCAAAACCCAAGTACAAGCACTATTTCCATCCGTTTCCCAGATACCAATGTGCGTGTGTGTATCTTCAGGTGTGTGCAATGCAGGTGGCAGGATGTGTGTGTGTGTGTGTGTGTGTGTGTGTGCCTGTAGTGCTTGGGTGTTTTGTGCGGGTATTGTAGTGGTGGGTGCAGTGCGTTTGTGCAGTGCGAGAGACAGTGGGCCTCATTACAAGTTCTCCGGTCCGGACTTAACGCTGCCGGTATAACCATACCGGCACCGTTTCCGCGATCGTCAAATTATGACCTATGGACCCGGAAATACCACCACCACAAAACGCCACTGCGGAGTCAAGGCACCCGTAAACTTTGCCTGCACGGAAACCCCCCCCGTTACCGGCAATACGAAACACCGCAAGCATTACGAGTACCATGGACATGAAAACACTGCCACAAAAATAGCGCTAAAACCGTGACTACGGTGGCGGTATCGCCGACACCGCGAACATGACGTTCTACAGTGCCTGGTGAGCTGAATCAGGCCACAGGTGCACCAAATGAGCCCAGCTGGACCCAGCAGGCTACTGGGAGCCTACAAAAGGGCCACACCCAGGCCAACTCCAAACAGAACTATGCAGGCAGCAGCTCTAGTAGCATTGGGACTGGGGCTATTGAACCAACAGGCAGCACTGCACGTGATGGCAGTAATGGTGCAGAGGAGGAGGAGGCGGAGGAGGCGCAGGCGGCACTTAGCAAACCCCGTACCGATGCCAAACCCTATTGTTCAGCCGGCACGACCACGCAGGCAGCCTGCAATACCACGCATCAGGGCCTCACCCTGGAATTTGACCCCAGGAAAGATCCACACATTATACCAGCTGGACCGTACAACAATCATGTACATCACCACCATGATAGAGGACGACATCAGCAGCCACATTGACATCACCACCGCCATCCCCCCCCCCTCCTGAAGGTGGTGTCGGTACTGCATTTTCTTGGCACCAGAACTAATCAGCACACAGTTGTTGAGCTGCACGGGCTACCCAACCCTGTTTCTCTAAAATACTGGTACAGGTACTGGATGCCCTGTTGCGCCACGTGTCTGATTGCAGGCATGCCAAATTGCATAGGTGTAGTAGACTGTACCCACATAGAGCTGACAGTACCACGTGCTATCGAGATGGTGTACTGCAAGAGGAAACTGTACCACTCACTGAATGTACAGATGGTATGTGATGCCGCACAAGTGATAACACATTGCTGCGCACGTTTCCCGGGCTCAACACATGACTCAATGGTTCTGCGGAATTCAACATTGCCACGGTACATGGAACACTACGCTGGTCAAAGCACATGGCTATTGGGTGAGTACAACTGCCAATGCACAGGCCCTGTGGAAGGAGGGTGTGTGTCCAGGGCAATGACCTATGTGAGTGGGCTGCTACGACTGCACATGAATCACCCCCCCTTGCCCATTTAGTGAACAGTCAGCACAACCCACACATCACAAAGCTACACATGACCGGTTGCCACAGTGTGCCCGTACACACTCTACCACATGACACACACAACCGATACTACCACTGGCCCATGCACCTGGAGCCACTCAATACATCCACCCACAATATGCACCACTGCCCCCCCAATGCACATGATGCCTGCACATGAGACATCCTGCATCGACAACATCATCACAGTCAATTGATTGACTCTGCCATGTGTGTACATCACTGCACAATGCCATACTTACCAAGCCCTATTTCCCGCAGGGGCAACTACATATGCAAATCAATTCGTTGGTCAATATCCAGATGCCAACGTCGACTACAATGACCCAGGAATGGTAATCACCCACCGGTCCAACCACTGCTTGGCACATATGGATGAATGATTAATGACACAAGATTGCACTGTATCTGATGAAGACATGATACAACAAACACTGACATATCCCCCACATCTACATCCCATGTAGGTGATGCTCGATATGCACTCACGCCATGGCTGATGACGCCTGTACGGAGGGCAAGGAACAGGCATGAGGAGGCGTACAACATGGCACATGTCTGCACACGTGGCATGATTGAGAGTACATTTGGACTACTGAAGGTCTGGTTCCGCTGCTTGAACAGATCTGGCGGATCACTGCCCTACAGCCCAGTGAAGACGGGTAAAATTACGCTCGTTTGTGCCATGTTGCACAATCTGTGCTTGCGTAGGAACATTCCGCTGCCCCCAGACGCAGAGGATGAAGATGGGGATGGGGATGGAGATGTGATGGCTCCACCTCCTCCTGGGGGTGCACAAGATGGACAACGAGCACGGGATACACTGATTCGCATTTACTTTTGAGAGACTGCACATTGACAGCATTACATGGATATGACGATGCCAGTTAATAAATTGATGGACTGCAAATGAAATGATGGATGTCCACTCATGAATGATTTTCTCAATGATTATATATTTTTAACTTAACAACAGGGAAGAAGGTGCATTGGGTAGGGAAGCTGTACACCCGTGCCCACCCACCACCCAAACATACCGACCCCCAACCAGGCCCCAATTTACTAACCCCCTAATGGACCTCGCCCACCAGCCAAATGTACCCACCCCCTTACACCCTTCTTGTCCATGTATGTGTCCTGCACTGCCAAACACACATGCCATCATTTGCGTGTGCGCTTCTGCGCACAGGCATCCTTGCCTGAGGGCCCTGTTAGGCAACTTGAGCGCCTCCGTGGGCTGGCAGAGGTGGAGCTGGATGGGGTGGTGCTTGTGGATGGCACTGTTGCTGGCATAGGTGGCAAACGTTCCAGATATGCCTGCTGGGCAAGCAACATAGACTTGGCAATATTGGACGTGTTGTTGTTGCCCTCCCGCACAGGGTCACTATGGTGGTGGCAAAGCATCCAATTGACCTGGAGGGCCGACGCAAATAGATGCACTGTAACTCTCCCTCTGCAGCCTGGACTCCTCCTGCTGCCTTTCTACTAGCTGGGTGAGGATGGCCTGCTGGTCCTCCATCCACTGCATGCAGGCATTCAGCTCAGCCATCGAGGGGGTTGGCGACCTCATCGGACTGTGTAGTGATGTTGGGCTGAACTGGAGGTCTTGGAAGGATGACAAGTCATATGGTTGGGCACCTCCCCCTGTGGCCCTACATCAGATTGCAGTGCTGGGGTACTGTTGTCACTGCCTGACAGCCTCCTCCGCAGTGCAGATGTTTTCGGGGGTGGGTTGTGTGGGCATGATGGGTGGCCGTGTGACCTGTGTGGCAGCAGGCAGCGTGGAGATGGTGGTGGTGGCTGGTACATTCGTACCAGATGCAGCTGGTGGCAGAGTTGCTGATCAGCTAGCGTCTTCCTCCTGGGCAGGGGTGCTGGGTCGCACATGTGCAGGTGCCGATTGCCTCGCCTGTTGTGCGTTGTCACTGTCACCTGAAATGGCTGTGGGGACACAGAGGACATGCTATTAGTTGTGTGGTGGTACCTGATGGGTGCATCACATGCATCAGACAGGTTGATCGGTGACCATTTGCATTTACACGCATTTGAATGTTGACGGCCATGTATTGTAGGGGTGTTGCTCATCGTCTGGGTCATGATTGGGTCCTTTGGGGGCACTCATGCACTGGCTGGGGGGGGTTGTTAATGGGTCCTTTTGGGCACTCCTGCACTGGCTGGGGGTGGGGGGTTGTTAATGGGTCCTTTGGGGCACTTATGCACTGGCTGCGGGGGGTTGTTAATGGGTCCTTTGGAGCACTCATGCACTGGATGGGGGGGGGATTGTTAATGGGTCCTTAGAAGTACTCCTGGCCTCAACAAGTACTCATATGGCATTGAAATTTGTGCACTTACCAGCATCTGCAGGTGGGCTCACTTCTGCCTCAGCATCCCCAATTCCATGGATAGCCTCAAGGCCTTCCACCTGTGCCACTGCTGCATTGCCGGTGTGTTGCAATCAGGTTTCGCACCCTCAGTCTGAGGTTGTCCCACCTCTTGTGGCAGTCCTTGACGCTCCTTGTAGTCACGCCCACAGCTGTGCACTTGCGTGCAGCATCGGCCCACACATCCTTTCTGCGCTGCTGCACTATGTGGTCCACTAATACAGTGAGCTCCGCCTCGCTGAAGCGCTGTTTGCGCTCTCTCTGGGCAGGGATCCTGGCTGCCATGCTAGTGGTCCTTTTTGGCTTCTCAGTGTGCAGATTTAGCCTGTGCTGACTCTGGATGACAGTGGATTGTGGTTTATATAATGACCGCCTCTGTATTTCCGGTTTTCGCGGTCATGGCATTTCCGCTTCGTTGTCCATGAGGACGGTGGCGGACACGGTTTTTACACTGCTTGTGGGGGCGCTATGTCCATTTCCGTGGGTGTTTACGTGGCGACAGTGACACCGTTTCCTCGTCTGTGTGGGGTGCGCGACCGACAGGCCATAATCGGCCGATCTTTCCGCAACCTTGCAGATGCGGAAACTGGATTACCGTTGTCATGGAATCACCGCATTCCAGACCGGAGAACTTGTAATGAGGCCCATTGTGTGTATGCATTTCTGGAGACGGTATGTGGGTGTAGTGGTGGTTGCAGTTCTGGTGGGAGTCTGTGTTTGTGTGTGTGCAGTGCAGCGATGGTGGCAGAGGGCATGTGTGTGTATGCTGCAATTGTTCTTTATGTTGTGAAAAATAAGGTACATAATAATGACCTTGACAAAACCAATATCATTATGTGGGAGATGGCTCATGATAGAGAAGCTCCTTGTGGGTAGGCTAGGAAAGTCGACATTGCAACAGAGCCACTGTATTTGCTTTAGGCAAAACAACACTGCCATGCATTATTACCCCACCCCAAGCCTCTCCCCACCCCCATATATAAATTTTACAGACAATTCGATATTTTATTTTCATTATTTTTAATTCGTTATTAAAGTGATTTGTTATTCTCAATTCGTTAAAATCACGGTATACCATGCAATATAGCACACTTTGCTCTATGACCTTCTACATAAAGTAATCCATCCTGTGATGACTGGAGGTGCCCGTCCAAATGGCAAATGCAAGGGCCTAGCTGTATCCTCTACCCAATGGGTCTGACCTGCTTGTGCCATCACTAAGCACCCCTGCGGGTACATATTGCTAGGTAGAATGTGTCCCCTAAAGTGTGATTTTTCATTGACCCATTTTCTCAGGTGAAAAAAGACATCAGGGAAACATGCATTTCCTTATTTACATATTGCAGACCCCACTGAAACCAGTGAAATCCCCCTTTGGAATGTGCCAGTGATTTAAATGCTGACAGATGGTTAAAACTGTCCATGTCACCACAATATTGTCATCGCAGTACTGCTTGGAAAGCTTAAATTATGACAGCATACCAAGAAGGAATAACCACCACATGGATACAGGGATATGGGTTGCTTGACCTAAAAAACGTGACCTACTGCCTATTTTACCGAATTTATTTGGTTGAATCCATTTTGACCTACTGCAGAGCGAGACCCTCCCGAACTCCCCTAATGCAGAGGGAGACCCCCTGCACCTCCCCCCACCTTAACCTATTCCCTTACCCCACAACGATTTTTCAACTAAAATATACCGTTTGACCTACCAAATTCGACCAAAAAGATGGGGTCAAATCGGAATAGGTAAAGTTGGCATTAGGTCAACTATGCCAATACCGGATACAGAATGTTTATAATTAGAATGAAACAGGAGGTGGGAACAGTGAACTCTGCCATTTCTGTTATTACAACAAACATAATATGGCTTTCTTGCTCTGCCAGGAGGGCGGACATGGCCATTAACAGCCCGCCAGCCCGAGCTAAGGCAGGCCTGAGTGAAGCGATAAGTCTTGCTGCCCTATTCTGAATTAGCTGGAGGGGTCACAGAGTGGACAAAGGTAGCTTAAGGTGGAGGCTATTCCAATAGTCAAGCCCAGAGAGAACCAAAGTCCGGATAACATTGAGTGTCTTGGGGAAGGTGAGGAAAGGTAGAATTCCCTTCAATAGGAAAAGCTGAAAGTGGGATTTCTTGGCATAGTCCTGAGCATGAGGGAGGAAGGAGAGAGAGCAGTCAAAGATGACTATGAGGTTTCTGGCATCTTGTTGGGGGAGAAGGAGGAAATGTGGTGTGCCAGCAGAGTAAGGTAGATGTTACAGAGCCAAGGCGAAAGAATGCAGCCCTGGGGGACGCCACAGGAGGAGGAGGAAGTAGGGGAGGAGAAGGTGCCCAGTATGACTTTGGAAGAGCGGTCAGTTAGGAATCATTCTAATTCTACAAACAACAATGCAACATACATTTTTGGTGTCTGCGAATGTCTTATTGAAACTGCATTCAAGGGAGGGGGGAAAATGGAGGGTCTTGGGGGGCACAAATAGAAACACTGTAAAAGCCATGTTAAACATCTTTTGTAAATCCAAATATTTGTCAGTGGTCAAGGGCTATTTTGAGGAATTTTGGGCAGTTTTGAGACGTGAATCGGTAGCCCAAAAAATAGCTCCAATGTGTCTAAAATTCCTCAAAATAGCCCATGACCACACCAAGGAAGACAATGTAACTTAGAACGTGAAGTGCTTTTGAATAGGTCAGGGGAAAGGAGAGGAAAGAATTGAAGAAAGCATACAGGCATACTGTGGGGGAGGGGTAGGGCCCTTCTCCTATTGAATGCCAAGCTCCCTCTCCAGTGACCTCTTCACCCATCCCCCAAACCTCCTCCCATCCTTACTCACACTAAGACACCACTGGGGGCCAGAGGGTACTACGTAGGACAGTCTTTTTTTCGGTT
Organism: Ambystoma mexicanum; assembly: GCF_040938575.1. Classification (NCBI taxonomy): domain Eukaryota; kingdom Metazoa; phylum Chordata; class Amphibia; order Caudata; family Ambystomatidae; genus Ambystoma; species Ambystoma mexicanum. The sequence continues at coordinate 677,911,836 of NC_090932.1, read as the reverse complement.
TAAACCGAGGAGGCACTTCTTCTCCCCGTGGTGTTTTTCCAGGGTTTATCGGATTCAACTGAAAACCGGAAAGCCTAATTATAATATCGTTTTTGCATGTATGATGTTTTACATTTGTTGTACTTTATAAATATGATATATACAGGCATGGTTAAATTGAACGTTTCTTAATTAGGCAAATTCAATATTGTTTCCCTCCCCCCTGCCCCTCCCGACATAGGGGGTAACCGTTTACTATTTCTATGGTCACCTTTCCCACTACCCCCTCTGCTGGCATAATGGTCAACTGCTGAATTGGGAATTGGCAGTGGATTTCAACAAACAAAACGTATTTTAGAGAAAGTGTGCTGAGTGAGAGTTATGGAAGTTACATCAAATCTGCACATCAGAGTCCAGTAAGGGTTAAATTAGTTGTCAACTCTGAAGATTTATGCAGATGAGGGGCCTCTTTCAGGTGCAGGAGGTAACTTTAACACAATTTGAAAGATGCCTAGACTCAGGTGGAGGAGGACGTTTCAGTCGATGGTGCTAAGTGAGGAAAAAGGCCTGAATCTTGACCGTAGAGGAGGTAAAAGTGAGTGGAGGTGTACTGAAGAGATACAAGGTTTGTGAGCAAAAGTGTTTTACAGGGGCATGGAAAGAAATGACCTGCCCATGCTAAATGGATGGCAGGAAGAGTGCATGGTTGTGTTTAAATACTAGAATGGAGAACTGGTAGAAGACCTGTGGTACACAGTCAGCCAGTCTGCCCGATGTATGTAGGAGATGATGACAGTGGATTGTGGAAGGTTGAACAATGTCGAGGTGGTTGATGTTACAGCTTTTTTTAGGAGAGTGGAAGGATTAGTTGGGCAGGTAAGGCTTTTGCAGAAGCCCAGCCTTTTAAGGGCGAGAGCATTAATCATGGTCTTGAGCGAAATGCGAGATGTTAGATTTCTCTAATGTGGAGCCAGTAGAATGCAGTAACAAGAGGCAGCCAAAGGGTCACATGTGGGTGCCTTCAGTTTTCTGTTGAATAAACACCATGTTTCTGGGGATAATAAGGGAGGGAGTACGGCACCATGTTCAAGGGAGATGGAATGGCTCTGGAAGCACTGTGGTGGGAGAAGTAGATGATCTCTGTTAAGCAGTGTTTAGACACCCACCATCGCAAGACGTAGTCTATCACCCAAGCTTAGAGTGACTGGCTTTACATTCCTATAGGGTACACGATAAAATCTGGAGGGGAATATACAAAAACAAATGCAGGTGGGAACCACTATGTTATTCTAGTATACTCCTCGGATATTTCACAATCTCATTATTCCACAAGTCCTTCCTTTATTAATCTACATTTTTAAAGCCCAGTGGTACAAAGCCCTTGGCACAAGGCTATAAAATACACACACATTCCAGGGTCGCCCTTGAAAAAACCATGTGCTCTTGCTAAGCTCTAAATTGAGCTGCATATTACATACATAGTGAACAGATCAGTCCTAGCTCTGTTTTAGGTGTAGTCCTTCAAAAGAACATCACATCAGTTAAATAATACAGTTCTATTTCATTCTCAGTTGAGGCAGTGTTTATACATAGGTCCAATCTTGCCAATGCATTTCGGATGTGATTAGTCTTCAGGGCTGAACCCTGTATAATAATACTCCTTGAGTAAACTGTGTAAAGAACCGGGCGTATCACATCCGCAAGGCTGCGAGTTTAACTTGTGATGACCCCGGCACTTTAAAAGAAATGGGATGTTTGAACTTAACCTGGCACTGTAGCAGGATTTATGAAGATACAGTTCACACAAAGAATGTAAATTAATATTTCTAAATTGAATGCCAAAAAAATGAACTTGTAAACTTCACCTGGAGAGTGGCAGTTGATTTGAATAGGTGTAGTATAAAACAATGTGTTTAGGGAGTGTAAAAGATTTTCAGGACAAAATGGTTGGATGGGGTTAAATCAATTCTGCAGTGGGGGTAGGGTATGACATAGAAGTGGACTACGGAGGAAATGATTGGGTGTGAGAAGGGGAAAGAGAGAGTCCTCTATGGAAAAGCAGGATTGTTATAGTTATTTGGATTTTCATAAAGAATTTAGAAAAGTCATGGATATGGGGAAGGCAATAGGAGGGGGATGCAGGGTCCTGAAAAGATGGTGGGACTGTGAGTGAACTGTGGTGATACGTGTCTAGGAGTATGGGGATTTGGCAAGATTATGGTAGAGGGGGAGTATTTGTAAGCGGGTCAGTGCAGCATGTCTTTCACAGAGAAGGATCTTCATCTACGGCATACAGATGTACATACTGATGCACTTGATGTGGATGTCTATTGAATAGACTTCTTGTTATTATAGTTTTATGCATGAACAACACAAAACCTATTTTTTAAAAGGTGGATGTGCATTCCTGTTTGGTGGGGCTAGTAGACAGAGGGCTGTGGAATAATGGGAGAAGGTGAGCAGAGGGTCTGAGCCATTGAATAAAGAATACAGCTCAATTTTGCCTCAGCTGATTTAATCAGAGCAGGAGGCCAGATAAGGTTGGGTGGGCAGATAGTGATTGGTGGGTGAAATTAAGGCATGGAGGGATTCATTCTGGTATGCATTTCTTCCTGTCTAGAGGAGGAGCTGGAAATAGTGGATACTGGTGCCGAAAGGGAGCATTGATGCTCATGTGAATAAGGGGCTCTTCAGAGGAGAGCGGTTGAGCAGAAGAGAACAATGTTTAGTGGTTTCTATGTGAGGGAGTGGGTCAGGTGGGAGGTGCACGTTCCCGAGTGAAAACCATGACGACTGGTCCAACCTCTTTCTCATGGATGTGGTTGGTCTGTTGAAGTCCCCATGTAGAAGGAAGAGGGGTTTTGGGGGATGGGGTGCACTGGGTCATGAGGCTTGTAAAGGAGCCACACCTTTAACATAATTGGTGACCAAAGTCAGAATATTTGCTTGCATAATGTAAGCATGAAGTCTGGGATGGGGGCCAGAATGGTGTGGGAAGCCCTTGTCACGGATGCAGCAAACCCATCATCCTTGATGGAGTGGGTGTAATTCCTGTGGCCTTAAATGAAGGCTGTTGACGTGACTGTGCCATGGGCTGAATTGAACATTCCTCTAGGTCTACAGGGTCTAGGCGGTGTAAGACAGGCATGGTATCAAAAGAGATGACACAGGCAACAGAGGTATATTTCTAATCAAACCTTTATAAATGATCAGGATGGTATAACGCCTAACTTACCCTATACTATGATGGGATTTTTCCTGCCTGAATAAATCTAAGCGAAGTTTATGGGCCACATGACCAGTGTGGCGGTCCAGAATTAAGGGTGCCGGTAGCAACGTACCGGCACCCATTCCAGACCGCCACACTACAAGTCTGCCTGCAGGGGCCGTAGCACCTTGCAGGCTGACTTGTCACGGGAGCACCAGCACCATTAGCAACAGTGCCAGTGCTTCCGTCTTCCCACTCGCATGGAGTCCTATGGGGCTCCATGGGAATGGGGAACAACATTTTCCGCCGCCTGATACCCTGGGCCGCCGGGACCTATAATGTCCCGGTGGTACCGGGATCTCAGGTGGCGGAAACAGTGTTACAGTCTGGCAGCAGCCTGCGGGTTACCGCCAGACTTGTAATGACCCCCTATGTCTACAAGTCCAAATCAAAAGTCTGCCTGTGTCAAAACCTATGCTTGTCCTCACAACTACAACACAATCTAGTGGGGAAATGTTCTCAACCAAATATAAGTGTTCAAATTCAATACAGTTCCAATGTAACTTTGTTTGAAAGAGGTTTGATCACTTTCTGAAGTTACCTTCTGTGGATTCACAGGTATCACAGTTTGCATCAAAAGAGGATCTGGGGTTTCCCTTCCCCAAGTTCAAAATGTAACCAAGTTTATACAACACTGTGATCTTGGGACTCCCTTCCCCAAGACTAATACTGAGCATTTGACTGGTTTGCTTTGTTCACAAGTTTACAAAAGAATACATGGTCCACTTGACCCTTCCTTTGGTTGGCTACACCAAGGATACACGCCTATTGGCTGCTTTTACCATGTTTAGTGGTTTCTGGCCTAGGCGCAGTTGTCAGACCAAACGGTCCACCCTCTACAGGTCAAGCAACCAGCAACCACATGCCTTGTCTGTAATTTGATTCTTGATAATGGCATTATCCGTGTTTAGGGAAACCTCTTGGTCTAGGTGCGGTTGTCAGACCACACTGTCCACCCATCACAGGTGTGATAAACCAAAGGGTGTCTCACCGACTAGTCCCTTGGGATCGGTCATCCAGATGGCCGGGCACAGCCATCACTATTGGATCCAGACCCCAGGGGTGAACCAGTGCGGGATGATCACTTGGATTGGGGTCCCTGCGGAGTGCGAGGGTGGGACCCGGCAGAGAGACGCAGTATCCCTACACCCATTTCCCTATAGAACACCCTAATTCTGTATACTGTCTAGGCACCTTATCCGCCCCCCTTTCCTACACACACTCTGCTGCACGGACAAAGCGCTTCAGAGAAAGACAGACACACACAATACCAGTCCGTTTGACATGTCCCAATATCAGGGCCAGGCATTTAATCCTGATGACTTGCATCTAAATCTTGTTCCCTTTCCCCACTGGGATAAAAGGCAGAGCATGAGAGTGCCTGAGAGGCAAGACGAGAAAGGCGAGCAGAACCAGCAAAGCGGCAGGAGAACAGATCCAGTGAAATTGGAGCGACCCTGGAAGCAGAGCTGAAGGGACCAAGAGGTGAGTGAAGAGCTGTGGTCGGGCTAGCTGCAGAGTGAAGGTCGCACAGACTTTTCAAAGGAAATCTCCCTGCTAATGCACAAGGTGAAGGCGGGCCCTCCTTTGGGTGAACAACGGTGTTGGGAGCAGGTGAGACGTGCTGTGCTTATAGCCTTGGCTTCGAGAAAACTCTGGACAAATGGTATCAAATGTTACCGGTGAGTGAACTGTGAAACCGGTTGGCATTATCGAGTTAAAGATACCAAAGCGTTCGATGAGGCTTGCAGGGTTTTGTGAAACCGCGAGCGAAAGTACATTGTAACCAGAACTATGAAAGCAGAAGCTGCGTGTGTCATGGAAAACCGTGAGGGAAGCCCGCAACCTTGCAAATGTGTTTAAAACTGACATTTGCTGAGAATAACGGAGTGGTCCGGTATTAGAGTATTACCTTCTCGAAAGGGTGTGCACCCAGAGTGAAACTGCTAGATTGAAAGTAAGATGATTGGAAAGACTGCAAATATCAGAAGGCCCAATGAGAGGCCAACCAAAGTAAAAGAAAGTCAAAGTGGTCATATGAAGATGCAAGCAAAATCCTTGTACAATCGAATGTCCTTTAAAGTGGGAAACAAAGTGAACAGATGGGGAGCGGGTGTAAGTGGATCTAGGTCACCTGGCCTAAGACCCACCCACCTGGTGCCTTCCTGGTTGCTGCTCTTTTCCCCACTTAGCAAGCCCCGCCCACCTGGGGCCTTCCTAGTTACTCTTTTTCCCTACTTAAGGAGCCCTCCAGACTCTTTTCCTTTGCAGATGGGGAGCAGGTGCAAGTGGATCTAGGTTGCCTGGCCTAACCACCACCCACCTTCTTAGCCCTGCCTCTTCCTTCCTACTCTTAACTCTTAGATCAGGGGCCCCCACCCCCCTCCAGCCTACTTCTGCAGGAGTCTGTCCTGACACATTCTGGTTTCACCATCACCGTCTTGTGGGCAATGCTGGATTTGACTTTTATGGACTTCATTGATTCACTGTGCGTCACCCTTTCTCAACTCTCATGCTGGACTTCCTTTGCATCTTGTACTGATGGTGGTCCTGAATCATGCTGTTTCCATCTTCATCTTGTATCCTGGCTTGCAACATTATGTGTTACTATTGACTTCTACAATTGTATTTGCTCTCCCCTCTTGTTTCTGCACTCTTTTTGACTGATCACTCTCTGTTCTCTCCTCCTCTCCTCCTCTCCCTTTCTCCCTTTTCCTAGCTCCTCCTCTTACTCTCTTCAATGCACTTACTGTTCCTGTGCCTTGTATGATAGCAACCTCTTCTTTCTTCTCCCCCTTCCCTTACTTGTTCCCCCTAGCCTCCTCCAGCACTATCTGAAATGCCGTCAGGCCTAGTACGATAGTCGCTTGTTTTGTTCCTCCCCTCCCTTTCTGCACCCCTCTCCCTCACATTTTTCTCTGGCTCTACTAGAAATGTTGTCAGGGATAGTACGGTAGTCGCCCGTCTGTTTCCATTTCCTTCCCACTCTCCCCCTCCCTTCCCCCTCCCTTCCTTATCCATGTCTTAGCTCTTGCACTATCTGAAATCTCATTAGGCCGAGTACGATAGTTAATTTCACATCCTTACTGTTCATGGCCTGTAAGAATGTCATTGTATTTTCCCTTGTTCCCTCCCTTGCCTTGAAGCGTTTTGAACACATTGTGTATAGGCACTATATAAATAAACTATCATATCATAACAATTGTAAAGTTAGAGCATTGAGATATAAAGTTGTAAAGGCAAGTGTGAACCCGACGAGGTATGCCAAGAGAGAGCTACGGGAAGCGAATCCCGCATTGTGATAAAGTTGCAAAGGCAAGTGTGAACCTGACAGAGGGATGCCAAGAGAGAGAGAGAGAGAGAGGGGAGCAAATCTTGCATTGTGATAAAGTTGTAAAGGCAAGTGTGAATCCTGCATTGTGATTTGAAGGCTATAATGAACCCGACAGAGGGATACCAAGTGAAAGCAAGGGAATGTGACTGAACAATGGTGTAAAGACGAAGGTGAACCCAATGAAAGGGGTATCATGAGGAAGCTGGGGAAGACAGGAATCTTTCATGTTGAGAGCTTGGGAAAGTCTTGTGATGCCAAGCAAAAGACATTGATTTCAAGGATCCTGCCTTTCTGAAGAAACTGCTTCCAGATGCCTAAAGACTCAAAGGGTGCTTACAGTCATGCCACTGTTCTGCCTTGTCCCATGATGTAACGTGGGGAAGGGAGTACACTAGTTCAGCAATCCTCAACTATCGAAACCCTTTTGGGCATTTCAGTTTGCAAGACACTCTTTTATTATACATATCATTGTCCCACACCCTTTGGTTATATAGAGTAAGGATTTGGTGATAGGTTTTTTAGTATAGGCCATTTAGTTTTGACACGACACCACTAGGACAGCGTTTTCTTTATTTTGATAGTTGTAGCTTGCTCCCATTTTAGATTTATGCTTAGATTAAGCTTTTTACTCACCCTTATACTGTTTAATAAACACCCTTGGATTATACTCCTTGTGTCTGTCGTGCTTCTGAGACCCATGCCTTCCTTACACAGGGCACACAACCACAAGTTTCCCCAAAGGCTGTTATTCAGGAATATTCAAGAAAACTCTTCAGTGTCCTTATATGTCTTGCACATTTATCTTGAGGGGTTTTTCTGGCAGTGGGTTACTTGATGCACTTGATTGTCACATAATGTTTATGCAGCCTTTACCATTTTATAGTTTGATCAAGTAACAACTTTCTTTTCATTGAATTCTTCATAATTGCAGCATTCACTTGGTTTCACTCAAACCACAACTTTCCGGACGCCCAATATTCAATAAATGTAATGTGTTTTATTTTGTCAGGATAACACCTTTCATTTGAATCGGTTTTCAATAAATGTAGTTTTAAACTAAACCAACTTGAATAGCACCTTTCATTTAGTTCGGTATTCAATAAATACAGTTTTAAGTTGTTTGTGTGTTAAATAACAACTTTAACTTAGTTCAGTATTCAATGAGTGCTATTTTGCATTTCTTCCGTTGGCCGTTGCCATTTCCATGGTCTTTTGGAGCGCTCCTGCGTTTCTAGTGTCTCCCAGCACTTACCGGGTCTCTGCAGGTCCGTTTGGCGGCTTCTCTCCAAGCAAGTTAAACCAACTCGCCAGTTCGCTAGGTGCTTCACTCCGCCATGCCGGCCTTGGTGCTTGGCCCGCCTCTGCTCCCTGACATTTTGTGCTATACGCCTTCCCTCGCAAGGGTTCACAGTCCTGCACAGTCACCTCAGCAAGACTCAGGATCTCAGTCGGCATCTCAGTGTTTTGGCGTCTTGCCTCTCAGCACAGCAACTTCTATGTTCTCTGTTCCTTCTGTGACTGCATCTCCCATGTGCTTCTGATTTCCACCTTTTATACTGTTCTCTACTACTAACAGGCACCAGGTGAAACAAGGTATACTCGATTGCTTGACCCTGCTTAAGCCTATTAGTGGCGCATGCCTGATCTTTAGTACTACTTGCCTCCAGAACATTCTTCTTCGTCCCAGTACCAGAGTGGTGTTTATAATATGCACTACTCCTAGTTGTTTCTTCTTCTTCTTCTCGGTACTTAAAGGAAAACTACAGGGAAGGATGGGATGAGATTGGCAATAGCCCATAAAGGCTAAGGGAAAAGAGGATAGGTCATTATCAGGAAAGGGGGGGTTCCATGTCTCGCCTTCGGGCCCCTTTCTCCAATCCCCAAGGACCCTCCACCCCGGTGATCCTCCCTCGCTTGTCCATCCCCAGGGTTGGGATCAAAAAGCAATGGCCCTTCCCTGACCACCTGAACAAAAGATCCCTGTGGAGTAGAGGTAGGAGTTCCTTCAGGTTTCTCACAGCGTGTATATTGGGTGTCAAAGTGACCTGTGATTAAAGATACTTGATACAGATAAACCTTGCCTTCCATAAGTAGAATACAAGGTTTCTGGGAAAGCATTTTGGATTTTGTTTGTGTACAGAATGGATTCCAAAAGAAGAGTTACTTGACCTCTATTCAGGGAAGATCTGAGCAGTTCAAGCAATCATTAGGCACCAGACTAAGAAAACTGTATAATCCAGTACCCGAGTTGGGCAGAAAACGGACCCACGTGTTTTGTTTTATTTGCATGTAACACCACCCAGCCCAGAGAAGCAGACTTATTTCTCTTCTCTAGTGATCATATAACATAAAGTGAAGTGTGACCTCGAACTATAGCTTGACCTAGAGCAGGGGTCTGCAACCCTTGGTTCTCCAGATGTTTTGGACTGCAACTCCCATCAGCCCCAACCAGCATAGTCTATAGTTAGCGATCATGGGAGTTGTAGTCAAAAACATCTGGAGAGCTGCCGGATGCAGACCCATGAGGGGCATGTGCCTAAGAAGGTGTCGTCATGCAACTTTTATGAACATTGTAGACTTTAGTTCCAATTGTTCCAAAGTCCTCTCATAGGTTACTATAATCCGATTCATGGAGAGAACAAATAACACATTTGTATAAACTTTTCTTTTGAAGCTAAAAGGCGGATTGTGTATCAAGGATACATCGTATGTGGAAATATGCTAAGCAGAGAGCATTAGGCGCTAAAATGGGACTTTAAATAAACTCCTGCCTTTGCTGATGAATCCTAGATATGCTTTATTAATATAGTGATGGATCATTAATTTTGCAGAGCACTCAAGAACAAGGGTATTGGCGGATTCCTAGAATGCAGAACGTTTATGGTATAGTGAGATAACTCTCTAGGAACCGACTACAGGAAGGAAGCCTAAGTAATATGTATATGTAACAGTGGTATGCTTCCCACCATAAATCATTAATATGACTGTAATCCTGTGGCTGTAGGAGAAAGCAAAGAAGAACGAACATTCCGGAACTGGATGAATTCCCTTGGAGTAAGCCCCTACGTCAACCACTTGTACAGGTACACATGTTTCACTTCATACCAACGTTCGTGTATGTTGCTGGCCTTTAGCATACTATAGCAAAAGATGAAGTAAGACAGATGAAGGCAGACACAAATCCGATGCAATTTGAATTCGGCTCCTACACAAAGCAAAGGGCACTTGCCAAATGGTCAAAGAAGAATAGCTCAGAATAAGTCCTGTATGGTCACATTAAAAGAGATGAAAGCAAAGCAGGAACATTCTAATCCATGGATCATGGCTATACACACCAGTCCTGTCATTAGTCTATTCAGTAAGTGCAACAAACCAAAGCAAGCCTGTGCGAGAGGTAGAACGTACCTATGCAAATGTTTGTGTGTAAATTGCAGCAATGTGGCCAATGAACGGCCTAAATCAGTACATATGTTGACATCTCCAGGTATATACTCTTCCCTTACCACTGTATGTGCATATTGTGCTCAGTTCCTCTCCTACCTCAACCCCAGCATCACCTGGTCCCCAGTCCTTTGGGCACATTCTATTGTAATGCACCTGCTTGCGGGAATGCTCCGAGCGCTGTTGCAACTTTGTACCTGTCTCATGTTCGAAACACCATGTCCTAAGAAAATACTAATCAGATTCCTCTTATACTATTCATAGAAGGCAACGTCTGCCTCTCTCATCATGTCAAATAATGACTGTTCTTGAACTACTTAATTCAATCTAAACAGATTTGTAAGATTAATGGTCAATGAATATAAAGACCATGGAAGATAATGGCCAAAAGTGTGAGAGCCGTCTAGTGAAAACTAACCAGGCCAAAGAACTTGTTATATGAGATGGTTCCCGCTCAGGCGGCTCTACAATCACCTGTTAGCACTATGTCTCAAACCATAGGAAACCGGTCCTTCATTAAGCCAAATGAATACGTGACGCAACGGAGCAATGTCCGTAAAAGCAATCCCGAATTTAAGCAATAGCCCCATTAGCAAATATGTGCCATTCTTGGCCCGGCCTTAACTGACCATTAAGCAGTTGCAATGAACACACCTTCCATTGTTTCATCCGAATTCCCCCTGCGCAATTTATTAGGTAGGTTTTCTGCAGTCTGCACCAGCGTGCCCTATATCCTAGGTGGCTCTTATAGTTCTCCTTATGTCTGGACAGTCAAGTGATTTCTCCATTGCAGAAACATTCCCCCAACACCTTCCACTGCCTTCATCCCACATAGGCATTAAGAATCGATCAAGCAAAGAGAGAATAGTTGATTCTCATAGCACTATTGCCAAAGTGCTGTATACATTTGAAGAAACAATGGAACTTCAAGTTAGCAGCCGTAAAAAAGCATCTGACCAATTGGGTGGCAAGGAACGTGGACATAATCCAACAGCAATAACCTGCATACTCTTGGCCACTTGCATGCCTCACCCGGCTGTTCACCATTTCTGTTTCTATGGTGGCGCTGCATTCCCCATGCCTCCTGCCCCTATCTTCCCCTCCCAGCCCCCTGCTGAATCCCGCCATACCCCCACACCTCCATTACTCCCACTTACTTGCTGCCCTGGCCACGCTACTTCCCGATGGCTACCATGGAAAAAGAAAAGGGACATGGCCCCTCTACGGTTTTCCAGCGCAGGTGTCTTGATTTGTAGTTTTTTGGGTGAGCACGAAAGTTGATGCCACTATTTCTCCTTTTGAAATAAAAAAACCTATTAGGAGTGAGAGTCCCGGGGTGGTAATAGAGATGAACACCATTTTGTGGGGCGGACAGGGCCATTAATGTCCAAAAGCCCTTGCGAGGCCCTTGATGCTCTTATACCTACCTGGCTAGGGCTGGTGGGCCATTGTCAGCCCTGTCCTTCCCACATAGTTTTTAACGCTATAGTAAAGCAGGAAAATATAGTATTTTTCAAAATTCTGCCTGTGTTCTAAATTGAGAATCACCTGCCTGAAGGAGGTTGCTGCTAATGGTTTGACGGAACCAACTCCCTCTCAATAAGTGCATGAGCTGACTGAATGTCGCATACAAATGCTCTTGCAATGCTCTGTATGATGAAGACCTGGTCCATTTTTTTATTGATTATCCCCCGGTGGGGAAACAAACAGAGGACATGGCTAAAACCTTTCTTTACTGAGATATTGTATCAGGCCATGTGCAGAAGCCATGTCTTTAATTAATTGTGATGATTTATTGTTTTATATAACCTTGCTGAGTATACAAAAACTGCTGAGATGTCATAAGGGTTAAGGCTTTGGAAAGCTGGGTCTTACCCTGAAAATTAAAGAGGCAGCATGTCTAATGTAATAACTAAAATGTATGATACTAAAATATTTATAGCACATTTTGAGAAGGATGCACTGTGATTTTAGCTCAATGATGTTTTCTTCTTTTAATTTTCTGTTTTTGTATACATATTTATGTTAATGAAGAAATCCGAAATAAAAAAATTAAAGAGAATCTGGGGGCACTGTCAATATTGTTTAGGTTGATATTTTAACTTTGCTCTGATACCTGGATGAAGGTGCACTTGGATTGTTCAGGCGTGTTTCTAAAAGCAATGACACAAAAACTGAACTGAAGCAGGGGTGTGTACTTGCTGCACTCTTGTATCCAATGTATACATCAGATCTTCATGGAGTTTTGAAAAAAAGGGACAATGGTTTCCTCCATAAGCCATCATATTCATGGTTTGGAGATAGTAGACTAAACACCAATAGAATTGTAACACTCAATAAATATACTCAAAGGTTAATGTAATGGGAACATTTTATTAGCACCGGTGGGAGAGGCACCAGGTGCTAGGAACACTGGCTGAAGCCTCCAATAAAAGTTGTGCTCCATCCATCATGCGACGACTAATTTGAATTTGGTAGAAACGCGCTCTCAGAAGTATTGGGTCCCTGGCTGTAGTCAGGTTATGCTGCCTATGGCACCGTGGCTGCGTAAAAACCTCAGCGCAGATGGAAAAGCAGGGTCATCAACTTCTTGTGGAGAAGCGGTCCTTGGCATGGCCAAGGCAGTGTCAGCTACCTGCCATACCTACGTGCAAAGATCCAAGAGTGTGTCCAATGCTCAAGAGCCTTCTGCAAGTGTGATAATGAACCTGGCAGCACGCAGTGGAGCGCAAGCTGCACCCCTGCCGAATGGTAAGAGAGAAGGTGAACCCTGATGGCTAGCAAACTCAAACCAGAGAAATAGAGGGGACGCGCACAAGCTGCGAGAAGTACGCCAGAGAAACCCGCTCTGATCTAGAACGTCTTCAAGGAGCACAGGGCGAGAAATCAAAAAACCAATGATAATCAGGACAGGTCAGAGAGCTAGAGCTATAGATTCACACTTCAATCCAGGACGGTGGAGAGTGTGAAATCAAGGGAGCACCGTGGTGTCCAAGGAGTAAAGCTGGACATCAAGATCTGCAGTAAGAGGCCCGAAGCACCTTGGCAAGGAAAGGTTTGAAAACGTTTGTAATATGGGACAATGCTGCATGCTATGGCATTGAGTCTTAACTCTAAGAGCAAAGTAAGAAAACATCAATTGTTGGGGCAATGTTGAATGCTGGGAAACTGAGTCCAACTCCCTGTTAGGCTGTTGCCTACCTTCCCGAACCTCCTCCTCACCTTGCCTTCAGGTAAGCTGTCTTTGGGTTCTGGTGACTTCCTCTTGCGGGTCTTCCGGGTATCTGGATTCTGTTTATCCTTTTGTCTTTTGTGCTTCCTTTCGTGCAAATAGGGCTTGGCTCCCTCAGAGGCCACCTTGGCAAGATTAGGTACCTGCTCTCGGAGGACTCCGAGGAGCCAAATCCCCAGACCAGGGGAAAAAGCTGGTTGGCAACAAAAAACCCTGGTGTTTGAAATGTCTATCCAATGCAGGAGTCTTCTGGACAGATGAAAGTTGTGAGACTTATAGGTAGTAGATGCCTCCAAAGGATATGAAGTCCGTACTATGTTGGAAAAGTACCACAGAATGCTGGGAGATGCAGTCTTGAAGTAGTAAGGTAAGTAATAAGTGGTTGATTTATCCAAAAGAGAAGAATACTGCGCTATGGTGTCATAGATACGCAGAATGCTGGGAGATGAAGTCCAGGAAGGAAGAAAAAAATGGTGGTCAATCTACCAATACAGGCAATAGTCATACTCTTCCTGACTGTAGCCGCCAACCCAGGATGGAAGGTTGCAGGAAGGGTAACAAGAGTTGAAGAAGTAAGTTGTAGGAAGCAAGTAAAGGAGCTGAATGCCGTTCCGGAAAGAAGACTCCAGCTACGGCGAACAAAAAGAGACAGAGACAGCACCAGTCGCGGTGGTAGAGAGAGATGCGAGAGCGCGGATAACAGCTACAGAAAAGCAGGTAAGGAAAGCAGAATGCAGCAGTTGGAATCCGCGCAAATAATCAGCGGAAAATGTAAACAAGAATAGAAATAACGAAAGGAAAGTAAGGCAAAAGAGAAGCAGCAAGACAGAAGGCAAGGTCTGGCTGAAGGCAAGGTTCCGAGCAGGAACGGAACTCCAGAAGGCAGGCAAGCGGGAGGCTTAGAGAGGAAACTGTGCAAACACACAGTAGCGAGGTCCAAGAAGTGGACAGATACAACGCGTTGTTCCAGGGGGAGTGGCCCATAGATATACTCACGGCGGCCATCTTGTTGGAGGACTAGGCAGCATCCTAAGGTTCCAACAGGAATCCCTAATGTCTCCAAGCATGCCACAGCTTCCAAGGGCGAAGCCTGACACTCCCATAGTGAATTGAGATAAATCATTTAATTATTTGTCAAGTGAGAAGTGTGAGCCCTCTATTCAAGCATCTGAGAAAGAGACACTCTACAAACCATTGCATCCTGAATATAGGTGTTGCAGACTTCTCAAAGCATTGGCGAAAAAGGCAATTTAGCAAATCCGCTGCATGCCGAGTGCGGGACTCCCAATAACCAATATATACGAGTGACACTTGAACCAGGAAGATGAGAGCCATCACTCATCACCTGAGAAAGATTCAAAATGAAGCTTTGTTTAACTGTATCTTTGGAGTCCGTCTTCTCAGCCCTCTTGTTTGTCACAATAGTTGCATAGTTCGCAGAACTTGTAAACGTGAAAAATTGAACAAGGCCCAGATTGGCAGTTTAGAAAAAATTTGACTTGTCAGATTGAAACCTTTTTTGTCCCTGATGAATCAGGACCCTGGTATAGCCTGACATCTACATATGTAAGAGAATTAGAGAGGGCGCCACTCTTCGAGCTTAGTAATCCTTGAGACGAATCCTTGAGACGAATCATTTTAACCATCAATAAATGACAGAGTGCACCTTTGAAAGGTTGCTTGTATCTCATGTCCTTTGGAAGAAACAACTCTTTTGTTGTCTGGAATTAATCCCCAATATTTTGAATTTCCTTAAAGAGTCGTGTATTTGCTTATTTTAGCTTTTCTGCCGATTCTTTTTCTCTCAAGTCTGCAAACACGAAGGGGCTACTGGGTTTTCTGAGTTTGCTGTAATAATTCTTTGTGGTGTTTTGTACCCATTCCACGGGCATCACTGGGAGGTAACTGCCCGGGGTCCGAGTTAACGGCCGGAGCGAAGCAAGGACAGTTAACGTGAGACCCGTGTCGTTACCCTCCGGTGATGCCGGTGGTACGGGTACATATGGACATTAGCACTCATCCCATGGGCTGGAACAGGGCTAATTTACAGTATTTTTGCCCTGTGAACGGACTGTTGCAAGATGGCTGCCATAGAAAGGGAATGCCGGGCTCCATATGGAGCCCCTCTTCCCTTTTCATAACGGTTGCCGGGAGCAGAGCGGAAGATGTGGCTGTAGCAACGAGTGCCGCCACAGTCGAAATAAGTTAAGGGGTTGGGAGGTGGGGGGTAAATAAACCAAAAAAAGAATAGGGGGACGGTGGGTGGGGGGAAGATGGTGGCGGGGGAACCAGCAGTAACGCGGCATGGAACATGAGGTTTCACCTCCGGTTCAAGCCTGCGTTCCTAACGACATCATTCGCTGGCTCCCCCTGCCAGCATGCTAATGTCCATTCATTTATTTGTACATTCCTTCATCTGAGAGTGGATGCATATGTTTTGTAGTAGAGGCTGCGAAGCAGATGGTTGCTCTATCTCTTCTTCACTACCGCCAAGTATTGCGTATGATAGTTTGGTCTTCCTTGAGATGAGCATCATGCTCGTTAACACATGTTTTGTAGCCTTCCTTCTGCTGAATAAAAACAGATATCTTAACCCCTTAAGTGCTAAGAGCGAGCATGTTCATTCTGAATTCCCCTAAGAAATCATTGTAGGCTCTGCCCATTTCCGCAGTTAAATTTAATCTATATCGATCTAAGGTACTTAAATGGTAATTATTTTCTGTGCAGTCGGAGGGCCATGAGACTGTGTCAGTGGGCATTTAATCTACACATTACCTGAATGTCCAATAGTCATCAATTCCTTTAGCTATGTGAGAATATAACTGAGAAGTTTCCTCTTTCCCTGCGTAAAGAGGAAACTGGTGATGATTGCATCTGCCAAATGAAAACCTAATGACGCTGCGTGGGGATTGAGATTAGGATTCTAGAGCATCAAGGAGCGTTCCTGGCCATTAAGCAGACCGCTCTGTCTAACAATGTTTGTGGAGTACAGTAGCTGATAGTACAACCTCACCGAATGTCAAAAGTAAATTTTCAAAAAGCAATATTCAATCACAAAAAAAAACCATTGCAGGAATGGAAATTGCAAAGGAGTGGTAAATGCAGGATTACCTCTTATTGCCAAACCACATTTAAACTTTTCTCTCCATATCTTCTTCATCTCTTACCAAATCAAATGAAGAGCTGTGGGGCAATTTCATAAATATTGATGTTACACCAGATATGCATTTTAAATGCTTTATTATAACAAAACGTTTTGTCAGTTAGTCTGGGATTCTTGACTTCATCTGGCCAATAGCATAGTTATTTCTTTCTCAGGCATTTGAATGCCGAAGAACATGGACCCCAGTTCCTAGTGTGTCATGGTTCTCCACTCAGTGCCTTTAACCGAGTAATCTGGGAGCTTGACTTCAGTTCTATGTAGGCAGTGGTTCTCCTCTCAGTCTTCCCAGCATGCAGTGACTCGCCACTCTGTATCTTCATTTCCACTCTTATGCCCTCATTACAGGCACACCTGCCTTACCGTCTCTGTCGCCTGATATCCCGGTATTACCGGCATATTACGGGTGACTGAGAGCCAGTAAATTCCCATGGAGTCTGATAGGACTTCATGGGGATGGGATTTCCTGAATCCTTCTGCACAGTTAATAACGGTGCCAGTGATTCATGCATTTATTTGCCAGTAGGGGCCTGAATCCCAGCAGGTCAGGCCTGCCAGGAGATCTGTGGACCCCACAGACAAACTTGAAGTGTGCCAGTGTTGAAAAAAATCACAGAGGCGGAATTACCAGCATTCTTTCCAGCATTGTCTCCACATCGACACACTTGTAATGAGGCCCTCAGCATCTGGTCACCATCTCGTTGTCTCTTCTCTCAGTTCATCTCTGTGGTTCTCGGCTTTGGGTCTACCCTCCTAGCTCCGACCTATGCCTTTTGTTCCGCTCCACTTCTCTCATTTGTTGGGCTCTTGGTGCCTTCCCCACATGATACCAGCAATCCTAATGAGACGATGGAAACTGTAGAGGTTTGAAAGTTGAAGTGAAGAGACATTGCAGTATGAAATGCTTTCAAATACCAACATCTGCCTTCTTCAGCCAAAGCAATAATGACAGCCACGATGTGGATAGAATGGAGAGCCAAGCCCCTGAGAATAAATACTCCCTCATAGACCGAGATCAACCCTGTATTAGCTTCCTCTTCTCAGGCCCCTGTCGCTTCATGGAACAGTCGTACTATCCTAAGGGTGTAGACAATGTTGTTTAGCCAATTCTTGATGGGGAGAGCGAGGATTAAAAAATGCATGTTTTTGAAATAACTGTGCAAGGATATTGCCAAGCTCATTTATATAATATATGTTTAGCCTGCCCAAGATTGAGCTGCCCTGCAACCATTGCTTGCCCAATTCCTAAGTGCACAAACCTTGGGCACCCACATCCTGAAAATGTGACTGTTATGAAGAAGCGATTGTGGTTATCCTGTTGTTGAAGACATGGCCTGTTGCATTTACAGACTGTCTGGCACAGGACTACTATTCTAAGGAGCAGAATAGGTACACCACCAGTACAAGATTGCTTGCTCCCCAATAAATAGTGGTTCATCTACTCAGCAATCTAAATTTTCTATGTTTGGTGTTGCATTGATTCAATTGATCTTGAAAACACGCAGAGGAAAAAGGTACATAAAAATTACTTCAATAAAACCCATTTCTCCTCTAAAAACAATGGCTGAAAGAATGTTGGGTTTATCGGTTTAAAAAAATCTATGCAGGTAACATTGGAAACTTCATTTTCATTAATTGCCTTATGCTTGATCCAAATATGTGCCTGAGTTCCCTTTAAAAGTTGTCAGAAGGGCACCGATTTTCATTATTATCCTACCCATAATATTCATGTAATCAAATGCTATTAAAAGCGTGATCACTTATCTGAATAATGGACCCAATGTTACATTCCCTTTTTGTGTTGTAACTTTTTAAATTAACGTATAACATAACAATCATAAAAGGCATTAAAATAAATGTAAATGTTTGCAGTATCACCCCATTACACCCAACAGGAAACGGCATAACAATTAAAGTAAATTTATAAATAAAAACTGAAGAGGTGCACAATTGTGGGAGCATTTAACCTTATTCAGCACAAGAAGACATAACGAGCCATAAAGCAGGCGGTGGAGTTGCGTTGATATTTGAAGAACAGCTGCAATTGAAAAGCATGGTTATGCCCTCTGCGGCGTCTCTGCCGGATCTCACCAGCATATCACTTGTAGCAACAGATATCGAGACGGACAAAAGGATTAAGTTTAAGGGCCTCATTACATGTACAGTGCCACATTACCACATCACCATACTACAACTTTGGTGGTGAGGCAGATGAAAAACCTGCAGAAAAATGCTGGAGGTAATTCCGCTGGCCTACTGTAACAAATTGGCAAAATAGGCTGAATTACCGCCAGCGTTAATTCTACCGAAATCCCCATGGACTCCATAAATGGGGACGAACACTGCCATGCCACCATACCAAGTGGCAATAATGGTAATTCCGTTTGGCGGTACTCTGGCAGATTTATCACTGGAATACAGCCAGAAATGTAATGAGGCCCAATGTGTTTATTTACAGTAATGCTTAATAAAACATAACTCGTGTTACAAGGTGGGTGGTAAATTCGGCAGTAATTCCGCCGGATGGAATTACCATTGCCGCCATGGTGTCTGGTGGAATTACCGCCACTTTACAGGTTGATGGGAATGTGCATAACCCGTCTGTGGTAACGGTAATTCCGTCCGGTGGAATTATAACAGCGATGAACTGTAAATCTGTCCAGCAGAATTACCATTACCGCCCGAGAATTGGCGGAATTACCAAACGCAACTTTCACCAGCGGAATTACTGCTGGCGGAAATAGCGTAATTTCACAAACGGGAAGCTTGGTGGACATCTTTAAAAACACAATACAGTTAAAATCACCAACTTCCTGTAGCCATCTACACCCCATACACACAGGAAAGGTGCCAGGAGAAAAGGGGAAAGGCAAGATACCAGAATTGAGGGCGGCCCATAAGCCCAAATTCAGTGAGGGGGTGAGCAGGTGTTGGCAGAGGTGGCCAATGCTGCAAAGCTGTTTGGTGGCCAGCAATGGAAGACTTCCATGCAAAGGAAGAACGCCATTTGGAGCAACATAAGGGCCAATGTGGTTGTGGGCACAGTGCAGCATGAAGCCGAAGACTGCAGGAAGCACTGGAACGATTTGAAGGCACGTGTGCGAACTATGCATGCTAACTATTGCTATGAGACAGCAGCCAAAGGAGGAGGAAGTGTGGAGCCAATACACCTCATTTCCTGGGTGGAGAAAGTGGCCAGCATCATAGACATGGCCGGCATATTTTTTTATTTGTATTTTATTGGGGATTTATAAGGCACTTATAACGCAAAACTATGTTTCAAAGCGCCACAAAGAAAAGGGAAGGGAACACAAACAAAAGAAATGACAATAAATAATAGACAGAAAGTGGTCCTACTAGGCCTTGTGACATTTGGAGTTTGCAAGTGCAGTAAAAAGAGAAGGGGGCTAGGGGGCGGGTGTTTAAGTGCTAGAGTGTAACCCAGGGGAAAGTGCTGAGGTGCCTGTTGCAGGCAGGTAAGTGCACGGGCGGAGACATCCCAAGTGAAGAGGTAGGTCAACATCCATTAGGAGAGTGCGTGCCTGAGATAAACCACCAATAGTGCAGGGGGTGGGGCAGAATCTCATGGCAATTGGGCAGAAGGCCAGACTATTTAGAGGCTCTGGAGGGGCCTGGACCCCAATCTCAGTGACTATGGGGATGATTAGCAAGGGAGGGATAGAGGGAAGGAGGAGAAAAGTCTTGAGTTGTTTACGTGAGGTGAACCGGTTCAAGACAGAGAGAGAGAGGGAGATTGTTCCAGAGGAGGTCGTCAGCGGAGGAGAGAGACCTGCCCCCAACTCTGTTTGGAGAAACAATTGACCAGCAAGGTGTTGCAGTGAGAAGATCGAAGGGATCTGGGAGGAGAGTATTTAGTGAGAGAGAGCTACAGGTAATGTGGTCCCAGGCCCTAACAGCTTTATGGATGATGCAAAGGATCTTGAAATTGATCCTTGCAGCAACCGGAAGGCAGTGTAGAGACTTTAGAGCTGGAGAGATACAGTCCCTGGGCTTGATGCCAAGGATAAGTCTAGCAGCCCTATTCTGGATTAGTTGAGGGAGTTGGCACAGCAGAGGGAGTTCGCACAGCAGAGGCAAGAGTCAGCAATCAGGTTGACACAGGTGAGTACAAATGAGGATGCAGGGTACATATGATAACAAAACTCATATGTCATGTGTGCAGCTGCAGGCCACACAGCAGATAAAACAATGTGGACCTCCCAATATGATAGGATGGGTGAAAATGGCACAGTTGGCACCACCAGGAATGTGCCTACAAGGACTGCATGATAAATTCACACCACAGACGTCTGTGTTATGCCCTCCACTGCAATGTAGAAATCCTGCCGAAACACAGGGGCTCGGATTCCTTCAAATGGGGAAACACTCCCAAAACATCAATGTGGTTCCCTTGAAAGAGCAAAGAAATATCGAGGCTGAGTACCACAAATGAAATACACCAATCACGGGCGGAAAAGATCTTTTATTACTGTACAGTTTACAAAGCAAAGCAGATAGCTATCTGGCTCCCAACACCTCACAGCGTGTACCAGCTAACACTGTGAGGAGAGAGAGGTCCTGGACATCTGAATACTAACGTTTTTATACATTTCCTAAGATATTGTCCAGCCTCTCTTCATGTTAATAATTCGTGGTCTAGAGTTCGTGCCTAGTTCACATGCAGATTTTACAATATTATGCGAAGGATTACATGAATTTACATTTCCATGACAATACAATGGTGGTATAGGTTCTCCGATCTGCGGTAAGCCTTGTTTCAAGAATCTCTCACAATCTAGTTCAGCTAAAACATACGATCGTCGTTTACTCTTCATTGTTTCAGTGTTTATACAAGGATGAGGCTTGTGAGCACAGACAACACTCAAACAGCAGTTAATATGAAGCACAAGGTTTCTTTGCTTTGCTTAAGAAGTCGACTTGCAGAAAACCTAAACATTAACAGAACTCAAAGGTCGGAAGGCTTGGCTGCAAGTCGAAAACATAGTCCACCATTTTAGAACATAGAACACGAGTGAATAGCAAAATGGCGGATGAATCTTAAAATGGCGGCGAAGTTAACCCAAAAATCGGAACTTTTCAAGGCGGTTTTCCATGTAGCGCAAATGGGTTTAGGCCAATCTAAATAATCAGGAGGCACTATACAATTACGGTTTAACAAACCCTCCTTTTGGCCCTAAGCCAAGAGCTTTACTAAAAATATTCGGTTTACTCGTAACTCCACATTTCAATGTCCATACATCCTGAATCACATTCATCAGATATATTGATCGCCATTAAATCCTTGACAGTAATATCCTGCATTACAAAAACCTTGGTCATCTTCTCGGGTGTGTGTATTTTTGGTCCTAATGTTCCTACAGTTTGCACACAACATCCTCCCAACATCGAACATATGGCAGGAAGACAGTGTATGCAACAACAACAGAACCAAGGATTACTACTAAGGCTGAGAAGAGTTTCCATCCCCAAGACCATAAATAGCCCCAGAACCAAGCACTAAAATCCCATTTTCCTCAGGAACATGTACTTCTGTACTTGGGACGTGCAGATTTTGTATTGCCTTGAATATGGTAGGGGAGGAGTCAGGTACGAAAATGCAACGAGCAGATCCCACCAATTTACATACTCCACCACGTTCAGCTAGGATGACGTCTAACACCATCCGGTTCTGTAGAGCCACTAATCTAATTGCTTTCGGTTCGAACGTCATATTGTAGAGTATATCGGTGGTCCGGTTGATGGTTCTCTCCAATACTCTTGCCAGTCTCCTAATATCCTCGGAATTCATGATCTGTCCCCAAAATGGCACAAAGGATTTCGCTACATCACCCATGACCTGTGAAGGAGTATCTCTGTTCTCGTCCCACCTTGGACGAGCCCTAGAGACCTCAGAAGTGCTAGCTACAAATACCCCTGGTAGCAAGATACTCAAATAAAAAGTACCCTGCCAATCTCTAGGTAGCCAAGGATAAGCTTCATTGCCACATACGAAATAAACAGGGTCACCTACATAAAAGGGTCTGTCTTCACTATTTAACTTCGCAATATTGGTACAACCCTCAAAAGTACCCATTGACTGAGAACCATTCCTTTGTATGCAGAAGGAAACAGAGTTGGGGCTGTGATTGATAGTGTAAGAAGGAGGCGTGGCATCCCGGTTGTCTACGGGAGCCATTTTGAAAGAGGTTAGCGATTGGAAAGGTCTAGAAAGTCTATCGGAATGCCTAACAGAAGCAACATTAAGCTTGCTCCGATTTGCAAAAAGGGAACATCCCAGGGGCGTCAGGACTCATCTTTCAAACTCATTCAAATTAGTCCCGTCGAAGTTCCCTGAGATGCTGTCATTCCAACGACCAAAGAATAGCGCCCTAAAGAGGCGTAGCATGCAGTAGTTGGAGGCAAAGGATGAATATACCAGCCCAACCCTTTTTCCCCCGTGTTGTGGCAAAGGCAAACATATCCAGCAATCAGTTCTATACAAAATTGCATGGGTCGCATTCATGATTAACAAAAGCGTATTGTTGTGATAACTCTGTCTGTGTTGGGAATCCCTAGAAGATAGTGTGCAGATGCATGAAAGGAGAAGACATAGTGGGATCACTCTCAGTGGGTATCAAAGTTTCAAGTGGATGCACGCCCTTGATATACCAAAACCCAAGAAAATTTACTACTGTTAGACCAGTTAATAAACTTACAAGAAAACAGTACGTCCTCACGGACCATGAATATTTCTGTCCAATGTCTTTGTTAGACACACAATCGATCGGTTGCTCCGTATGAGTAGAGATAGCAGCAGGCATTGTTCCTCAAAGTTCGTTCTGAGAAGTTTCTGCGACAGACTCCTTAAGTTCGTTTGTTGGTGATCTCCTGACCATGTGATTTATCTTGTTTGAAGATAGCTTTTAGCCGGTCCCAGCCACTTACTTATGTTTCAGCGAGAGAGTGGCAAAGGACTAGCTCAACAATCGTTTCCTGTGGGCACAGCCGTGCTGTGCTGTAAGTCTAGTGATGTTGGTGCAGATCGTACCTTAAAACGTGATCTGCGAACACAGTGCCATTGCTTCCTGATGGAAGTGGTGAAACAGAGGCAAGATTGCTCAAGGGTGCAGACAGATCCGAAGAAGAATTCAAAGGCAAAGCAGCAGTCTCCACAGGCCCCACGGGCTCAGGAAGAGTCTCCGACACACCCTTGATGTCGTTCAAGACAGATTCATCACCAGAAGCAGAGCAAGTAGTTTCCTTCTTTTCTTCTCCGTCGTGTGGCTAAGGAAAAGGTATTTTTTTGATGTGTGTCGCGTGTATCCAGTGTTTCCTGCCGGCTACTTGTACAGCAGTCTGTATGGCCAACAAGAGCTGGAATGGTCCTCTCCAGCGCGGTGCGAAACTGGATGCTCTCTCAAATGACTTTGTGAACACCCAATCGCCTGGTCGAATTCTGTGACCTGGCCTCTCGTACTTAACTGGGAGGGCTTCTCGCACCTGTTGATAAATCAAATACAAGTTTTGAGTTAACTGGTCACAGTATTCAGCAAGAAGCAAATGCTCCTCATCTTTCAACACTTTGGGCTTTGGTAGGTTCCAAATGTTAGCTGGCCTCCCCATCACAATTTCATATGGAGAGAGTCCAGTTCTAGTCTGTGGGGTCCTCCGCATGGACAGTAGAGCTATAGGTAAGGCGCCTGGCCATTTCAAATTACTGCTGGCACAGACATTTGCAAGCTTATTCTTCAGGATACCATTGTGGCGTTCTACATGTCCGGCACTCTGAGCGTGTCTAGCCGAATGGAACCGTTTATCGATCTGTAATCCCGCACATACTTGCAAGATGACAGCAGTGATAACATGTGGACCATTATCTAACCAGATGACCCTCGGCAAACAAAACAAACCTAAGAAAATATTCCTTAAGCATGGTTTTTGCCGTTGTCATTGCTGTGGCATCTTTCACAGGGAAGGCTTCAACCCACTTGCTAAAGGCGCAAATGACTACCAAGACACATCTGTAGTTATAGCAGTGCTCCTTCTCGATGAAGTCAAAATTAATCACTTCAAAAGGCACAGAGGGGGGACCAAAACTACCCCTCGGTGTCGTCGTACCCTTCCCCGCATTATGCTGTAAGCACACCATACAGTTTTGGACACAACACTCAGCAGTTTTTGAGATGTTGATACTTACCCAGACAGTTTCTAGTAATTTACAGATTTTTCTAGCACATATGTGAGTGGGACCATGAGCCATTGTAACCATGGTGATGACATATGCATCAGGTAGCATCCATCTTTTCCTTTTGTTGTCCACACAACCCCAACAACCTTCCTCATTCAGGATTGCTAAACCCTTAGCCCAGTGTTTGAGTTCTTCTGGAGTGACATCAGCTTGTATATTCTTTATTGACCCAATACCTTCATCTACTGTACAGGTATTTGTGATTTCTTTCGTGACATACGTTTCTGAATATAAATCAGTAGCGGTCTGTTTAGCTATTCTGTCAGCAAAAGCGTTTCCTCTCCCTACATCATTTACCACCTTCTGATGTGCGGCACACTTCATGATTGCTAGTTGAGTAGGAAGCGCAAGTGCTGAGAGTAGCTGAACTATCAAAGTGCCATGTTGGATTTTTGTTCCGTGTGAGGTCAAGAAACCTCGTTCTGCCCATAGTCTACCGAAGTTGTGAACCACCCCAAAGGCATACTGGCTGTCTGTAAATATATTTACTCTAAGCCCTTCGGAAAGTTCACAAGCTCAAGTCAGTGCGATAATCTCTGTGGCCTGCGTGGAGTTATGCGAAATTCTCTTGGTTTCCACAATCGTGCTTAGTGTAGCGATGGCATAAGCAGCAGTGGATGTACCATCCGGAAGTTTGAAGCAGGAGCCATCACAAAACAGCTCCCCTTGTGGGTCTTTCAAAGGTGTATCATTTAAATTGAAACTGCCTTTAGTTTCTTGCTCCGTGGTCTAAAGGAGTCATGTGACACTTCGTCACTTCAAGCAATATCTTGCAGAAGAGGTAACAGTTCAGCCGGATTTAATACGCAACACCTCTTAATTTTGATATGCGGTGCAAATAGGATCAGTTTGTATCTTGTTAATCGTGCGGAAGTAAGGTGTTGCGTTTGCGTTCTGTTTAATAGAACGTCTACGGAGTGGTGTACCATCATGGTTAAAGTGTGACCTAAAACCATACCCTCACTTTGCTTTACAGACACAGGGGCAGCAGCCACAGCTCTCAAACATCTCGGCAAAGCGCATGCAACAGGATCAAGTGTGGAGGAAAAATAACCACACTGTCTATTCTTCCCCACATGTTCCTGTGTTAACACAGCCAAAGCACATCCATCACCTTCATGCACATACAACTCAAAGGCCTTGTCATAATTTGGTGTGCCCAAAACCGGTGCTGAACACAGTGCAGTCTTGAGCAGATCAAAACCTTTCTGGTGTTCCAAGTTCCACGGTAGTGGCAAAGAAATGCCCTTCTTTGTCAATGCCAACATTGGTTTTATCACTAGTGAAAAGTTTGGGATCCACTGTCTAGAATAAGACGCCATTCCTATCAAGGCTCTGACTTCCTACTGCGTATTTGGGACAGACATGCTAGAAATGCTCTTTATCCATTCAGGTGTCAATCTTCTTCCCTCCTTTGACAGGAGATAGCCTAAATAGGCGACCTTATGTCGACAATACTGACATTTTTTTAATGAAGCTTTATGCCCATGCTTTGATAGATGAATAAGCAATAACACAGTACCTTCCTTGCAAGCACTTTCTGAGTCTGCAGCTAAGAGAAGGTCGTCAACGTTGTGCAAGTTGAAGGCAACTCAAGTGTATCAAGCTGCTCTTTCAAAGCCCTACTATAAATGCTCAGACTTTCCGTGTACCCTTGTGGTGCACGGGTGAATGTAAACGAGCGTCCCCCTAGAGTGAATGCAAACAAATATCTACTATCCATGTGTATGGGAATACTAAAGAAGGCATTCTTTAGATCCACCGCACTGAAATGAGTAGCAGATGCTGGAATCATTGTTAATATCGGCGTTACATCAGGCACAATTAGAAATTGTGGAGCAACAATCTTATTGATAGCACGCAAATAGATAATGAAACGGAAAGGAATCGCATTATCCCCTTTCTTATACACTGGTAAAATCGGGCTATTGCACAAACTTCCTGCAATTTCTTCAATTACTCCATGATGTACAAAATCGGAAACTATACTCTTCAAAGCTTTCTTACCATCAACTGAAATCTTATATTGTGGAATACATGGCAACTTAACTCCTGGTATCAAAACAATTTTAACAGGCTTAATTTGCAAAATACCAACATCATTGTCGTCAACCGCCCATAAACACGCCGGAACTTCACGAAATTCTGGTGGCAAAGATCTAGTAAAAAACTGTGAGGCAGAAAATTGCTGGGGTGAAATCGTCAAACGTACTCCATCCGAAGAACAATGAATTAACGCATTTAATTCCTTCAACAGATTTAACCCCAACAAATTCTCTCCACAGTTTGTTGTCAGAAGAAACAGACAGTGATCCGTGAATGGCCCCAGAGAAATCGGTACCGGCATAGAAACCGGACTAACCACTGGCATGCCAGAAAACCCTACAGAAACATTATTCTGCCCTGACAGTGGAATGTCTGGACTCTGTGAATGATCAATGGAACACTTCTGTGCTCCTGTATCTATCAAAAATAGATGCTTCCTATTCCCCACCGTCATCTCAACGTAGGGCCCTTTCTGATTGATGGTAATAGGCGTCGGTTCCAGACCCTGCTTCGGGCTGTCCTAACAAAACAATATATCGTCGAAGACCAGATCTTCGGAAAGATAGGCAGTTGAAGGATTATCAAAAATGTTTCTGCTATCTACACTAGGTTGCTGATTGTCCTGCGAGAATGACTGTGTATTTTGAGCAAACTGGCTTCTACCAGGACCCCCTACCCTAGGGTAGCCTCTGGATCGTCTACCCAGGACACCATATGTTTTATTCGACCTTTGCTGAAGGATCGGGCATTGTGCTCGCCAATGACCCTCTTGACTGCAATAAGCACATTGGTTTGCATGTACAGGACCCAACGGCGCATTACTTTGTGGAACGAATTGACCTCGAAACTGTGTACTCCCACCTCTAGGCCCTCTAACCATCTGTTGCAATAATACTTTAGTTTTTAGATCTCCCCTTCTCTTTTCAATCCTTTCTTTTTCATTATTGACTCTATTCTCGTAATATTGAGCAATATGCAATACTTCGGACTGTGATTTAGCTTGCCAAGCACTCTCGGAAGTCATGATTTGTGACTAGATATTAGGCAACAATCCACGCACAAACGTATCCACAAACAATCTTTTCCCTGACTCAGTGCTTGAATCCTGTCCGCTAAAATCTGAGAATACTTGTTCGAACAGATTAAAGAATTCAGTAGCACCTTCAGATTTTCCTTGGGTACAAGCAGTGAGTTTGTCCCAAACAATCCTTCTCTCGGGGACCAAAGTTTTTAATTTCGTTATTCTATCTGGCAAAGTCAGTATCACTTGTGGTGGTCTCTCACCAGCTTTCTTTCTCCGTCTATCCTCACCAAGTTAACCCACGTATCACCTAACCCTGCTAAGTCATCTACAGTCCTAATCTGCTTCCATTAATACGCAGGTAGGATCACGGGAAACAACAAGTCTATATCACCCAGAGTGAAAACTGACGAGTGCAGGACAGATTCTATTTCTTTGTAAAACCCTGTTGGATTTTTCCTAATGTCTGGAATCGACTGTCTAATAGTATTCACTTCCTGTCTAGAGAACGGGACGTGAACAAATTGCGATACATAATGAGCTTCAATGTCGACGGCTGCTGCACCTGTTGCGACATTAGCCGGAATCTCAACCTTAGGAACGAATGTCGGAGGAACCTCTCTCATAGGCAACTGAGAAGAAGGCAACTCCGAACATCTATTAAGCACCAAAGCCAGATCAAGCTCTAAAGTGGTGGAAGCAGTATCAGGTGCAAAAGCTTCCTTATAAATAATCATCAGTTCTGCGGGACAACTAATCTTTTTCTTTATACACTCATCCTGCAGGTATTCTACCATTACCTCTAACACTTTCTTCTGCATTTCTGGAGTATCCTGACTATATGTATCATATACGTCTATGGGAGATATCGACACATCCGAAATCCATCTAAGCGCATCCCTTGTGCAAATTCGTGTCTCTACACTTGTTGACTTACAAGGAGGAAGGAACCGTTTCTGCATGTAAAAAGCGTCCAAACTATCACCATCTATTTCATGGTTCTGTAACCGTTCTAACTCCCTTCTAAACTCAAAAACCCTCTCGACATGCTCATGTACTTTCTCCGCAGTATGCCTTGAATAGACTAAAACATTCAAATCCCTCAACCCTTGTGGGACATCCATGTCCGTCAAATTATTCCACATTACAACTAAGTGTATCCCCATCCCCTCAATAAAGACATTCTGTTCAGGAATATTTTCTAGATTAAGGAGTGTAGCTAAGACGGTATATTTTTCACCTTTCTCTATACATTGCTTAGCCCATGCATTCAAATCTCTCCTCTTATCTTTAGAAACTGTGCTCCGAGTCACTACTTTTGATTGAACACTCGCCCCTTCATCAGCTACAAGCGGAGCAGAACCGCTTGGAAAAGAGAGAGTAGACAGGTCCTGTACAACAGGTAGTGGAGACACTACCGCTGGCAACAAAGATGGATTTACTGGAACAGTAACAGTCGGTAAAGGTGGAGGTAGAGGCAGAGGAACAGCAACAGGAAGAGGAGCAATAACTGGCAGCGGAGGAGCAACGGTAGGAAAAGGAATTGCTATAGGAGGAGGTGCGACAGCGGGAAGAGGCAAGACAGCAGGAATAGGTAAATAAGGAGGTGGTGCAGTGGCACCAGACCTATATTCATTTAAGAGTTTATCAAGTAGTTCATCTGAGACATGAAAATCTTTAGATGGATATATTTTCTGTACACCAAGTTGAAAAGCCCTATCCATGTTTCTAACACGCATCGTACATATTATTGAACACTGTGCTGACGCTCGTATTCGAACAATCAATATCCATTTTTTACCGACATCTGCACAATTTAGCGCTCCATTAGTCATACGCACGCATCGCACATATTACTAAACATGGTGCTGATGCTTGCATTCAAGCAATTAGTATTCGTTTCTTACTTTGGTACTGCTTTATTTAAATCTACTTCCATTTTAGGAGAATTGTGATTATAACAGGCATGAGACTTGTGTGTCCTAGCATTAGTGTTATTCGGAATTATCAATACGCAGAGACTTCTTATGATGCCATTTATTGACTAATGGATCATAGTCCAGTATTGTTTTTTAAGTGAAACTTTTATCTAGAATAGAGAAGACGGAACCAAAGGCATATACCAAATCCACTAGCTACAAACCATTTTAACTACAAAACGAACTACAGCAACAACATGTATTTATGTACATGATCTCAATTGATAAATATACTTTCTACAGGTGGGATTTAACCCGTTAATAGGGCAACCACTCAAATTGCAAACTTGACAGACAAGATACATCTATTAGGTAAGGTGCACACCTCTACCTTAAACCAAGCAAAACCAAATTAATACCCTTTACTTAAGCCTAAAATGTCTAATAAATGTTGTCTTCTTTTCTTCCCTCCCACAATTTGTGCTTGTTTTCTTTGCTTCCCTAAAACATCCACCCTTTCTCCCCCCTCCCAAATCTCTGTGGTGGCAATTTTTATTCACAACTTGTATAAATGTAATTTCTGATGCAATTCATTTCATATTACATTTTTCGGAAATTTTCAATTTTTCATAAAATTTGTTTTTGGGTTTCATTTGTATTTTGTACAACCACCATATATGTTGACGTTCTAATTCACTATATATCTATAAATGTTCACAGCGCTGATTGAAAAAGGCAAAGTAGTTGCCGAAACACGTGTCTCACAAAAGGGCATAAAAATACATGTTCACTATAACCTTATCTCGTGTTGACTACTTATTAATGGCGCTGCCTATTATGTGAAGAAGGGTTCTTCCTTTCCTTTTGATTGTACAATGGTGGTATAGGTTCTCGGATCTGCGGTAAGCCTTGTTTCAAGAATCTCTCACAATCTAGTTCAGCTAAAACATACGATCGTCGTTTACTCTTCATTGAATCAGTGTTTATACAAGGATGTAGCAGTTCATACGAAGCACAAGGTTTCTTTGCTTTGCTTAAGCAGTCGGCTCGCAGACAACCTAAACATAAACAGAACTCAAAGGTCGGAAGGCTTGGCTGCAAGTCGAAAACATAGTCTACCATTTTAGAACGTAGAACACGAGTGAAAATCAAAATGGCGGATGAATCTTAAAATGGCAGCAAAGTTAACCCAAAAATCTGAACTTTGCAACGCGGTTTTCCGTGTAGCGTGAATGGGTTTAGGCCTATATAAATAATAAGGAGGCACTGTATAATTACGGTTTAACACCCTGGGCCCTCAAATGGAGAGAAGCAATGATGTGCCACTACCCTAATGTTGTAGAATATGTGGCCCATGTATAGTGGCAGTCATGTTCACCAAGTTTGTCAGCCATACCACTGTAAAACTTCACTTTCACTGGCAAACATGGAAATAAACCCAATAGATGGAAGGGATGTGAACGCAGACTTTCCATGGAAATCACCTAGTGAACATCTGACATTGCACTAGGCCCAGTTCAGCCTGACAGTTATGAATTGAATGCCCCTAAATGAGTGTCACCCCATGCAATCATGTGAGCCTTTGCACATGAGCCCAAAGCATGTTTGACCCAATAGGGTAGGCCGTCATATTAAGAATGTGACATTGACATCAAGTGCCGTTACGGCAACAAGACAGGTTTTGTGTGGCCATCTCAGATGGTCCAGCATCCCTGTCTCAATGACAGGTGAGCCATCATGTGTATTCAGTCACAGGCAGCCCATACAAAATGCATGTGGAAGAGCCACTACACTGAATGAGTTAAATGAATAGAAACAACTACCTAGCATGTCTCTGAGCACCGCTCCTTTTTCCCACAACAGGCTCCCAAAGCAGTCAGGCAGATGATGCAAAATTCAGTGCAGCATGGACCTTCAGAAGCTGAGGCCGCAAATGAGCCACACCAAACAACTGCCAGGAAAAATGCATTGTCCCCTCACTCCATGATGCACAAATTTTGGCAACCTGGAGGAAAACGCTAGTCAAGAAGCCATTGGCCACCATGACAGCTGTTCCTGCTACATCGGCCACCACTCCCACAGGTGCAGCAAACATACCCACTACCACAACTGCCCAGTCACCAGCGTCATTGCCAGCACACCGTTGGGTGCATCCTCATGGGATGACATGCCTGCACCTGGCACATATCCCAGAACTGAACCGCCAGCCTCTCCTTCTTCGTGCGCCTCAGTTTCTCAGGGCCCACTGTTGCAGCCCCATATGGACACAGATATCGGCACAGAGGATGAAGAGTCTGGAGCTGATGGGGATGACATAAGTGGGATACAGACCCTATCTGATGCCCCCTTCCCACTCCACCCACCAGACCAGCTGCCACAAGAAACCCTGACAGCCATATGGGAAAGGCTCACAAGGATGGAGCAGCGGCAGCAAAGAATGGAGGAGCTCACAGACCTGCAACTGCAGCATGCCCAAGAAATGCAAGACATAGTGCAGGGTGCATCTTGCCGGGTGGCAAGGGAACTTTACCACTAGTGCAGACACTTCAAGGAAGCCACAGGGTCAAGTATTGTGGTTGGCCAGAGAGTGCAAAAACTTACTGACAGCATATCTACAGGCAACAAATCAATGCAACATGCTCTGCTGCTGACACTGCAGCACATCAGTGGACTTGATTCCATTAGGGAGGACATGTGTGTTGGGGAGTGAGGGTGGAGGGAGGACATGGGTGTCAAGTAGTGAGGGTGGAGGGAGGATATCAGTGCTAGGGAGTGAGGGTGGAGGGAGGAAATGGTTGTTGGGGAGTGAGGGTGAAGGAAGCACATGGAGTGAAGGAGCAGATGGGTGTTGGGGAGTGAGAGTGGCTGGAGGACATGGGTGTTGCAGAGGGAGGGAGGACATAGCGTTTGGAGAGTGAGGGTGGAGAGAGGACATGGGTGTTGGTAAGTGAGGTTGAAGGGAGGATATGGGTGTTGGGAGTGAGGTTGGAGGGAGAACATGGGTCTTGGGGAGTGAGGGTGGAGGGAATACATGGGTTTTGGGTAGTGATTGTAGAGGGAGGACATGGGTGTTGTGGAGTGTGAGAAACCTGAAGGTGTCTCCCTGGCTAAACCCCAGGATCTGTCATCCAGGTGGACAGGACACGACCTTCACTATTGTATCCAGTTCCTGTGGGTGGACTAATGATGGAGGTTCACCTGGATGGGGGGGTCCTCAGGGAGTGAGACTGGGACACTGACGGATGAGACGCGGCATACCCCTTCTTTCAACACCTTTTCCCCATCCTAACCCATAGGAAATTCAAAACCACTGTCCGCATCCCCGCTCCCTTTTCAGACACTAACACTTTTGCATGACGCACAAAGTCAGGCAATTGATCAGAATCACACACACCTGATGTCCCCTTACCTTCCCCACAGCGATAAAAGGTGGAACAAGAGAGCACAGTATGAGCAAGGCAGATCGCATGACAAGACAGCTATTACAGACCTGGCAGTTCAAAAGGAGGAGAATGGCAGCAAACATCGAGAGGCTGATGAGGAGAGATACGACCTTACCCTCTTCGACAAAACCCCATGAACCCTGCGCTGAAAGAATCGTAAGGATGAGGACAATAGCCCAAGTGTGCTGCAGCAGATGTCAACGGTATACAGAGCGTATCGACGCTGATAAGCCAGAGCGAGAGGGTACCGGCTTTGACTCCAGTTAAAGAGGAATGCCAAGGGGTTCATCGAAGCCGGTGAGTCGAGGGGAGAGCCGATAAAAATTGGGCTGTGGTGAATGAGACTGGCAAAGAGAGAAAAGCATAAAGAACTGTAACATTGTAAAGGGGAGACCAGCTGGAAAAGGGAAGGCACCACGTGGGTGCTGCGCTGAGGAACACTGGTCAGTCCCCGTCTGAGTGAAACTACAGTTACCAGAAGGCTGTGGGAGAGCCGCCAAGATAGGTCAAAGTGGACATACAGGATGTCAAGCAAAATCCCCATACAGTCGAAAGCCTTTGAAGTAAGAACTGTGAGAAAGCAAGGGAAGTGAATTCTGCAAACATTGAAAGTGAATGTGAAGTTGGCAAGAGTGAAACCGGAAGACGGATGTCCACTGGAACTGTTTAAAAAGACACTGAGATTTGTGAAGGAAAAACCATAGTGAACCCGGTGGAGGGAGGCTGAAAGTAAGAGAAGGGTCAACGCCCGGAAGAGGGGGACCCAGGGGTAAACCCACCACCTGAGAAAAGCCATATTGAACCCAGAGGAGGGAGGCTGAAAACAAAGTGGGGTCTGCGCCCGGAAGACGGGGAACCTATGGGTGAAGCCATCACCCGAGAAATACATGAAGCAGAACTTTGTGTCAGGACCAGGAAATCACAACCACTGAAGACCTTGATATTGATAGGATCTGTTTTGGGATCCAAGCCCGGAAGAGGGAGATCCAGGGGGTGTAAAGCTATCACCCAACACCACGAGGAACAGGGGTCAGCGCCCGGAAGAGGGGGATCCAGGGGTGAAGAATCCTCATCCTAAATGAAACCAGGAAACACACTTTCATTTTGTTGAAGGAGCTTTTGTTTGCTATTTGAATACGTCAGGCCCTCGAAGGCAAGAGACTTTCAAGAGAAACAAGACTTGGCCACCGACTATCCTGATAGCTGCAAGTGGAACTGTCGTCTCGTGCTGGAGAAGCGCAAGAGTGTACTGTGCTCCAGGATCCCGCCTTACCCCGGGCTCAAAATGTGGGAAAGGGAGTCCCAGGATACCGCATCCTGACATATTATTTGTGAACACTTCTTTCTTTTTTTGAGATCTATCCCACACCCTTTTTGTATTAGTTGTAAGGTTTGGCAATAGGTTTCTTAGTATAAGCCCTTTTTATTTGACATGACGCCACTAGGACTGCTTTATTTTCATTTGATGGCCGTCACTTGCTCCCATCTTAGATTTAGGTTTAGATTAGGCGTTTTTCCAACCTGCACACCATTTAATAAACAGCCTTGAACTGTGATCACTTGTGTCTGTCTTTACCGTTGCCACCATGGGTTCCTTACAGGAGTGATGGTGGAGGCAGGACATGGGTGTTGGGGAGAGAGGGTAGAGGGTGGACATGGGCGTTGGGGAGTGAGGGTAGAGGGAGGACATGGATTTCACAGACTTAATAAATGGAGTTTGCATCACAAGTACATTTCTGGTAGTCTTTTGGGTCGTGTCATAGATCTTACTACAGTGATTGATCTAATTGTGCAGTGTAGATATTTTATATCAGAAAACACTGTCTATCAATTCTTGACGCTGCATGCGCCCATCCTTTACTTCTGCACGGCTATCGTGTGCCGGTCTGGCATCCCATGTCTTGTCACCCTCCTCCTCTGAGTATACCTGTACCAAGTCCACCTCAGCAGGCAATGGCACATTCCTCCCGATAGACATATTATGCAGCATTGCACACTCACAAGGACTATCTTCCCAGCCTTCTCTGGAGTGTACATAAGTGCCTCTCCAGTCCGGTGGAGGCACCAGAATCTTCCTTTCAAGAGTCCAAATGTGCGTTGTATGTGGACCCTGATCCTTGTGAGTGCCTCGTTGTAGGCAATTTCATGTGGCGTCCCAGGGTACCTTATTGGTGTCATGAGCCATGGTAGTTGTTGGTGGCCAGAGTCACCTGCAAATGGAATGAGACTGTCACTTGCAAATAGGTAATATTGCAGCTTCTTATAATACCCACCCGCGAGGAATAATCAACATGCACCGCAAATAACAGTGTTATTCTTATGAAGTGCACTGCAAAGCGAGCTAAGTTATTGTTTTCAATGATACACAAATAGTTATTGTAGGATGCAAGAACTTAAAGTGCAAAATGACAACAATGGCCGATAATCATCACGTAGATTTTTGCATAAGCGAACAACCACTTTGATAGGATAGGTTTAAGGCTTCTAAAATAGCGGGCCCAAAGTGCCTGTGCAAAAGTGCTGAACAATAAAAACGAAAATAAAAATGTTAAGAAATATTTCTGATTTTTTTTTTTTAATGCTTTTACAAGCCGAATGTGCCCTCCGGTGGCATTCATAGTTGAAAGTAAAAAAAGAGCTATGTCTAGATAGCCTCAGCAGTGACAGATTAGGTTGAAAAGGAGAGATGACATTTCCTAATTTGTGAGGCCCTGTGCATATATGATGAAACAGTGCAAACGACTAGCTCGCTTGAGATGGGCTTGCAAACACTAAGAGCTTCCCTAAGGTGTTGTAGAGACAGCTTCTGGAATAGAGGCTTGAGGAAGCGAGCTCTTACTCCTCTGTAATATGAGCAGAAAAAAAGAAAATGGGTAATGTCTTCTTTACCTTTCAAGCATAATGGGCACAATTCTGAAGTGCACATGTGCCAGGCCAACTTTAAGGCACACAATGGCAGAGTGCCTAAGCAAAATGGTATATAAAGAGATTGCATGTAGCTGGCGGGAAATAAAGTCAAGATCATTTTCATACCCAAAGTCCAATTTCGTATTCCAATAGGCAGTTGCCATATTCGACTGGCAGTAGGCAATACTTTCCTTACTACGTAGTGCTGTATGAAATGCTTGGGAAAGAATAATATTTGACCGCCTATTTATTAGTTGCGGCTTATGCCAACGGTCTTCAAGGCCCAACAAGGTCAATTGAGATCTAACATGCCTGTACCATTTTAAGATCACACCCTCCGTATTGTATAATGAGGTCTGTCATAGGGGGATGACCATAGCCGTACCAGTAATGGACAGGGCACACAGAAAATTCTTCAATAATTAGCCCCTGGTTCAACTCTAAACATAAAGTGATAATTGGAGTGCTTTGGCGTAAAGACAGTGCTTTTTTCAAAAATGTACTTTCAATAGTGGCCAACCTGGAGGGGTTCGAGTGGCCCCAAATCTCTGCGCCAAACATTGCACAAGCTCTAGCTTGCAAATGGTAGAGCTGTAAAACAGGAGAAAACCTTTCCTCATGATCATGGGCTCATTTCAGTATTATATTGCTGTGCCATTCGAGGGTTTTGAGGGCCTTGTCCACCTGGCTAACCCAGCTGCCATTTCTGGCAAACTGGATGCCAAGGTAGTCAAAGCACTCTAATTGCTCGATATCGTGCCCATCAATTTCTATACTGAGTTTTGGCTGACCTCTTCCATATGGTGGGTGGACTACCATGGTTTTAGTTTAGACTTACCAACTCCAAATGTCTCACTATCCCTAGATTTAAGCTCTCAAAGGTTGGCGGCTGTAGATTCCCCGTCAAAGCTGCCCAACTATGGAACTCCCTGCCACACACCATCTGAGAAGATCAACCTTACCTGAACTTCAGACTCAACTATATAAACTGGCACAAGTCCTCTGATTTTTAAGTCCCTTCCATGTGAGCACCCAACATTGTAACTGTGTTCTCACCTAATGTATATATTTGATTTTTTTTCTGCCTTGTAATATTTCCACTGTGCAACATTGCATATATTTGATTTGTCTATGTCTTGTAATTACCTTATTGTGTAACTGGTTAACCTAAGCTTTGCTATCCTGTAACTGCTGCGCCCTGATACCCTTGGGTCTGGTGCGCATTAGAAATGAATAAACAAACAAACCAACCAACCATAATTAATGAGTAGCCCACTTTCTGCTTCCATGAGTGGCCACCTGCCATCAAATCGGAGGGGTAAGGGAGGGGGCCACTGAAATGCATATTCAATTATGGTGTCCTATGCATTCTGGGATTTGTGGTCCATTAGCCCGACTGCTTTAGTGTGGAGTGGGCATGGCACAGGGTGTTGTTATGCCATGTGCATCATACCCCAGGATACTTTGTGCCACATGTGCATGGTGGATCTTTGTCACCACACCCACTCCCCACTTCCCTCACTTCCACATTACCTTTGTGGACACATACCAAGAATCCAAGTGTGCTGGCCTCTGTCGATCTCCATGTACACAGGCAGGGTGCTGCTCCATAGTAACATGGGGTCATGACTTGAACCTAGGAAACGGGTGCAGTAGTGGGTCACAGTGAGGTCTGCGTCATATGTACATTGCACATTTAGGGAATGGTACTGTTTCCTGTTACAAAACACATGCTCCGATACCTGGGGTGCCACCAATGCCACATGCATGCAGTCCAGAGCTGCTATTACATTGGGGAAGTGGGCAGTGGTGTAAAATCTGGCCTTCGTGGCATGTACCTCTGCAGGGCTGCTCGGCAGAAAGATGTGCTGGTGCACATATTTCAGTATAGCATCCAGCACTTGTCCCAGCACTTTTTAAAATGTTAGTTGTGACATGCCAACAGTGTGTTGATATGTTCCTGCGGTACAGAAGTGTAGGACTGATACCAGCTCCAGCAGCGGTAGTATGGCCATTTGTATATTGATGGTACTTTCAATGTCGGGCTGTAAAAGCGTGAGGAGGTCTGCAATGGTTTGGCGGTTGAGGTGATACAGTGTTATCAACTGTGCATCTGTCATTGTCCAGGGCAATGGGCTGACTCTGGGAATTAGCGCCATCCTTCCCACACGTCTCGTCCGTCTTGGCCCTGGTGGGTTCCTTGGTTGCTGCTGGTGTGCTATCCTCTGTAGGTCAATATATAGTAGGAGTCCCTGGATCCCTTAGTTGGCAACTGCCATGGGCTGCATGGTGCTTGGAAGTGAGTTTGGGGAAGGTGGTCCCTTACATACCCCGTTTGAGTCCATTGCGTGAACCTGTGGCTTAATTTTCTTCACCTGCAAGCATTTACCTCCACCGGTTGGGTGGCGGTAACTATGCACATTTTCTGGCAGAATTACCACCCATATTTGGCATTATTTCAGCAGTGGTTCCACTTGTAATGCAGTGGAATTACCATTTTTATTTCTGGTGCTAATTCCAAAGGCAGAATTACCACTGGGACACAGCAGTAATTCTGCTGGTGGATTTAGCGCCCATTTTTTGGAACGCTTAATTCGGCGGAGTGGTAAAAGTGGTGGTAATGGAATTACTGACACTTTTTCCCACTTACCACTGTACTCGTAATGAGGTCCAACGTGTCAAGAATTTTTCTAAACTAAATCTGAAGGGTGTCAGGATGATAAGGATGGACAAAATTAAGGTGATGAATAATATTCCCAAAGGTGTCAACTTCTACCGTAAGGCAAGGACAAAGGGTTTGCTAATCAGGAACTCAAGATATTGACCTCTCCCTCATGCGTCATATGGGTTTCTCAGTGTAAAGTTCCATATACAACGAGTCCAACACTGAAATCCTATAAGATGCAATGAAGAGATTAAAAGAGGCCAAACCAAAGTATATTACAAAGTCTCGTCCTGCTGTACGTATATGAAAGGTAGTTTGCACCTCCAGCTCTCATTCTGTCTTGGTGATCGCCCTCTACTGCGGTACCAGGCTCTTGGGCAGACTGGTGTTTCGGTGCTCAGCCACACTTTTGCCTTGTAGGGGTTCTCCCAGTTGTTTGCTCAGGGTTTCACTTGCCAGGAGGACTTGCTCGTCCTGCTGGGGTTTGGTAGTGAAACATGACCCTTTTCCTAACTTCCCATTTCCTCTTTTACTACCTTCTCCCGGGTAAGCCTTCTTTCCCCCAGCACTTTCTATGATCTTCTTACAGCTCCCCCCTTTGTTACTTCTGTTACTGCAGTCATGGAAGCTACTACTATGTGGGTTGTCTCACCAGGTTGCCCAGATCTCCCAAATCCTCAAGGCATACCATGGCCATGTAAACCATGTCTATTCATCCTCATAGAGAGCGAATTGGGAGATCTGACCACAGGGCCAACCTGACCATCTTGGTGGGCTAAGATGAGAAGAGAGGCCAAACAATGGTAAGACTGGAGATCCTGTAGGATCAGGCTTATAGGAGGTTCTATGTCCCTACATCGGCATGAGTTTTTTCAAAATATTTATTTTCGACTAAATTATTTTGAAAAAGCTCATTGAAATATATTTTGTTTCTATTGGGGGGTATCCCCCAAAGCCCTGTTCCCTATATTGTAGGTCCTACTCCAATCCCCTCCCCACCCCTTGTAACCCTTTCCCCCACACCCCCATATATGTTAAGTATTTTAGAAATAATGTAATCGAAAAATAAATATTTCTAAATAACTGTTGGGCATGAATCAATGCAATACTGTAGAGGAAATGTTGGGAAAGGGAGTTTGGGAGCCATTGATGCAGCTCCCACCACCCATGGAGGCCCACCACATTGAATCGGTGTTATCTTGTGGGAAATGTGCTAATTTATGACAATTCGATTTTAATTCATTTAAGGTGTCTTATTCTGTTGTGATATATACCAGGTATAAATTGTGAATTCATTATGTCATTCCTCTCCCATTATCTAGTGATCTGAGCAATGCCATAGTAATATTTCAACTGTACGAGATGATTCGCATGCCTGTGGACTGGAACAGTGTCAACAGAGCACCATACCCTGCCCTTGGAGGTAACATGAAAAAGGTCAGCTTAGCAACTGCTTTATATTGTTTTATATTGTCATATTGTATACTTCAGCAGGCAATGGGAGTTCTACTCCAGTGGGAGCTATAAAATGAAAAGCCATGTGCCAGATCTAAAACTCCCAAACAAGTACCTATACTTCTGATTCCTTCCATTCAAGGAATGGTTCGTCCAAAAATTTTTATTTCAAAAATAGATAGGCAATATTAAAAAAAAACGATTGGAATTTTTTTTTTCAAAGTCCCTATGTAAAATTTTGAGCAATTCAAGCTCAAAATTTGCAAAAGCAAGCACATGGGCGCATCCATTTTGTGAAATGGATGCCCGCCTGTGCTGGCTTTTGCTTTTGCGGCACTAATGAAGGAAAAGCCAGCCAGCTGTAGTAAACAAAAGCTACCACTGGGTGGCTTTTCCTTCATTGGTACCGGGACTCGGAGGATGCGGACCGGAGACTACAGGCAGAAAAGCTGCAGCTGCATCTCGGTAAGTGCTATTTATTTATTTTTTAAAATAAGCACTAGCTGCAGTTTTTTTTCTAAGTTTTCAGGGCTGGAGGAGCCCGGAAAAGTTAGAAATAAATCCGCAGCTTTAAAAAAGTTGTATTTATGTTTGCAGTAGATTTTGAAGCGACCGCAAACATAAATACAACGTTATTGTGTTTGTAAACGCTGCAGTTTTTGTTTCCAAGTTTCTCAGGCTCCTCCGAGCCCGAGAAACTTGGAAAGAAAAACCGCAGCGTTTTCAAACACAACCGCGTTGTGTTTCTGCCTAAATCTGCTTTCCCATTTGGGGCTTTAGGGCTAGGGCCCCAAATGGGAAAGCAGATTTAGGCAGAAACACTGCAGCATTTAGCATTGCAGAAAACAACCGCGTAGTGTTTCTGCCTAAATCGGCTTTCCCATTTGGGGCTCTAGGGCTCCCCACGGGCAGCCCTAACGGGGAGTTTCTCAGGCTCCTCCGAGCCGGAGGAGCCTGAGAAACTTAGAAAGAAAAACTGCAGCGTTTTCAAACACAATAACGTTGTATTTATGTTTGCGGTCGCTTCAAATATGACCGCAAACATAAATACATCATTTTTAAAGCTGTGGTTTTATTTCTAAGTTTTCCGGGCTCCTCCAGCCCAGAAAACTTTGAAAAAAAACCACAGCTAGTGTTTATTTTTATTAAATAAATAGCACTTACCGAGATGCAGCTGCAGCTTTTCTGCCTGTAGTCTCCGGTCCCCGTCCTCCGCGTACAGCACCAATGAAGGAAAAGCCACCCAGTGGTAGCTTTTATTTACTACAGCTGGCTGACTTTTCCTTCATTAGTGCCGCAAAAGCCAAAGCGAGCCCTGCAGCGAGCATCCAGTTCACAAAATGGATGCCATATGTGCTTTCTTTGAGCTTGAATTGCTCAAAATTTTACATAGGGACTTCGGAAAAAAAAATGCCAATCGTTTTTTTTTTTTTTAATATTGCCTATCTATTTTTTAAATAAGAAATGTTGGGCAAACCATTCCTTTAAAAACTTCAAATTATTGCTATTCATTTTTCTTTTATCTGAAAACAAAAAATACATTATTAAAAATCAGCGTCTTTAGTTCCAAGGTGCTGGGAAAGAAGAGCTGCTTCTTTACGTTTCTGTGGAATGGGTTTGCTATATCCTATCAGTTCTAGATCAACATGAAAGCTCAGCAAGGGGTGGCGACCAAATGAGTGTGCAGTACTTGGAGACAGTGGGCAGAGTACAAAAGAATGTAACCCTATGCAAAAATATTCTCATTTGCCATAAGCCCACATCAAATGGGCTCCAAAACATGTGCATTCCTGGTTATTGATGCCTTATTGTAACGCAAATGTGCATTTTCTGGTCACGCATGCACATTGTCACAGCGTACCTTTGTGAACTTTAATAGGTCACGTCATGTCTATGTCGAGTTACTGTGACAACCGTCCAGCTTTATAAGAGCATGGAAATAAAATGATAAGTGAGGAAAATCTCTAATCATTCCAAAATTGTAATATGTGAACAAAAACAAATACTTGCTAGTGGATTTAAAGCAACAGATAACCAGTATCCGGCTCCACAGTATCCTTCCTGCTTAAGATCCTAGACAGAACAGTTTACAACCAGATCCAACACTATCTACAATTGAATCACATCCTAGGGATGCGTCATCCAGGGTTCAGACCTGGACATGGCACTGAGTCTGCACTACTAGACATGAAAATTCAAATGGATTCTTTTAGGGATGAGGGCAAACCTGCGCTACTCCTCTTACTGGATCTCTCAACCGCATTCGACTTAGTAAACCATAAAATGTTATGCCACCGCCTCAAATCTGCTGTTAATTTCTCCAAAGAAGCCTCCGTATGGGTTGCCTCCTTCCTAGAAGGCAGATCCATGAGAGTTTTCTCAGACACAGCAAGTGCCTCGCCTACTCCATGTGGCGTCCCCCAAGGTTCATGTGTGTCCTCCTCCCTATACAATATTTTCACGAAACCCTTATTTGATCTACTGGATGACCTTGGCATTTCCTATACAAACTATGCTGACGACACCCAATTCCTCCTACCCCTGTCAGGCTTTTATGATAAAGACTGCCGTATGCTCAACAAAGAATACTCCACAATCCAGTCTTGGATGGTGACCAATCACTCGTGCCAGAACGATGACAAGATGGAGATTCTGCTGGTGGGCACCCCCGCAGTGCTAAAAAAGCTCAGCATGCGATTCACTTCATTCTCGATTGATGGATTCCAGATTCCTGTCTCAGATGTGGTAAAACCCTTAGGTGTACACCTGGATGCCTCCCTTTCCTTTAACATACAAGCCAGCGCTGTAGCGTCTTCAGCAGCTTACACTGCAAAGCTCATCAATGCAGCTAGACAATACCTCACCGCAGAAAGCTGCATGACTATTGCCAGAGCAATCATGGGTGCTAGACTGGATTATTGCAACATCCTATTTTCGGGAACCTTCAAACAGAACCTAAACAAATTACAGTTAATACAGAATAACACCCTCCGAGCAGCACTGAACATCCCAAAAAGGGCCACATCACAGACGCCAGGAAAAAGGCTCATTGGCTCCCTATCAGGGAAAGGATTATCTTCAAGACTCTTTTGATTACCCACAAATACTTGAGTAAGACTACCCCACAATACCTGTCTCAGAAAATCTAGAGATCTAAGTCTGACAGACCAGTAAGAACCTCCATGCCCACAAATTAGCCATAAAGTGCCAAAGGAGGGGGGAACGGGGTAAGCTTCCCTGCAGTCGTGATACACTTCTGGAATTCCCTCCCCCCAGGACTAAGAGCCGAGGACTCATAATGGGCCTTCTGCAAAGCTCTGAAAACATGGTAATTTGCCTAACCTCTCCTTACTTGGGAAAGTAAGCTGCATGTGAGTTGTCGCTTTAATGTCTTGTGCCTGTTTTATTGTCAAGGTGCCATCGGCACTGTTGAAAGTTTGTATTGTGTAACCGGTTGTAACAACGTCCTGACGACTGAGGGTTTAGGCTCTATACAAATGAAAAAATAAATAAATAAATTAGAAAAGGGGGATGTTGTGGGAAATTTGCAAGTAAGCATTTTCAGTTCAAAAACTTTGTAATTTCTTCTAACTACAGAGATCCGAGAGTCCATCTGTCAGTCGATTAATCAATCGCCAAATTTGACTACTTTAATAAGATTATTGTGTTCTGGCAATTGTTTCATTTTAGATTGAGAATTGTAATTACGCAGTAGAACTCGGGAAAACGAAGGCCAAATTTTCATTGGTTGGTATTGGCGGGCAGGACATAAATGAAGGCAACCCAACTCTAACCTTGGCTTTGGTGTGGCAGGTCATGAGAAGGTAAGATGTTTTATAAATATTTCGCAGGTGTTTGTCCTAATTTATCGGTGAAGCGATTCATGTAGTATTGCCTCGAACATCTCACTCTCATTCCAGCTATATGTAGAAAAGCATGACATGGCAGGAACATCTGCAGAACCCCCAAATAAGAAGATTGTCTAGTCCA
This sequence comes from Ambystoma mexicanum, assembly GCF_040938575.1. NCBI lineage: Eukaryota > Metazoa > Chordata > Amphibia > Caudata > Ambystomatidae > Ambystoma > Ambystoma mexicanum. The sequence continues at coordinate 677,867,728 of NC_090932.1, read as the reverse complement.
CGTGGCGTTCCCTCCATGAGTTGGGTTTTTGACTTAAACTGTATTTTGCAGTCAGTGAAGGGAAAGGCAAATCTGGAGAAAAACAGGAAAGGAGAAAGCGTATCAATTTCTTAGTTCCTGTTACATGTCATGTAATCCGAAACAATTACCTTAATCTCGGATCGGAAGGCTCATACTGGGCTTTCCGTAAAGCCTCAAAACCTAGCTCTTCAATTAACTCGAAGGTCTTTGCCCTCCCACCATTTCCGGACCCTTGCAGCAATATGTATGCACGGTTTGTAACCAATGCACCAATGTAACCTGTAACCTACTTCTGGGCATAAGTGGCCTCATACAACCTGTTCTCCAATGCGCCCTGATGCTGGAGGGCTTGTGTGCGCTATACAAATGCAAAAATAAATAAAAGATGGGTGAATAATAAGCACATTTCACTATTGTGGGCTTTCTTGCCATGCAACTGAAAGGATAGTCTTATCAGCAATTGAGATTAGATCCCGTACAGAATTCAGCAGCTCAAAACAAATGCTTTTGCTTCATCGTTTTATTAAAAGATATTCAAATTCAGAATGAAAAATAGATTTTTCATGTGACCGATTATGGGCTAGGTTTGTTAAACATACCTGCCGTAGCCGCTAATATAGAGTCACTTGGCTACTTGTAGGGAAAGGGGATATAGCGGGGAAGGATGGAGTGTGAGGAAGGAGGCTATAGGAGAGCTTCAAGGTTTTCTGCTTGGTTATAGCCCTTTCCAAAATAATTAAACATTTTGACATTAACAGAGAGGGTCATAATCTCCAAACTTCTGTTTAACTATTGCACATCCTACTCACTTTAGCAGATCTATATTCACTGCCTAGAAACATTGCATTTCATTACTCTGCACGTTTCTAGGAGACATGTGTACAGTGCAAAGTAAATTTAGCTGAGTTAGTATGAACTGGGCGAGGTATTATATTGAAAGAATTCGAGTTAACTTCCCAGATTTTTACATTTGCAGTCCAACAAAGTACTCCGTATCTGTGTTCTGAGGGACAGAGGTTTCTGATTCTCCCCCTAAAGGTAGAACTATTTTCAGAGGAACCTCTTTTACTTTAGAACCAATGGCCCCAATAAAAACTAAATATCAAAGGTCACATACATCATAAAATAGTGGCTCTGCTTGTTTAAAACGATCATCATCAAGTCATTGTGGATTTGGTTGACGTGTGGATAGCCTTCAATGCCCCCAAATCAGCGTTTTAATTTTGCAGCAAGTCTACGTTTGCATTGTGCAGGTTCTCTCTCTGCCAATCAGAAGTCTGTTACATGGCACATCAGTCTTCATGTATGACCCACATCAGTCTTCATGTATGACCCAAAAGCAAAGAGTTCTGCTTTTCCTTTGTCGGCCAGCCCAATCAATTCTCATTCAGAAGCGTGGCTCTTTTCTACAAGGGATCCCCCTTTCGTTTTGCAGGAGTTGCAGAGGACTCCTTTTGAACTGTTTTGCATTAAACTTGTGCCCCCTTCGTATTCGTTCTCTGTGGGAACTGAGTATGGACTAACTGCTTTATGGTCTCTAAGAGTTTTAAATGTGATGAGAGACAAATGTAGTCATGATGTTTGATTACTTACAGGTTATCTCCATTAACATCCCATCCTCCATAATGCTTGATACAGCTTGGACCTTTCTCTGGCTTTGTGGCCAGACTTATTCTCTCTGCTGCGCTTCAATTGTACAAAATACTTGAAGCTTGAGGTTCAGGTGGGCCCTATGTCATGGTTTTCCTAGAGAGGGGGTGTTTTTTTAGGAAATAAATAAATGTTGATGTTCATAAAGTTTAAAAATCAAGATTCCTGTTTTGGGGATAAAGATTCACCTGACAAAGTGAAGACTGAGAGAAGGAAGAGTTGGACTCCATACAACAGAGCGTTTCAGTAAGCGTTTGAGTTGTTGTGTCTCCTGCCTCCCTTGATATCCTCATGACTAGTTTTGGCCCGATTTAAGATTAAATGTTCATAATATTTATGAATCACTCAGATGAACATTGTGGCATATACTCCATTGGTAGGGGGCTGACATGGCCGGTAACATCCCGCTATCCCTCGCCAAGCGAGGACCTTGGCGAGGGCTGTGGCCCGTTACTTGCCATGTCAGCCCCCCTTGCCAAGGAGATGAGCTCAGCACGTAGTGCACAAGCCCATGTCTTGACGGGGAAAAAAAGGTGGGTAAAAATGGCTGCCGCCATTAAAATGGAAAAGGCACTAGGTGCCTTTTCAGATGACTGTGGCCATAAAAAAAGTTCAAAAATGGCGGCCGTCATACGAAAAGGAACCTAGTTCCTTTATGTCACGGGTGTGGGCGATGATTATAGAATCGCGCCCGGGTGCGAATATTTGTTATTAGAGGGTCATTGAATAGAAAGACATGGACATAGGAGGGAGAATCAGATCTGCCATGTGGTCTAGCATCATGTAGGACACCTAAACACAGTTCTGGTGTTTTAGTCAACTGCACTTTGTATGCTTGGACCTGAGCTTTTCAAATGCCAGAATGCAAAGTGCCATTGGCTAAACATATTGGTAGTGGCCAAACTGTCACCCATGGCACTGTGCCATATATATGGGGTGTCAGTTTACAACATCACTGCACACATCTCATACTTATTCGTTAGTACTGCCCAGGGTTATGCCACAGTAGACCCTGCAGTTTTGTCTTTCACGTACCTATTTTCTGTATCTGCCATTCCCTCCCCCACATCAATGTATATGCAGTTGGATATGGAAGGTGCAATGATACATGTGTCTGTATCGTTTTCATTGGCAATGATGGCGATTATGACAGACTTTTTCCCATCACATCTGTGGTCACCATTTGTCAGTTAAGGATGAATACAGTCCGAGGTACATCAAAGTGAATTGTAGCCCAGAGTAATTGATACCGTGGCCTGCTGGTGCGGATCCTTGCCAAGAAGGACCACTGCATGCCATGCTTCACCCTTAGAGCAACTGTGGACAAAAATGCACATTAGGTAACCAGCCCCAATAAGAGTTGTTATTAACAGGAGTTGTGCTCCTACCCGAGTTCCTAATGAATCACAACATGAAGCAGGGATAGTATTTTGCTGTCAAAAGAGAACCGTATTTGAAAAAAAAACATGATCATACACTTGTTTGAACTTTGTACACTTTCCATACATTTTACAAACCCGAGCATATTCTGTCTAGATGTGTCCAGTGGAATACCACTTGTTATGTACGTGTATGCCTCTAGGAAGTCACAAGGAGGGAACTCTCGCCTCTCCTCCAAAGCGAGCACCCAGAAGTGTGCCCACACCGTACCTTCCAACACTCTCTCTAGTCACACATGTGTACTGAGCTAGGAGTTGGCTCTTTGGGTGACCTAATCCACCGGCATGGACCTATTCCACATACTGTTTTGCACCTCCACACAGAGGCAAGATAGCCCTACATGAATACAGCATTACATGAAACGATCATTGGCTGCTGTGCTACAGATAGCCAGTAATATACCTTGTCTGGTGCGCCCCTGTCCCAGCTAGTCATTTCATTCATACTGTTGTTTTTCCTACCCCACTCACGTGGATCCCACACTACCACACGGCTTCGACTCAATCCACTCACTCTCTGTCACCACTGTGGCCAAGAATTACATTGTCCCACAGCGAGTGCTCCTCTAGGAGGCAATGCCTTTGCTTGAGTGGCACTCCAGTGAGTGGGCCCGCCTTTCGCACTTATTCTCCACTCCAGCTCGGGTGTCCGGACACTTGGTTATTCACAAGGATGCACTTTTCTGCACGCTACCCCAGTGCAGAGGAGGTGGCTGACATGCTGCCGGGACCACCGACGGCCATGGCCACATCACTACAGCCACCACCACTGCATCAGCTTGAGTCCATGGTTATGCGCTACCTCTCTATGGTGCCACCCAGGACAAACTGCTCCCTGCCCTGTGTGGCTATGTCCTGCTCCATTCACAGTGGCTCAAACACAGTGTTAGTGCTGGTGTGCACCATGATCCGTTCTCGACCTGCAGCACTTCACTTGGCTTCCAGGGCCACTCCTCATCCTGTCTGCTAGACCCCCTACTCTCCTCCACAGTGTCATCACTTGGATGACAGAGCCAATGCCGATCTTCACCCACACAATCCAGCCGACATAGCGGCTTGGGGCTTACATATGGCAAGGTCCTCTGATGTGCTCCTGCATCCCAGGTCCCTCTGGCAGCGTGGATGGTTTGTCATTACGGTCTTCCTCTGCATCGTCCTGCCCCTGCGGACCAGGTCTCCACTTTCATTGGGCTCCAGCTTCTTCACCCGCGCCACACCAGACAAATATTTCCAATTCCTCTCTGGACAGGCTACACATGCGGCCCGGCCGTGAAAGAATTAGTAGGCATCCTTATTATGCCTGGGACCATCCTGGCATGGTTTGCGGGGCCCTGGCCCACCAGCAGCACCTTGGAGAAATGTCCTCTCTCTTTTTGTTCCATTTCCCAACTACCTTATGTAATAGTTTTTTCCTTGGTGTTCTACTCTCACCCAGGCCACGCAACCTGGCCACCTGAGGGATACCCTTCTCAATGGTTCAGCTGTGCCAGCATTCTAGCGCCTCCCATGGGAAATGATATGGCCTGCTTCAAAGTAACTACAGATCTATAATAAGACGAAACACATGCATAAACGATATTTTTACAACATCTGGTGTATGTGTGTATTCATTTCTAGCCTTGCAAGAGTGATCTATGTACGTAACCCCAGTTAGGCACGCCCTATTTGAGATGGGGGTTACGGAATCCTACTCTGTACTTTAGGAACCTTTTCAGTTAACACTGGTCTGGTGTTGTCTTTCCTCTTCATATTCTATAACTGAAAAACAAGGTGCAAGCGACCAAGGAGTTTGTAGGAATTACATGATATTCTGGAGTGGCAGCAGCCCTAGTGGGTTTAGATCACACCATTTAAACCAGGACAGGAAGATTTGCATCAATAGCAAAAATTTAAAGGATGGCCTAAAGCAAGCCTGATCGCTCTTATCTATCGATGGACGAGGCTAGTATAAATCAATGCTCACCTCCCACTAGTAAAGATTGATGTGAAGGCTCTAACCAAGCTTTTCCTGATAATTGGCAGACCAGTTTAAACCAGGATTTAGGTGGCAATACCAGAGACAGAGATGATGGTTTAAAAAAATCCTTAACTGACAATAGCAGTATTGCCTAACAATTTAACCATCACAAAAAAAGTCCAATCTCCCAGAGTGGCTGCATGCCAGTATTTTGTTGTGTTTCATGGGGTAATAAGGTTATGGCTCATTAATAACCTCTGCGTGTGGACAATCTTTTTCCTACATTATTTGAATCCTAAATTGCTTTCAGTACAATATTTCATCCAGCACAGACAGCCTCTGCAATGTGTCCGAATTCAGACTTTTCCTTTCATTGCTGCAGGTACACTTTAAACGTTCTGTCAGACCTTGGAGAAGGTGAAAAGGTCAACGATGAAGTTATAATTAAGTGGGTCAACCAAACCCTTGCAGGTGCAAAGAAGACAACATCCATCTCTAGCTTTAAGGTAAATGTGAGGCTTTCGTTTTGGCATCAGGCCAATGCATACATTATGGAGTAGACTTTAAGCCACTCAGTCAAGGATTGCAGCAAGGGTAGGGGAAAACAAGCAAAGTTATTGACCAGCTCAAAGGCATGTAATGCTATTAGCATATTACTTTGCCAGTGATTTCTCCCCCTCCTTCCCTACCATTCTCTCACCACTTCAGCGCTGACTTCTTTCCTTCTTGTCAGAGATTTGAATGAGCGCAGAGCCAGAAGAGACCGATGCAAGTAGTTACGGACTGCATTCACAGAAATCCAATTAGCTTGTCTGCTGTTAAGAATACAATGAACATGCTAATGTAATGAATGCCACTCTGCTAAGTGCTAGTGGTTTACAGTTCCAAACTAAAGTATGCTTATATTCTGTTTTTGTTAATTATGCCCGTCATGGTCTTGTAGGCCGCTTCAGAATGGGCTTACAATTTCTTTGGATCATCACCATTCTTGAGACTCTTGTTTTGTATTAAAGGGTTTATTGTTTTGGTTACAATGGCAGTATTATAAATTTAAGAATAGAATAACAAATGTGTGATACACAATCAAAAGGGAATTTTAGACAGATCATACCAACTTAGGCTAAGGTCTTTATTAATTAACTTAATTCCCATGCTCTGCATACATGGGCCAGATTATCTGTAATAGTGTTGTCTCCTCTCCTTTGTGTCATTATACTACCTTCTCAATGAGAAGTGCTTTTGTCTGCCACCTGTGAGAAATCAGAACGTGTCTCCCCCACTAGTCCCCGGATGGTGAGACGCGGTATCCCCTGCCCTATAACACTTTTATCCCCATACCACCAGGTAGGCTATTTAGCAACTCTACCCCCCAACCCCTGTTTACAACACAAACACATTCTCAGAGGCAGCCCGCTATGTGAGAAAACAGAATAAAACCCGAGCAGTATACCTGATGTGTCCCAATACAATGGTCATGCAATGTCAAGCAATTACTGACCATCACACACCCCTGACTTCCATTAAGCTTCCCCACATGGATAAAAGGCGGAGCGCGAGAGCACACTCTGAGCGAGGCAAAGCACATGAGGAAACAGCAGTTTTGAGACGGCAACTGAACGAGAGAGGAAAGACGGCAAAACAGGAGGGGATGGCAAGGAGGGACATTCCCTTGACCTTTTCGACAAGGAAACATTACTTTCCAGTAACCTCGAGAATATAACGCGTAAGACCAGGAAACCAGGCTGAAAATTCCTGCATTGTGTGTCAGAGTTGCCTGGGCCCTCCCGCGTCAATAATCAAAGCGGGGCGAAGTACCAGCCACCATGAATCTGTCCTTGGCTCCAAGAACAGAGCAGCGTCAGTGAGATCATCACAGCCGGTGAGTTGGGGAGACCGATAAAAGACCGGCCTTTGTTGAAGTCAACGTTGGAAGCAGCAACATTGGATGGCGAGCGCTGGAAAGAAAATTGTTAAAACGCATGTCATAAGAGACGCAAGTAAAGTTGAACTGCTGATGAGTGACTGAAATTTAAAAAGCAAGATACAATACCTTCGACAGAGTGGTCCCGCACTGTGTGGGTGCTCAATCGAAGGTCTCTGTATGGTATTCAGCTGAGAAGTGGCAAAAGTGAAAGTGAGAAAAAGTTTATATCAAGAAAAGCAATTGTATATAGAAGTGGTCCTGGGATGGGTCAAGAAAAATCCAGCGGACAGTCGAAAAGTCTTCAATTTTGATGAAGTAGAGAAAGTTTAGAAAAGTACATACATTTGGTCCGAGCCCGGCAGAGTGAGACCAATTGAAGGTTCTGTGTTAAAGTGGGTCTGAGCCCAGCTGAAAGGGACCCAGGGTGCACAGTAAATCACCCGAGAAGTTGCATATGTGAAATCCTAAGAAGAAAGAACTTTAATGTTTGTCATGTTGCATCAGGCCCTCTGAAATAAGAGATGTTGAATGGCAAAGAGACTTTGGGACAGAAGGCCCTGATGTTGAAGTTTTGAACTGCATCCTCGTGCTAGAGAAGCCAGAGAGTGTGCTAGAGAAGCCAGAGAGTGTGCTGCCTTGTCTCATACTGAAAATGTGGGGAAGGGAAGCCAATGGTTTGAATATCCTGACATATTTCTTGAACACTTACCTTTTGCATAACATTGTTTCGCACACTATTTGTATTTAGAAGTAAGGATTGGCAATAGGTTTATTAGTATAGGCCATTTTATTTTGACAGAGCGGACTAGGACTGCGTTAATATTATTTGTTGGTCATAGCTTGCTCCCATCTTTAGATTTAGGATTAGATGGACGTTTTTCAAACCCAATTGAAATTCAATAAACACCCTTGACCTGTGATCACTTATGTTTGTCTTACTGTTTGATACCATGCCTTCCTTACACACCCTGCAGTCTTCAATGTGTTCACTAGGATCTGTTGCTGTGGCTGAGATACAATTTGCTAATTGGAAGACTATTCAGCACTCGGAGTATGCAATCTTTGTATAACTATAGTCCAATAATCCAAGGAAGGCACACTCATAATTTGAAAGCAACACCAGCACACATGGAAACCTCATCTGAGGAGAAACATGAGTATCTCTATGCAGGACCTCATAGTGTTTTCTCAGAGCACCATGGACCGGAGCTTGCTTGTAAAATGGGGATTGGGAGTATTCCCTTCAAATAGGTCTTCAAATTCGTTTTAATACTTTCAATTATGTGGATGTTTTGTTAAGGAAATTGAATGGATAGAGCACTGCAAAGCCATTTCGGGGTTTCCTGCAACTTGACTGGGAGTTGTGTCGTATACTTCGGGTGCGGGGGGGAGGGGGTGTCTTCAGTTGTTTTTGAAATTACATGCAGTCTTTAAATATATGTAAATACGTGAGGAGTGAGATCCAAAAATCATTCCTCACCTTTCCTCTTTGCTCAGCTCTTTGTATGCCTCTCTTTTTATTCTGTGCTCTGCTATGTTCAAGCTAGGATTGAACTTCATAAAGCTCAGGAAAAAAGCTGGTTTCCTGGGCACTACTTTAGAATGTGTAAAAAGATAACATTTTGTAAATTACCAGCTGTAAATCTGAGAAACTGGACAGAATATTAATGCTTGACATGTGATGAAGAAGGAGGCTGTCATATTATTGTGCTAACTCATTAATTGGAAGCCAATGCATATCTCCCAAGATAAATGTAATGTGATATATCCAAGGCCGCAGCATTTTGGTTATGTTGAAGTTGAAGACGTAAATAGCATGGATATAGAAGTCAAAACCTAAAACACTTCATCATATCCTTTGGCTGTGAAACATAACAGTCCTTGCAACAGTGATTTCCCTACTTCCTTGATTGGTGATTTCACAACTATAATACATGGAGAATCATAAACAACGCAGAGGAAGACAATGGAGTATGGTTACTCTGGTAAATAGATTAAGGTAAAGTGTTACCAAATACATTATTCATCAAGAGGCTGTCGAACAGGCAGTTGTGCACTACACAAGATGCATTTCCATTACAAGTACTGAGAATAGAGCCAATAAGGGCACATGAAATTCCTGAAAGGCTTACTGACATACTAACCAAACTCCAAACATGACTTCTAGGGTCTACATTCTACCAGTCCATACACACCGACACACATATGCATTCACCAAGTCCACATCACACAACACCGGCAAACAATTGTATGAACAAAGTCCACCCCAAACACATTTTGCACAGGCAAACCCACAACCCATTAGGCCAAGAAGGGGCACCAGCAGAGACACACGTGCTATAGAGCACACGCACATTCTAGTTGAGGCTGCAAAACAATTTCCTTTTCTTTCCTCAATTCTGGTAGATCTTAAAACAGTTTCTCTACTCCTCATCTATAATAAAGGCAGCAAAATACCAGCCACCTTTTAAGGAAAAAAATCCAAAGGAAACTGACACTAAACAGATAATCTGCGATCCTCCGTCTTACTGATAACCTTCGCCCTCCGAACCTGTATGTATTCTAAAAGAAATTCACATGCTATTGTTTAAGTTTGCAAACCCAACACTAACTAAGCCCACACTGACGAATATCCCTACATTGCCTTTAAAAGTTGCATATTCCAACGGAGAACAAGCCCAACATAAAAAGAAACGCCAACAATGACAAAACACAAATTTGTTTAATAGAAGATGGCAAAACCAGACCACTCAGAGAGAATAGGCCTTATGAGGTTAGCATCATGGAAGGAGACACATAAAACAGATTCAGAGTTGAACCATGTTTTTTTTAAATAAAAGTCAGGATGGATTAAGGCCTAACTTGCACTATACTGAGGTGGGATTTCCCTACCTAAAGAAACTAAGGAACGTCAGTGTCAGTAAGTTCAACATAAACATCTGTCTGTCTAAATCCTGTACTTGCCCTCACAACTAATACAAAAAATATGGGTAGGGACATCAACCATAACTCAAATAGTGTTCCAAACAAAGTTCGAACCACTTCCAGCTCTTGCTTACTCGTCAGCCTTCTCTCCCAAATGTCATTAAGTTCACCACAAAGTTCAATTTCTCCTCCTTTGAATATAAGAGGAAATACATTTTTATAAAAGTTAGTGTGCCCTTCCCCAAGTTCAACCCAGTTTCAGTACACCAACACTCAGGGTTCCCTTCCCCAAGCTTAATGTCGATATCAAAAGGAAAAATCTTGAAGCTTTTAGTCTTTCAACTGGACTTACACAACTCAGGGTTCCCTTCCCCAAGTCTGATGGTTATCAAGAGTTGTTTTCCTGCTTTCACCTCAGAAAGCTTCCTTGTTAACATAAAGGAGTTCTCTGGCCAAGGCGCAGTTTCAGACCACACGGTTCACCCATTACAGGTCACGCAACCAGAAACTTTCAGGTTTCCTTCAAAGTTCAATATTAGACTTAATGGCTAGTTTATTAAAGCTTCACAATTCTAACATATTTGTATCGCTCCTACAGTTTAGCTTCCTTTTGATTTCTACTTCAATGTTCATCAACAATGGTTCATCTAATACCATTTCATTCAGGTAAATAGTTCAGTTTGTTATCTATGTTGCTTCCAATCAATTACATATCTCTTGGCTTCTGCCTTTCAGTTCGGTATTCAAATAAACGTCATCTTGCTTGCTGTATTCCATATAGGGTTCAATAAATGTAGCTTTTGCAATGAATGTGGCTTTTGGTCTGTGAATATGGTATTAAAAATAAGTTATTTTCACGTGTTATTCAATACAGTCTTCAAGATGAGCAACGTGGTCCTTTTCATTCATTGTAATATGTTGTTTTTAATTATTTAATTTGATTCAGTATATTTAATTCAGTTTGGTATTCAATAGAAGTAACGTAATCTGTTTCATTCAATGCAGGACGTTACCTTCACTCGGTCTGTCATATTGCATTAACCGCTATTATCTGTACTGCCTCCTTTGCACACCCTGGGTATTATAAGTGTCCCCAACACTCACCTAGTCTCGGCAGCTCCTCCGACAGCTCCTTTTTGCTTTGGTGATCCCTTGAGAGGAAGAAGCAAATTGCCAAGCACTTCTCTTTTCCAGCTAAAGTATAGAGCTTTGCCTCGGCCTTCATGCAGCATCTGCTGCTCGCCTCCCCATGGGTGGGATCTCCGACCCGTATTCACAGTCCAGTGGGACCCCAAGGGTTTCCTCTGGCGTGCTGGAGTCTCGGCGTCTCCTCTCCTTCGGCTTCCGCTCTGATTCAGACCCTTGCTCCTGCTCTGAATCCAACCTATGCTCCTGCTCTCTGTTCTGCCTGTAGCCACAGCTTTTATACACCTGTGTTGGGCTAAGAGGATACAGGTGGTGGTTAAGGGTTTGCCTTGCCTGGCCATAATTAAGTGAATTGGTGGACATGCCTGACTTCAGGCCTCTTCTTCGTCCCAGTACTTCAATAGGTAATGGAGGTAATTTTCATTGCTCCTAGTTGCTTCTTCTTTGTCTCAGTATTGTCATAAATTTTAAAGGGGGGGGGAGAAGTGAAACACATTTATAACTACCCATAAAGGTCAGGGAAAGATCAGGGTGACTATCCTGAGGAGAATAGGGATACTGAGATGTATTCTTGCGTATCTTATCTCTATCCTTCCTCTTCCTTTGTTTAACCTGTCTGGTGTAATGCTGGTTCCTACCCTTCTCAAAGATCATGGGACTAGATGAATAGTATCCCATAACCTTCTCTGTTATCTGGGTTCTTTTTGCAAAGGAAGATATGGAATACTGTGTCTCACCCATGGGTATCCCACTTCCATTCCCTTAGGACCCTGTATCTAGGTGATTCTCCCTTGCTTGTCCACCCCCAGGGATAGGATCCAAAAGAGATGGTCTTTCCCTGGCCACCTGCATAGAGGATCCAAAGGGAGTAGAAGTGAGAATACCCTCGGGTTTCTGACAGCCTCCACTGAGAATTTCACTCTGGAGTCGAGAAAGGTAAAAAAAACGAACTGTTTTGGTGGATTAAACTGTCTTAACTGGCCAACAGGCAGTCCCTACAGGCAGGGGTGTTGCTAGATCTGGAAGAGATCCGGGGCTAAGCTAATGTCGGGGCTTTCGGGACTAGGGGCTAGCAACCCTTTTGGCTGTAGCTGCTGACCTATCCGGGTTTACAACCAAAAGACCAGGAGCTATAGCCCCCTCAGCCCCCCCCCCTAGCAACGCCTCTGCCTACAGGGCTGGCCCACTTGGGAATGTGGGTCAATTCTTTTGATTAATGAGGACCAATTCGATACTGCAATAAACTCTCCAGCTGGAAGTTTTGATCAATATTACTGGAACAGTGTTCTTCAAAATACACTCATTCCATTCAAATGGGCCCTCATATACGAATACAGTTTGTAACCAACAAGTAAAAGATTGTGATTTGTGAATATGGACCAACATTTGCACAACCAAATATAATGTTGTCCCAGTCCAACCCTGCTGCACAAAAAACTGCACAGAAAAATCACACTAGTGTGTTGTGGAATTTTACAAAATCGACCACCCAGAGTGGACACGTTCCTGAGTTGAATCGATTCTTCTCACAACTTAATGTGCTTCACCTTCAGACACTCAAACATCCCCACCACTCATGCCCAGACTGGCAAATCACTCTTTGGTGTTGTGGAAGATTACAAGACCAGCTGCTTCATTGCCTCGGAGGTGAGTGGACACTGAGGAAACCCCACACTTCACACACCACACTCTTGCTCACCCAGATAAGTCTTTGTAAAGTGGTCATATAAATTATAAACCTATGCTTTGCAAATACCACAGAACATAACAGTCTGTTCTTCTGTGGATTCATTGATTTGTGCGAATTGTAGGGCATTCTAGCTTTGATCCTTGTGTCTTCTAGGGCTGAAACGCAACTAATTAATTGTTGTCATCAACTCATATACATTTTTGGCATAAGACTATTTTTAAAGATTGTTTTTTACCTTCTCCCTCCAAATATTTAAAAGTTGTGTATATTTTTCAACAAATATTTCTTTGTCGTTGAGAATATATTTTCAATGCTCTGAATACATTGAAATACACAATAGAATAAATGCTCCAGTAAATATAACAAAAGCAATTGGTCTCAAGATATGTACATTTTAATTAAGAAATGTTTATTGATATTATTGAAAATGTTACTGTTTCTTTTTCTTTAGGATAAGTTCATTAGCACCAGTTTGCCGGTGCTGGATTTAATAGATGCCATTGCACCAAAGGCAATTCATCCAGAGATGGTCAAAAGAGAAAATCTTTCTGATCTGGACAAGCTGAATAATGCTAAGTAAGTTTGCGGAATGATGGGTTAATAGGTCTAAGAAGGCAAACCTGTTTGCATAAAGTATTCGAGTTATATTTCAGAGTCTCTGTGCTGTACTAGAACTGCGGTCTTCATACTTGTGGGATGGCCGCCCTAGGAGAGCCTGGGGGATGTCCAGGGAGGAGGGGTCTCCAGACTCTTTAAAAAGGGATAAAGATGACTGTTTTTGATTAAAAAAAAATATATAAGCAGTAGACAATCTGCTTATATTTTAAAGAACCTTCCCCCCTTGGACATTCTTCGGCCCCGTAGGGGCGTCCAACCCCTAGGTGGGTGGAGGGGCAGAAATGATATCTGTACTCAAGGGGGTGTTTGGTATGAAAAGGTTTGAATACCGCTGTACTACAATGATTAAATTGAGTCTCCAGTTTATTTATTTGTCTATTTCTTACGCACCAAAGCCCGTGGGCATCAGGGCGCAGAGAACAGCTTCCAGGCAGATGACCGGTAACTAGACCGAGAAACTCAAAAAGGGAACGATTTACGAGAAAATAATAGTTTTCATAGCTTTTTTAAACATAGGTAGGTTTCTTTCGCATCGCAAGTTTATCAGGAGCTTGTTCCAAGCCAACGCAGCTTTAACAGGGTAAGAGCTTTCTTTCCCTTTCACCCAATGGGGTCTAGGCCATTGCAGTCGCATAGTGTCTTTAGATCGTGTATTTCTAACTGAAGTTTGTACATTAATATGCTCTTTCAGGTATGTTGGTGCATCTCCGAAAAAACATTTGTGAGTTAAAACATTGGTATTAAACTCAATTCTTGCTTCCACAGGGAGCCAATGAAGGTCTCTCCTGTGCTGCGAGATATGTTCCAACTTTGATACATTTTCTGTTACTTTCACTGCATCATTCTGCAAGATCTGTAATCCTCTAATGCACCCCTTACTTGCTCCTATAAGGAGTGCATTACAATAATCCAGTCTCAGTAAGACTAGAGCCCTAATTAGGGTAATACAATTGGCTGTAGAAATAAAAGGTTTTATCCGGCATATAAGCCGGAGATAATAATGAATGTTCTTAGTCACGTCAGCAACTCGTGCATCTGATTTGAGTGATGCCTCAATAGGCACCCCAATGTTTTAACTTTACTGACTATTGATAATCACGTTATTCACGCAGTCACTTTTTCGTAGGCAGCTCCTATTTAGTGGGCTTAGACTGCTGCTTCTTAGCTAAAATAATTGGAAGCGTTCCTTTGATGTACAGGTGTGTTCTCATCGTGAACACTAGTACTGGAGTTTGGGTAACTTTGTTTCTTGATTTTAGGCCATAGTCTTCTTATTAGATATCTTCCAACACCTTAATATCGATAGAGACTTCTGCAAGCAATAATGTTGATATGCATCTAATATGTCCACACTATACTTTCAAAGTTAAAAGAATTGCCCAAACTCCCAATTTTAGAGATGGTTAATGTATTATTCTTACTCTAGTCCTAGGAGATTTCAGGGCAGTTATCCAAGTACCACACCATCCAAGTACTTCCCACTGTTTATAAAGCTGAGCAATTTACCGTTCTAATTCCAATACAAGCAAATTTGGGGGCAATTGCCTGTTGACATGTTTGGTAAAATTCTGTTAATATTTACATTATGGTATGGCAATACTAAATGCATGCATAGGGGTTTCTATAGCGATTATGGTAAGGGGACATTTCTGTTGCGATTGGTTGCATTAGGACTAGTTGGCAAGGGCACATTGGGAAGTGAAGACACTAAATTGGTAATAAAGGGAGCAATCTTCCACTTGCTTTGTTAAGACTGCACCCCATTCTTGGCAACATAAACTCATGTTTTATTGGGGTAAACACTCCTCTCTGAGAGACAGGAAAGCGCCTACAGACATCAAGCAAATTCTCTTCTGAAAAATGGTGTCTTTACTTTTCTATATACCTCTGGTTAGTACATTGAAAAAATAGCCCTGTACCTCTGCTGGGCCAGTCATTGACTTATATTTGGATTCCATTGCTCTCAGGCAGTGAATTAATAAACACTTGTTAGTGTTTCAGAATCAGTGCCTAATAGTATAACTTACTTTGGCAGTGCCCAGTCCGTCCACCATAGGTTTACACAGCGTTTTCCAATAAACTCTTGGATTACCTCAATGGCAAATATATTTAGTTGTTATAGATGGTAGGAAAGAATCAATTGCATTTAGGATCATTCTATGAAGCGGCATAAAAATATTTTCAAAATATTTCATGGAATCATAGTAATTACGCTGGTTACCCAATCAATTAGATCAAGAAGAAGTAATCTCATTTTATCAGCTTTTGTTTAAAGCTGATTAGATAACTTGAGATAGTTTCCTTTATAAAAGTGGGAGTACTTAGTTGGACATGTTGGTATCTCATAGATGTAGTGGAGTCTTTCTTGTCACCACCTTATCTTTCTAAACCGTCTGTATATTCATATTTGTCTTAAATGTAATCATATAATTCTATGCAGGTCTTGCCATTAGCTTGGTAAATCTTGATAACATTAGTCATCTGTGTATGATGAAAATTCTGCCCGAAACATTGATATGTAAATCCCTTAACCTCTCTGTATTACCTGATTGGCGGTTTAAAGGGTTTCAAGAATATTGACATTTACATTGATGGAAGTGGCCTCACTTATCTGGTTTCTTTATCCATATAAAATGGCTGCTTTGTATCGTTATTTATAATTCTAGCTAGGTTTGGGATCTGTACAGAATATAGTGCCATACAAAATCTCTATTACATAGCTCAGCAAGCTTAGCAATGCCTTTGAAAACAGGACACCGGTTCAAACTCTGGTAGGACATCAATTAGAATCCTGACAGGCCCAACACAGCTCTTCAGCTTTCCAAAGTTGATAAATTGAGTACCATTACATTGGGCAAAAACGACACCAATTCCATTGGTATAGGGCTTAAAAGAGGGGGGATTCCAGAATGAAGCATCATACAAAAATGTGACATTAGTATTATTATTTTTAAATATTATCCCACTCTACTCTGTCAAAGGCTATTTTGGTGTCCAAGCTTGCCAAAACAACTTTAGATGAGCAGCAATTGTATGAGTCTTTTGAAAAAGCTTGCACTTGTATGTACATACTTCTGGTGTCATAGGAAAACAAATACATGTATTAATAAACTGTGAATAACAGGCTTTTGCAAAGCAGGTATAAATGCTTTGGTCAACTTCTTTTTCCTCCCCACAGATACGCCATTTCAATTGCTCGAAAGATTGGCGCACGGATATATGCACTTCCTGATGACCTGGTGGAAGTAAAACCGAAGATGGTTATGACAGTGTTTGCCTGTCTGATGGGAAAAGGACTGAACAAAATAAAATAGCAACCATCTTGCACAACATTGCTTTCTTGCCATGTGACACATGCAGAGGGCCTGACTGTTTACAGAAATTTGAACTACATATACAAAGAAGATATATTTTCTGAACCCAAATTCCCTGTCAATTATACACTTGGTTGCAATAGGTTCTTGTTTTGTTCTATGGCTTGATCAAACCCTTTTGGACTCTCTTTATGAAGTACATGAGTTTGTTCTTCGATTTGGGGTTCCTGGACAAAACTGCTGCAGCTGAATTCCTAGCCTCTGTCCAGCAAGCACATATTTGTGTTTTATTATGCATTAAGGTCTCCAAAGAAGTCCATAAGTTATTTCTAGATGGTCTATGGAAACACTATGTGGATGCTGCGTCCTTTTACTTGAACTACTTCAAAATATGTATAAAGTTTCATTTCTGCACCTTCAGCGTGAACTTGGCCAAAGAAGCACAATGGCAGACTGACCTTATTTTTATTACTATCTTAAATATAAGTGAAATGTATTGTTTATATTGTTGCATCTTGTGTATGAGGAAGACATAATTTTAACAAAACTGATACTTTAGAAATGTATGGGCAAACACAAGGGAAAAGTGCATATTTCATTCAAATCCGCATGTCTGCCTCAGTTTGGATCTGTTCAGTACAATTAAACTGCAACCATGAACTTCAAAACTGGTTTTGAGAGTTGGTTTGTCATAAAATGTTCAGAGATTCAGAACAAGAGTTATAAATTGGCTTCTTGGAATCAGCATTTGCCACTAAACAGACAAATCAGTACAGGGACCATCTAAGGAATCAGTCACTTATTAAAAACGTTCAAACATATTATTTGCAATGTTTTTCCAATAAATGGCTGTTGCTACAGGTTTAGCCATGGCTTAGGACTATCCCCTTAAAATTGTATTAGTACATTTTATACTTGGAAAGCCTCCTGATTATTTGTCTGCAGACATTAATTGTGACTTTACTTCGGTTGCGATGCAAAAGAGGCAAAGAAAACCTTTTGTCTCCTTGTCATTTCCACCTTATAGCATCCTTAAGCTAAATATGAGCAACTGAAACAGTGCTTGTACAGCTTAAAAACTTTGAGCCCGAAACTCTGTACATTGGCAGTAATCAGATGATTTTGTTTATGGTGTGCGTATTACAAGCAATCGACTATACATATTATGTATATACTCCTCTCCCCGGCCCACTTTTGCTCCCCACAGTGCCTTGGAGCAGCCTCATCATAGCACAAGTACTAAACAATCAACCTACTCAGAATATCATGTAACCTCCTTTGACAACTCACCAGTTTCCACCTCATCGTTTCATCTTTCCTCACAATGTTTAAAAGTAGCCTTAGGACAACATAAGAACTAAAGGCTCACTAAATAACTTATATCGCAAGGTGACCCAAGTAGAGAATAAAAGAAATTAACAAGGTCAATGTCGAAAAAAGGATTTTATTACCGCAATTCTGCCAGGCAAGTGTTTGTAATAACTCAAAGTGGGAAGGGTACCAATAATCAAACTAAAATCAGCCTGCTTCAGCAGGAACCCTCTTTTGCATAATCTTGGGTGTTCAAGCCTCACACACCCGACTAAAAGTTCGCAGTTCATGAAAGTGAGGGTGTGTGGAAGAGGGGAAACGTATAATTGTGATTCTCCAGATACTGTCACTTAGTGAATATTAACACACAGTACAAAGTCTATTCCAAATGTCCATCGGTTGCCGGGTTTTGCAGGTTTCCCAAATCCCTGTCGATTGAGTACGGTGATCAGGGCCACAGTGGTCAACATGCCACTGGTTGGGGAAGAGGTTGAAATCCTCCAGGAGATTGAGGTAGTGGCTGTACCTCTACAGCTCAGGTTGTGTAGTCAAAGAACTCAGAGAAGGGCTCAGGGACTTACCCTTTTGCTGAGCAGCTCCCTTCTCTAGGTTCTTGATCCCAGGGGCATTGCCCTCTGATCCCTCCTACAACGCACTCGACACTTCTCATCACTCCTCCTACTGTCCTAACTTCTTCTCAGCACCTCCCTTTATCGTTCTCTCTTGGGGTACCTGTTTGCCTCTCACCTCCTCAGAGTTTATAGTTGTATTGCCCCAAATAGCTATGCTTTCTCTGCGATTGATTTGATATTGAAATGTATAACGCGCACATCCTCACTAAACCAAGCAGTGACCTGCATCTAGGTACAGATGTTTGTTTCCTGAAGGAGCAACTAAGAACAACACAGAACGGGAGGAATGAAAGGGGCTGATTTCGGAAGCCAAATAACTGGGTGCTATGCCATGAATACATTTAAATATTTAGACACAAAGTCCTGAACTCACTTCATTTTTGCACATGCAACCGCTGATTTGCTGTAATCCAGTCTGGAATTGACTATTGCCACCACAACCCCAGCACGGTCCCATTCAGAAATAAGGGGTAGTAACCTAAGCTGATAGTAAACAGATCTTACAACTTATGTAACATGAGCGTTACACCCCAAGGTTGCCTGCCATTTGCAACCTAGATTTTTTACTTTACCAGCAAAAGAGGTTGGAACATCAAAGATGGCCATGCAGGGAACTGTGGCATGAAAACTGATCAATGGGTTTTTTGGACTGAAAACAATAACCCCGGTCTTTGAAAGTAAGCTCCAACCAAATCCCTCAAACATCAGATTTGTATTGCATTGGCACAAGACAGAATTCGATCAATGGCTTCAGATGGAGATTTTAGTTTAACATAAATTTGAGTATCATCTGCATAAGAATGATAACTCAGATCAAACCTAGCAAAGATTTTTTTTTATTTGTTTTTATTGTTTACAACATTTCAAAAGCATGGTTACTTAACGATACGATAACACCCTCCCCGCCCTCCCACTTTCCCAACTGTCCGGACCATAACGTTCTACACCACCAGTTTCATCTCTGTGATCATTGTGAGTCATTTGTGTCGCCGCCTGAGGAGCCATTTTCCTTAGGGCTAAACAACGTCACTGTTAGTGCCACCCATTGGAGTAGATCCTCCGAGGTGTCCTGTCTTTGTTGGCTCTGAGCCATCTCCCAGGCAGCCGTTTCGGCATTCATCCACTTGCGAAGGTCCCACCACGTTGATAAACACAGGGCCTGAGGGCACTTCCAGTTAATGGTGATGCGTCTTTTTGAAAGTATATACATTAAGTCTTTTAGTCTGTTTAATGGTCTGTTGTTCTTGTTTCTAGGATATCTACCGAGGATACATGCTTTTGGCGTGTGCACCTCCAGGGTGACGACCGCCTCTGCCGCCTTGGCTTTGATTTGTGCATAGAAGGTCTTTATGATAGGGCATCCCCAAAACATGTGTGTCATCCATGCTTGAGGTTCTTTGCATTTAGGGCATCCCGGGGCCTCGGCTCCGCTGAATCTGGAGATGATGTCTGGGGCGAGTTACGCCCTGTTCATGATGTAAAATTCTATGAGCTGGAACCTGGCGTTTCTAGATACCTTCTTGTGGTATCTCGTTATGTGCTCCCACCCCTTGTCATTGAACTGTAAGCCGAGTTCCTGTTCCCACTTCTCCCTACACTTAAGACTTTTCTGGGCGGTGCAGTCGAGCAGACTCATATATTCTGGAGGTCTCGTGGCCTCCCTCCGCTGCCCCCAGCAGGCTCTCGATGCTTTCATGTCCGGTATCCAGGTTTTCAACTGTGGGCCAGCGGGCCGCTAGTATTTTCACTACCGCATTGTGCAGTAGGAACTGTCCCATGTAGATACCAGAGGCTTCCTGTAGCTCAGTAAAATTTAAGATACCCTGATCATCCACCAGATCTCCTAGGGTGGCGACACCACTTGGTTCCCATATGCCTCTTGTTGTCTTGTGGCTTCCCGGCCTGCTTGTCATGATGGCAGCAATCGGGATCTGCGGGGAGTAGGGATCTGTTAGTTTAGCGGCCTTGCAGGCTCTTTTCCATATCTGGGTACCTAAGTGGATCAGGTACGGATATAGGTGTTTTATTCCTGGAGTAGTCCATAGCAGGTCCCCGAGTAGCATTTGGATGACTCCTGGCTGCAGCAGGCGCGTGTCTGTTGAGGCCTCGACGGCCATCCATTGGATCACGTGTTTAAATTGTCCGGCTAAATAGTACAGTTCGAAATTGGGAACCTTGAGGCCTCCTTTGTCATAGGATCTCTGCATTGTATCCAAGGCGACTCTGCGCCTTCCACCTTGCCACAGAAATGCCCTGCAGAGCTTGTATAATTCGTTGAAGAATTGTTGTGATACGTTGTATGGTACGTTAGTGAAAAAGTAGAGAAGTCTGGGAAAAGCAACCATTTTTAGTAGTCCCACTCTGCCTGCCACTGAGAGGGGTAACCTGCCCCAGAACTCCATTGATTTTGCCAGCCCCTCCTTTGCCCTGACTGTATTGAGAGCATGCTCTGTCTTGGGGTCTCTGTGAACCCTGATGCCCAGGTACTTAAAGGAGGAGGGTTCCCATTTCAGGGCTAGTGTTGGGAGAGCTTCGGCCTTCTGCACGCTCAAGGCCGCCAGGGGGTACAGACAGGCTATACTATTGTTAATCTGGATCCCCGTATATCTGTGAAATCCCTCTAAGGTCTCTAATATGTAAGGCAATATGTGTACGGGGTTTGTTAGGTAGAGGGGCATGTCGTCTGCATACATAGAGATCAAGTGATTCACCAAGTCTATCACTATGCCCCCATCTCCATACTCTTGTCTAAGGTATGCCGCCACTGGTTCAATAGCAATAATGTATAACATGGGTGATAGGGGGCATCTTTGCCTAGTTCCTCGGGTTAGCCTCCATTTGTCTGAGAAGGTGTTGTTGGTACGTACTCTGGCATCAGGGTTAGTGTAAATGAGTGTGACCCATTTAATGTAACTAGGCCCTATTCCCATCTTGGACAGGGTAGCCAGAAGCCATTTCCAGCGTACTGAGTCGAACACTTTGGAGGCGTCCAGGGACACCACTGCACATTCCTCCTGTCTACCTTCGGTACTGTAAATGACATGGTGCGGTCTACGTAGATTTTCGGTGATGGTTCTGCCGGGCACATATCCCGTTTGGTCTTGGTGGATCAGGGCTGGAATGGCTTTGCGCAACATCATAGCCAGTATTACTGTCAGTATCTTGTTGTCTGCATTTAGTAAGGACAAGGGTCTATATGAGCCGCCCTCGGTGCTATCTTTGTCAGGTTTTAATAGTAGTATAATGACTGCATCCCTCATGGTATCTGGGAGTTGGCCTATATCGTATGCCTCGTTGAACACTTGGGAGAGTAACGGAGCTAGTACGTCCTTGTAGGCCTTGTAGAACTCACCTGGGAGTCCATCCGGTCCCGGTGCTTTCCCGGAGGGTAGTGATCTGATAACGACTGCGACCTCCTCAGGGGTAACCGGGCCTTCTAGGGACCCTGCTACGTGTCCCTCAAGGTGTGTCAGCCTAATGATGTCCAGCACATCCTCTATTTCTGTGTCTGTTGGCGGTGAGGAATCGGTGTAGAGGGCCTGGTAATATTCAGCGAATGCGTGGTTTATGGCGGCTTGTGAGTGCGTGTCTATGCCGTTGGCGTCGCAGATAAGGCAGATGGGTTTTCTGGGGGCTTCTCGCTTATAAAGCCACGTTAGCAGCTTCCCCGGTTTATCTCCTAGGGCGTGACTTCTTTCGATATGTTTGGCGTAGCTGGGTTTTCCAAGGGCTTCCCAGTGTTGCAGGCAGGCCTTCTTTAGTTCAACTATTCTACGTATGTGGGCTGGGTCTGAGGAGGCTATGGTTTCTAATTTCTTCAGCTCTTTCTCTGCACTCGCTAACTTTGACGTGATGGATTTTTGGACTCCCCTCCTGTGGTGGCTATCATTTCCCCTCTGACCACTACTTTATATGCTTCCCATGCCGTGCGATTGCGCTGGACACTATGTTCGTCTGCCAGTAGTTTGTCGTACAATTTCTAATTTGCTCGTAGAATGCCTTGTCTAAAAGTGCTTCGCTTCTGAGTCTCCATGTGGGTATAGGGGGTCTGGGTGCCATCATTGTCCATGAGGTAACTAGGGGGGAATGATCCGATAGCACTCTGGCCAAGTATTGTGTGTCCTCGAATGTATCTAAGTGTTCCTCGCTCACCAATAAACTGTCAATTCTAGTATGTACTGCGTGTGGAGGTAAGTAGAAGGAATAGGTTCTGCCTTCTGGGTGCTGGGCCCTCCAGAGATCTTGCAGGGCAAATTGTTGTAAGAGGGCTTTCAGTATTTTAGCGGGAGGGGAAGGGCGGGAATGTTTGCTGTCCGATCTGTCCAAACGTTGATCTAAGGTGCAGTTGTGGTCCCCACCCCATATTAACATGGCGTTTCTACTTGGACTTAGCCAGGTGTACAACGATCGGAAGAAGACTGTCGCATCGTGGTTGGGGGCGTATGTGTTCACTAGGCAGAGTTCTCTGCCTTCGATAGTACCTCTTAACAGGGCCATTCTGCCTTCGTTATCTATGTTAGTGTGTATCAGGTTGATGGGGATGCAGGGGGCGACCCATATTAGTACTCCTCGTGCATAGTTGGAATACGTGGTGCCTATCAGGGTTCCTCTCCAAACTTTAGCCATTGCTGCTAGCTTTTGTGCGTTCAGGTGGGTCTCCTGCAGTAAGGCGATTCCTATTTTGTGGCGTTTGAGGAAGGTATGGACTCTGTGCTGCTTAATGTAGCTGTTCAGGCCTCTAACATTCCAGGACATGACTTTGACTTTGTTATTCATGAATGTGGCGTGTGTGTGTGGGTACATGGGTGGGCTATATGGTGGCATCGTCACCTGGTCTATCAATCTATGGCGCGGTGGCTGGTAATGGCGTGCTCCCTTGACGACTCTAGGTTGATCTAATAGTATGTGGTGATCAAGGTGGTCCTGGTTTTCCCCATTAAACAAATGAATCGGGATTTCAACAAAAGGGTTCCCTTCCCATTGAACTATAAAGTTGGAGTTCACAACTAACAAAACTGGTCTAGCGGCGTTCCCCCGTTCTGACTCTCCTGTTTCTGCTCCATTCGACCTACGGTCTCTTGGTGCCCTACGAGCGGGTTAATTCCCCAAGGAGATTCGTGGGTGAGGGACAAACCGCCTCGGTAGCGTCTGTTACAGAGCAGTACATGTTCGGCCAGCTCCCAGTCACTCAGTGGTGCCGCAATCTGCAAATTATAGTTTCTTTCTGTACTTTCTCAGAGGGAGGCATTAGTTGGTTTTTCTGAGGGTGCCATTTTCCCATGTTTTGCATTGTCTTCCTTCTATGTCTGGGATCTGCTCCCTATCCATCCATTTGTTTACTTCTGCAGGTGTATCGAAGAGGTACGTTCTATTATTTAGGATGACCTTTAATCTGGCCAGATACAGTAGCATGTATCGCAAGCCCGCTTCTTTCAGTCTAGCCTTTATGTGGGAGTATTGAGCTCTGCTTCTTTGGACCTGGAGGGTATAGTCCAGGTAGATGGCGATTTTAGCGGAGTCTCTTTCTATGCGGCCACCTGTTTGTGAATGGGCTAGGATCATCTCTCTGCCTTTGTAATTGAGGACTTTGGCAATTATCGGCCTTGGTGGATTCCCTGGTGGTGGGCGTTTAGTGAGGGATCGGTGCGCCCTTTCGATAGTGAACCCCTGTGATAGTTTCCCGACTCTGACTTCTTGCAGTAGCAGATTCTCCACATAGTTTGTGGGGTCATTTCCTTCCATTCCCTCCGGCAGTCCAATAATTCTGATGTTACGGCGTGCGCGCCCTTCCACCTTGTCTGCCCTGTCTTCGAGGTTCTTTACCTTTTGGGCTAAGGCGTCTAACTCTCTCAAGAGGTGGTTTTTGGCCTCAGTGTTTTCTTTTACCTGGGACTCCAGTGCCTCCGTTGTGCCTGCGATAGAGCACACGTCTTATCTGAGCAGATTTAAATCGATGGCCACGGCATATATTTTGCCCTCCATGGTTTTTTGAAGCACCATGATGGCCTCGAGGAGTTGCGAGTTTGCGGATTCGGGAGGCCCTTCCCCGGCCGTGGTTGAGGTTGTGGTGTCTAGTTTAGTGACGCCTGTGCCTGCGAAGGTCTCCATAGTTGTCTGCCTGTGCTTGCCTCTGGCGCCTTTTACGGACATCCCCTTGCGTGCTGGCAAGCTTGCCGT
Source organism: Ambystoma mexicanum (assembly GCF_040938575.1). NCBI lineage: Eukaryota > Metazoa > Chordata > Amphibia > Caudata > Ambystomatidae > Ambystoma > Ambystoma mexicanum. The sequence goes on along the minus strand of NC_090932.1, from coordinate 677,842,924 downwards.
GTCCCGGTGTCAGTGGATGCCCGCGGCTATGCGATTTTAGTTCGGTTATGTGCTCCGTGGCACAGCTTGCATAGCTGTTCTATTGTGGTGATCTTTATATGGGCTCCAGTAATTGTCTCACAGTAATTGTTGGATTCCGGTGTGGGATTGCAGTCTGTGTGGGCTCTTAATGTTCGCAGCTCCTTACGTTGCCTCAGAGCTTGTGGCTATGCAATTTTAGTTCAGTTATGAGCTCATTGGCACGTTTTGCATAGCTGTTCTATTGCGGTGGTTTTTATATGAGCTCCAGGGAATGGCGTTCTGAAATCGTTGGGATCAGGTGTAGGATTGCAATCTGTGTGGGCTCTTGGTGTTCGCAGCTCCTAACATTGTCACAAAGCATTCGGCCTGCACCGTAGCCGCAGGCACCAACCAACAGCGGGGCTCTTTCGTTCCTCGAGGCCTCGTTACGGGCCCTTTTCGGTCCGCTTAGCGGGGTGCTGTGGGTTCTGTCCGCCGTGTCGGGCTCTCCCGGGGCACGGTTCCATCAGTGGATCATCAGCAAGACGGCAGGCTGCGTTTTGTGGCGCTTATGTCGGGCTATCCTCCCAGCCCCCCCTTCCACTCCGTACCTCTTGATTCTGTGCCGCTCTCGGGCGCACCCGGTCTCTGGGTCCAAGCTCCTCTGGGTATGCTGCCGCCGTATCCGCCCCTCTGTCTGTGCTGCAGGTCCCGCGCTGGAGGGGCTCCTGAAGGCAGGTCCCAGTTTCAAACCGCCGGTCGCGGCGCAGTGTGCCAGTCGGTCGGCGGGGCAAGCTGGACAGCTCCTGTTGTCCGCTCCTTGTTTGGTGCAGCCGGGGTAAGCCTCTTCACTTGCGCTGCACCTCGGTGTCAGGCGCGGCGCTCGGCTCTTATGCAGTCAGCAGGCGGCCGCCATTTTCGGGCTCGCACCTTCACCTTTCACCACAGTGTTTCTCCACGTTGGGGGCACGCAGGGGTTCCAAACTTCTGTCGCTGGGTCACTTGGCAATTCTTAGTGGGTTTGTGGGTTGCTGTTGCAGTTTCCCTCGATAAAGGTGCAGATTGATGGCAATATGTTGGATTCATCGGCGGAGCTGAAACGAAGCTCCACTTTCTTACATGGCGGTTGGCCACACCCCCCCCCAAACCTAGCAAAGATATCCATTAGTGGCCTAATGTAAATGTTAAACAAGATGACAGAAAGTGGTGATCCCTGAGGCACTATGCATAAAATGGGAAGATTGTCCCAGAATAGAGAGTTCACAATTTAATAGCTTGAGTTTGATCTAACAAAAAAGAAGAGACCAATTCAATGCATCCTCTGAAGCTCGAGCAACCTCAGTACGTCTGGTCTGAAGTGGCTCAAAATAAGCTGTGTCAAAGGCCGCTGATAAGTCGTGCATTATTAACATGCTCATATCTCCAGCTGCCCTAAGGATGTCATCCCAAACAGCCCTTAGGGCTGTCTCCGTTCCATTTCCGGATTGGAATGTGTCAAGAACAGAGTTCTTCTCCAGGTATCTCTGGAGCTGTATAGTTTCTACTCTTTCCAAAATCTTTGATGGCCAAGGCAAATCAGCAATGGGGTGGTAGTTAGAAAGAACTTGATGGTCTGGAGACGGTTTCTTTAATAACAAGGTCAGAAAATATTCTTAAATTCTTGAGGCACCCTTCCCTGGAATGATGCGGTCAATGCTTTCTCCTCCTTGCCCCACCTAGTATGATGTTTCTCCACTAACCTCCCACACTTTCTCTTCCTGGATGGTATCAACTGTCCTTTAGCCTCCTCACAACTCTTCTACTGATGAAAATCCTCTTTCTTTTTTATATCAGCTTTGTCCTCCTACCTCCTTGATGGACTTCCTTCAACCTCCAGGTCTCTCCTCCAGATGAAACTGTCTCTTCCTCAAACTTCCCCCAACTCTCTCTGATGGTCTGCCTTTTCCTCTCCCCAACAACTCTCCTCCCTCCGACAACTCATTCTTCCTCCAAACTCTCCCTACAGCCTCCAGCTCTCTCCTCCTACACTCCTTTCAGTACTCCTCTCTCTCACCACCTTGTGCCATACTTCTTCTTCCAACGCCCCACACTGCTAGACTGAACTGGTTGCAATGTTTTGCCGGGTCTCTCCTCCCCTTGGTTGGTGCTTAATGCTATTGGGAATATCTATGTACTGAGGGATGTGCTGTTCTAGGATTGGGCCATAGGCAGTGATCGTTCGGTTTTGAGGCAGACTGGCCTGTATTAGGCTTGCTTCCTCTGCTGTTCTAGCATGCGACTATAGAGTTGGAAAATGCCTTGGTAATAATGGGAAGCCATCTTCTACGTTTGGAGTTGTTTCATCGCTTGGAACTTGCAAGTTTGTAACCCCACGATGCTTGGAAAATGAGATTTGTTAATTTTCTTGCCTGTTCCACATGAATCAGTTCCCGTTTGTTTGCACACGAGTGTGTAACAGCAGGCATCCTGCAAGGTGCTTGCATGTGTCTCACAATCGGAAATGGTCCCTCCGACTATAGTGTTGGGAAGAAAATGTATTTCCTCGCTCTTCTGGGACTTTTGCAACATTGTTTCCTTAAGCAGAGGGACTTTCTGTCCTATGCAGGATGTACGTGCCTGGCTGCAGGGCTTGAAAGGCTCTCTAAGTGTGCTCACCAGATGAGAAGGAGACTTTCCAAGGGTTAGACTGTCCCCCCCTCTCTCTCTAGTGGTCACTGATAGGGATGCAGGTGGTGAGGGTATGCAAGCGCCCATGATTATACTCTTTGTGGTGTTGCATAAGCCACATATCTGTAAAGGTCTCTGGGTGGTGAACCTTCTTGCGACTACCCCTTTGGGGATCCTGCATATCAAATGAGTGGTGGTGCGTGAATGCCTCAACGATTATCTCATTGTGGTTCCTGCACATCAGTATGATTAATGGGATTGTAAAAGCTCTTGCGATTATCCCACAGCTGACCATGGGCCTCTTTAGGGATGGTGCGATTGCACCATAGGAAGTCATTGATGTCTATATAGTTTGGAGGGGTGTACCTGATCCTGCTTTGGTGTCAGAACCTAGTTGGGGTAGCCTGGCGATCTCCCATATACCTCCTTTGGGAACAGCATTCACTAGCTTGTGGTGGCCCTCCACCGCTCTGAGCCCCCTCACTAACAGTCCTGAAGATTAGGTGGGGACGTCAACATTGTTATAACTATTTTCAATGTCTTTTATGCCTCACCCCTTCTTTCGATGTAAGTCAACAGCCAATTATGACAGGATCGCTTCTATAAACTCTAAAGCGTTTAAGTAAAACTATGCCATCTTTGTGTAGACCCAAATGTACCACACATAGTATCATTTTTTCATTTGTTCACTTTCCACAAAGGATAGAAACCGGTTTCTTGTTTTTGTTGTCCAACCGTGTGACCCTTTGAGGAATTGTATCCTTCTGAGTGTACTTTGAGGGGGCTGTATATTCATGTTTCTGTTGTATATTTGTATTCTTCACAGATTACAGAGGTTATGGGCCATACCTCTGGTTGGCCAGCTGTTCTGTGTGTAACATTTGTAGAAGACGTTTACTGATGATTCTTACAGCATATGGCCGTACTGACTTGTACATCTGTACTAACTCTACTCTAACAAACATAGGTAGGAATTGCAGGAGGGTAGTTCTTGTGAGGCAGTCATCAACAGATTTAAGGCTATCATACCTTGCACTGCTTTTACGTGACAGGGGTCCGTGCTTGTAGGAACCCTGCCCATGCATGCCACATGCTGCAAGAAGCCCCAGGGTCATTCTACCTTTGCTTCACAACCAGATTAGTTTTTCATGCATGAACTCCACCAAAGATTCGGGAAGAACGTAAAAACTGTTTTCTTCTCAGTCATGTAGTTGTTATTTCTGCTATGACTGGACTCCCTCATTTTGTTTCAGAGGGCTTGGCTCTGTCACCCATATCACCAATCTGCAATGATAGCAGTACCAGCACAAATTCAACTTGGACCATATGATTTCACAAAGGACTTCCAAGTATACGACCATCAACATCTATGCACCTGATGTAGTGGCCATGCTGATCCACCGTTGTTGTTTGGCAAGAAACTTCAAGACATTCATGTTTGCAATGTATAAGACTAATGAATAAATAAATACAAACAGCCATTGATCAATGAACCCCAAAAAACCTTCCACCCACCCTTATTCCGTAGCTCCCACCTATGCATTGCCCCCTCCGAGCCCACGATACAATGCTCTGTTGCTTGGATCTATGTTGTTTTCCTGCATGCATCTTTGACCAAAGTCTGTTGTTCCAGGCTTGGCTATGGTTCTATGGGAAAGCAGATGTGTGCGCCTCCACCTCTTGGCCTGCCTACAATGCAGAGAATGCCTCCACATCCCCCATTCTCTCCCACACCTTCCTCCGTGTTCCTCAAGGGACACAACTACAACGCCTGTTCTCCCAACTAGCTAGAACCCCTTCCTGCTTGACACTGTGCAATTACTCCTCGTCCATCCTGCATTCTTAACTCCCCTGTACCTCACACCTTTCCCCCACCGTACCAGAGACCTCGACAATCGCCTCTTCCTGGTGCTTCCATCTGCATGCACGGTAAGGGCATGTGCTCATTCCCGACAGACTGCTATTTCACAAAGCTGGCCTGCCGGGAAAAGAACTTGAACAAAGTGGGTGGAACGCTGTGGCTTCGCTACTAGGTTTGCACTGTAAAGAACTGTTGCAATACAATACAATTAAATATCCAATTCACAACAAAGTTATGTAATCATTTCAGTAGTGGTCATCAGACTCGAGCTTGATCAAGCTTTGCTTTATGTGCTCAAAGACAAATGCCATTTCATCCTGCAACTAAATATACATTTATTGGATTCAAATATTTCATAAAACCATGGTGTTCCCACACAAGCTGTTATTGGTCTGTACAAACAATAAGTGGATTAGCAACAACAAGAAACAACTTAAAATAAACTATATTACTAAATATTTCATGCAAATTACATTATTGGAAATCTATGTATTAAATTGGAAAAAAGTTTGTATTATAATCATATGCTGTAATAATAAAAAAAGTATTCAAAATTACAGTACTGTTAATAAGACATGCAAAACATGCAGAAAGTAGCTTCACAGTAGCAACCAGAAAGGACAAAACATTTGATCAAAAAGGAAGAATAATTTCTTTTCAAAGGTTTAGTAGATTCTCATTCCGACAGAATGTTGAGCGGGAAGGTGGTGAGGCTCATAGTTCAGCAAGGAACCACAAGGACTAATTCGAGGAACATATCACTCTAGATGAAGCTAGCAGAATACATTAAAAAGAGCATCTAGGAAAATGGGGAAAGTTGCCAATCAGGAGATAGCTGTAGAGTTGGAGAAAAGATGAGAAGAAAGAACATGAGAAAGAGAGCAAAGTTAAGACGGAGCAAGCAGTGGACTACTGAGTTGCAAGAGCCTGCAGCAAGGATTCCAACCAGTGAGATTGCCTTGGCCCTTAAAATCCTTCTAGGACAGAAAGGAAACCACTCCCGAAAAGCCTAAAGAACAGATGGGGATAAAGGTCAGGCAAATCTGGCCATAGGAATTAACCCTGTTGTCAAGATGGAGTCTGGGACCAAATGTCCTGCTGTGCACTTTGGTACCATTCTTTAGTATATATAACCAACCATTTAGAGCTTTGACAAAATACAAGACCCCTTTAAGCCTTTTAACAAAATACACAACAGGAAGCTGCATTTTGAATGATTCAACAGAAGTGTGATAATATATATAAAAAAATTATCAGATTACAAATGTCCAAAGAATTATCTAAAATAATTCAGAGTAATGCAGTTACCCCAATTAAGTAACCGCCTTACCCAAACATATCTGCTATAAAAGGAATATGTAAATGCTGGAGTTATTGAAAGGAGACCCTATCAGACCTGACAGATTAACAGACTTCTTGGGACACAGAAACAACTTTGTTCAATTTAAATGGATAAGAAAACAACAGCGAGGGCCTCATTATATTGGTGTTTTTTCAGGTGGTTTTAATATCAATCAAAAAAGGAACCACATTCCACTGCTGCATCTTCTTGATTTACCATTATACACTTGTGTATTAATTTAATATATAGAATGTATTATTTGTTCCATAAAACAACCTAATTGTATTTGTAAACAACAGAACCTACCAAGCCAAGTTACATGTCCACTCTCCAACCATACATGGGCAAATAGCACTTACCGTGACAATATCTCCATACCCACACCTTTGTACAATGTGAACTCTTTTTTACAAAAAACATATCAACATATCACACTGCTTTTATTAAACAAGAGAAATTGATTGGGGCGTGGCCAAGCAGCACTCAAGATGGCGGTGTAGTTTAGAGGCTCCTCAGAATAGGAATAATTTTCAAAATATGTGCATTTATTCTCTTCCCTGTTGACCCAGAGGCCTACTCAACACTGACACCCTGTGGCCAAACATATTATTACACTCTACCCTTTTTTATTCTGCTGATTCTACACTCAATTCATCTCATATTTTACTAAAATATGGCTGAAATCACTAAAACTGTCACTGCTCCGGAAAATTCTTCATTTAATTCCCCTTTGGAAAAAATCCTGGACCAACTCAGCAGCATTCGCTCTTCCATTTCCACATTAGACTCACGCTCTTCCAATATTCAAGATGAAATAAAAGGCTTCAAACAAGAAATCAAAATGTTTTCTGGAAGATTGGATGAAACGGAAGAAAGGATTTATTTTGTTGAAGATAGAGTTGAAGGTCTTGAATGTATGCAACAAAAAATCCTACAACTTGAATGTGACAACATAGATTTGGAAGATAGAAATCGGAGAGACAACCTTCGCTTTTATGGGATCCCAGAGAACATGGAAGTAGATGACCCTATATTTTTCCTGACCAAATGGATCCCTTCTGCATTAGCAATTACTTGCTCACCCACCACTGGAATTACAACGTGTGCACCGAATAAGGCCTTGTTCTGCCACTAAAAAGTCTACGCCCAGACCTTTTATTGCTTGCTTTCCAAGACATCAGCAGGCGCGCCAAACATTGCAAGCTGCTAGGAAAAGCTCTCCTCTTTTCCAAGGACATAAGATCTTAATTTCCTCAGATTTCTCCAAATATACCCAAATGAAAAGGAAGGAATTCTCGATATTAGACCTCGGATGAAGACACTTGGTATTAGATACAGCCTGCTTGAACTGGCAAAAATGATCATCACCCTACCAGATGGACCAACCACTGAATTCACGGAACCAAGGGATCTCTACAACCTCCTCCAATCTCTTCAATCTATCCCGATGAAGACCAGTTCCTCAGAGTCAACTCCCTACTTGGCTAAAACAGACCGCCACTCTCAAGTACCTCCTTACAGGAGATCTAAAAATCAACATACCAAGTTTATTTCGAAGCGTAGCAGATCTGTTTCATCACTTCCCCAAGATTTCTCTTCAAATCCTTCATGCCCCAGAGATAAATCTAGATCCGCCATTAAACTCCTGGACTCTCCTATTTCTACTTTACAAACTTGATCATACTTTTCCAGCTATTTTTGCCTATGTCTATTCTTATTAACTAATCATCTAACTGCACACTAATTTTATAGCATAATTTTCATAACTTTGTTATTCTCAATTTTGCCCTCTTCTCATTACACTGGTTATCATCTTTATCTCCTGTTAGTTAGCTCTTTGTCACTCTTCGCTGTGCTCTTGTATCCCCCATGATACTCATCTTTTCTATAGCTCTAAATGAATTTCTCCATCCTTACTGCTTTTACTGTCTTACTTTTGTAGCTCATCCTTAACATGTTCCTCACTATCTTTTACCTAAATTCTTCCCTCATGTTATGTACCCACCCTTATGTCCTTCCCCTTATGCCTTTTTGATGCTTCACTGCAAATATGTTGCAATGTCACTTGTTCTTCAATCATTTTACACCATATTTACTGTATATTTTCTCAACTGCTTCCTATTTATATTATGTACTTTGGTCATTTAATCAACAATTCTATGCTTACTAACGTCTATTAAGTTGGTTACCTGGAATATTAAGGGGCTCAATCACCCCATCAAACGTAAAAAGATCATTACCCAACTCTCAAAATTCAAAGAAGATATCGTTTGTCTTCAAGAGGCCCATCTAGACTCTGACAGTGAAAATCTCAAAGTCAAAGCACCATGGATTAGTCATACTTTCTTCTCTAATGCTTTGGACAAGAAGGGTGGAGTCTCCATCCTGATTAACAAACACTTAACCTTCTCCTTAACCAGTAAAGCAAAAGACTTCGATGGTCCCTCGATCATTATTGAAGGTATTATTTATAACCTACCAGTGTCTATAATCAATGTATATGGCCCAACCGCTGCTGACCCCCTGTTCTGGTCTAATCTCCAGAATATACTTGTACAGAAGAGTCCAGATAGACTTCTTTTATGTGGTGATGTTAACCAAGTACTTGATTTCTCCCTCGACCGTAAATCTATGTCAAATATTATTAATTCCAAATCCCGCAATAATTTTCTCAATCTAATACATAACCTCAATTTGATCGACTCTTGGCGCTTCTGCCATCCTGGTACTATAGACTTCACTTTCTATTCTCCTCCACATAACTCTTTCTCTAGATTAGTCTACATCTTTACTAATCCTTTGCTTGCTCCAGCCATTTTAGAGTCCAATATTGGACCCATAACTATTTCTCATCATGCCCCTGTTACTGTCCTTGAATGGGCACCTATTGTTAAATGTTCTACAAGATGGAAATTTAACTAATTCCTCCTTAAGGATAAAACTTTAATTGAAAAAACAAATGCTTTTATTGATGATGATGATTTCTTCCTCCTTAACCAACCTGAACATACTTCCATCCATAAAAATTTGGATGCCTTTAAAGCCACACTTCGGGGCTTTATTAATCAATTCTCTGCAATTCTCGGCAACAAAAAAACAACAATCCAAATCTATTCACAACACATTAGTAACCTCCATCAAAGACCGAGAAAGATCATATTATGCCAATCCTGATCCCATTATCGAAAAGCGTATTGAATTCAATAAATTGTGAACTGACAAGGCTTTAAACTCCATTCTGCGCTCTAAATCCAAATTTTATAGTGAATTAAACAAAACCAGAAAAATGTTGGCATCATATTTAAAAAAGAAAAATCACTCATCACTTACATTACTTCCTCTGATGGCAGTAGACTAACCAACCCAAAAGATATAGATGGTGCCTTTCTGGACTTCACCTCTGCTCTATATTCCTCCGACACCCCCATCATTGATTCTGAAATTCACTCTTTTCTCGATAAAGATCTTACTGATCCTATAATTCTCTCTCCTCTTTATTCACCTGTGTCCTTAGCTGAAATCAAACAAGCTATTTTAGGACCAGGGGCTTTATCAGGCTTGAGGTCTGATAGTTTTTCCATTTACTTTTATAAAGCATTTATTGATTCCATCTCTCCAAAACGTTTACAACTATATAATCATTTTGTTAAAATTGGCCAGAGTTCATGCTCCTTTGGAGAAGCCCTCCTTGAACTATTTCCTAAACCGGACAAAGACCCCTCTCTAGGTAAAAATTATAGACCTATTTCTCTTATCAACTCTGATTCTAAAATACTCGCCAAACTTATAGCCAAACTATTAGAAAAATATCTCTGAAAACTCATACACATAGATCAATCAGGATTCATAAAAGAAATATATGCTTCCTCCAACACCAGACTACTTTTTAATATTCTATCCTATTCCCAGAAATCTAATGACCCCGTGGCCCTTCTCACTCTTGATGCAGTAAAAGCTTTTGATCGTGTAACCTGGCCATTCATGTTTCACTCCTTAAAATAGCATGGCTTTTACTCTTACTTTATCAATCTTATACGAATTATTTACTCATCTCCCTCCACCCAGATTCTTATCAATAATTCTCTTTCTCCTGCCTTTCAAGTTAAAAGAGGTACCCGCCAAGGATGCCCTTTCTCGCCCTTATTATTTAACCTTGCGTTAGAGCCCTTTTTGCAAAGTATAACAAGTAATACCAATATCAAAGGTATTACCATGGGAAACACACAAGTTGAATTATCTGCATATGCTGACGATGTTTTACTTCATTTTTCCGACCCTGCCTCCTCCATGCAACACGTAATATCCTCCATAAATAATTTCTCAATTGTTTCTGGATACAAATTAAATCCCGATAAATCAGAACTTATGCCACTTACTAACACATGTACTTTAAGTAATACGCCATTATTTGGCATGTCATGGCAATATTCTCATATTATAAATCTAGGACTTCATATTTCTAAACACATTAATACTACAATTACTCACTACCCATTTATTTGACAAAGTTACAAAATGATATCGGCATGGTCACCTCTCTTCTTACCCTGGTGGGGACGCTTGTATTCTATAAAAATGATGATTAGCCCCATAATTCTGTACACTTTATCTATGATTTCCTTAACAATTCCAACCAAATTTTATTTAAAAAAAATTGATTCTCTATTCCTTAAATTCTTATGGAATCAGAAAACTCCTAGAATTGACATTAATAAATTAAGATTACCAAAACTCCTAGGAGCTGTAAAATTCCACAACTTCCAAATATATCATAAAGCCTTTGTTCCCAAGCAATGAATTGAATTTTAAACACTATGAAAATCTTCTTAATGAAGCCCCTACTTGGATCAACATAGAAGCAAATATCGCCCCATTCTCTCTCTCGCATTTCTTAACCACATCTTCATGGCCTCCTAATACCACGTTCCCACCTCTACATCTCTTCAAAACCATTTGGAATAAACTTCCTACCAACTCTTTTATCGAAACTGAACTGGTAGATATGTTTCTTTGGTTCAATAAATACTGCCCTAACAAATTCAAACCTGATTATATACACAGATGGTACTCTTCAGGTGTCAAACTAGTTAAATACATGTTTCATAACCATGCAGCAATTCCCTTTTGCACAACTTTAATTACAATTTAATATTCCTAAGTCTGATCTTCCCCTTCATACTTCTCTTCTCAAATCATTAACTAAATAAGCAGCTACTCTTACTCAAAAAACCCCCTCCCATTACTAACATTTATAATCAATAGTCCCTCTATGAAAGCTGCCAAATTATATACATTCTTAAATCTCCTAAATTGTTAAATTCTAGTATTACTACACAATGGGAACTTGATTGGAACTTCCAACCCACCCCTGAGATGTGGAATAAAATATGGAAACTTTATTATTCAACATCTATTGCCGCCAATCTAACTCAAACTTCTTTCTTCCTCCTACACTGTGCATTCCTCACACCCACGAGAATTGCAAAAATTGCTCCTAACGTTTCTAATAACTGTTGCTCATGTCTTTAATCAAATGCTGACTTTCTCCATGCAATATTTGAGTGTAAATTTGTAAATGCATTTTGGGGAAAAATGTGGATTTGTCTGCTAAAAATATTTCTTTTTAAAGAACCTATGTCTTTATGTAACATTATGATTGGCACTATTGTTAATCCCTACATGCAGCCGATTGAATCACCTACCTTATTTAATGTATCCATTAGCTTACCATGATATTACTTTTAATTGGAAAAATGCCTCTAATTTGTCCTTCAATACTTGGAACTCCATTTGCTCCATCCACCGCATTGAAAAATGTCACACCTTTACTGTAGATTGTTTAAATAAATTCAACAGAAAATTGAATGTTTTTATCCAATACCTCAATAATACTGAATAGTGATGTTCAGCCATGTAGCATCAAAATTGCTATGCTTAAACATTATCACCCCCCCCCTATATTTATCTCCCCTATCGTTTCTTGTCCAGTCTGTCCCCCCTGTATGTCTTATAATCAACTGGCAATTTAACTTTTTTAACTTATTATTTTATTAAAAATGTTATAACATTGTTAACTGATTTAATTGACTTTCAAGCCTACAAAATACAAAAATGTTCTTTGACGTATGCCCGTTTTAAATGTAAATTAACATGCCTAATAAAAATTCTTACACAAAAAACAAGAGAAATCGAAATTTCACTTCAGGTCACATACATCCAAAACCTCAACATGTTTTGGTTCTCTGTTCCTGTGAACCTTCTTCAGAGGGATCTATTAACTCTTGGGACAAGATTGTGGTACCCTACAAATATAAATGAAAGGCTCTGTCACTCGTATGGAAGATGCACAAGACATTTTTAATTATTTATAAGACCTTCACTGTTCATGGTCCAATTAATTTCTGTCCCGTTTATTATTTACGTACACAATTTGTTTTAAATATTTATTATATGTTTAGTTCAAAGAACTTTCGTATAAATATACACAATACACTTAAAATGACATAATTCACAATTATGCATTAATATACATAAATCTCCTTTCCACATTCTAAAGTACAATACATAGACATGAACCAAAATACATACAAAAGTTCAAGAGTTCATACCTCATATAAATTAACAATACATTTAACTTATTTCAGAACTTATTTCGCACCTTGTTTCATAGTAAAATAATAAAATTAATTCAGTTAGACAAAAATTCTACCACTTTTAAGCAGTTACAATGAGTTTTCCCATTAATTCCAAGTATCATCAAGCCACTTCTCGAGGTACTGCTTGATGCTTAACTAAATTTGGTACAAAGCAGTGTGTACTTATGTAGTGTGTTCAGACTATATACCCAGATATCTTCACATAAGAGTGACTCGTGATCTTGGACCAAGTGGCCTAAACGTGCCATGTACAGAGGACCTAGTTTTGGGCTTGCAGTGAAAACAGGTCTCACTGTTTCAGCTTTCGCAGGGTTTTTACAAATCTTACAAAAATTACTCCTGATTATGTTTCAGTCGACCCCCCCATAACCGTACGTGTGGGGATCAGATTGATCCTCATCAGTAGTGGAACTCGTCTTACACCCGGGTCTGGGCAAATCATCAGTTATGGCTTTGGGGGCATAAAACTATGGGTCACTTTCGACACCTGTTCGTACCCATGCAATGATTCCAGGTGGGAATAATTATTTAACCAGCCCCACTGGGAAATGTTCCTCGATCGCACACTTTACTTTATAAAAAAAAGTATTTATAATTTTCCTTAGACTCCCCCGGTATATATCCTACTACTCGGGCCATCAAGGAATCCTTCATCATCTCGGTACGAATATATAGTTCACCTCTCTGTTTTAACGCCGTTGCTTTGAGGGATAGTAATGCCAACTCTGAGCACAGATATTCTATTGGGGTGCTTTGATTCAGATTTAACATGTTACGCCAAAAGAAACCCTCAATCCTTTTTATCCAATCCCACTTATGTAGCTCCAGGCCCCCTAATCCATAAAAGATGGAAGGACAAAACCATTGCTTGTATAGCATTAGTGTCCCACTCAGGGAGAAACACACATTACTCCTGGAGAAACAAAGTATCAAAAAGGTCAGTTGATGAGCCTTTATGATCTTAGTATTTCTAATATGTTTATAGCTACCCTTCTCAGTCAGATTTAAGCCCAGATACTTCTAGTCGGGGACATTATTAATCTGTCCAATGCTCAGTTCAATACAGACCCTATTTACTTGTTTATGTGTAACTAACATAACCTTGGTCTTATTTAAATTTATTACAAGTTCATTTTCATTAGCATAGTTAACTAAATTCTCCAGGTTTGCTTTTATACCCAGGACCATGTGACTCGAGAGCAACAAGTCATCTGCATATACGATTGCAGTGATGTGTACATTACCAATCTTTGCGGACCAAGTGCTCAGTGCTTCTAAACATCGGATCATATCAGCCATATATAGGTTAAAGAGCAGAGGAGCCAACAGGCACCCCTGCTTCACCATCCTATCTATACCGATCTCATCCGACAGTAAGTTACCAGTGCCCAATCGAATCCTGGCAGTCGTTTTATGATGTAATGTTATGACAATTTCGAGTAGCCAAGCTTGGCACCCCCACTATCGCATTTTTGCCCATAAGCATTCCCGGTTTACCAACTCGAACGCTAGTTACAGGACAGGGTGCGATGTATCTTTAGCCTGGTTAATTAAGTGGTCCACCACCCACAAGTTTACATTGTGCTGCTCCCACTCCGAAAAACTGTAGTGCGTGAAGGAGGTTTTTCCCATCGACCCATGTTTGCAAGTGCTTTGACACACAGGCAGCAAACATTTTGCCAGTGGTGTCCCACAAATATAAAAGGTGATCATTTTCTGGGTTTAGCCTATCCCCCGCTTTATGGGCTGCAATCAATATAGACGTTGACAAAGTCTGTAGAATCTTTTTGGAGGCATAATACATTCTAGGGGCCTTAATACATTCAACTCTCTCTTGCTAAATATCTTCCTTCACCCGACAGGTGGTGGTGCCCTCATGTATAACCCTGAGAAAGTTGGAAAAACTAGTCGTATGCGTAATGCTGCACCACTTGTGCATACGTAGGAACATTGAAATGCCACCAGATGAGGACCCTAACCCCCTAGCTCTGATGAGGAAGAAGTTGATGGCGTGAACAGGGCACCACATGGGGATGTGAGGGAAGGACAAATGGTCCGCCATGACCGCATGGACAATTACCTTTGAAATGGGACACATGCAGCCCATACATGCAATGAATGCACAAGTCTCAATTGCATTGAATTAAAAGGTACAAGATGATCGGGTTTCAACAGTGTTTATTCTTGTCAACAAGGAACCCCCAGCCAAATCACCAACTTCCACGCCCACCTCCAACACCAACTCCCACGCCCCACCCCAGCCCCAACACCAATTCCCACTACTGCTTCCTCTTGTGCCTTTTGTCCTTCGGATGGGAAGCATGTTATGTGAGGCGCATAGAATGCCTCAGTAGTGTGCTTGTCATTGACCCCTCAGTAGGTGTGGCGGACACGGAATTCCCCTGTACAATTCCCCGAAGGCGTTCCATTGTGAGGATGCCTCATGCCATGGTCTCATTGGAGGCTGATAGCTGCTCTACCAGCTCCCTCAACCTCTGGAGTTGGCATTAGTGTTTACTGTGCTCCTGCACAGTTGTTCCATGGCCCGGGACATCCATCTTGCTGACTCATGAATAACATCCCGCATTGCCTATGAATGTTCTAATTGTATTTGCGTGCATCTGGGCATGCCCCTGCTCGATGCGGTTGAGTCGGTCCCAGATGGCCTGCATTGTGGGGTCTGTTACTGGCTGCAGGGACTGTGCATGGCCATGGACAACATCCTGTGCTGGAGGATGGGTTTGATCATTGGCATGTTCATCAGAGGACGTGCCTCGTCGGTACTCCAGTGCATGGTGGAATGACCGTGGTGAAGGAGGTGTGGGTAGTGGCAAGAGGTGGAGCAAGGGTGAGGACTCAGGGGAGAAATGGTGGACTGGTGACTGTGCATGGCCTGATGATGTGGGGGTTCAGTCAGTGTACACATCATGGGCTGTTCTTGCAGGCTGTCGTCACACTCGGGCCCATGTGTGCATCTGCAGACTCCACAACTATGGTGGTTGACCCGGTTGCCGGTGTAGTTGTGTGCACATTTGTGGGCTATTGAGGCCTTGTGCCTGTGTCTTTTGCTGCAATGGACATAGCAGTAGGTGGCACAATTGCAGGGAGCCTTGTATTGGTGACACGCTGCTGCTCTGTGCCCTATCCTGTCCAGTTGGCCCTGGTGTAGTGCACGGTCCGAGCTGATCGGATGGCTCCTATGGGTCTTGAGTGCTTGTTGGGAGACATTGATATGTGCAGGAATACATTGGTTTAGTCGTCAACATTCACTGTCACTTGTACTTTGTCCTCACAGTGTATTGCACCTGCAGGGGGTGATGACTCGTTTGACTGGCAGTGTTGGGGTAGCAAGAGTTGAATACGGGCATCCATGTGGTTGGTGTGGAGTGACTTGCTTGTTCACTTACTCCAGACCAGGGCCCGATTGTCCCACTGGACAACCAGTGCACATGAACATCGGGAACTGTCGATGCACTGTGTGCATGTGGTGCGGTCAGCCGATTGGTTGATATTGTGTACTGTGAGGGTCATGTCGACTTGATGTCAGTCATCATGTTGATGTGCGGTATGATGCAGTTGCTGGGCTTGTAGGGCCAAAACACACGTCCACTGGTGTTCAGTGTTGGACATGGACTCAGTCATTGCTGTGCTTACTGTGCATGGGTGTCCAGTGTGCGGCTAAGGGGTTGTGTAGTGCGTTGTGGATGTGCATTGTTTCTTCCATCATGCCATGCCATGGTGGTGCTTGGCTGTCTCATACCCTTCCCACCCTGCCTCGTTTCCATGTTTAGGGCGTTATGGTTTCAGTGACTCATAGTTGTGGCCTGCTGTCTCACATGCAGGGCTGGACTGCCCCACCGGGACACTGGGGCATCCCCTGGTAGGCCTCAGGCCTGTAGGGGCTCTTTTTCAGTGGAAGGATACACTTCCTTAAACACATCCATCGCAGATTTTGCCTCGGCTCCGCCTGGGTGGTTTACCTTGAATTGGCTGCCACCACAGTGCGACAGAGGCAGGCGCTGCAATTTCTTTTCTTCTCAGCAGCTGGGCTGGGCTTGGCCTGCCCCGCGCCTGAGGGCATCCTGGGCTGGGCACCAGAGGAACCGCACGTGCCCCTGGCCCCCTGCTGCAGCAGCTCAGGCTGCGTCACGTGCACTGTGGAACAGAGAGTCTGAACAAGGTAGGGCCCAGTCACTTTCTCACTCTGCCCCCTCTCTTTCTCTCTGCACCCCCCAACTCCTACCTCTCCCGCTCTCTTTCTCACTCTGTCTCTCTCACCCTCCCTCTCTACGGTTCCATCTCTCTTTGACTTGCACTGTCTCGCGCTCTCCCTTGTCTTGTGTGCTTCTCCTAAGATGTTGCCTCCATGTTCCCCTGCGCAGGAGCTCTGCTGCCAAACGTTTTGTTTAAAACCCGAAGATTGTACTGTTCCTGTCCCTTCCCCACCGCGTGTCCAGAGCTAAAATTTCACACGAGGTCTGCCTAAGCCCTGCGCTCCCCCTTGCAGCACTCCTTCTGCTCTCCCTTAGGTTGTCCACCCCTAATCTGCCACTCACACCGGACCACACATTCTCCTGTGCCCGGGGGTCGCTATTGCTCGCTCAATCCCATTCATTATATTTCATATTTTTATAAAAGTGATGCGGGCCAGACACGAAGCTCCGATGGGAACATATGAATGCATAACTGGTAAAAGTATTAGAAGTATGCCTTAAAAACAAGCATTGTGAAAGCCAACTGTTTTGGCTTTTGTGTAGGCATGGAATAGGCATTTGCCAGGAAGTGCCATAATGGTACTAGCAGAGCCTGTGCAGGCTGTAACATTGCATGAATGCAGAGCAACAACAGCAAATGGTTATACATTGTTACAGGGAACGGAGGGCACGCTCACTTCGGCAAGTTGCCATGCGCTGCCATGGCACCAGCTCCAGTCGCACCCGCCACACACTCACGGCTACCATTCGTTAGTTATTTATTTTGCAGATATAACAGGGCATACGAATGGTAATTTATCAATGGTGTGGTAGTGCTTATTTACTCTGTTGTGCACGTGGTGCCTTAATTTGCGTGGCCTTGAGTTGGCACAAAGGATGTGGCAATGCCAGAGCAAGCACATAGATCGAAGTTTTAGTGAGAGATGCTATGATTATACATTGGCCTTTTATAGTAGCAATTTTAGACTTATTTATATTATTTAGTTTTTGATGATGGAGAAAATCATTATAAATGGGTGCACTTTCCTGCTCTGTCACTTTTAAGGAATAGCTCAGTCGGTCATGTTGCAGTTTCAGGGTAAGGTAGCCAGGCCACCTATTCCTCTGAAATTTCTTGCAGTGCTTTGCTGGATGACCGATTGGTAATTGGGTGGACTCATTGATTATCGTATGGCGTTTCTCATCTATTTGCTTTACAACTTGTTGCTAATACTTGCACTTTATTTATTTTTGGCGTCCTGGTTATTGGTTTTCTCTGTGGCCAATTTATGTATATTGGCAATGAGCGATAAGCGGCAACTTTTGGACACATTCTACAGGCGCAAGGAATTGGGCCACGCGTTTCAATTGCCAGCAGGTGGCGGGGAACAAAAGGCAATCGGAAACCAATGGGATTGAAAGCAAAGCGATTATCAGAGAAGGCGTGGGTACTTTCAACTGCATTCAAGTGGAAGGACCCCATGTTAGTTATTGGCCTGGTGACACTGGGCAATATTCTTGCCTGGATGATTTACTTTGAACAGGGAAGAGCCTTCACATGGAGCGTTGTGTCCTGTGCAGGGAATTACAATTCGCGAGTGTGCGGCATGCAATGCACCGATTTGTCCGCTGTGTACAATGCGGGCATTAGTCAGTGGGCTGTGGAGATTGATAGATTGAGTTGTGTAGTTACCCACTAGAGTGGACCTAGCATCTGTGCACATCTTTTGTATCTTGAGTTGTCTGACTTAGTAAATAGTTATGCTTGATAACGTTAGGCCTAGCACAAAGTATTCTTGTAGCTTCTTGACATCACTGTCCTGTCTCGCTGCTGTTGTAGTTGTTGAATTCCCTGCTAAATATAAGTAAAAGGCAGAATAGAGTTGACTTGAAGCTAGGACCACAAACCGTCTTGTGTGACAGTCTGCCAAATTGCCCCAGCTAAACATGAATTTTTTGTAATGAAAAATGTAGCTATTGTTGGAATCTGGGGTTGGTGGTCAGCAAGCAGTCCCATTCTGTGCCATCCACCTGCTGGGAGGTGAGAGCGACCTCGTACTGGTCCTTTTGACTCATCACCTTGCTTTGTGCATCTGACCTTTCTACAACCACTCGTTCCACCGGAGGTCGGAGCAGCCTTGCGCTTTCCCTCTAGTGACAAAATTACTACTGCCTCTCAGAAGTACAAGGATGAGTAGTGTCTAGCCCGTCTACTCAGCCCTCTCACTTCTACAAAATAGTGATTCTAATAAAAAGGGTGAAACAGGCACAGGTAAAAGAAACACCCCCTTCGCCGCATGTATGGTGCCAAATGAGGCCCCAAACTCTCCAAACAAATTGGCATTGGCGAAGTGGAGCCACCGCCAAGCGAACCACTATGGTTGAAGGCACAGGTGCCGAGCCACTTCGTCAGAACATTGTGGGTGCTTCATTGGCATGACTCACTGATCTCATACCAAGTCAACCTTAAGTGCCACCTATAAGCTGAAACTGTTGCATTAGAATACAGCTAGGAACAAAGAGCATATGGGGTGAGACACAAAGCTTGTACATGTTGTTTGGTTATTTATCCACCCATTGACTGCCCATGGCTGTGCTAATCCCTATGGCCATTTCTACCCGCTTTCTGCACCTCTTCAATCCAAACACGTCCTTCTATGCTTTGAGCTAGCTTTATCAAGCCTTATCATCAAACTGTGTGCCTAAAGGGCCTGCCAGAGTTTTCTCAAAGCAGTCTTCTGAGAGTTAATGATTTTATTGGAACTGTAAAAGTGCTACTTGTGAAATAAAAATGTCAACCAGGTCTGCCTTCAGCCACTCAATTTATAAGTACTATGCCTGTCCTTCACTGAAGTCCTGTTAAAAACAAGCATTGGCAAAGACAACAGTTTGAGCTTGTGTATCAATATTAGGCATTCACCAGGCTGTGCTATTATATGCCCACGTACTCTCACCAGTTTGCAGCTGCTACCATCAATGGACAGTTAATACCACTACGAAAGTGCCTGGCAAATGCCTTTCCCATGCCTACACAAAAGCCAAAACTGATGGCATTGCCAATGCTTGTTTAAGAATGTCTTTTATCTGTGTGCACTTACTAGCACGGGAATAGGATGAAATGGATTAGGGATGCATGTTGTCTGGGCACCTTTAATGCCAGAATTAGTTTTTCACATCTGAAAATGTGTAATGTCCCAGGCCCCTCCATCATTGAAGATCTACTTTGAGAGATCATGAACTTATTTAAAACTAACTTTTTAATCCATATAGCTTTAAAACATGCTTTAAATGCACTAATTTTATTCAACATTTTCTTGGAGGATACTGCCAATACCCTCATAGAAGGGTTGGGCTCACACGCTGTGCTTGCTAGTTCAGCGGAATATGGGGCCACTTTGAAAACATTTTCCAGGGCTACTTTTCGTTCGCAGTGGATGCTTCCTCCATTGTTGCGGTTGCTGCTGCATGCATGCATGGCAGTCGCTGCATTAGTGTATGCCTTAATGGTTGTACCTCTATGGGGTCCCCATCCACTCAGGTACTCACTGTGGCTGCTGACTCCAATCTCTGCTGTGCTCACGCCATCAATGCCGGCCATATATAGGATTCGGCTCACCATCTCCTTCCAGAGTGTGAGTTGGGGGTTCCACACTCCTGCCAATGGCTGCCATCTCCCTTCGGTGGATTGAGATAAGACTCCTTACCTTGGCCTTAAAGTCATTCCACATTTTTTTCATCTTATCTATTTCCCATTGCACATGGCCCAAGGCCACCACCGTGTCGTGTCCCTAGTGTCACCGCATATGGCATGTTTCCTCTGCTGACTAGTTTTTCTGTGGTACGCCCCATAAAACTACTCCAAGTGGGCCACCACCTTCTCAGCGAGTGGTGTTAACTCATTCTCTGTGAATTTAGGCTTTCTGAGCATCATATCAGGGACCCTGCTTTTCCTCTTTCCTCCTGACATGATTTTATTGTCAGTTGATTTGGATGGCACCCCTGTGACGTGATATCCAATACATTATGGTTTCCAAAATGGCCCTGCTGTGCTTCCTTTTATAGTGGTGATGTTTTTCCATTGGTTGAATTTCCACTGCTTTGTTGTGGAAATTCCGCCACATCCACTGATTTTGTCTGGTAATGCTGTGTGCGTGTGCCCGCCATGTTGGAATATGGCAGTAAATCCGCTACAGGACACAGCGGTAACAGCAGTGGAATTACTGCTGATTACTGGACTAACTCGTAATGTGGCCCAGTGTATTGTTGCAGCCCTTTTTGGTATTCTATATATCATGTCAACTCAACAGTTTTTATTTGTTCAATAAGAATCTGTTTGTATACAGAGTATCCATGCCCCCGGCATAATGGAAACTACTGCAAGTGGATCTAGGTCACCTGGCCTGAGCCTCGCCCACCTGGTGCCTTCCTTGTTGCCGCTCTTTTTCCCTACTTAAGGAGCCCTCCAGCATCTTTTCCTTTGCAGATGGGGAGTAGGTGCAAGTGGATCTAGGTCACCTGGGCTAAGCACCACCCACCTTCTTGGCCCTGCCTCTTCCTTCCTGCTCTTAACTCTTAGATCAAGGGCGTCTCTCGCCCGGGCATCCGAACTGAAGGGCAGACAAAGAAAAGGGCAATTCCTGTTTGGACCTGTTCGAACCAGGACCACCCAGGGCCCAAACCCCTTCTCAGATAGCAGGTAAAAACACACCACCATGTTTTTACTCCCTCTGTCCCCAAAGGCCATCCCCACCATCATCAGGCAATGCCTACTTCTCCGGTGCTGGGGTGAGGACAGGTGCTCCGTGGGACAGTAAATCGTGCAAATTGTGTAACACTGCCTGTCTCTTATATTTCGGTGTCCCCCCCCGTTGTCGGCATGCAATGCCTGTAAGCTTAAATCCTTCATCTTGCTGACCCTTCCGCCCCCAAAACTCCCAAGGCAGCCCTCTCCAGCTATCCTCCTACATAAACGATCCCTCCCTAACCATTGTGGGAGTTTGTATTGACACATTATGGTGACACCATCACCGCCTTGTTGCTGATGCTTTGATTTGACTTTTGGACTCATGTTGGTTCACCCATCTCGAATCTCGTCGTTCTCATTCTGGACTTACTTAAGTATCACGTAATCATGGTGACTAGGAGTGATGTTGTGCCCATCTACGACTTGAATCCTGGCTTGCACTTGCTGATATCTTCCAACATTATGTGTTCAGTACTGACCTCTGCAACTTGATGTGCTCTCTCCACTTACTTATGTGCTCTATAACACTGTCTTTTACTGGCTTTGCTTCTTCCCTTCTTTCACCACACTCACTGCTTCTCAGTCTTCTCTTCCTCGCCCTGTCTTTTTCCTCTCTCCTCTCCCTATATTCTATGCACTTACCCTATCAGAAATGTCGTCAGAGCTAGTACGATAGTCGCTTGTTTGTTCCTCTCCACCCCCCTCACCTCTCACCACTACCAGAAATGTTGTCAGGCCTAGTACAATAATTGCGTTAAGAGCACCAGGGACCATGGGTTGCCACGCCCTCCATCTTTGTTATCGGTGCACTAGCAGCCAGTTGGTGGAAACTTGTAAAAAGGCCCGTAAAAAGATTGGAAAAAATGAAAATCACAAACCTTGTAGAACTACATTTTTCAAACGCAGCAAAAGACAATGGGGTAAATCCCAGCATAAGAAATTGCACACGTGCCGAATGAGTGGAAACTATAACAATTTTCTCTAGTACAATAGTCACTTGTTTTGTCCCCCCCCCCCCCCCCCCCCACTTCCCTTGCCTTTTGTCATTCCCCTGCACTACGAGAAATTTCATCAGGCCTAGTATGATAGTCGCTTGTTCTGTCCCCTCCACTTCTGCCCCCCCTTCACCTTCTTAGTACGATAGTCGCTTGTTTGTTCCTCTCCTTCCTCCATCCCACCCCCTCCCCTTTTGTCATTCCCCTGCTCTACCAGAAATGTCGTCAGGCCTAGTATGATGGTCATTGTCCGTCTCATCTCCTACTCCTACCTCCCCCTCCTTATCATTGTCAAAGTTCGTGCACCATCTGAAATGTCGTCAGGCCTAGTACGATAGTTAATTTCACATTCTTAATGTCTCAAGGCCTTGTAAGAATGTCATTGTATTTTACCTTGCTCCCTCCCTTGCCTTTAAGCACTTTCAAACACATGTGTATAGGCGCTATACAAATAAACTATCAATATCAATACCTGTTTTTATGTTATTGATGTCCAGGAAAATCTTGTTCTTCTGTTTGTGCAATTTCAGTTAAAGAAGATATCGTTCTATAAACGCTAAAAATCAGGCTATGGCTTATATTCATAATTTAATGCAATGAAATAATTAGAAGAATTTTTTAAAGTAAAAAAAAATTCCTTTAGTCTTGATATTCAGTAAAGGATCTTTCTTCCCATACACTTTTATAGATATACAATAATAAACACAATACTAATGAGGGATCCGTTCGGCTACAACGTACGATTTGCATGATTGCAGAACGGCAGAGGGGCTGGGTGAGCAGGGGCGAGCTATTTAAACATCCAAAATGTCATTCGTCTTACCTGGAAGCACTTTGTTGAATATTTGTAGGACACGTGAGATCCTAGCATCCAGATAATGGCTAATCAGCTGTGCGTTTCAATACATGTACCGCTAAATGAAAGCGTCCATTTTCCAAAAGACCAAATTCAACCTATTCCTTTTATGTTCTTCCAACATGTCCAACACTTGACACAGGAAGAGCTATTTGTAAGTATAATTTATTTTTCTGGATGAAATTGCAAAATCCAAGCTCACTCGAATGGTTAACTGATAAGAAGAACGTTCAGTTGGCACATACAAGGGTGCATACTAGATGGCCAAACTGCTTATTCCCATATTTAGACAGGGTTATAGTTTGTCCTTCATTTATGGTTTATCCAAAATAACTAAATGTAGCAGACATCTAGTAGTTGTGTGTCAAATAACAAAAGTACAGACTTGCATCAGCTATTCAAACCTGTTCGCGACATTCTTTTCTGTATTGTCGCCAAAATATAAAATGTAAGCAGTAACAATTTGGAGCCTAAATCATCAAGAATATAGCGAATATTCACAACAGTCCTTATCCCCAAGTAGCAGTCACTAAAAAAACACAAGCAACAGTTTTTGGACATTGTTAAAAGAACTGATCTTAATATTCTAATTCTGAAAATATTCATTCATTGATGTAAAAAAATGCAATTGTATGCCCATGCTAATTTTCACATTTATTTTTTGTTCTGTCCTTGAATGAAGAAAATATAACCACATGTTTTTAATCAAGGCCATCTATGGTACATGTTTTAACCAATTCTTTTGCCGTTGTTTATTCTTTTGAAAAGTCTTACTGCACTCCATAATTGGAATCGGAATAGGTATGGAGGGAGCTGTTGCGCGGTGACCAATATGGCGGCTCTTATCCAGAGCTCCCGTGACGGAGGCCAACTCGGACGAAACCGGTCTTCTAAACTTACGGCTTTCCAGTACAGGCAACTAACCACAGCCAGCTCCGGCAATGTGCAGACCTTACCCCGGTCTCGTTTGGTGGCGAGGGAGTGGAGAACGAGTCAGCTGCATTGTGGCGGTGGTGAGGGACAGTGAGTGCAACGCGGCCTGCGCCTCCCACCACGCCACAGGAGCCAGCTACTTTAACCCATGTGCTGAGCGTCGAAATTCAGCCGATCCTTACCTCCTCCCTGGCGCACTGGCGGCTGAGTCCGATAAGGACACACAGGGAACCTCCCGCAGACAGAGCAGGTGTCCTAATATTGAACTGCTTGGGCCGGGGCACAGACGCCGCAGCTGAGATCTCTCCAAACCGCTAAGCGGACTCCTGCATGCTTGCAACTGGAGTCTCCTTACAGGATGCCCCCAACTGCCACATATCCAGCCATGATTGGGGACTGTGCCACGGGGCATTGGGGCTCTTCCCCACCAAGCCCCGCAGTATCCAGTTGACCTGAACTGCTGACTCAGCGACACCATTCTGGCCCACAATTCAGATACAAATCTGCAACTTACTTGTGTGAACCTCGGCAGCCATCTTGGAGTCAACGGGGTGACCACCGGCTATAACTGGACCGTTGGAGCCTGCGGCGGTGAGTGGGAACCAGGCGCTCAGTGTAATGTACCTCCAGTTTTCTATTAAGCTGTGGGGGCACCGTCTCATTGACTGAACTACATGCGATTGTGGCACTGTTTTACACCCGGCCTGCGCTGCCCTGCGGGGGCACAACTGAGACCTTAGGTGGTTGCGTTGTCGCTAACCATCCATCTACAGGGCTGTGTATTTCCATATTGACTGCATCCTTGTGGCAAGTGGAAAACTATCAGCCTGCTATCATCAATGCACTGTGGGTGCCGGATTAAGATACTTGATACCCCATTACCGCTTTCAATCCTGGACTGTGATCCTTGACCTTGAACAGTATGACAAAAGGGAGCGCAAAAAAACAACGCTCTATGAGCCAGCATACAAATCTGCTCCTAAGCCATCGTCCGCCAGCGGAACATCCGCAGACATGGAATTGGAAGCATTACCGATGGAACTTCCCGAAACTCAACACATGATGGCATGCATGCAAGAAGGATTTGCCAAAGTGCACAGCAAATTTGACGCCATGACCAGCACCATAGACTCCATTAAAACATGCATAGATAACACTGATAAACGTCTAGCGGAGGCCGAGACAAGAGTGGGCACAGTGGAAGATGCTTTGTCCACCATGAGAAGTGAACTTGCTACACTTTCCAGACGAGTGCTTCATGTAGAGAAGAAGAAGGACGACTTGGAATCACGGTCCGGCTGTAATAACATTCGCATTACAGAAGTTACTGTAAGTAATACAGAAAAATCCCTGGAGCTGTGGATAGAAACCAACCTGCTGCCACTTCTGGGGATTCCAACATTATCGCCGCAGTTTGCAGTTGAACGAGCCCACAGCTCCCTGGCTCCTAAACCCAGACTTGGTGCACCTCTGCGGCCCATCATTGCCCGCATTCCCAATTACCGTGATCGAGACATGCTCCTTCGAGCAGCCCATGAACAGGGGGACCCGATGTTGGGTTCGAACAGAATACACATCTACCTCGATTTATCATTGGCCGTTCAGCAACAGAGGAAATCATTCTTGGTGGTTAAGAAACTGCTGCGGGGCAGTAAATTGAAATATGTGATGTTATATCCTGCCAAGCTACGTGTAGAGTGGAACAGCAAGACTTTCTTTTTCACATTGCCCAGCAAAGCCATGGAGTTTCTGGATTAGACCCTACCAGCATCCTGAACACTGTGCGCAAAGCCCGGTGGTTGCCCTTGTGAGGGTGACTTACTCTCCTCCATGCTCACATGCCCTGTGGATCGTTCTACATGGAAAGTTTCACACACCTTTGTTGCTGCTTTGTTGTCCGCTAGGATGCTGAGAACAGACACTTTCCTATTTGCAGGCCTATGGCTGATGGCAAGCATGTTGCCCCTAGCGGGCACAGTTACATAGGAAGAACATGAACATTCATCCTCTTTTCTGTGTTTATGTCCTGTGTTGGCCCGGGTGGGCCCAAGCACCAGCTTCCGCATGCAATGTTGCGTTAATAGTTTGGGGTGGATAACCTGCCTTAGTTGGAATGTTCGTGGCCTGGGTACCCTAATCAAATGACGGAAGATACAACTTTACGTCAAAAGATACAAAGTACAGATCCTGTACTTGCAGGAAACCCATGCCCTCTCAGCGGTCTGCGAGGGAATTGCTAGGAACGGAGGCGGAAATCGTTTCTATACTCCATACTCCTCACAGGCTAGGGGAGTCCTGACCCTGGTGCACAAATCTCTCCCATTCCAGTGTAACCATGCAAAGGTGGATCATCTGGGTAGATAGGTCATGGTATATGGGCTCCTTGCGGGGAGAGAAATGCTGTTGCTGAAGGTTTATGGCCCTAATGTTGACAACCCCCACTTTTTTTTTTTTTTTAACAGACATCTTGGATGAACTTGCCCGATATCCGCGGATCCCTATATTGTGGGGGTGGGTGGATTTCAACACCATCCTAGATCTGAAGCTAGACAGATCCACCCAAACTCAGAGATCCCTTACCCGAAGTGCCTCTATTATTAAAGAGGGCATGCATACCCTTGGACTGGTAGATGCTTGGAGAACATTACATACTGATGACCCCTCTTACACTTTTTATTCAACGGTCCACGATTGCTTCTCCTGTATAGACCTGTGGTTCATTTCTGATAAATTACTCGGAAGGTTTAGAGATGCCAGCATGCTTCTTCGCACCTATTCTGACCATTCCGCAGTAAGTATCTCCCTGACATTGTCCATGCTTTCCAGGCCTCGCAACAACTGGCGCTTTAAACCGATAGCGCTTGCATCTACTATTGATGACCATGTACAATTGTACTTTGAGAAAAATGTAGGCGGTGTGCCCTCGGCCGGCATACTTTGGGAAGCCTTCAAGGTCTACTTTCAGGGGATCGCGATGTTGGCAAAGTTCAGTTTCCTCAAAGCCATCCGACATAGCATAGTACAAGCAAGGACAGACTGCAGAGACTAGGAGAGCTAGCCAGCGATCCCCCCCCCAATCCCACCCCCCACAGCCACGCTGGCACAGATCAAGGAGGTCATCGACAACTTTAGAATCCATGCTGAGCATAAAGTTAAATTCTTTGATACCCCAATGTCCGCTAGGAGATGCAGTGAGGGGGACAGACTTGGCAGACTGCTTGCTCGGATGGCGCGTCCGGAAAAAGGCAATGGGTGCATTCCACTGATAAGGGATACCTCAGGTAACCTAGTCCACACACCTACCTCCATCAATGGGGTATTCACAGGTTTCTATAAGGACCTTTACACTAACAATGACACACGCAAGTGAGAAAAAATTGATGTATTTCTCTCAATACACTCCCACTCAATCAGATATCGCATGACACCAGGGCCCTACTCAATCCACCAATCTTATTATCCGACATTATTCATGCAATTGACCATCTGCCACCTGGGAAGGCTCCCGGTATGGATGGCCTCACATCCAAATTTTACAAACGCTACAAAGAGACCCTTACCCTAGACCTTTGTAGGGGAGGACTGGTCCAGGAGACCCCCCTCGCCTGCGTCTCTTCCCCAGGTGAGGGCTATGGCCCATTGGGCGTTCCCTCATGCCACCCGGGCCCAGGTGGTGGAGGGCTCACCCACTGGAGACATTGCCCACACGTATCGAATGCCCACATGTATTGATTACAACACAGGTTTAGCTAGGCCCAGAAACCATTCTTTGCCCGGCAAACATGGCGGGAGCTCAGCGCACTGTAGCACGGCCCCCACCCTTGGAGAACATCCCTGTTGCCGCAGCACCCTGGCAGATCCGCTGCGAGCACGTTCCCACGAACAAGACGGACATGAGCTAGCGCAATACGCTAACATTGTAACAGTTCACCTCCCGCAGTGTACTATCACTCCCAGCATGACCCGGCCAGCAGGCCTGGGAAATGAGAAGAGCGACAAAATGGTCATCTGATGGCAGACAATCTGTATAAATATGTATATATTAATGTCAAGACCTCTTGCGAAGTATGCTTTCTTCCACAAAATCTCCTATATTACAAACGCCTGTAGAATGTATTAAAATGAGAAAGCATGCTCCCATGATACAAGCAATGGCGAGTTCGCCCCCTTGCAGGTGGATACTAATAATAATGGAACGCTCCAGGGATCTGTTTGGTGCGTATATCACTGGGCAGCCTACCTCCCATGGTTTTGCGCCATAACTAAAGCTAATGCGGCTAGAATGCACGAGAAAGCGAATGCAACTATACTATGAACTCATGTAGCGGATGCGCGAGAATGCACTTATCATGTGTGCATGTCTAAGCCCCTTATGTGCCACCACCGTCACGTACAGTGGCGGGTCGTTTTCTATGTACTCCATTGATCTAACTACTACCTCATTTTCTGCAAATGTATATGCACGTAACCAAAACACTGTAGCTGCTAGAACATAATGTACAAATATGGTGCTCGGACTGGGTATAATCGAGACGCATTCAGCAAAAGTTAAATGCATGTTTGAAGCAATTTTTGAATAAGTATTATAGAAAGTGTTCAAATGTTTGTGATGTCTTTACCTACATTCAGCAACACACGAGGGAGATACCTTTGTGAATGCGTACAAGGCCATTTCCCCCTCCCGCCCTGCGAAAGCTGCCAAGACATGAGAACAGAGGCCCGCTCTGCGCTATCCCACCTCCCCCGACCGGACTGGAGCCGCTTCAAAGATTTGTAGCCCCCACTGCAGCACCCAAGGCCGCGGCCAGCCACCTGCATTATTTACAGCACAGCAGTAAACCTTTGTCTAAACTCAAGCGCCCCCTCGTAAACCCCACAACCCACCGGACTGTCTCAGAACATATGGCCCTGTGCAATCAGGACACCCAACACTTTGACAACACACACAGCGAAGCATCCATAACCACTTCTAACAAGACAGAAAGACCTGTACCACCCGCCCCAGTCCCCGAAGCTTAGCCCCTCGACCTATGGTCCCGGTCACCAGATCACGAGTAAACCAGGCCTCGATATATTACCTCCAGACCCCTCACAAGGTGCATTCCTCCTGTGTTGCATTAACCTATAAAAATAACCTATTGGAAGATTTACTAAAGAAGAATAACACTGTAAATGACTGAATGACTGCGGTGTGCATGGCCGAGGGCAAGTAAGTCAGGAAAGGCATTCATCTCTGCCACAGGCCGCCTTGGCACACCAACACCGCCCGGATGAACTCACGCCGACCTGCCAGGCCCAGCCCAACCCACGAGGGTGACCAGTGACGTCCTTCAGCCAAGACCAACCACGCCGCAGCAGCACCTATAGTTAGTCGTCGCCACCCAATCCCAATGAACTTGTGCCCCCTATAGTATGTAGGTTTTGATGACGTTTTTTGTAAATATATACGCCTGTCTTTGCTATTGTCAGACAGAGCGCTCTCGGAGTTTTGCAGAGTTCTTTGCATGCCCAATTCTAATTGATAAACTCCCATTTACGCTCACCCGCACTCTGTCTTGGCCTTATTCCCATTTTGGGAGAGTCCTTCATTGCCTCTCATTGCGGGGAGGATCGTGCTGGTTGGGGACGCTTGCTTTCGGTGGTGACCCCGATAGCGTGATTTTTATTTCTTTCTAATTCCTTATAACTGTCCCCTTTTGGCACGAGAATCTCCGGTCGAAAAGGGATACGCACGGTGAGCCGGCTCCGGGAGGCTGCCCGCCAACGGCGACCGGTACACTAAGAAGTGCGCACTCAATAGAGAGGGGGTACGGGATCCCGGTTGAAAAATCCCCTTTGAGTACCACTCGCCGGGGCTGACTGTTGAGCTGACGGCGACACTGCCTGGACGGACCCAGTTTCGGAGACTATCGGTTCAAGACGGGCACGTGAGTACTGAGTGCGAGCGATTTTAAAGGGAGCGGGGAAGAGAAGTGTAGGACAGAAAACGAAGAGGGGGAACGCAGATCTACTAAGGATCATCTTAAATCTTCCTTGCTTTTTCTTTGCATATGGCCATTAGGATCAAGAGGTGAATAAGAGATAAAAGTGACGGGAACCTAGCTCCGAAAGGGGGTGGAAGGCGGCGCAGTGGAATATAAAATAAAAGTGTTCAGCAAAAGGGGACACAGAGTACATTAGTGACCGCTATTACTTTTTTCCTTTCTTTTCTTTAAGGGTAGGGGGGAGAATAATGAACTGGGACTAGCACAAACTTAGGGAGACAGTAAGAGAAAAGGAGTCCTATTAGAAAGGGGGAAAAGTAGGTTAATATCTATACATATATGCGCATCTAGATATTCAAATAAAACGAACAAGGACAGCCGGCTAGGGAGGAAAGGGAGGGCAGCTTGAATGGTGAATTGAGTGGTGCCAAGAGGTGTGTGCACCTCGTATGTGCTAGAAGAGATTTTGATGTTGTGAATGTACGAAGCGGTTATAAATGCATAATAGTTAAATGGTCATGATAAGTGTGGTCGGATAAAACTTTTTTTCTCCCTTTTCACATAACGTCAATAGAGTGAAGCGAGTGAGTACCTTTTTTGATTTCCAGGTTGACGTTGCCAAAGCAAGGGGTGGGTTGCTCTTGTATGTGCCCCCCCCCCCAAGGGGAACAGAATAGACATTGTGTACGGCCAGTTCTGTGTTGTGCAGTGAGGGAGGAGGGGAGCACAAAGGGAGCCAACATTGAATCCGAAGGAAAATATAAAGAATAACAGTGATAGTGCATTTACATTGTAGCTGCAAACACACGGAGACACACCAGCATTAAGAGGGCACAGAGATGGGGGCTGAAACACCCTTATCACATATTTGTAAGAATCTCCCAGGACACGCGGAGCGGATTAAAAAATATCACGACCAATGGGTGACCGAGCTCATGGGGGAGGGGTTACCCCAGATTTGGCCTGAAGGAGGGTCATTTGATAAAAGTGTTCTGGATACAGTGGCCACATGCATTTTTCTAAAATACAAAGGAAAGCAGCTGCAAAATAGGAGGGAAGTATTAGATCTTTGGAGGTTATTTGAAGAGATAGCACCGCCTAAAACACCAGCATTAAGTCCTGATCTCCCATCCACCACAGATAATCCACTACTGATACAGAAAGATGTCAAAGAAGGCTCAAGTGTAACGCCACCAGTAGAGGTAATAAGTTTGTACCCGATAATAAAGAAGCCTGTGCCCGCAGAGGGGTACAGTGACCCCACTTACATACCTCCCCCCAAAGATGATACACCCCACCGCCCCACGGCACCTCCGCCATATGAAAGCACGAGGGAGCGAGCCCAGACTGGCACACAAAGGGTAGATATAGAGAAGCTCACAGATGATTTAGAGTCAAGACCGACGATAGCAAGGAATGAGCTCTCGAGGATAAAAGACAAATGCGACCGGACAGCACTAGATGGAACTAGATCAGGGCGTACATCCGGAGCGCCAGGTGACAATAGAAAGCCCGAAGAGGGGTGGAAAAAGGGCGAGATTCTGTTCAGAATTGAGGAAGAACCAACTCGAATAATAGAAGTAGGACCCAGGGAGGGAGATGTTGTAAGCGAAGAAAGGTTTGGGGGAATTAGAGAGGAATTGCTGTGTGATATAAGGGATGAAGTAGAAGAAAGCGACAGGTTGAGCATGGCGATTGGAGGGGGAAGCGAAGGAGAGGAAGGTACGTGTTCACTGAGAACCCTGGATGATGAGTGGACAGGGGCGACTAAGAAACAGAGTGGGAAAAATAGCATCACTGGGAACATCAGCAGCCAAAACGGGTCCGGACGGCACGACAAAGGGAAAACTATAGCTCCCGTTGATACACAGGGGAGGAGGGAGGCCTAACTATATCCCATGGGCGCAGATGGATAAAGCCAATTTATTGAAGATACTGCCCCCGTTGTCAGGAGGGGCAAGTAAGTGGATATATGCCTTTGAGAAACATACTGCCGGGGTACCCCTAGCCATAGGAGATGTAAAAAGTCTGCTCGTATCAGCAGTGGGCGATCAGGCTGAAAGGGTATGGGTTAAGGCCGGTTTCCCGGGAGTAACGTTAGACTGTGACCGCCATGATGGGGCATCCTTTAACACAGTGCGTGCCAGGGTGTGGGATGCTTTACGCGAAACATTCCCAGACACGCCGGACTTGCAGTCAGTGATGCAGTGTACAATGAATGACGGGGAGGAGGCTATGGATTACATTTTTCGGGTCCAAGAGATGTGGAGAGCAGAAACGGGCACGCCCTGGTATCAATCAACCTCCTTGTTTTATTTTATTATAAAGAGAGGGCTCCCAAAGGAAGTGCAGAAGGCGCTTGACAAGATAGCGGGTACTGAAGCGAAGGGATGGCCAGAAATTCAGAGCATAATAGTACACCATTGTAAGCGAATCCAGGAGAGGGAGAAGGAGGTGGCGCAGAAAAGTTTGGCAGACGAGGCGAAGTTAGTACAGTCAAAGTTAGTGAAGGTTGCAGCAGCAGTAGCCGCGCTCCCACACAGTAGAGAGGGAGATGATGAGGAGGAGGGGCCGATAGCCCTCCAAGGACGGGTAGCGACTAATTGGGCAGGAACAGCACAGCGGCAGTGGACTGAGCACGAGCAAGGTGGAAGCCCGCAGTGGCAAGAGTGGACCCCTCGAGGGGGACGAGGTGGGTACAGGGGCCGGAGAGGAGGCGGACAGGGGTATGGGGGAATGGGAGGAAATGGATGGCAGGGTCCCAGGGGCCCCCAGGGGAGTTGCTGGAACTGTGGACGATGGGGACATTACGCCAGGGAGTGCAGGAGTAGACAAAACAATGGGTTCCAAGAGGAGGAGAATTATGGTCATCCACACCCGGGAAGCCCATATGGTCTCCCAATGGGACAACAGCAACTAAGAAACCCCGGCCAGGGTACCACGGGCCAGCAACAGGGACACCAGTACAGGACACAGAACCACCCCCAAAACAATGACAGTATGCAATACACGCCAGGTAACCCTTTCGCAACAACAGCAAACGGGGCCCCCGCGCCAGCACCTTACAACGGCATGTCGGTAGTTTCAGGGAATGTCTTTAGTGAGGGAGGGGCGACGAGATACCCCGCATAGGACAGCCCATAGAGAACACTTGCGTGTCCAGTTCTATCCACCACCTACAATGCAGCAGAGGAACCATTGGTAGGGGCGCAGATAGGAGACAAGCAGTTTATAGTCATGGTTGATTCGGGAGCGGAGAAATCATGTATCAGAGAAGGCCGATTCCCTTTGTCTAACAGGAAGTTAGAGACGCAGGGGTTCTCTGGGGCTGTAGTTGAAGTTCCTTACACAGAAGCTTTGGATGTAACAGTGGGGGGTAAGACTGTGAGGGCACCCTTATTGTATTACGAACATTCCCCAATTAACTTGCTAGGGAGGGATCTCCTAAGTAAACTCAACATGACCATATCATTTACCGAGAGAGGGATAGTGTGTTCCACACCCGGGATATGCCCCTTGCGTGCAATGTTGGTAGTGCAAGCCTACACAACCACACAGGAAATACGAGGGCTGCCACAAAATGAGGAAATGTTTATCAAAGGGCTGAAGACCCTGGCCCTCATAATTCCCGAGCTAAGAAGCATGGACTGGAGGATTCCGGCGGAGTTCCTCTTCCGCCCCATAGTATGTCCCAACACAGAACCAGGATCAGTGGTATCATTAGACTTGCACGCTGTACAAGTATCAGCAAAGAGAATTGCTGTGATTGGAGTGGACGAGGAAGGGTGTGAGTGGCGCACAGTGCTGTGCACGAACACCAACATCGCCCTGCGAGAGGTAACAGATGAGGATCTCTTTTCAGACACGGAAGGGGATGGTGAGATAGTAATGGAAATAGCGATGCTCTGTGACATTTTAATACAAGCAAGGGAGACCCCCGCCCAATTGATGACAGTGGTAGGAGCACCACCGTCGTTTTTCGATGACGACATGAGGCTCGTACCAAACAACTTATGGACAACAGGCCCCCATGATGTAGGACTGTTGCATGGAGTACAGCCTGTGGTAATAAAGCTAAAGCAAGGAGCAATTTTGCCACGAGTTAAACAGTATCCTCTGTCTCGTGAAGCTGAAGAAGGGATAAAAGAGACAATAAATGCCCTACTAGCACAAGGGATAATAGTGCCTTCAAACTCCCCATGTAACACTTGTATTTATCCAATCAAAAAAGCAAAAGGGGGGTCTTGGAGGATGATACAGGACTTACGCCCCCTCAATGATGTAATTCAGAAGGAGTTTCCTCTAGTCCCGAACCCCGCATCAATACTATGCAGAATCCCGAAGGAGGCATCACATAGTAGTGGATTTGAAAAACGCATTTTTCTCTATACCCTTAGCTGAAGAGAGTAGATACCTCACTGCCTTCACACTGGGGGGTAAAAGATATGAACATTGCAGATTACCACAAGGGTACTGCGAGAGCCCAAGCATCTTCAACCGCGTACTACATGAAGACCTAGGAAACCTATCAGTTGAGAGCACCATTTTTCAGTACGTAGACGATTTACTAGTCTGCGCACGAAACGAAGAGACATGCAGAAGAGATTCCACAACATTACTGACTTTGCTGGCCAACAAGGGGTACAAAGTGGACAAAGGAAAGCTACAATACTGTCTGACAGAGGTCCTGTACCTAGGACAGCTGATTTCAAGAGATGGGAAAAGAATAATACCGGACAGGGTAGAAGCCATAAGATCAGTAAGAGAACCCACAACAGTAAAAGACATGCAGAAATTTTTGGGAATGTGCAATTACTGCCGAGCATGGATATTAGATTATGCGGCATACACCAGGCCCCTATTACAAGCATTAAAGGTGGCCCAACAAGAGAACAGGAAGGTGGAATGGACGGAAGAGATGAGTTCCTCTTTCCAGACATTAAAAGATTTGATTTCAAGCGCCCCAGTACTCGCAAACCCTGATTATGGACGCGAGTTTTACCTATTCTCACACTGCAAAGAAACACTGATGACAGCAGTTCTGACGCAGAAAACGTCTTTGGGACACAAACCACTGGCTTACTACAGTGGCACTTTAGATGCCGTGATGCAGGGCCATTTCGCGTGCGAGCAATCACTCGCTGCAGCCGCATTCGCGATTGAAAAAAGTGCCACGATTGTAATGGGCTGCCCGGTAACATTGTTTGTGGAACATTCATTATTTGCAATACTCGAGAGATCAAAAAGCACACTGACCACACAGCGGGCCACCGCCTACGAGATTATATTGTCCAGTGCCAACATCCATATAGTGAGATGCAAGACAGTGAATCCCGCCACATTCATTACAGAAGCGTGCACACTGGAAGACATGCAGACCCACGATTGCGCAACCTACACAGGAGAAAGAGGGGAAGACACAGTGGTGTGTGAGAACGCTCTCAGCGAGGGGGAAGTGTATTTTGTGGATGGGTCCGCATCAATTGACGTGGACACGGGAGAAAAACACGTTGGCATGGCGGTGGTGAGGTTAGAAGATGGTGAGTATGAAACACTGGTACAATACCGCCTCCCATCACATTACTCCGCACAGGCAGCAGAACTGATTGCGCTCATAGCAAAGGGTTGTGCAGTGACGATATACACAGACTCAGCTTACATGACAACGACAGTACATGGAGGACTGGCAAGATGGGGGCGTAGGGGATTTAGGAGGGCAGACGGAACACCAGTGCAGCATGCAGAATTATTAAAAGAATTAATTGAGGCCCTGCAAAACCCCACAGCAGTAGCAATAGTAAAGTGCCAAGCACATACATCCAACACAGATGTTGTGTCTTTAGGGAACGCGGCAGTGGACGCTGCCGCCAAGGAGGCTTCCTATTTTCAGAAAAATGACACAGGTGAATACATGCTCAAGGACAAAACAAACGAAAAGCCCCCAGAGGGATATAATATGATGCCCATACCACAAATAATAGAATTGCAGGAAGGAGCCAGTGCAGAGGAAAAACTATTGTGGACAAAACGAGGGTGCAGCAAGTCAGGAACCGACCTGCTGTGGCGGCAAAATAACTCGGGGAAAGTGGTAATGCCAATACAGCTATTAGAAATTGCATTTCAACAGCTACACTTCCCTGCACATAACACCAAACAACACATCGCAGCAGAAATACAGGAAAATTGGTTCGTGCCCTGTCTCCAGGAGCATGTGTCTCGATTGGCAATGGAATGTACAACATGCCAAATATACAATTCAGGGATGACATTACGCACTCTACGGGGAACAATTCCTAAACCCATTGGCCCATTCAAGGAACTGCATATAGATTACGCAGACATGGGGGAAAGGTGTAATGGCGCATGGTACATGATCGTGGTTGTGTGCCCATTTTCAAGGTGGGTGGAAGCAGGACCTTGCGCACGACCGGATGCCAAGAGCGCCGCCAAGTTCCTAGTAAGGGAAGTATTCCCACGCTGGGGAATTTGTGACGTGATTCGCTCAGACAACGGCACTCATTTTGTGAATGAGCTTTTTAAGGAAGTCACTACATTATTGGGAATAAAACATAAATTATGTTCGATTTATCATCCTCAAAGTAATGGCGTAGTGGAAAAGATGAACGGACTGTTGAAGGGCAGGCTATCAAAACTATGCTTTTCATTAAAAAAAGAATTGGATTTACATTGGATTTACTGCCTACCGCTTGCGCTATTTGAGTTACGAAATCAGCCAAGCAAAGACCACCATTTGTCCCCGCACGAGATCGTGACTGGGAGACGGATGAACACAGCACACTCGCCACTGTGCGAACACTCAGACGCTCACAGAAGCGCCGCGATATTGGGAGATGAGTTCACAGATTATTTAAAGAAATTGACAAGGGCAGCGCGCGTGATATCAAAGCAACTCTCCCCACCCTTCACTAGAGAAGAGGGAAATGTAACAGGCGCTGTTACGGAGCAGGGGCAACAGCTACAGCTGATGCCAGGCGACTGGATTTATGTCAGAAGCTTTGTACGTCGGTGGAATGCACCACGATTCCATGGCCCATACGAAGTAATATTTTGTACACCCACGGCAGTGAAGGTTAAGGGATTGAGGTACTGGGTGCACCTGACCGACGTACGAAAAGCATATAGCAACGTACAAGAGGAGGTAGATGGGGAGGCACAGACAACAGCAAACAATGCGACTGAGCAGAATGACTGAATATGAGCTTATGTGTATGTGCTGGTGCTAAACTTGAACAAGTGCACAACTGATAAATATGTCAACTTTTACATGGTTGAGTGTATATACAAATACATATATATGTGTTGTTAATGGAATGCCAAATTATAGCATGTATACACCCTTGTCTGTGAATACCCCTCCCTGTCTCCCCACCCCTTTCCATTCCCCGTCACATGTGTATTGGCACTGATGGTGCTAACAAAATGTTTACATGTATGCACTCAATGCACTTTTATATCTTGAAACAGGAGCTTCCATGGCATCTAACGGGCGGCCTGCAATGGATAGATTTACTAGAATTAGAGAGTGGTTAACTGTGAAATGTATATATTCGTATGAATGTGGACTATCTGCGTGCATTATATTGTTTTTCACATTATTGTTTGGTCTGATTACATACTGGTTCATAGCGTTCATCTCTAGCGAGATGAACGAGGGGGGAGGGAGCAACACAACTACTGGGACCAATACAACTGCCAGTGTCAATGCAACTACACGGGAAGGTGATTTTTTGAGATGGGACGGGACTAAACTTGTGTGGGGCTACTATACTACGTCATCCACTGTTGTCACCTCGCAAGATGGAGGGTCACAGGGTAAAAGGCAAAATAACACACTGTCCCCACCTGAGATA
Organism: Ambystoma mexicanum; assembly: GCF_040938575.1. NCBI lineage: Eukaryota > Metazoa > Chordata > Amphibia > Caudata > Ambystomatidae > Ambystoma > Ambystoma mexicanum. Next base: position 677,804,822 of record NC_090932.1, on the reverse strand, counting down.
TCTAATTACAATGCTCACAGCTTAAACGACCGAAACCCCTCTGCCATATCCTGGTTGTATAATACCCCCACCAGCCAACCTGCCCCCACGGCCATAGAGAATCAAAGAATGAGAGAAACACACGAAATATTATATGATGACTGGGTGAAGGGGGGCGGGAATGAGAAAGGGGGGTCCAGTTTGTCCCTTGCCCCAGGAATCGGGAAATATATGAGGAATAAGAACAATAGACGGAAGAGGGAAGCAGGGAGGAGGAAGTATGATGAGTACTATGGGCTAGGTCTAGATAGGATGGAAGACCCACGACACCCCCACCAAACAAATAAGTGGTACGCAGACATGAGTGCCACAGCTAAACAAACAACAAATGAGAGCTGTTATGTTTGCTCCCTCATCCCTCACGCATCAGGTACACCCAAAGTACTGTTACCCAAAGAGTTGCCGATTATAGATGCCCAGTGTCTCCTTCATCTCACGTTGTGCAGAATTAAGAACACCTTCCAGGCACATGAAGTGACCTTTAAAATGCTGCAGAACGAGAAAACGTACTACCCGAAACCATCAGGGGTTGTATGTCTGAAAGAACCATTTTTTGCAATCTAAGGGACACTTTTTTCTGATAAGTGGAAAAACGAAGAAGTAATGTGTAAAGCTGAAGCACTGAGGGGTGTGGCACCGGAGAAATTGCAATGGATAGAAGAAACGTGCACACCCGTATGGAAGGAACACATTTCAAAACTAACCTGCGTTACGCCCATCGAAAAGCCTTTCAAGTTGCAGAATGAAATAGACTATGAACTATGTTTCAAAGGAGAGGGGAGAACGTCCATGGGGACGAACAAGAAGTGCAACAAAACCCTCACTATCCCAGACCTAAGAAAAGGGACAGCGGCCCTTATGGACACATATTGGGTATGTGGCAACCAGGCATACCTACACCTCCCCCCGTCGTGGAGTGGCAGCTGCTCAATGGCCACACTGCACTCAGCTCTCATGGTAATACCAGAAAGCCACATCGATGGGAGCCAAAAGACACAGGAGCGAATGAAGCAGAGTGTGGCCCAACCAACTTCAGAGTCACAAATCTATGTCCTGTCTTCTGGAAGCAAGGGAGAGGTGCTGACCCGTAACAGACGAGCATCAAACTATATATCAAAGGCATCATCTGAACTATTGGCTCAGATCCCAGACAAATATCGGTTATTCAGCTCAGCAGAAACATTTTTTGCCTCGCTCGTATCAAGTGTCCAAGCAAGGGCTAACGCAAAATGGCTCCAGATAACCCGTTGGGAATTAATTCAGCTGGCAAACGACACTGAAGAAGGTTTTAACATAATAAAGGTCGAACTAAGAGCCTTGCGACTGATGACCATGCAGAACAGGTATGTCCTGGACCTGTTGACGGCGATGGACGGCGGTGTTTGCCGAAAAATAGGAAGTGCCTGCTGCACTTTCGTACCTTCTGAAGACGCAGAGAACGGCTCCCTGTCCCATGTGATCGAAGCAGTCCACAACCTAGGAGAAAAGATGAAGATGGAAGGCGGAGCAGAAGATAGTACATGGTTCGATAACCTCTTCTCCTGGGTTCCCTCATGGCTTGGAACAACGATGAAGTTTTTGATGCCAGCTGTGGTGTTCCTCCTTTTGATTTTCTGCCTATGCCAGGTGGGTCTTCGAGTCTGTGCTAACGCAGTACCAAATGGTGCAATGATGATGGTGACAATGGGCAACTCACACGGTACAATAAAAACGATGCAAGAAGCACAAGTACAAACAGGGGTAGACACCACACCCAGGTACCAACTGGTGCCCATGTACCACGACAAGGATATTATAGATAAGCTGTGGCACACCACCATCAAAGAGCCCCGCATACTAGAATGGTACGAGGAAGTATGGGTAGATTTGGAAGGAGATGGTGGGTGCATATATCTCACATGTACTCCAGATGAATACGCCAGGAGAGGTGAGAGCTTAAGGGGGGTGTGTAGAGCATGGATGCCTATCAAAGGAACTCCTGCATGGGATGAGGCGGTGATGGACGAAGCAGAATGTAGGAGGATAGAGGATTTAAAGAATTTGTTACGCAAGTAACGAAAGGGGGGAAATGTAGGGGAGGACTGGTCCAGGAGACCCCCCTCACCTGCGTCTCTTCCCCAGGTGAGGGCTATGGCCCATTGGGCGTTCCCTCATGCCACCCGGGCCCAGGTGGTGGAGGGCTCACCCACTGGAGACATTGCCCACACGTATCGAATGCCCACATGTATTGATTACAACACAAGTTTAGCTAGGCCCAGAAACCATTCTTTGCCCGGCAAACATGGCGTGAGCTCAGCGCACTGTAGCACGGCCCCCACCCTTGGAGAACATCCCTGTTGCCGCAGCACCCTGGCAGATCCGCTGCGAGCACGTTCCCACGAACAAGACGGACATGAGCTAGCGCAATACGCTAACATTGTAACAGTTCACCTCCCGCAGTGTACTATCACTCCCAGCATGACCCGGCCAGCAGGCCTGGGAAATGAGAAGAGCGACAAAATGGTCATCTGATGGCAGACAATCTGTATAAATATGTATATATTAATGTCAAGACCTCTTGCGAAGTATGCTTTCTTCCACAAAATCTCCTATATTACAAACGCCTGTAGAATGTATTAAAATGAGAAAGCATGCTCCCATGATACAAGCAATGGCGAGTTCGCCCCCTTGCAGGTGGATACTAATAATAATGGAACGCTCCAGGGATCTGTTTGGTGCGTATATCACTGGGCAGCCTACCTCCCATGGTTTTGCGCCATAACTAAAGCTAATGCGGCTAGAATGCACGAGAAAGCGAATGCAACTATACTATGAACTCATGTAGAGGATGCGCGAGAATGCACTTATCATGTGTGTATGTCTAAGCCCCTTATGTGCCACCACCGTCACGTACAGTGGCGGGTCGTTTTCTATGTACTCCATTGATCTAACTACTACCTCATTTTCTGCAAATGTATATGCACGTAACCAAAACACTGTAGCTGCTAGAATATAATGTACAAATATGGTGCTCGGACTGGGTATAATCGAGACGCATTCAGCAAAAGTTAAATGCATGTTTGAAGCAATTTTTGAATAAGTATTATAGAAAGTGTTCAAATGTTTGTGATGTCTTTACCTACATTCAGCAACACACGAGGGAGATACCTTTGTGAATGCGTACAAGGCCATTTCCCCCTCCCACCCTGCGAAAGCTGCCAAGACATGAGAACAGAGGCCCGCTCTGCGCTATCCCACCTCCCCCGACCGGAGCCGCTTCAAAGATTTGTAGCCCCCACTGCAGCACCCAAGGCCGCGGCCAGCCACCTGCATTATTTACAGCACAGCAGTAAACCTTTGTCTAAACTCAAGCGCCCCCTCGTAAACCCCACAACCCACCGGACTGTCTCAGAACTTATGGCCCTGTGCAATCAGGACACCCAACACTTTGACAACACACACAGCGAAGCATCCATAACCACTAACAAGACAGAAAGACCTGTACCACCCGCCCCAGTCCCCGAAGCTTAGCCCCTCGACCTATGGTCCCGGTCACCAGATCACGAGTAAACCAGGCCTCGATATATTACCTCCAGACCCCTCACAAGGTGCATTCCTCCTGTGTTGCATTAACCTATAAAAATAACCTATTGGAAGATTTACTAAAGAAGAATAACACTGTAAATGACTGAATGACTGCGGTGTGCATGGCCGAGGGCAAGTAAGTCAGGAAAGGCATTCATCACTGCCACAGGCCGCCTTGGCACACCAACACCGCCCGGATGAACTCACGCCGACCTGCCAGGCCCAGCCCAACCCACGAGGGTGACCAGTGACGTCCTTCAGCCAAGACCAACCACGCCGCAGCAGCACCTATAGTTAGTCGTCGCCACCCAATCCCAATGAACTTGTGCCCCCTATAGTATGTAGGTTTTGATGATGTTTTTTGTAAATATATACGCCTGTCTTTGCTATTGTCAGACAGAGCGCTCTCGGAGTTTTGCAGTGTTCTTTGCATGCCCAATTCTAATTGATAAACTCCCATTTACGCTCACCCGCACTCTGTCTTGGCCTTATTCCCATTTTGGGAGAGTCCTTCATTGCCTCTCATTGCGGGGAGGATCGTGCTGGTTGGGGACGCTTGCTTTCACCTTCTACAGGTCTTACATGAGTCCCTCATGTCACAATCGCTTGCTGGCACCATGCGTGAGGCAGTTATAACGGTTTTGCTGAAACTGGGAAACCCTGCAGATCAATGAGTTCCTATTGCCCCCTATCCTTAATTAATACAGATGTAAAGGTGTTTGCGAAGATACTGGCCTCTCGACTGATGCCGGTCATTATCCACTGGGACCAGTCAGGGTTTATCCCGGGTAGGTCCACAGTACTGAACCTGCGCCGCCTCTAATATATTGGCACCGATTGATCCTGAGGTCCAGGCGGTAGCTGCTACACTAGACATTCAAAATGCATTCGTACTCCCCATTATGGCGATTCATGTATGCTGTTATCATCAAAGTGTCGGTTTCGGCCAAGGGTTTCTTGAGGCTTTACATCTCCTTTATACAACGCCAGTGGCCAGGGTCAACACAAATGGGTTACTCTTCTCACATATGAGATAGGCAGAGGCACCTGTCAGGGCTGCCCCTTGTCACCCCTGATATTTGCTATTATTATTGAACCATTGGCAGATTTAATAAGACTTAAACATAGACACAGTGGGATCAGAATGCCAGGCGAACCGCAGATAATTTCCCTTTATGCAGACGATGCGCTGGTATACATCCGGAACTACCGGGAACACTTAAGGCCTATTAAGCAAGACATTCTACACTTCAGAGAGTTATAAGGTCTTTGGGTGTATTGCAACAAATCTGAGCTCTTTGCCGTTACGGACATCACCACCCCACCCGAAGATCTACAGGGATTCAAGTGGGCTCCAGTGACCATACGCAAATTGGGTGCGACAGTTGCAAGGCACAGCCCTACGCTGCACGACTGCAACTAAAATGCGTGTAGGACTCAATTATGGCCTAAACTCACAAGCTGGGCCCATCTCCCCATCACAAGAGCTGGCTCCTCAAAATGACTGTTTTTCCTAAACTCTTGTATCTTTTTTTCCAGGCTGTACTGGATGGCCACACAAGCACAATTCGCGGCCCTCTGGTTTTGGGCGATAACTCACCCCCCGCTCCCACACACTGCTTGAAAGGCACTCAGCGGGGGAAAAGGACCTGCGGTCGCTGGTTCTTCCCGCCAAATTTGCGGACGACTGCGGCTTTGACCCTGTAAGCGCCACAGCGCTGCCTGGCGTAAAATATGGAAGGAGACAGGTGTACATGCCCCATTCCGTGAAGACTTTACCTTTGGAATTGTGTTCCATCCCTACCACGGGTCGGGGCTTGGACGCGACATGGGTTTCACACATTGGAGTCACTGTATCTGGGAGACAACTTCATCTAAACCTCTGATATCCCAGAGCTTATGCACGGTACGTCTTCATAGTGGCTGCAGCATGCGGGCCTGCGCAAGGGATATAAGAAATTATGGAGTTGTTTCCCGGTTAAGCCTGAAAACTATGCTTTGTTGGGGTTTGTCCCTATACATTTAAAACTCACTCAGGTGTATTACATCACAAAGTATGAGCTAAATGGGCAGAATATCTCCAATAAGACGTAACTGACAATCTCTTGTCTGACATGTGCGCACAAAGTGTCATATAATTACTGGTTACAATTGATATAACTCAAACTGCTACACCGGTATCACTACACTACAGATAGGTTGCGCATATTTTCTAATAAGGGGACCAGAGCATTTCCATGTTGTAACTCCACCCATGGTAAATACTTTCATATGCTAAGGGACTGACCTTCTGGAGAGATGTGTGTGGGGTGTTGTCCGAAATGACTGGTAAGATTTTGCCCCCCTACCATTGCTCTGCTTGTTTCATATTTGCAACCCACCATTGGGCAACATGTGCAAATTTGTATGGCTGCCTCCTCCTAGCCAAACGCTGTATTCTTCTGCACTGGACAAGTGTGAGTGCACCCAACAAAGACCATTGGCTGAGGGATGAAGTGTCGGCTAACGATATGAAAGAACAATGGGCAGACATGCAACCACCTGAATAACGCCCAAGAGACATTTGGAACCCACTTAAAATGTACCTTCTGCACAAAACAACAATACCGGAAACAACCTTGTCCCCCAAACCGATGTATCGAACTTCTAGTACGAGAAACATGCAAACCCAATCCCTTTGTACTCATGATCTAGCCTTCTGTGCCTTTTAATACCCACTCGCATGTCTTGCTGAACCGACCTCTGCACTGACTTTGTATTGTTGCCCTGCTGTGTGGTGTCATGTGTTACTAAGTCTTTTAATAAAGAAAGTTGTGAGGGGAAAAAAAAGGACTTGGAATAGGTATATGCAAACTTTTCAATGTGTATTCACATAATTTGTAAAAACCTCTAGACCAAAAATGAATTCTATTATCTACTAGCAGAAGTACCCGTTCTCCGAACGGGTTCTGTAGACAGACATGATGCACTCATCAATTGCTGAAAATGAATGATCCTGTAAGTCGCTGTTCTGCCTCACCCTGGTGTAGTGCAGCTTGTGCAGTGCATTACAGTGCAAATATGTCAGAAACCATGCATCCTAGAGCCTTGAAAAATGGTTTGTGAGGTCCCATAGGGACCTGAGTTTTGTACCGCGTGTCAGGACTGGTTGAGAAACAACATTTATTGTTTCCCATCCCAGTGAACATGGTTTACGGCTTCGTCGGCAGGCAACATCTCGCAAAAATCCTATGGAAACGATGTCAGCTGATGCAGCAAAAATGTGGAAACTTCTGGAATGCTACCATCCTTCACCTTTACATCTCAGGTCCATTAGCCCCTCATACATTTTTTGTTTCGCTTCTTGGTGAACATGGTGTACGGCTTTGTTGGCAGACCACAAACAAATTTGAACTTTTACTGAAATCCAGGGAAAGGGGCGAGGTGTCCAAATGTTTTGGAGCCAGTAATGTCCAGAGGGTCCTAAGGGCTAAATATGCAAAATCTGGTGCAGATTGGTAAAACAGCGTGGAATTGTATAAGGAATAACACTTCGCCAAGCCACAAACTCACCGACAAATGTTGATATAGCAGAATATACTTCATTCAACCACAGTAAATACTTTCTTCAATATTTATTATATTTCAAGTGTGATCTAATATTCTATGTGCGTTTCTGAATAGGTGTTTTCTGAAATCCATGGGTGAATGTGTTAGTTATCTGAGCCACCCAATTTCCTCATTCAAACCAAAACGTGCTGTCTTGTTTTAAAGATTAAACACTGTTTCCATTTGTGAAGCATCTGAGACGCATTGGTGCCTTGTAGAAATAAAAGTAGTGCCCATTCCAGACTATTTTCATCATAATACTCTACAAAAAATGTGTCGCTAAAGGAACTGATTCCTTGCCTCTTCTAGTACAGCTTCTATGCTCTATGATTCGGGTCTCTATCTTGCGAGTAGCCCTTCCGATATAATGCTTTATACATAGATAAGTAATCATATAGACCACCATGGCGGTATTACAATTACTAAATTGTTTTGTTGCCACACCATATTTAAGCAAATGTCAATTTCTGTAGTCCTTGTGGTGAATGGACACGCAGTATGATGAGCCCATGGATAGTGTACTCAAACTTTTGAGAGTTTCAAAGCTTTGTTGATGGATAACTGTCTTGATATATACCCATTTACAAAATTCATTCTCACAAGCATATCCCTAATGCTGTTACTTTTCTTGTATGCAAATAAGGGTTGTTGGTGTTTGTAAAGTCTCCTTTGATGGCAGTGTTCCTTAATTATTTTCTTCACTTTGATTGAAAGGTCTGAAAACGTGATGATGCACACCAATTTGTCTTCCTGTTTTTTTGTTGTTGCTTGTGTCCAATAGTGCCTCCCTGCGATTGTTGATGGCTCTCTTATGTGCTTGCCAAATGATCTTCCCCGGATAACCCTTCATTGTCAACCTTTTGTTAAGTTATCAGCTACATTCTCAAAATGAGACCAATCCATGCTATTCTTTCTTAATCAGATGTACTGACTAAAAGGTACATTTTCCCAGAGACTTTGGACAGAAGCAGGAAATTCAAAAGCAAATCGCTCGCAGTGAGCTTCGAATACCGTTTGATTTTCAGACAGCCCAATTCCACATAAATCACAAAATAAAGGAACACTACTTACTGATCGCTCACAATGTGCGTGCATCTCAGTTTTACATCTTTCATTAAGCCAACCAATAAAACGTTCGGCTGGCTCTCGTGAACTCTCCCAGATAATTAATAAATTGTTGATGTAACATTTCATAACCGGATGTGTCATTTATATTGATTGTCTATTGGGTGCAGGTAATCTTCCTCAAAATGTTCACTGTCAAGATTTGCTAAGTTAGTGGCTATATTTGAACCCATAGTGTGACTATTTGTTGAAGCCTTGAAAAAGAAAAGGTTTTGTGTTAGTGTCATATATTTACATCAAATCAGGAACTCTTTCCTGTTACTTTCCATTGCTGAGAAATAGTTCTACAGATGTCATTTTACTATCTCAATGGCTGTTGCCTGAGGTATTCTAGTGTTAAGGGATTCAATGCCAAGACCAATTACCACGTTTTGTCAGGATTAAATTCCAGTCCTTTCACCATATTAATTATAAGCATAGTGTGTCTTTTGTGAATGATTTCATGGCTGCGATATGTTGTCTCAAAAATAATCTGCATATGGACCGCCAGGGGGCACGGAGCATGTCGGACGGGTGAGGCTCGCGCTCTGCCAGCACCGCAGGGCCTAGTGCGCCTTTACAATCCCCGGCCGGGAGTATAGAGCAGAGCCGAAGGAGACAACGCGCCGGCGTGGGCTGCCCCTTTTCCCGAGCGGGCCTGGAGACCCACCCCCACACAGACTCTGAGCGAAGGTTCAGGGGAGAGCTGCCGGAGAGACGCCTGCAGCCGAGCGTGATACGCACCCAGGACACGGGAGGCATTTCGCGCCTCAGCGCTGTGGGCCCCCAGAGGACCGCAGAGAAGCCAGAGGTTCAGAGGTCACCCACCGCACCCACAGAACAAACACAGAAGCCAGGAGGTGGGGGCAGCATCCCAACGCACATGACCCTGAGCGGGGGGCACCGTTGTGCAGACACAGCCAGGACCAGGTGCCGTACGGCACAGAGAGCAGGGGGGAACCCTGCCCGGACCCCCAACTGGGAGCAGCGCTCGGAGCAGGAGCAGGGAGGTGAGCGCCCCGCAGGAATCCTAGCGCCCCTCACCCGAGCTTTGACAGGGGACCCCCAACCTACCTCCAGAACTGGAGGGCCCGAGCTGCAACCCGCACATGGAGGACTCTACATAAGAGGGGCCTGTGCCCGGAGTGTCAGCTCCGCGAGCACGTAAGGACACACACCAGGCCCCGGCAGCCACACAGCGGAGCCCGACCCGAGACAGCAACCAGGGAGAGGTGAGGAGACCGTGGGGGGGAAGTGAGTCAGTGGGGATGCAGGGGCGAGAGTCCCCTCCCACCCACCCAACCCGACCCCTCCAGGGCCATAATACAGAAATCCACCTACCCAGGAAGAGGGACGAAGCAGTCTCTCCCACGTGACAAGCCCCACGCCTGCCCCGGTCCTGACAGTAGAGACCCACCTTGAGAGGAAGGCCACCTCACCTAGAACTGGAACTTCCACAGAGCCCTGGGCCAACACGAGGGCCCCCAATAAAGAATGGGGGCACTCCTGAGGTGAAAAGGAGCTAGAACCGCCGAAGAGAACATAGGGATACAGTCAGGAGAGTCCTGATAGCGGCACCACACAGAGGAGCAGCCAGAGAGCAACATCCCAGAGCAGGCCACATCCATCAGGGCAATCCTCTCACTCCAACGCTTCTGTAGGTCACCCATAGCCTAGAGCGAGGTCCACGGAGCCACAATGCCCACAGGTAGTGACCCCCCTTCCGCAGCGCTTACTAAAGATGATCTCAAGGACATTCTTCAGGAGATCAAAGCAATCCGCACGGATATACAGGCCTCAATAGTGGATCTCAGGGGGAGAGTGGATACCTTGGAAGAAAAAAATGGAGGGAATGGAAAACCACCTCCAGACAGATCTGCTGGACATGAAATACGAGGCGAGGCTAACGGACCTACAAATGAGGGAAATGGACATAATCCTGAAGATGGATGACCTTGAAAATAGGGAACGCCAAAATAATCTGCGCATTATGGGTGTGACCCAGCAAAGAGGGGAGACAGCGGCGGATGTGGGGAGGAAGGTCCAAGATCTAATAAACCAACTCTTCACACAAGAGAGGGGCAAGGAAGTCCAGCTAGAAAGAGCACATCGGGGTTGAAGTGGTGGAGGGGGAAGCCCTAGGACCATCGTGGTGCGGTTCCTCCGCTACAGAGAGAAAACGGAGAAGGCAAAAAGGCTGGGGAGCTTTATCTTTGAAGGGGATACAATCAGGATCTACCAAGATCTTTCCACCCTCACTCGCAGAAGAGAGTGCCGTCCGCTTACCCAGTGGCTCACAAGCCAGGACATAAGATATAGGTGGTCGTTTCCATTTGCCCTCTCCTTTGAACAGGCCGGCGTGGACTACAGAGTGACTAATGGCAAGGAGGCCTTGCAAGTGCTGCAGGTGCTTATGGGAGACGTCCCGATGGAAGGAAACGAGGAGGGTACACAAGCATCACCAGAAACCAGGAGAGAACCGGAGGGCCCCTGGTCCACGAAGAAGATGACAAAGGGCAGAAGAAAATTCAGGAAACCAAACACCCCAACGATGAACGGAGATGACTAGGTGAACAGAGACACCCCAACAAGGTGTGCAAAGGTAATAGTCACAGGGGACACAGAATTAACCAAGCGAGCTGCGGTGGATGGTCATACATTCACCCTGGTGGCTTGCCCGTTGGCAGGCCTCGTGAACAGGGGAGGGAGGAGGAGGGAGTTGGGGTAAGGGGTTCTCGGGCTCAGCATGGATCCAGCTTCAAAAAGGGCCAGTGCAGCTCACACAGGATCGGGAGAGCAAAGAACACAAGCGAAGACCCAATGGCAGCCAATGAGAGGAAGGGCCAGGTCGAGACACTCAGGACGGGCGATGGGCTCTCTTAACGTTAAGGGGATTAATTCCCCAGCAAAGCGCTACCTTTTGGGGAGGGAAATAAAGAATGCGGGAGTAGATGTCCTCTTTTTGCAAGAAACCAGAACAGTGAAGGGGGAGGAGGGCGCCATCCCAGGAGCACATGTGGGCCAGACCTTCTGAGAATCCGGCCACAACAAGAGAGGGGGAGTAGGTATCATATTACACAGGAACCAAAAGCTCACAGAGGTAACGCGGTGGGGAAGGAGGATGGGAGAGCTATGGGGGTATCGGGGGTACTTGCATAACTCCAGAGTCACCTTAGCAGCCATATACTGCCCCAACGTGGGTCAGATGGAATTCATTCAAGAAGCCATGGGAGAGGTGATGGCCAAAGCGCAGGGGCTCCGACTCCTGGGTGGGGATTTCAACATGTGGGCAGATCGGGAGTTGGACCACAGTGGGAAGACCATCCCACCAGGCAGTAGAGGGGGACGACCGCATGGGGGGTTCCGGGATCTGATGTGGGAGCACGGGTTAGTCGACACATGGAGGGAGCTACACCCAATCAGAAAAGGATATACTTTCTACTCTGCAGTCCATGGCACTAGGACAAGAATAGATTATCTATTCACGGGGCACCAGCACATGAGCAGGGTAGACGCTTGTGAGGTCCGCCTGGTCAGTTGGGCGGACCACGACCTGGTCTGGTCAGACATTAGCATATCAGGCCTGAAACCCAGGGAATCCCTATGGAAATGTAATGACTTCCTTCTTAGGTATGTGGTTTTTAAGGAGGAGATGATGGCGGCAATCAGAGAATATTTCGAACTTAATGACACAGGAAAAGTTAACCGGGAGATAGTATGGGAGGTGGCGAAGGCTACCTGGAGGGGCAGGCTGATTAGGGAAGGGGCATCCAAAAAGAGGGTCAGGACCCTCCTGGCTCACAAATTAAGGTCAGAGATGCTCCTACTTGAGAGGTTGGAAGGGAAAGGGGAGGAAGAGAAGGAGCGAGACCTGAGCAATGCAAGAGAGAAGAGACAAGAACTGAGGGAATTGGAGATGAGCAAAATCGTAGCGGGAATTCAACATTGGCGTCAAAGATATTACCAAAAAGGCGACAAGGCCAACGCCACGCTGGCAGCTAAACTTCGAGGTCAGCTGGCGGACAGATGGGTGGCAAGAATTGCAAGTGGGGATGAGGGGGAAAGATCTGACCCGGAAGGCATAGCGGAGAAATTTGCTGTTTTCTACGAGACCTTGTACGGGAGGGAAGGGGAGGCTGAGCAGGAAGCACTAGAGGCATACCTCAATGGGGTCATCCTCCCGTCCTCAGAATTCCAGAGGCGTCTGCCCTGGACGCCCAGATAACAGAGGAGGAGGTACTTAGGGCAATATCGGGTCTGAAGCAGGGCACCAGGGGAGGATGGGTTTACCGCAGGCTTCTACAAGGCCTTCTCGGGCCAACTGGCAGGGTTCCTAGCAGGACTCTTCTCCAATATTATGACGACGGGGAGGGCCCCCCCCACCATCCTTTGGCGAAGCATTAATCACGGTGATCCCAAAGGAGAGGAAGGACCCGGCAGACTGCCGGTCCTACAGACCAATCTCTCTCCTGAACGTGGATGCTAAGTTATTCACTAGGATCATTTCCACGAGGCTGGACAGCCATATGCTGGCGCTTATCCACTGACCAGGTGGGTTTTATACAAGGGAGACAGGGGGCAGACACTCTTCAAAAAACTCTGCACCTCATGAGGGAGGCAGCGCCGAGGGGGGATAACCCGGTCCTGGTGGCCATCGACGCTGAGAAGGCGTTCGACCGGTGGACTGGGGGTTTCTACATGGTGTGCTCAAAAAGCTGGGTCTGGGAGAGGGGATCCGGCAAGCCATTAAGGCCCTATACACTACCCCACCCCATCAGCTAGAGTCACGGTGAACGGGCACTTGTCACGCATCTTTAGCCTTCAAAGAGGGACCAGGCAGGGCTGCCCCATCTCCCGGCTCCTGTTTGCCATGACTATGGAGATACTCGCAGAATACCTTAGAGGTTCTTCGATGGTACAGGGTATTGATGTAGGAGACCGCACCTTTAAGCTTGGCCTTCATGCAGACGACATTCATTCTGCTACATCTGAGGGAGCCCTCTAGGTCAGTCCCAGCCACCTTGCAGGTGATTTAACAGTTTGGAAGCTTCTCAGGCTTCAGGGTAAATATAGGCAAATCAATGATCTTTCCCTTCATACCAGATACAGAGAGGAATCTGGAGGAACTACCCCCCCCCACACCCCCTGGGCCTCCAGATCTGCATGGAAGGGATAAAATACCTGGGGATCAAAATCGTTAGACCCAATGAAGATCTGAGTCAGGCTAACTACCCCCCATTGTTTGACAAATTATTCAGGGACATGGAGGGCTGGGGGAAGGGGCAAATATCCTGGATGGGAAGGATAAACACCATAAAGATGAACCTCCTCCCCAGGGTGCTATATGTCTTTCAGATGCTCCCACTCAAGGCTCCAGAACCATACCTCATAGAAGCCAAAAAGCACATATTGAAATGTATATGGCAGGGCCAAAGACCTAGAATAGAATATAAGACCCTTACCCTCCCCAAAGAAAGAGGCGGGGTTGCTCTCCCAGATTTGCAGACCTACCACAGAGCGGCCCAACTTAGGGCGCTGCCCCCCACCTTAGAGAAGACCCTAATAAACAATGGGTCTACCTCAAAAACTTACCTGCGCCCAGTCACAGTAGGGGAATGGTTATGGGTTCCATTGAAAAAGCTCCCAAAAAGAATTAAATTAAGGACCACCCAATACTAGGCACAATGTTGAAAGCGCTAACAGGGAAGGGTAATAGAGAAAAATTACCACATGACCCTCACCACTGAGCCACATCTGGTCCACGCCAGTGTTAGAAGAAATCCCGGGCCATGAACATTACCAACCCTGGGTCGAGGCTAGACTCTGTAGGGTCGGCCAGCTGGTGAGCGAGGACACATTCATAAGTATCCAGGAGCTCAAGGAGGCACTGAGAATTGGCACGCTCTCCCTGCTCTTATATCTATGGCTGAAGGGAGTCTTAATGAAGCCAAAACTAAAGTCATCTATACAAAGAAAGCTCACCCGTCGAAAGAAATCCTAGACACCCACATGGAAATGAAAGGACTCGTATCCCTCCTTTATGGAGCGCTCATGACCCCCCGGGAGGGAACAACGAAAAGCCTTAGAAGAAAATGGGAGAGGGACTTGGATTGTGGAATTGGAGATAGTCTCTGGGGGCGACTCTGTAGCAGGGCATTTATTAAGACATCGATCTCTTGCCAATATAAGACGCACGCCATTAAACTCCTCCACAAGTGGCAGTACGACCCAATCACACTCTCCAGGATGTTCCCAGACGATGTCCCGGTGTGTTGGCACGGTTGTGGGGAAGAAGCCAATTATTGGCACATGTGGTGGACATGCAAAAACGTCAGAGCCTACTGGACAGAAGTGCTGAGCTGGCTTAAGGAGGCGGGAGAGAGGGTTTACCCGCAAGACCCAATCCTGTTAATATTCGGGCTGCAGCAAAAGGATGAACACTGGGAAAAGCTCTCAGACTTGACACACACTCTACTATTGGCAGCTAGAACGAGGAGAGAATGGGTGGCAGGGCCAAGGACATCTACTTTATTTATTTATATTTATTTATTTTAATTCTTGTAATGCGCCAATGCTTTATGGAAAGACTTGCGCAGCGATACAGGGCTCAAGTGCACAGATAGAGACCGATTGGCTACAGTTAATGGAGGCGTTTGTCAACACTAAGGACACTACCTGAAGATCCCACGGGCCCTCGACCTGGCCCAAAATCTGCCCAAGTTCAGAACACATTGCCCTGGAATCAGGGGAGTCGGCCTGCCACCGACTAACTTCAACCCGGTTGGAACTGCCCAAAGAGGTTTCATTATGGACAAGCGGATACTGTGTCCCAAGACAATGGGTTTGGGGGGGAGAGCGGAGGAGGGCAGAATAAAGCATGGAACTAGGGCTTCCTTTTGGTGTTCATGTGGGCATGTGCCCAAAGTTGTTGTTTTGAACAAGCTCTTTGTTGTATTTGAAAATCAATAAAATTGAAAAAAAATAATAATAATCTGCATATTGAGATAAAGGCGCAAGTAGAGAATTAATCCCAGAGCTGATTGGTCGCCCTGGAGAATGTGTTAAATTCTTGTGTATTTAAGGCAGGATATAAAAAAATCAATGTCCTGGTATGTGATGTTGTGAGAAAGACTGCATCCGGTCTTAAAATTGTCCCCAATTACTCTTCTCTACTTATCCTTTCACTGATGTTATTTTGGATATGGATTGTTGGATCTTCCTTGAGATTTATGTGACTCCTATTTGCTAACTGCCTTAAACATTCAGAACTGTACTCTGGGATATTCATGTTAACTATAGCTCTGCCGTTATGTGCTGGTATTATTGTTCTTGCATACTTGTTTCCTAATGCTAGATTTTCAACTCTGTTGAGAAATTCTGGTTTACTGTTCTGCTCAATGTTGGTTGCTCAATCAATTTTATTGATTTTATACATAGGCCTGTTACCTTATCTGACTCATACGTTGCTTCATTAGAAATAAATCCTCAAGTGTGATCTTCTTAATGAATTATTCAAATGAATTCCTAAATGTAAAAGGTAATTTCGTGCACTATTCCTTTTGCCAAGAACGGTCTCTCAAAATGTGTGACCATGTTGTCTGATAGGTTTACTACCAATGTTGAACACTTCTGGTTATCCGTTGTTGGTAGCGTGGAAATCAGAAGGTGGGGAGATCAAAAATGCAGGAGAAGGTGGCAAGACTCAAGCAAGTGAAGTAGGTGATAACATCAGGGGCAGAGGCGACACATAGGATGTAACATCAGGTGACAAGAATAAGGACTCCAGAAAGTCAACCAGATCATTCAAAGAAGAAGGAATCAGGAAATTTTAAAGACCACAACTCCCAGGAAGAGGTGAGAATAACCCCTTTGAAATAGTCATGGCCGAGGTGAACAATCCAGAAGCCTGGAATGGCCAATAACCCAGAGAAACTGGAGAGTCCTTTGAGCTATCGATCAGGGCATAGTGACCCAGATATCAAAGAGATGATCCATTCTGACCTATTTTGTTTGAGAAATTCAATTTTCCATCTTTATTTGGTCGCTTCTTGTAAATCAACTCTGGCATATGGCTTTGGCATCCCACACAACTCTGTGACGATACAAACATATATGGAAATGAGCAAGAGAGAAAGGTGGGTCAGAAAGCATTGGTGTGAAGAAGAGGAAGAAACCGAGAAAAGACAATGTAACATCAGAAGAAAGAAAGAAAGAAAATAAGAGGTGACCCAGAGAGGGTCACAAGAATAGTCACAGAGGGCAAGAGTGTGTTGCCCTCAGAACCTTTAGTGGTATTAGGGGACGAAGATCAAGAAGAGCGTTAGTAATTTAAGGGATGTTGCCCTCAATTTGTAACTCATTTTTTGTCTTTGCCACGGGTTGTCATAGCCCGCAACTGGAAAACCCCATAAGCCCCAGACAAAAGAACAAAAGAGAATGGTGGGCAAAAATATGGTTTGCAGTGGCGATGGGTAAAATTGAGGCTGCTTACAGGGCTTAGATGCCAAAATACTATTAACTTTGTTAGCCATTTGTGACCAATGTTAGGAACTCGAGAACCAGTGCAGTATTTGTATATTTTTGCTTTTATACAGTGTTCCTTGGCGATTTGTGAGCAATGTTTAGTGATTCTTGGAAAAGGTTTTGTAAGAACGTAGGACGGTCAAAGATGATAATGTTTATTGCTGCGTTATGTTCTCATGTTATTACCATCAATAAAATGGGACTGATGAAAAAAAAAAAACTAAGTCGTTGAGCAAGGGAAAAATGAAGGTTGCAGGCAAACTGCTTTTGTTTCTATATAATAGGAACTTTGACATGCACCGGTCTCTCAAATGTCCTCAAGATAAGAAGAGACGTCAAAGATGGGGCAAGACACCATGGAAATGCAGTAGAGCCACAGTAGAGTAGGACTTTAGTGCCAGCCCAAGCTACGAGCTCACACAAAGCTCCCCTATTTACTGTTTTATATTTAAATTAGAAATACATACTTCACACCGTATTTTTCATTATAATGCTGCCTTTTGCCGCAATTGCATAGAGCACTGGGCATGGCTCTACAGATGTTTTGGAATACAACTTCCATGATGCTTCACCACTGAGTAGCTGGCTAGACTAAGGGTTATGGAATGTGACGTTTTGTGGGACAAATAATGAGTAAACCATGGCTTAGGATATTGACAGTTATTTAAACAATGCACCAACAACATTAGAATTATTTATTTGAAGGTACTGCCCTAACTGTCGCAGGCGATGGCATGGAGTAAAAAGTAATCCTTTTGTCCAATTAGATTTTAGGCTGAAACCAGAAAGCCAATTCAATAGGCGCATATTTATTCATTACACATGTTAATGTCTTTCTTTCCACAAGCCTGGATGAGAAGATATTAATATTGAAGGTTTCCCCCTCGGAGCCAGTGCACACATGGTGGGGGACGTCATTAGTTCGGACAAGCAGATCTGCGTGGCTTAATACCAAAATGACTTCCTTGGCCTGCGAGTCTCCACGATGCCCATCTTTTCCATGATTTCTTCTTCAAAAGTCTTCAATGATGGTTCGTATGTCTTTTCCAAAGTGTTGTCCACAGATGTATCTTTGGGACCATCTTAAAGAAAATAGTAAAAACACTTGAGAAATCCTTAACTTCACAACAAACGGCAGGAATTTAAATCACAAAGCAAATTGTAAATTATGTACCCATGATTATTTTTCCTCAGTTGCATTTCCTTGTCTTGCAAATATGTTTGCGCATGTAATACATCTTGTCTCGTAATGTTGAAACTTTGCATCAGTGGGCTGATATTTGGCACAATATTTGCACCAGGCAAAAGTGCAGTGATACAATATATATTTGCAAGAAGGCCAAAATGTGCCCCATGGAAAACCCTGTGTAATTTTGCACTTTCACTGGTGCAAGTCTTCTGAACATGACAGAGTACACATTCCTGGAGCTCAATGGTGAGAAATTGACCTTTAGGTTGTCAAGCAAGAAAACAGACGAGAATGCATTTCATGTATCTAAGTGGCAATTATTTGCATATGTTATGTTATAACATTTGTATAGTGCCAAAAGCTCTAAAGGCGTCCAGGCGTTCACATAAAGACAAAAGGAGAGGGAGAAAATTATAGCGGATGTTTACATAAACAGTGTCGTTTTCAGTAATTTTCTGAAAGCTAAGCGATTCATTTCTTCTCCGAGTGTTTGGGGCAGATCATTCCATGCATATGCAACCAGAACTGGAAAGGAGCGACCATTTCCCCGTGCTCTCTTGACCCTTGTCACTTTCAGAAAACGAGCCGAGGTGGATCAAAGGTTTCTAGTAGATTTGTGTATGGAGATTATTTCCTTCAGATAACTAGGTGCAGATCCATAGATGGACTTATGACATAAGGTCCATAGTTTGAAGGAAATCCCAGCTGATATAGGCAGCCAGTGCAGTTCCTTCCTAGCAGAAGTGGTTGGTTCATTTCATGCCATTGACCATGCGGATAGCCGCACTTTGGATTTTTTGCAATCTAGATATATCTTCCTTACTGCCACCACCCAATAAGGCATTGCAGTAATCCACACGTGGAAGAATGACGGTCCTGACCAATTTTGCCCGATTGTCTTTAGAAATTTCCGGGGCCACCTGCCTTAGCACTCTCAAGTAATATTGAGTATTTTTCACAATAGCATCTACTTGGGCGCCCGCGTTCACGGTGGTTTCCAGATACGAGCTTAAGGTCTTTACCTTATTGACTACCGCTATCTGGCTGCTCTCCACCAAAAAACGAGAAAAGGTGGGGGCTAGATTCTCCCTGGATTTCTTGGACCCGTATATCAATAATTCTGTTTTTCCAGCTTTTAGACACAGCCAGTTTGTGGTCATCCAGTTTTGTATGACTTCATAGACTTCACTGAGCTTGTTTTGGTCCTCCTGGCAATTTCCTGACACCACCAGGGACAACTGAAAATCGTTGGCGTAATTCGTGAAGAAGCCCAGTCTTTCCAGTTCTCTGCATAAGGGTACTATATAGATGTTAAAAAGTAGAGGGGATAAACACGCCCCCTGGGGGACACCACACATGATGGTCTCCACCTCAGAAGCGGAGTCTCCCCAATACACCCTAGCTCTTCTCTCTTCCAAAAAAGACTTGACCCAGTTTATCGCCTCATCAGCAAGCCCCCTGGTGTCTCGCAACCGCTTCAATAGGATCCCGTAATCTAGCAGACCAAAAGCTGCCGACAAATACAGTAATATCAGAAGCCCTGATCTACTTTTTTCCCACTATGGTCAGCATGTAGGTCTGGAGATCCACCAGGGCACTCTCCGTGCCGTGAAAACAGTGGAAGCCGGATTGCCTTCCATGCAACCGACCAGAATTTTCCATATAAAGTTGAAGGTGGGTTGTAGCCACCTTGTTAATCAGTTTTTAAAAAAACAAGGCATTGGTAATGGGTCCGATATGTGTGGCATCCTTAGAATCAAGACCTGCCTTCTTCAGTAAGGGTGTCACAGTCACAGCTTTAATGACTTGCAGGACAATACAATGATTAAAAGAAGCATTTATGAATCTACATAAAAACGGAGCAAAGATATCCTGGTGACCCAGAATTATCTTTGACGGGATAAGGTGCCCTGGACAGCTAGTAGGATTCATAGCTCATGATATTAATGGATTCTGCAACTGATCTCTCAGGGAATTGAAAACCAATTGGCGATGATTCTGGATTAGGGTCTTTATCTCTAAATGACAAGGAGTCAGTCACATAGCGAGTGTCAACACTTCCTACAGTGACGGCGCCTGTATCTAATTTCTGACCCTCTAACTCATTTCTAACTTTGTTTTGAGCACATAGCAATTTGTTAGAAACAGCTTTCTGAGTTCTTGTGCAATGATCCTGGGTAGGGGTAATATTATGGTTTAATACATTTGGTTTCTCCCATGACCTGAAAAGACAGAAGAGTTCCTTTGTTTCATTTCCTGCCATTTCAATCCGGTTGTTATAGTAGGGCAACTTGGCATATCTTGAATACACATTTTTTAAAACCTTTTTCTCTGCGTCAGTCTTCTGAGCTGATGGATTAGTCAGTCTGATCAAATATTGAACTGGTTGACTCATAGAATATGGCTTGTTGATGAAGCCTGCATGGTTTTAATCATATATATGATATGACATTTATAACGCGCCTATACACAAGTGTTTCAAGGCACGATGAGGCAAGGGAGGGGAAACAGGGAAAACAGAGATAGTGATCCTACTAGGCCAGGTGACATTGAGATCGTTCAAGTGCAGGGGAGGGGGAAGGGGAAAAGTGCAGGGGGAAATGGAGGGGGAGGGGGCAGTGCAGTACATAAGATAACAGTAAAATAAATAAAGACCATAATAATAAATAAAAGTGCGGCCAGCTGGTGGCAAGTGCAGGGATCAGGTGTCAAGTGCTAGTAGGGGCTGTAAGAATACAGAAACAGTACCCAAATGTAAGGGTTGCTAGGGGCTCAGAGCAGGTGTGCAACTGGTGGGGAGGGGACCTGGGCCCGAGTTCAGAGGGTAGCCAAGTAACCAGTGCAGTTTCAGATTCAGCCAGGAGATCAGCAGGGGAGAAGAGGAGAGAAAGCAGAAGCAAAGAGGAAGGTCTTGAGGTGCTTCTGGAACCGGAGATGGTTCTGCTCAAGTTTCAGTGAGACAGGGAGGCTGTTCCAGAGAAAGGCCCCAGCAGAAGAGAGAGAGCTACCACCAACTCGCTGCTGGGAGAAGCGGCTAACCCTGAGGGAGTTGGAGGCGGATGAGCGAAGAGCTCGAGAAGGAAGACATTTAAGAAGAGAGAGTTGCAGGTATTGAGGCCCCAGAAGTCCTTGTGGACAATGCAGAGGGTTTTGAACTTAATCCTCGAGGCCACTGGGAGCCAGAGCAGAGATTTCAGACCCGGAGAGATACGATCCCTGGGCTTGAGGCCAAGGAGTCTTGCAGTCCTGTTTTTGATGAGTTTCAGAGGGCGGAGAGTAGAGGTAGGCAAATTTAGAAAGAGGCTGTTGCAGTAGTCCAGCCTATAGAGAACGAGAGCTCTGGAGACAGTGAGCTTCTGGGGAAAAGAAGAATACCTCAGGGGAGGTGCAGCAGATAGTGTGACTTCTTAGAGACGTTGGATATGAGGAGAGAAGAAAAGGGTGTAGACTAAGAGGACCCCGAGGTTTTTAGCCTTACAGGTGGGAGCAGGAAGAGGGCCAAGAGAGGCTGGCCAGAGAGTGACAGGAAAGGAGGGAGCAGGTGTGCCGATGAGGAGAATCTCTGCCTTACTGGCATTAAGGCAGAGATCATTGGCGGCACACCACTCCTGGATGGCGGACAGACAGTTGGAAATGAGGGAAGGAGAAGAGGTGGCAGAAGGGAGCCTGAAAATGAGTTGAGTGTCATCGGTATATCACTGGAAGTTGGGGCAGAGAGCAGCAATGCAGTGGGCAAGAAGTGCCAGGTACTGGTTGATACATAGGTAACCCATTCCTTTTTAAATTAACAATTTACAACATTTAAATACAAGACATAAAACCATTACAACAATCATGAACGTAGGTAAGAGAAAACACAAAAACATTTAAATAACTCCCTTCCCCTGCTCCCCAATACGTACCCCATCTTAACTTTGCTACCCTGCCAGACACATACAAACTCACAAACTGTGTAAATGGAATAGTGTAGAAGTTACTCGCTATGGTGACCTTTGCAACCATATACCTTTAGCCATTCACTGCCCCTCATTTCTGTGCATGGTTAGGAGATTTTTTTAGGTCCTGGCCTTCAGTTTCCCGTCCCTTTATTTTATCTCTGGCTAAAAGTATTATACATGAGAGCAGAGAGCTGGGCAGAAGAGGGAGGAGCCTGTAAGAGGGGGTTAGTAAGTTAGGGCTGACCGACAAGGATTTGGTCTTTAACTTGTACATACTTGTCCCATATCATATCACAGACTCTCAGGTATGGAGAACCCTAGAGGGGCTGCCAGCTTATTGAATGCACATGTAAAACAGAACAATTTGATCGATTAGAGCATCGGGCTAAGAGATGAAATCTAAAGCATACTGCTGGTATTAATCATATGGCATGGTCAATGTGGCCACATTGCACATCACATGAATAGTCAAGTGCTTTTCATAAGCTATTGAAGCTGCCTTGGTCCTTATGGTTTGTGTATGGAAATCCCTGACATTTAAATGAGGTATACATTTTCAGGACAGTTATTCTTGTAGAACAATGTATAAGGCTCCATGACAAAGAGAAAACCTTTTGTCGGCTCGCTCAGCAAGCATAAATGACACCACCACCTGACCCTGTTAAGGCATAGGATTCTGCCTCTGAGAGGCACAGGAGATTCCCCAGCAGACTCTAAGAAGCCAGACACTTAAATCTTGGGACGTATATGTATTGCAACACTTGACTATCACTTTGGTGTTGGGTTGGATGGAGGAGCATAAAAACGAATCCAACCACTGCAACCAAAACACACACTTCCAAGAGGAAAAATTCCAGAACTTTCCATTCTTGCACTTTGGCCATCTGATACTCTCGATGTTCTCGCCCCCGTCATGTGGATCTGCTTGAAGCCCAAAGCCAAGTATGACTCAGACCTTGTCACCCTTAAACGCAAGGGCAGGGTGGCTGAGAGGAAAGGGCGTGCTTCCGGTACATCTTCTGACAAATTGGCCTGCCGCCTGCTCCAAAGGAAATACCGGCTCTCTGTCTGCACCAAGAAGAGAGCCCACATCCAAGCCTGCGTCTCTGCGGCGTCTAACAACTCGGCCAAACTCTTAAAGATTGCAAGGAGCTGGCCAATCCTGCTGCAGTCTCTACTTCTCCTGTCCCTTCCCAGGCCCTCTGCATGGCCCTGGCGTCTCATTTCATCTCTAAAACTCAGGACATCCTGTCCTCTCTCTCTTCCTCTCCCCCTCCTCCCTCTACTCCCTGCTCTTCCTCTGGCCCTTCTTTGGCCACCTCTCCTGCCTCCTTCTCTGCCTTTCCCCTGTTCTCCACAGACAAGGTTTCTAGACAAGTCCGACCTATGAAAGTCTTGTCAAAACAGGTTCACCCCTGTTCCTCCAAAACCATCAAGGACCACATGGACACCCTAGCTCCTGCTTTGGCTTACTTCTGCAACCACTGCTTCGCCACTGGAGTCTTCCCTTCTCCCTGAAGCACTCCCCTGTGCACCCTTTTTTTAAGAAACCCTCTGCCGACCCGCCCAGCTAACTATCGGACAATCTCATCACTCCTTTCCTGGGCAAACTTCTGGAAAAGCTGGCCATCTCCCAGCTTAATCTTCACACTGAATCTGTTGCTTGTCTCCATGACCATCAGGCTGGCTTCAGAGCTGCCAGAAGCACAGAAACCGCTCTCCTGAACATCTGTGAAGACCTGCTCTCCAACCTTGATTCCAACACCCCCTATGTCCTCATCTTACTTGATCTCACTTCTGCCTTTGACATGGTCAACCATGCCATCCTGCTCAACCGTCTCCATGATAACCTGGGTATCACCGATCAGGCCCTGGCTTGGCTGACATCCTTCCTCTCTGATCGACCCTCCCAGGTCCAACTGGGGTCCTTCCTCTCCTCTGTCTCTATCGCTACCTGTGGTGTTCCCCAGGGGTCTAACATCTCTCCCTGGCTGTTCAACCAATACCTGGCACTTCTTGCCGACCGCATTGCTGCTCTCTGCCCCTAATTTCAGTGCTATGCAGATGACACTTAACTCATTTTCAGGCTCCCTTCCGCCACCTCTTCTCCTCTCATCTCATCTCTGTCTGTCTGCTATCCAGGAGTGGTGTGCCGCCAATGATCTCTGCCTTAATGCCAGTAAGACCGAGATTCTCCTCATCGGCACACCTGCTCCCTCCTTTCCTGTCACTCTCTGGCCAGCCTCTCTTGGCCTCTTCCTGCTCCCACCAAAACAAAAGCTGCTGCCACACGGATACTAGGGTGGTTAGTAATTCAAAACTGTATTGTATCAGCCAGCGATTTCAACAATGAGTGAATCAAACCGAAATGATTGTGTGCCAACAAACACAGACCACTTTAGTATATTCAAAAAGCGTAAGAAATTGTTTTACTAAAAATTCAGCATGGAAACAATGACATTCATTGCATCATTACATGTAATAACCAAAGCAACATATCCAATACATTGTATATACCTTAAATGTTAGGTATATGCCTATAATGTAAGGCCAAGAATAAAGTAAAGTGGTGTTAAGATAAATAGTGGTTGATGAAAGAGACCCAGTGCTGAGAAAACGTGCAAGACCAAGGCTGGTCAGCAAGAATATGTGGAGTGAAAATGACAGTTAAGACTATTTAGTAGGAAGTCCATCAGTTACTAGTTACTTTGAACTTAATTCCACAACAGAGTGTTGAAATTTGAGTGGTCATACTCAGGCAGTATCACAACTCGAAGGGCAGTATTCCTAAATACTGGCTTTTGAAGACGCAGTTGTGTCTGAATTCACAAAGTGAGTGAATAGCTCCTGTCAGTTAAGGGGTGGAAACCCCCCACAATAGTTTATGGCAACTATACACAGGCATTAATCAGACACCTTGATACTTTTTTTCCATTCTACACATTTGAATAATGTCTGAAAAGCTGCTGCTAAGTTTAAGCAGTGCCCTTCCTTATTCTGCTGTGGTTTAATGTGGTTTCATCAGCTTTGGAAGTGTAAAACAAAAGGGTCTGCCGGCGTGACCAGGGATGGATAGAGTTGAAGGAAAGAGGCTTTCCAGTAGTATAAGGATCGGTTAAACAGGAGGGACCACAAGGAGACCCTTGGTTGTGCCGTGTTTCGGCGGCAGAGAGTTGGTAAGGCCGCCTTCCTCAGGGCATGACTGGAAGACGCTGTTGGATATGCATACAAATAAATTATAGTTACAGGGTTGTGTGTGTAAGAGCAACAAGATGAATAAAGTCAGAGGGAAGCTGTTCAGGGAAGAAATTCAATTGGCATGGGTCAGAAATGCTCATGGTAAAGAAGAAAGCTCACCATGGATTTCTGAAATACCCTTTCTTCAGTTTTGGACCCCATTGCAAGAGCTCCGCCTGTGCTATCCGGCCCCACCGAGCATCACAGGGCTCTTGGCCATTCAACCAGAACCTGTATTCTGCTGGGTAGCTATCGCGAGCTACCGTCCTATTGGGAGAGGGGGGCTAGGGGGAAGGCACAGAGACAAATGCACAAAGTCAGAGAGAGGCCCTGTGTGCCCAAACGGGGTTAAAACAGGGTTGAATTTCAGATAAGGGATTGGACACGTAAAGCTTACCCAGCTTAGTGCCCCGTTGTGTCACAGTAAAGAAAGTTGGGCAACAGCTGTGGTGCGATGCTTGTCCGCGTTGTAGTAGCAAGCGGGAACTTGTCTTCAAAGGCGGTATGACGCCAAGACTGGGACCGGCATAGACAAGAGAAGGGGGAAAAGAACACACACAGTGTCATGGGTTAAGGACCATGTGTGCTAGTATTTAATAACTTGAGCAAAGCTGCATAGCATTGCGGCATCGATAGGGGATGACGTGTGGCACCTACCTGGTGGTCGTTCACATGTCGTCACAAGTCCAAGATGTGAAAGCTGGAAAAAAAGGAAAGCCGCATTCTGGTCATGCTTTTCGGAACCTATTGAGTCACCCGCTCGATTGTGCGCGGAATATGAATATATGAAAACGGGCCGCCGTGAAGTGCAGACGTGGCTTCTGCAGATGGGGCCAGGCAGGTGCGTTACCAAGGAGATACATAACGCGAAGTGACGTTGCTAGGAGACAGTGGAAAAAATGTGTCCATGCTCCTCGGTGTGTCACAGGCGAGCCAATAGGAATGCTGTACAGGCTCGGTGGTGTGTTGCTGTGGAGCAATCCACAATGTACACGCCAGCCAGAGCTACATGCTGCCGAAACGGGCTGTGCCTATTCAACCACGGACGGAAGGGCATTGTCTATGTAGCCTTCTGGGTGGCTTCAAAAGAGGCTCTGAATTGGCATTGTGCGAGTGGAGCCGGGTAGGTCTTCCTGAGCTGGGATGTAGAGAACGAGTCATGATTGCTAGGTCTGGTCTTGAACAAACGGAACAAATCCCTGGCAACCAAGAAAGTGCACAGATAAAGGATACATCAGTAAAGGCTAAAAAAACAAAAAATGTGTCACGTCAACACAAAGCAGATTGGAAAATAATTATCTGCTAGATGCGCTGAAGTGGTTGGCAGAACAATGTAAAAAGGGAAAAGATGTATAGGGGGGACCCCAGGACATGGCTAACTGACTAGGACCACCCTACTGTGAGTAGCTGACATATAGAGAGGCTTATATATGTTGAGCGGATTGTAGTGGATGGGGAGAAGATGGTAGGAACATCTCCCTGTCTGTAAATGAGCCCCCCCTGGCTGCAGACGTGGGTCTGCCCAGATGGAAGAACATAGACCCGTCAGGTTAAACAAGAGGTGGTAAGAACTGCTCATTGAGGCCATGGCTGACTGAGTCTAGCCTATGTATCCACCTGCCTTCTAAGTGCAACAGATGTCCTTGTGCATTGGGCCCGCCATCACCTTTTCCAAATTCCACCAGACCAAATCATCCGGTGTGTGGCAGGCCTCCAAATAGTGCTCCACGAGGGGTGAGGACAAGTTCTTACACCCAATTCTTGACCGGTGTTCCGAGATCCGGACATTGATACTCTGCATGGTTTGGCCCACATATCGAAGCCTGTAAGGGCATTCAATGCAATATACTACCTGGTTGGATTTACAGTTGGTTAGATGTTTCAGGGTTCAGGGCATCGTGCCAATTGCGAATTTCAGGATTTATTTTGTGAATTGGCATGCAGTGCATGAGCCGCACAGATAGTGGCCAGCTATGGTGCGTAGATTCCATAAACCCATGCAAAGAGTCTCCTTAATGAACTCTTCCTGCTCCCACCTGTGAGGCTGAAAACCTTGGGGTCATCTTCAACTCCACACATTCCTTCTCTCCTCACATCTCTTAAGAAATCACACGACCTGCTGCACCTCCTCAGAGGTATTCTTCCTTTCCTCACCTTCCCCCAGAAGGTCACTGTCTCCAGAGCTCTGTTTCTCTCAAGGCTGGACTACTGCAACAGCCTCTTTCTAAATCTGCCTGCTTCTACTCACTGCCCTCTGCAACGCATCCAGATCAGGACTGCGAGATTTGTCCTTGGCCTCAAGCCCAGGGATCATATCTCTCTGGGACTGAAATCTCTTCACTGGCTCTCAGTGGCTTTGAGGATTAAGTCCAAAACCCTCTGCATTGTCCACAAGGCCTTCTGGGGCGTGGGGCCTCAATACCTTCAACTCTCTCTTCCTAAATATCTTCAACTCTCTCTTCCTAAATATCTTCCTTCTCGGGCTCTTCGCTCATCCACCTCCAACTCCCTCACGGTAAGCCGCTTCTCCAAGCAACAAGTTGGTAGTAGATCTCTTTCTTTGGCTGGGGCCTGCCTCTGGAACAGCCTCCCTGGTTCTCTGAAACTTGAGGAGAACCATCTTCGGTTCCCGAAGCACCTCAAGACCTTCCTCTTTGCTTCTGCTTTCTCTCCTCCTCTCCCCTGCTGATCGCCTGGTTTGAAACTGCACTGGCTACCCTCTGATCCCGGGCCTAGTTCCCCTCCCCGCTAGTTGCACAGCTGCACTGGCAACCCTTGCACTCGGGGGCTGTTTCTGTATCCCTACAGCCCCCTACCAGCACTCAACACCTGATGTCTGCACTTACCCTTGCCACCAGCTGGCCGCACTTTTATCTATTGTTTTATTTATTTTTACTCTTATCCATGTACTGCACTGCCCCCCTCTGCACTTTCCTCCTCCCCCGTCCTCTGCACTTGCGCGATCTCAATGTCACCTGCCCTAGTAAGATCGTTGTCTGTCTTCCCTCGGTTCCCCCTCCCTTGCCTCGTGGCGCCTTGAAACACTTGTGTATAGGTGCGTTATAAATGCCATATCATATCTTTGTGTCAAGATGATACATCTCCTTAAGTAGAGAAAAGAACAAGTTACTTACCAATGTTAACGTTCTTTTGACTGGATGTTCCTCCCACGTATTCCTCATCTTATGATATTTACATATCCAGCTTTTTTCCAGCAGAGGGCGCTGCGTGTCAATGCCTGTCGACTTGATGTCCCTCGGAGGCCTCTGTCTCAATGTCGACGTCATCGAAGACATAAAGGGCGTGCATCGACCCTTGGCTTCAGTTCCATTTTTAAAGCATGTATAGCAGGGTTGTCCAACTCCAGGGCCGGATCCATGCCGGGTTGTCAGAATACCCGCAATTAACATTCATGAGATAAATGTGCACACAATGATTCTAAATGTATGCACATTTTTCTTCATGAATATTAATGAGGGATATGCTCAAAACCAGTCAGGATTCGGGCCCGGAGTTGGGTGTAACTGATGTATAGGATAGCCTTCACCCAACAGTTACTTCGGAAAAAGCGAAGACTGCAATCACATGGAAAATTCTACTGCAGGGCAGGCTGGGAGGGGCACTGAGGAATAAGTGGCAGGAACATCCAGTCGAAAATATGTTACCATGGGTAAGTAACTTGTTCTTCGAATGGATTGTGTCCTTCCGCATATTCCTCATTTTATGATAAACTCCCAAAGCAGTGTTAGTATTCCTGGAGGAGGGAGTCAGAATTATCAGGCTCCAAATCATTTATGAGTTCCTTCATAAGTCTGTGTGCACAGAATGTAGCACTGCTTTTCCAAATGAACCTTCTCGGCTTGAGGAAAAGTCTGGATTGCAATGTTTGGTAAAGGTGTGCACAGACGGCCATGTGGCAGCCGCACAAATATCCCCAATTGGGACACCCCTCTGTTATGCAGAGGAGGTAGCCATGCCCCTGGTTGAATGAACTCCAAGACCCTCCAGAGATCTTTTCCTGCTAATCTGTAGCATTCAGTTATTCCCAAAATATTCCATCTTGACAAGGTTTGTTTTGAAATTGCCATACCAAACTTGTGGCCCGTGTAACCTACAAAAAGTTGATAATCGTGTCTCATCTTCTGGAGATAAAATATGTCAGTGCACGCCTTGGATCAAGCCTGCGTAATCTCTCCTCTTCCGTTCCAGGATGAGGATAAAACGAATACAGAATTATCTTCCGAGTTAAATGGAACTCGGACCCAATCTTACTACCTTATCCTTATAGAAGATCGTAAAAGGAGGCTTGTAGGACAAGGCCTGAAGTTCACTCACCCTTCGGGTGGACGTAATGGCCACTAACATGATGGTCTTTAAGGTTGATAACCTTAAAGGACAGGTATGGATAGGCTCAAAAGGAGCACATTAGAAATCTCATAGTAGGTTGAGATCCCAAGTTGGGACTTCAAACGGGACTGGGGAAATGTATTTGTTAGTCCTTTTAAGAATTGTATCACAAGGCGCACACACAAGATGGCCGCCTGATAGCCGAGCTCCTCTCCGGCAAATATCCTGAGCAGTTAAACATTCTGGTACAGTGCTGCCCGAGATGCCTACGTGATGTGCATTTGTTTCCAAAGATCTCGTGGACCTCCTGCAACAATCCGGAGTGAAATCAGATCAGCCTTACCCGAGAAAATCCGCTTGCCAGTTTTGGCGCTCGAGCGGGGACCAGCTCCATGCCATAACCACGGGAGCCCGCTGTCCTGAAAACCAAACAAGGCTACGGAGGGGGCAGGGCCTGCATTGCCGCCAGATGACATCGGATGGGCTCCTCTCCACCCTTTCACCAACTGTCTGGCTGGCCGAGCATACGACCGCACTGGCGCCTTTTCCCGGTGGCTCTCGGTCCCGTCCCCATCCAGAACAAATGACCCCGAAGCTGCCGGGTGATTGTGTAAAGAGACAGCAGCAATCAACGCGGCAATCCTCCAAATCCGCCCCGTTGCCGGCCTGGAGATGGATGCCTAATGGGTAGCACAGAGTGACGGCTGGTGTACGAGCCTGTGGCCCGCAACGGGTGATCGGGGGGCTTCCTCGGCTCCGCCGGACCTCTAGCTCTGGAGCAGGCGACATTGGGTCCCCATTCTGGGCCACCTCCATTGAGCTACATCAGACCGCCTTGGTAGGACTGCATGACTTAACGGCTTGGGGAGAAGACCTGCAATGGATTGCCGGCAGTTGACCGACGACCTGGGGTGCAGGTGATGAACTGGAGGGACGTGCCATATTATTGAACCCGAGAAGCCCATCACTGACTACTGCAGCTACATTATTTAACAAGCTAAGTGTGCCACGAATCCTTTGCCCACTCAATCACCGCCCCTATATTATACTGACTGTATCCCCTCCCCAACCCGACCCAACCATAGTGGTTGTAAAGCATGACCTGCACTGCGTGCTGACTTATGGTCGCTACTTCATGGCCCTGGCCTCGCTTGTGTCTGCGGACAGTGCGGTTTTTATGTGAAGGAGTTGGACAAGTGGATGTGGTGTGTTGGAGTCAGGGAGGTGCTCATCGGAGGACAGAGCCCAGTGCGTTTGGCCTCGGCCCTCGGTTGGAGGGCCCACTCAGCCTTGCTGTGTTTTTTGGTGACAACTGTAGCCAGGGTTATCCGAGTGCCTCCCCTCCGATTGCCAAAATACTACTGTTTATACTAATTAGGCACCCAAGGCATTACCCAAGTATTAACTTCACACAACTCATGCACCCCAGGCTACTGTGAACCAAGAGTACCCCTCTAAAATACGCAGTGGGGAGCACAGCCATTGCCCAGGTGTCAGGCGCCAGAGCCCATGCCCAACTGCGTTGGTTTCCCGCGAGGAATAAGTAGTGCGCGCGATACGAGGTAGGGCCCAGTCCATTCTGAGGGACTGGTGGCCTCTATATACTACGAACTGCATGAGGAACAGGGCAACCAGCGAAACCATGAAAATTTGAGCACTGTGTACTGACCTGCATGAAAAGTTACCTGGACACAGGAAATGCACCGCAGCCCCCGAATTGGCAAACACTGCCCTGATACCCCTAACTGAATATGCGCAGGTACTGACTCTGTGGAGGGAGTAGCCACGTACACAAACTCCTTTGGTGTGCCCGAACATACAGATCCCTCCAGCCTATCCGAAGCTACATCAGGATCACACAGACTCCCGCCTTACAGGGGTGTCTGCCACCTGGGACTGCCGGACCCTACTGTGTTTGCCAGACAATATCGGCCACTCAGGCAGCCGCCAGCTGCCTATAACTCATCTCTGGCCGATGCCAAGAGGAGCCAGCGCCAAGAAGAAGAAAACTGGCCCGATGGATTCCTTCACAAGCACCTAGAACCCGGTCAATGTGTCAACACCTGTGGCTGACCCCCCCACCCTCACGACATCAACCTAAAACACCAGATACGACCAACTCCTCACAACTGTACAAAACAGTTTCATGTCAGTCAACATGAAACTGGACGACATTGTTGCTACCATTGGTTCACTCAAGGCCCGCGTTGATAGAGAGATTGCAAAGGTCACGGAGGCGGAGAGTAGGATCAGCACCAACGAGGACTCAATTGGCCAAAATACTTGTGATATTACACCCTTGAAGGGCGAAATGACCAAACTACGTGGCAAATGTGACGACTTGGAATCCAGGTCTCGCTGCAACAATATCCACATAGTGGGAGTAGCGGAATCCTTCTGTAATGGACCCATGGAGCCCCACGTGGAGACACTGCTGAAGACCGTGTTCGGTGACAACGCCTTTTCGGAACACTTTTTGGTAGAGAGAGCCCATCATACACTGGCCCCGGTGCACAAACCAGGGCCCTGCACCATTGTTGTTAAACTGCTAAACTACAGAGATAGAGTTACAGCTCTCCGTTTGATGAGGGAGATGGGAATCTCTCCGCCATGAAGGTGACAATATACACATATACCCAGACTTTGCTGCAGGAGTGCAGGCGCAAAGGAGATCATATGACCCAGTCAAGAAACAACTATTGAGGCAGATCCCGTATGCACTGATATTTCTGGCGAAATTGCGGATACAGCATGGAGGCCGTGCACATTTCTTTGAACATCCCACAGCGGCCATCGATTACATAGAAGCCACGATTCCACTTCCGCCACAAGGAAGAGGTTCAGATCAAAATGACGACTGATTGAATTTAACACAATATAATTTTAACGTTTGCTCTAAGAGATGTGGGTGTCTGAGTGGCACCAACCTATATTTGTTGTCTGCTGGATGAGCCGTGTTCGGTTTTGTTGGCTGTGGGCCGCAACGCACGCACCTCCGGAAAGTTCCACAAGTTAATGAGAGGGTTTCATCATCATGTTGGGGTTGATGGTGCGGATGGGGCACGGAGAAAGGTTACCCTTGGCACTAAACCAAGATTTGTTGGGGATGTTAAAAGTTAAAAAAAAATCAGAGTTATGTTGCAGGGGGCACAGTCTACTTGGCAGGCATGCGTCAGTGCACAGGGAACAGAACTAAGATAAATGAAGGTCATGGCACAGGTTGATAAGGGGTTGGTGATTAAACTATTCTCCTGGAATATTCAGGGGCTCAATAACCCAGTCAAAGGCAGGAAAATTGCAGCTTATGTGACTAGGCATAGTCCTCAGATCCTTCTTTTACAAGAGACACATGCGCTCAGAAATGTCAGCACTAGCTTTCACTCACGCTGGGGACCTCTTAGGTACTATACAGAGTACTTGGCCCAGTCTAGAGGAGTACTCACGCTGATTCACCCAAAACTGTGTTTCCGATACCTGGACAGTAAGATAGACACCCAATGCATATGTGCTGGTCGGGGGGGGCGGGGGAGAGAAGTGGCGGGTCGACAAATAGTGATAGTCAATACCTACGGACCTAATATCGATGATCCAGAATTTTACAGCACAATACTGGACATGCTGGTCACATCCGATGATGCCCTAGTGTTGTGGGGATTTGGGGGGGATTTCGTGTCCTTGGACTGCTCTTCGGTTGTCCCCCGAGGGCCCACAAAGGCTGCACTTGCCCTAAAACAGATAATGCAACAGACATCCATAATTGACATATGGCGTGAATTACTCACGCAAGAAAAGCGGTTTCCTTACTACTCGTCTGTACATGACTCAGACTCGCGTATGGACTACTGGCTCATCAGCTCATCCCTCTTGGATGCAGCGCCCAGTTGTGAGATTCATCCCCGCACCCTTTCAGACGACTCCCCAATATCCCTCACCCTGCGAGACACTGCACCATGTGCCAAACGCTGGAGGATGCCCCCATCATACTTAGGGATCCCCATGTATGTGAATCACTCCACATTGAAATAGAAGAGTTTTTTTAATTGAATGAGGGGTCGGTAAACAATCACGCCACCTTATGGGAGAGGTTCAAGGTGTGGGTGCGGTGGGGGTCCTTATGGCAAAGTCCTCTGGACTGCTGAAAACTGTCAGGAGGGAATTGAGTATAGCGGAAGCAGAGTTAGATATGCTTGAAATTGAATATAGCACTACACACAGTAAGGGGACCCTTTCCGATATCCATGTAACACTGAACGAGTTCAACAAACTCACGGACAGAGAAATCCTGTATATGACCACCCCAGCCCAAACCCATAGATACGGGAAAGCAATAAAGCTGGTAAGTTCTTAGCTAGTATGCTTAAAGCAGAGAGTTACCATAGCCCCATCGCCAGCATCCAGACAACGCATGGGACGATAGTGAACCGGGAACAAGATATCGATGCCACATTTGCCGACTTTTATAAATACCTATATTCCAACCACGATATTAAATTCAAGGAGGAGATAACTAACTACTTGCATGAGTTCGACCTCCTAACCCCCGACACACGTAGTGCATTAGATATACCCATCACGCTTGAGGAAATCACCACTGCGATAAAAGCATTAACCTCCGGTAGAGCCCCTGGTTCGGATGGTCTGGGAGCTGAGCTATACAAGGAGTTCCATGACAAATTGGCCCCCGTGCTGCTGAGGGTTTGGGAGGAAGCAATGGATCAGGGCACACTCCCCGAATCTATGCGCGAGGCAGTTATTACTGTTCTCCTTAAGCCCAGACACCCGCCCACGACATGGCCTCATATAAGCCCCTCTCCCTGATCAATACGGATGCAGAAAATGTTGCCAAAATCCTCACAACCAGACTTTTACCGCATATGCCCTTCTTGGTCCACCCCGAAAGCTGGCTTTATCCGTACCCGGTCCACAGCTTTAAATTTACGACGGCTTTTTGGTGTGATAGCGCAAATTGACCCAAAGGCAAATGTGGCCATTGCGGCGCTAGATGCCGAAAAGGCTTTCGATTCGTTCTCCTGGTCCGCCCTATTCTTGGTGCTGGAGCGGTTTGGTCTGGGCCAATACTTTCAGTGTGTCTCTTTGCTTTATACGAACCCGGGAGCGAGAGCCCTCAATAACACCATGTCATCTCTTTTCATGCTGAATAGGGGTACCCAACAGGGATGTCCCTTGTCTCCTATTTTGTTTGCACTTACTATAGAGCCCATGGCGGAATTCGTGCGGAAGAACCATGCACATAGAGGGCTCAGGCTGACAGGACCCCCATAGATAATACCTCTCTACGCCGATGACACCCCGTTATATATCCGTAACCCAAGAAAATTTAGATCCTATCATGGCTGACATCCATGTATTCTCCAAATATTCTGGGTATAAGATTTCAAAATCTGAACTGTTCCCATTAACTCCCAGTACCGGAGATCTGTCTGTTATAAGCGGGTTCAAATGGTCCCTTGCACATGTCCGCTACCTGGGAATAGTGGTATCTGGAGACGAGCATACACCGTACACGGAAAATCATGGGGAACTGTTGCAGAATTTGACCATCAAATTACAACTGTTGTCTAAGCTCCCCATTTCCCTATATGGCCAAGTGGTGCGACGTCCTTTCATCGCCTGATGTTTTTTCACAGGGTTTTTTACTGCGCATTTTTTCACGGAAAAACCCATCAAAGTTTTTAGGGGGGGTATAAAATTATATATATGGGGTGTGGGTGTTTGGGAATACATCAAAAATTAAAGGGAATGGGGGGTTGGAGGGGAACCCCCAAATATAATGTAAAAAAAAATGTGATGGTTTTTTTCGTTAAAAAACTCACAGTAAAAAACCCAGCGAAAAAACATCCTGTGATGAAATGCCATGGAACCTGCTGAGTAGCCCTTCTTAAGATGGTAGTTCTCCATAAACTATTGTATTGTTTTGGTAACATTCCAGTTTGGCCCGGAAAAACCTTTTTTGCGAAGCTTCAGACACTAGCCACCTCTTTTGTATGGGGCGGAAAGACAGCCAGACTGAAATGGGCCAAACTGGTGGAACTATTCTCGAAAGGCGGCATTTCAGCTCCCGGCTTCGAATTATTACTTGGCTTCCCAGGCACAATTCACAAAACATTGGTATGATCCCAACAACACAACCACGCATATCCCTCTAGAGAAATATGCTGCTTCCACCATCGACGTACGATCGGTCATCTTTGACCCTAAACATAAAGTCTCTTGTGCATTTTACCCTGTAAGCACCACAACACATGCATGGTCCGAAATATATAAGGATTGGATTGTAGACCCCATATGACCCAGAAATCCCGCTATGGAACTTCCCTAACATCGCACCCACATTTTACAAGGCCTTGCAGATGTCGTGGGACCCAAATAAACAATTCAAAATGCGTGATATGTTCCCGGGGGTACATACTGTGAACTGGGGGGACTTTGTCAAAACGGTGGGAGATGGGAAAACGTTTTCAGTTCCACCGAATGAAGGCCGCAGTTGCTTCTAAATGGCCAACATTCCCTCTGGAGCACCCTACCCACGAATGTATAAGAGCCATTACAACAGTGGGAGGACAGAAGAAAGGGGTCTCGATGTTGTATACCCTGGTTCAGTCGCATTCCAGTTCATGTAACACCATTAAGGAGGTCTGGGAATGGGACTTGGGCATTGAATTAAATTAGACTGTATGACTTCGATGTTGTCAGCTCACTAGAACTGTATCCATGAACTCAGGACTGTGACTGATTCAATTTAAGACACTCAACCAACTCCATTAAACCCCGGCAAAGTTGGCCAAATTTGTGGGCGGCTGCACGGGAAAAAGCCTAAAATGTGATGCACCGAATACGGATGCATACCACATGTAGTGGGCATGCCCCCTAGTGGCAGGATTTTGGGGTGAGGTTGCAGAAATCCTTGAGGAAATCACGACAATTCCTGCATCCCCCTCTCCGTTGGGGGACATTGGTAAGGTGGCAGAGACCACTAGGCGATTGTTTAATATTGCATGTGTTATTGCAAACTTCCTTAAGGACCTCTCAATGGCGAATGAATGCAAGGAACAATTTGTATTAACCGTATCACCAACCTGTCGACCTAAAGACATTTGGACCCCATTCCGACTGTGTAATATGCTATCGGAAGGAGACACTACACCTCCGACATCACCCTAACCCGTTATGTCTATTGTGAAATGTGCAAATATGTATCAAAATTGTATCCGATGTACTGATGCGATATGTCTGTGCTGCGGCTCTGCTCTGATGGAACTATGAAAAATAAAAGTTTTTTCAAAAAAAGAATTGTATCACAAGGGGAATCTTGAAGAAAGAAAATTCTTCAGAGGAGCACTTAAAAAGATAACCCTTGTTTGTACCTACCAGGGAGCCCCAAGTTGGCCAGGTGTAATAAGAATGATAACACCATAGGTGTATTGCATGTAAATATCTTCATTCTTATCCCTGCACCAGCTGCAGAATTTGTTCCAGCTGCAGCAGTACAAGGCCTTTGTTGCTGGCCTTAAGCAAAATCTCCATTACGTCTTCTGGGAGGTCCCAATCTCTGTAGCTCATCCTCTCAGAAATCCTGCGTTAAGGTTGAGAGTTGACTTGAGGAATGACAGGGATTGGAGGAAATGCATACAGAAGTGGAAACTCCAAGTCCACTATGAACATGTCTCCTAGATCCCCCTCTTAGGGGAAATTCACTTGAGCAGTAGTGTTCGCACTTCCGGTTGACACTGGTCATGAACAGATCCACTTGAGGGGTTCCCCAAAAGGTGAAGGTCTTCCTGAGCTAGTTCCCACTCGTGGGAGACTGTGCTCTGCCTGCTCAGAGAGTCCGCCATCACGTTCTCCTCTCCAGCTAGGTCAACTGCAGATAGGGAGATTACTTCTTGAATTGCCCAGAACCAGAGCTGCATTGCCTCTCTGCACAGTGGTAGTGACCCTACACCTCCTCTCTTGTGGCGGTAGTACCTGGCCACTGTGTTGTCCGTCATTATCAGGATGTTCTTCCCCCGCATAGAGGGCAGAAAGGCGTTCAGTACTCATCTGATTGTCCCCAGCTCCAACAGGTTGATATGTAGTTTGGACTCCGATGGAGACCATCGACCGCCAATTGTCAGGGCGTTGGTATGCGCTCCCCAACCTGTGACTGAGGCATCCGTTACTACCTTTATCTCTGCCAATGGTTGCCAAAAATGTTCTCCCTTCAAAATGTTGTCCTTACAGGCCCACCACAGGAGATCCTGAGCGACTCCGTTTGGGACCTGAAGAAGATCTGACATCCTGCCTGAGAATTGAGACCATTGAGTCCTGAGATCCCACTGAAGATATCTCATTCTCAGGTGCACCTCTTGCACCAGAAAAATGCAGGATGCCATGAGGCTGAGCAACCTTTGAAAGTTGAAGGCCGGGAGATGCTGGGCACTTTAGAATTTGGTGACCATCTGCAGAATGCCTTGAGCCCTCACCTCTGGTGGCGAGGCTTTTCCCAGGGATGCATCTAGGACTGCTCCAATGAATAGGAGCTTCTGAGATTGTATCATGGGAGACTTCTTGAAGTTGAGGGAGAAGCTCAGTCTGTGAAGGGAGTGACAGGTGGAGCTGAGATATTCCAGGGCCTGTTTGGGGGAATGTGCCCTTATCAGCCAATTGTCCAGGTAGGGGTAGATGTGCATGCCCCCTCTCCTGAGACTCGCTGCCACCACTGCCATTTACTTGGTGAAAAACCCTTGGGCAGAGGTCAGCCCAAATGGCAGAACTACTAATAATGAGAACTGGCAACGTCGAACCTCAGGTACCGGCTGTGCTTGTGATTGATTGGCACATGAAAGTAAGCATCCTGAAGGTCCAATGATTTTTTTTAAAAAAAATGTAAAATTTTTTTTTTTAATTCTTTTTTGAAGTCAAACAAACACACTACAACGGTTTCAAAGCATAGAAAGCATCATAGTCCAGCACATTTTCTTTAGAACTCCTCAACTCCCCCCCCCCCCTTAAACTAGAGCCGGTTCTCACATGTCATTTACGGGAGCATCATTGGGTAGCACAGTACTTAAGCAGTCATCATCCGGGTTCTCTGTTCAATTGTTACCCTGATGAGAGTTTGATATAGAGGCCACCAATTGCCGCCAGGCCAGCAAGGGCCCTACTTCCTCCTCGCCCCCCCTGGTGACCGCTTCAAACCAGACTACAGATTCGGCTTCCGCCCACCTCAAGAGGTCCGTCCACCATAGCTCCACCCTAGGTCTGTGGGCTGCCTTCCAGCCCATGGCAATCCTGCGCTTGGCCAAAACATAAGCCAAGTCCTTCATCTTGCTTATGTGTTTTGAATGCCGGGGTCTAGGAAAAAGCCCAAGCATGCATGACCAGGCCGATTCCACTTCCAGCACCACCCCCCCCACCCCACCAGCCAGTTTCGTCTTAACCTCGTCCCTAAATCTGTGCACTTCCGGGCAAGCCCAAAACATGTGTAGCAGTCCCGCATTCACCTCCCCACACCTGGGGCAATGCTGCGTAGCTGGTCCCCCAAACTTTTCAATCTTCCCGGGAGTTAAATAAGCCCTGTGGGTAACGTACAATTGAAGCTGTTGGAATCTCGCGTTTCGGGACACCTTTTTATGGTACCTCTGGGCCCATTCCCATTGCCCGTCCGTCATGGGTCCTCCCACCTCCTCCTCCCAATCTTGTTTCAGTTGAAGCAACTCCTTCCCTGCCCTTGCTCGCAGGAGCTCGTATACCCTCGATATTTCGTGCCCGCCCTCCGATACATCATACATGGTTTCCAGGGAGGCGTCAGGGTCTTCCGCTAGCACTGTCTCAGGCCATCTTTCTCTAGTCTTTTTCACAAGCCTAGTGTAGGTTATATATTGGCCACCATGTACCCCCCGTCTCTTCCTGCAACCTCTGAAAGTCCAATGCCTCCCCTTCCTGCCATATGTCCCCGAGGGTGGCCAGGCCTACCTGTTCCCAGTATCTACGGACCGATTCAAGTAGTTGAGAGTCGCTCCCGCACAGCGCCGCCAAAGGGGCCTGCTGAGAGTACGGCTCCGAGTCCCCCCCCAATCTTCTATGTCCTGTGCCAGATCTCCCAGCCCAGCCTCAGTAGCTGCCCCCTGCCCACCAGTTTCCCTCTGCACAACCACACCACTTCCATCAGAAAGTATGGGGCTGAATCTCTACGCAGAAGCCTAGCTTCCGCCGAGTCTTCAGCTGAACGCCACCTGGTCACGTACTGCAGCCGCCCCGTCAGGTAATAGAGTTCAAAATTAGGCAGGCCTATCACCCCCCTGTCACATGGGTCCTGGAGCTTCCACAGAGCAACCCTATTCCTAGAGCTGCCCCACACGAAACCCCTACACACGCTATGAAGTTTCGCGAATAAGCTCCTAGGTATCAGAAACGGGACATTCACAAAAAAGTGCAGGAGTCTAGGCAGGACCACCATCTTGAGCAAGGCCGCCCTCCCCATTATGGTCAGGGGTAATCTAGACCAGAATACCATGCTGTTCTTGATCCCCTCTATCACCTTTTCCGTGTTATGCTTGTGTTCTGCCTCGACCTTGTGGTAAATATTTATTCCCAAACACCTAAATGTCACGGGCTGCCATGGTATTGGCAGGACAGGCAGCCTCTGTACCGGGACATTCCTGTACCTGCCCAAAGGGAACAGACTAGACTTTCTAGGGTTCACCGATATGCCCGAGAGGGTGGCGTTCCGTTCTATTACATCCAGCACATACTGCAGGTTTTCTTCTGGATAACGCAAATAAAGGAGCATATCATCCGCATATAATGATATCGGGTGCCCTCCACTGACAGTGCTTATGCCCACCTCCCCATATTGTTGTCGCAGGCATATTGCCAGCGGCTCTAATGCCAGTATATATAGCATGGGTGACCAGGGGCATTCCTGTCTGGTCCCCCTGCAAAGTTGCCAGGTATCTGAGACTGTGGACCCTGTTTTGACTCTCGCCATCGGGGTGCTGTAAAACAACTGGACCCATCTGAGGTATCCAGGTCCCATTCCGTACCCCTTCAGGACCGCTTTCAGCCAGGGCCATCGTACCGAGTCAAAGGCCTTGACCGCGTCTAACGACACTATAGCCAACTCGCCCGTGTCCTCCTCAGTTTGGTCAATGATATGGTGTAGCCTCCTGTGGTTATCGGTGATGTTCCTACCTGGAACATATCCCGTCTGATCTGGGTGTATCAGTTTCCTAATCACCTACTTCAGTCTATTAGCCAGCACAGCCGTGAGTATTTTGCTGTCCTGGTTAAGCATGGACAACGGTCTATAAGACCCGCACTCCACTGCCGGCTTGCCTGGTTTCAAGAGTGGGATGATCACAGCCTTGCGGAGGGACAATGGGAGTTCCCCCTGCACATAGGCCTCGTTGAAAGTGGCAAGCAGTGGCTGAAGCAACTCTTGCTTATATGTTTTGTAGAACTCGCTGGGCAGCCCATCCGAACCAGGCGCCTTGCAAGTGGGCAAGTTATGAATCACTACCTCCAGCTCGTCCGGGGCGACGGGTGGGTAACTCCGCACGTTCTAAGTCATCCAGGGTGGGCAGTTCTATATCCTCCAATGTGTTCAGTATGTCTTGACACATATCCTCCCCCGTGTCCTCATACAAGTGTCTGTAAAACTTAAGGAACTCCTCATTTACCTCTCTCTGGGTGTTGCATATGCAACCTCTCTCATCTCATTGATCACCGAGCGGGGGGTCTCACTCTTATACAGCCGGGCCAGAAGTCTGCCCGGCTTGTCGCCCCCTGCGTGTATCCTCTCCGTATATTTCCTGTAATTGAGTCTGCATAGTCTATCCCAGAGTGCGCTGCAGGACAACTGTAGCTCCTTTACTTTGGTTCTCTTTTCATGAGCGGTGCTCTCGCAACGCGCAAGATCCTCTAGCTCCCTTTCCACCTCTTGGAGTTCCCTTTCGACACCCCCCTGTAGCCCCTTCGCTTTGGAAATGGCTACCCCACGCACCACCACCTTAAACGCTTCCCACAGTGTGCCCACAAAGCTTACGCTTCCCGTATTTATATCAAAGTATTCTTCGATGGCATCCCTCAGGCCCTCCTGAAACCCCTTGTCCTGCAGAGCCTCGGTCCCGAGTCTCCATGCAGGGATCCGCGGTCTTGGGGGCTGGTGTCTCCAGTCTACCACCAAGGGCGAGTGGTCAGATAGTACTCGGGCCTTGTATTCCGCTCCTTCTATGTCTCTCACTATCTCGGCTGTTACAAACATGTAATCTAACCTTGTGTGCAAAGCATGTGGCGCTGCGTAGTGTGAATACTGCCTTTCCGTGGGATGCAGCCTTCTCCGCGCATCCTATAGGCCTAGGTCTTTCAGTAAGGTACCCAGCGTTTTGGCCGCCGGTGCCGTTTTTCCTGCCCTGTCCTTGGACCTGTCCATTCTGGGATTCACGGTACAGTTAAAGTCCCCCCCCCCCCACACTACCGTACCCCCTGCCAGGGGGCCAAGTTTACTGTAGAGGGTCCTAAAGTAAGCCGCTGTGTCGTTATTGGGGGCATACAAATTTATGATATGCACTTCCCTGTTTTCCAGGAGACCAGTTACCACCACCATTCTACCCTCTGGGTCCAACGTAGAATCAAGCACCCGAAACGGCACATGAGGCGCCACCCAAGTAATGACCCCTCTAGCATACGCCGAGTACGCCGCCCCCACAACATTGCCCTTCCATTTCCTCCTAACCACCTCCAGCCTTTCCCTAGTGAGGTGGGTCTCCTGCAGCAGGGATATGTCTACGCGCATCCTCTTTAAGTACAACATCCCTTTGTTACGTTTCAGGTAGC
This sequence comes from Ambystoma mexicanum, assembly GCF_040938575.1. Classification (NCBI taxonomy): domain Eukaryota; kingdom Metazoa; phylum Chordata; class Amphibia; order Caudata; family Ambystomatidae; genus Ambystoma; species Ambystoma mexicanum. Next base: position 677,762,456 of record NC_090932.1, on the reverse strand, counting down.
TGTTAAGGCCCCGTATATTCCAGGTCACAATTCTGAGATTACCCGATGCCATCCGGTCGAACTATCCCCATCCCATCCCTTCGCATAATGCTCCCCATGTTAGTTCGTTTCCTGGCCCTCTCCCTTCTATTCACAAACAATACCCCCCATTCTCCCCCTAACTTCACACCACTGCACACAACTCCCCCCCCCCTCCCCGCCAACCTCCAACAATAGCCCAGCTCCATCCCTGGATCTCAGGCCTACCCACGTCTGGACCCGTCTCGTGTCCGAGGACAAGGACCCCGCGGGATGTCACCTATCTAACAGTGACCTAACTAAGTGTACTACTATTGGGTGTAGAGGGTGCTCCCCAGGAGCTCCCAGTCATCTATTTAGGAGAAGTGCATTCAACGGGACCCGCCGGCAGATACCATGACTTCCTCCCCACAAGCACAATATCGTACTATATTCCAGTCCCAATGTCCTAACTATGGCCTCACGGGTGCCTCTGCAACGTGCTACTTATCTCCAGCTGCTTCTGTCTGGGCATCCGATTCCTGAGGTCGACCCGTCATATCCAGCCACTCCATCGCTTCGGTCGGCGTCTCAAAGAAGAAGGATCTGTTCTTATAAAACACCTTTAACCTAGCGCGGTAGAGCAACATGTAGCGGTGGCCTGCTTCTCTAAGCCTCCTTTTCACCGTTCCAAAGTTCATTCGGCTCTGCTGTACGAGCAGCGTATAGTCCGGATACGCCGTTATTTTCGCTGACCCCCTTTCTATCGTACCTCCTTTCCGGAAAAATTTGAGGATCTTTTCACGGTCACGATAGTTCAAGATCTTCGCGATCAACGGCCGCGGGGGGGGTCCTGGGGCCGGTCTCCTGGTCAGGGCTCTATGCGCCCTTTCGACCGCGAACCCCTGGGTCAGCTCCCCGCCTGTAATCTCCTGCAAGAGCATGGTTTCAACGTAATCAGTGGGGTTCGATCCTTCCATTCCCTCCGGAACACCCACTATACGAATGTTGTTGCGCCTGGCGCGCCCCTCTGCCTGCTCTGCTCTGTCCTCCAGATTGCCCACTCGTTGCACGAGGGCATGAAGCTCCTTAGCGTATGCGTTGCACGCCTCTGTGGTCAGGGCCAGCTCCTTCTCCAGTTCCCCAGTGCGCTCCGCGATCGTTCGCACGTCCTGACGCAGCAGGTTCACCTCTTCTCGGACCGCTCCGATCTTTAGGTCTAGGCCCTCCTGCAGCTCTTTCATGGCCAGGCCCAACTTCGTCTCCCAAGCCACCTTCAAGTCGGCAATTGCTGCCAGCACTTCCTGGATAGTACCCAGTGGATCCGTCGCCGCCGCAGGGGCTTCTTTGCTCTTGCCCCCTTCGGCGCCCGGGGGCGACCTGGCGTAGGCCTCCATCGTGGGCTGTTTGATCCGGGGTCGCACCACCTTGGAGGACATCCTGCTGCGTCGGTTGGGCACACACGCCCAGCTGTGTCTCCGGCGCTGCGGAGCACCTTGCGGGGTTCGCTCGCCGACCCCTTCACAGCAAGGTTCCGCTGAACTCGGGTTCGCTTCTGCTGGCATACCACGATCCAGGGCCTCCTCAGTGGGGGCTCACACTTATGTTCTTGCCACCAACCAGAGGCGCATGTGACGCGTCTCTCTAGTTGGGCTCGCCCCCGCTTCGGCCAGCTTCGTCTTCCTCAGCTCCACGGACCATTTATGGCCCTTTGTCCACAGGTGGCCATCTTAGGTGCTGCCCTTCCACTGCGCGACAGCCACCTTCTTCGAAGTCTAGTTCTGTGGATATGCAGTCTCGCTGGTGGGGAGGGCACTCACCATGTGCCCCCCACTTTCATGCACCCTTGGATGCACCGTTTGCTCGAAAGTCCGCCGAAAACCATCACTTCTTCCCAGGATCAAGATCGAATCATCGGGAGCTCCTCCAAGGAACGTCCTCTCACGTAGCCATCAAGCCACGCCCCCCAAAGGTCCAATGATACCTTCCAGTCCTGAAGCTGGAAGGCCTGAAGGATCTGAGAAAGGGTAACCATCTTCAAATTGCCCTTCCTGAGGTCTCTTAAGTCCAAAATGGGTCACAATCCTCAGTCCTTTTTTGGAATTAGAAAGTATGGGGAGTACCAACCCATGTTGCTCTCCGCTACAGGTACTGGTTCTATAGCACCTTTCTACAGCAGGTCTAATATTTCCTGCATAAGGAGCGGTTCTGGAACTTTGAAAGAGATGTTTCCCGGTGGATGACTAAGGCTTTTTTAGAAAGTGAAGGTAGTAACCCAGGGCAATTGTTTCCAATGTTCATGCAACTGAAGTAATGCCTCGCCATTCTTTCAGATGCAGTGAGATTCTGCCTCCCACTGGGGTCTTGTGAGCTAAGACCTCCGAGAGGTTTTAAGGAGGCAGGGGCAGTGGCCGATGGTAAAGCAGCCGCTGCCTGGGCAGTTCGAGTACCTCTTCCCAGTCTACCACGGGGAAATATTTTCTGACCTCTATGATTGGACAGTCCTCTCCCCCTTCCAACTAAGGAGTAAAAGCAAAAGGACCTACCCTTCGAAGGTGTGCCGGTTTTGCGCCACCACAGGACTTTGCTGCCACTTTAGAGGTCTGTAATTTATCCAGGCTCTCGTCAGCCTTGATACCAAATAAATGTGTGCCATCAAAGGGCATGTTAAGTAATCTGGATTGCACATCTGGAGCAAAACCAGACTTTAACCAGGCAAATCTGTGCATAACTGCACTAGCCAGCATGGACCTGCTGATGTGGTCAGCAGTGGACAGACCTGTTTGGAGGGATTCGCACATTGTATCTTTCCAATGCTTAACTAGATTTAAACATCTGTTCCCTTGCTCCCATTCAGGGATATGATCAGCCGCCATTGCTACACATTCCCAAATATTGTGGTTGAATCTGGCCAACATGCACGTAGCATTTGCAGACTTTGGTGCCATACTTCCCGCAGAGAAAACCTTCTTGGCCCAAGCGTTGTAACGCTTGTCATCTCTGGGGGAATAGTCGGGTCTGCGTTCTGTTGAGAGGTTGATGAAGCATACTGTACCACTAAACTTTCAGGAGTGGGATGTTTTGTCAAGTAACTGGGGTCACTACTGTACACCCTGTATTTTGATGATAATGGTTTATTTACTGCAGGAATCAATTCTGGCGTCTCCCAATTTGTACTTCCTCTCCTTTGCAATGCCACATGAAAAGGAAGAATAGGGTCCTCCTGGGTTTCTTTATCTAGGATATCAGTTAGATCATCCTGTTCGTATATTGGTGTTGGTCTTTTCCACCCCATATACTCTACCACCCTGGACATTAACTGACTTTAAGACCCTTGAGCAGGGTCTGGTCTCCCAAATTCTAATTGTGGGGACTATCTAGCCCACTTGCATTCTGCAGGGACTCCTAAGTTTTTTAGCCTCGTTTCCTCAGAGATCAAAGGCTCAGGGACCACAGGTGTTCCATATTGGAGACCAAAAGTTTGTGCAACATCTGAAGAATGTTCTGCTTCCTCATAAATTGAAGAAAGCGACTCAAAAAAGTCCTTTCTTGGTAACGGTGTATATATCTTTTCTGTGATCGTTGATGGTGGCGCTGACATCTTCCACACAGTCCACATCGAGGCCTTTGACGTAGAGGACTTGGTCGGACGCTTTCGGCCTTGAGGACTTGTCTAACGCCTTTGGCGTCGAGGACCTGTCACGGTCTGATGAGTCTTTCAGCACCAATGGCGTTGATGACTTCTTCCTCAAGGAAGATTTGTCTCGACTCAAGGGATCCCTCGACTGCTCTCAAGGAGACTTTTCTTTGCCTTCTTGGCCGAAGGTACATGGTTTTTGCCCTCATCTTTTTTCTTGTCCAGTTTTTTGACCTGGGCATGGCTTTCATGAGTTTGAGGCGGTCAAGGCCGCATTCTCACAAACGTGCATCATTTTACCTCTGAACTTCTATTTAGCTGGAGAAGCCGATTTCGTCGGACATTTAACCCATTCTAGGTAGGACTCGATAATGAAGATGGCGACCTATAGTGCCTTTCCCTCGACCGTCATGAAGATGAGTGGTGAGAACCTCTGTGTGATCTCAACTTCTGTCTTATTAAGAAGAGGAGAAAAATGTCTCGACTCGTCTGAAGACACTTTTTTTGATGGAGCGAAGGGGATTTTGTTCTACCTGCTGCTAATTTTCCTCTTTGCTCTTTCAGGTCTTTCGCTGTCATCGATAGGCAGGCCTTACAGTCAAAGGTAGCGTGAGAGGAACCGAGGCTCCATAGACACACCTGATGGTGTTTCGTAAGGGTCATCTTAGCCCCACAATCTTGGCACTTCTTAAACCCAGATCTCGGAGACGAAGAGGTCGATTATGATGGCATTTTCAACAATATATTCGAAGATTCCCGATATGGAACCAAAGCATACTGTATCCGAAGCGATAGCTTTCGCGGAAAAACGGAACTGAAGCCAACGGTCACTGCGTGTGCTTTATACCATTGATGACGTCGACATCGAGATGGAGGCCTCCGAGGGACATCGAGTTGACAAGAATTGATGTGCAGCGCTCTCTGCTGGAATAAATGTCCAAAGCAGCGGAAGCTGGATATGGAAATATCATAAGATGAGGAATACACGAGAGGACACAATCCATTAGAAATGTCACTTACAATATTGTGATAAGCAAAGGACCCTGCATGCATGATCTTTGAATTCGCTCATCCAGCACTTCACAGATAGGTAGGATCAGGTGACATTTCTGGAGCTTGTGGTCTCCTTTGGTCGACTGGTGATAAGAAAGCTTTGCGAGCCTGGAATAGTGCCTTCAGCTCTAGGATGACAATATGCTCTTTGTGAAAGCCGTTGTGGAAATGGGCAGAGCCCAATGAACAATCAAAGAGTACTTAAATGCATCCAGTATCCGCATCCAGTTCCAACATATAAAACCTTCCCGGAGACTTTTAAGAGTAGCCATCTCCTGGTCCCAAGGCTTCCCGGAGACTTTTAAGAGAAGCCATCTCCTGGTCCCAAGGAAGGGTGTGGCCTGCTACAGCAGGCATGATCTTGGGTGAAGAACTACAGGACCAAACCTAATTCTAAGGGGAGTACTTTGCATTGATGATGAAATTGCTTTGGAGCTGAAAGTGAAGTACATGGAAATAGGCCCCAAACAAGAATAACTGCAGAGCCAGTGTCCATTCCAAAGCAACATTAGGATCTGTACTATGGTAACCAAACTAAGGCGGTCCTTCGGCATGCACTTGTCAAAGAGATGGGGGGCGGAGGGCAGGATTGTATGCAACCCTTCAATCCTCAGCAAAGATTCTGAAGAAGAAGCCATGGCTCAATTTGGTTGCAGACCCCATCTCTTTGGCTCAAAGTGTCAGCTGTTGATCTATGTTTAATACCAGGGAAACTGCAGTAGTGTAGGACAGTGAAGTTAAGATGGAGTTCGAAACTACATATTCTGGGTGACTGATAAATAATCCTGAAGTAGCAAGGAGAGAAGACTCCCCAGGTGGCGAGGGTATGTAATGATCTTAACTTGTTACCTGGCGGAAGTAGAAAGGGAGCAGGTTCTGTTTCTAAGGTTTCTGTGCCATAGTGAAGAATGCATTCATGGCGGTAATCGGAGGTGCTTACTTTGCTGCCCATTGGTGGATTGGTAGTCTGTTGATGCTGTGTAAGGAGAAATTTGAAGCAGCACAAGGAATACTGGAACCAGGTTTTCCAATAGATGACTAGAGATTTCAGCTACAGCTCCTATTTTCCGCTAGGAAGCACCTTGACATCAATGTAAATAACTGATAAAAAGGTGTGTTCCTGTGTTTTGTGTGGCAGGAAAGAGAGTTTAGCTATGTTCGTCAGTGTACAGTATTCTCCAGTCCCATGCGCCTGAAAACTGGGTTAACATGGTCATAGGTCAAGCTCAGAATCTGCTGGGCTATTGGATGACCTTCATCCAAACTATTCCCAAATTCTTCCCTTGAACTGCAAGGTAACCACTTCCCTTTCACCTCAAAACAAAGGTCTCAATCTGATTGAGAGAAAGGCAGAGTTTTGATGCACTTTTTGAACAATGCAGAATCAAAATACTAGAAAGAGAGTTGGGATAATTGGTGCCACATGCCCTTTGCCTCTACCCAAACCCACGGAAAAGGCACAATTGGACTGGTTCATGCAGAGGGGTTACAAAATGTTGCACTGCTTACCTACGACAGTAGGGATTTGATAGGTTTCTGTCCATCACAGCATGAATAGCCACCATCAAGAAATAAAATTCAATATTGGTGGTGTCAAACCCAATCTAAAACTCAGGATTGCAGCTGACTGGTTTCGATTTTAATAAAGAACTCTTTATTGATCAGTGATGTGCTATCACAATACATGCCAACATTCTAAGTATTTCCTGCCAATTAACATAACTTAGACATTTGCAATTAGAAAATGTACACATCCCAAACTGGGGTTGAACATTTCTTCTGAACAGTAACTAGTTAGTTGAAGTACTCATCTCATTATGTGAGGGCTACACATTCAATGTTGCTGGAATAGAAATCCCATCCATTTCCAAATGTAAAGCTCTCACACGCAGCACAGTCGGGTCATTCTCTCTAGGTGACCTGTGATGCACAAATGTATGCCTCACTTACTGATAAGGACTACAAACATGCAAGTGGCCCTGAGACGCAAATCACAGGCTAAAGCACAGCTAAGAAACAAAAAGGAAACCAGTAACCTCTTCATATAACGTACCAGCATTGGTTTTCTTGGCCATAGAATAGGGTCATTATCAACTAGATGATCATTGCATTTCCAAAGATGTTAACCAAGGATGATCAAGATAAAGAAGCCATTCCGGAAGTTCAACTAGTAAGCCTTCACAAAAGGATGTTGTCATGGAGCTAGGACCGGATCCAGAAGTAGTTTAAGTTCTAGTAGCTTTAAAAAGAATGAGGTTGTAAGCTGACCAAGCCAACTTCTTGTCAGATATGCCCAGACACTTGGCACAGGGTTCCACAGTCAGGAAAGAGTTGCAGAAAGAACATGGTACCACCAACTACTGCTCTGAGGAGGTCTACATCTTTGAAGTATGCAGACACTGCAAGACTGATTCTGCATATCCATATTTGGGCGTGCTACAAATCTGCTCAGAATAATAGACTGATGGAGGTACCAATTATCATTCACATGACCCCCTCAATGAAATGTAAACAACCCCTTGCCATGGCTCTCAGATGCAAGGCAATAATTTAAATGTTTCCCTTCTCTAGATGCATTAGATGTGGCGTGTATTTCTCCCTTCCACTTAACTTTAAAGTTTGCTGACTATTTCATAGGACAAACCAGACCAATATCAACGTCACACAGCTGTATCAACATATGGGAGAATTTCTACCCACCATAAAGAATGTCTGTATCCCACTTGTTACTTAAGAAACTCTGTTACAATTCTGAGGACCAAATGATGACTCACCAATCCACTGTTCAGGAATAATTCCATCCACTCTCTGCTCCAAGGGCTTAGGGATGATTCTGCCAGTTCTACTGGAGACTCTCACCCTTTCGCCCTCCTCAGTGTATCGCCATTCAACTGTGGTGGGTTTCCTGTTTCAATTAAACATGAATACAACATAAAAAAAACAGAACGGGCAATAAAAAAATCCTGACATTGAAGAGAGCAATCAGTTCATTTCTGTAAAACAGGCTTTTGTTGAGGGGAATAGGCAGCGAGAGATTAGTGCATGTAACCTATAGTATCTTTGATAACCCCCACCGGTGTTTAACAGAGAGAACGATGGAATAGGTATTCATCACAATAACCAAGGAGATCATGAGTGATGATAAAATACTTCTGCCTGAGGCAATGGAGTGCATTTTTCAAGCTTGAGTTACCATCAAATGCAGACTTACTATATCGCAATCAGTGCTCACAATCAGTGCTTGGTTTTTACACCATCTGAGGGAAGAGTCACCTGATCTATGAACCACTTCCGATAAAAGCAGGTACTAGATTTCCTCCAAAAAAATAATGTTTGATTGCATATCAAGGAGCAGGTAATGTAAAATCATACCAAAAGCATATATTTAATTACACAGAAAGTGAGCAGAGAGCGGACACGAAGCCAGATCAATCTGAAAGCTATTAAGAAAGTAGGAAGTACAGCATTGCTCATGAATGGTGAAAAATGCCTTCTTCAGTGTGCCTTAACTGCTCATCCATTATCCCCACAAATCTAGTGTCACCACCAGGACATAATGGATTTACTTTCTCAATCTAGCTGTGATATTTATGCAACACCAACAGGCAACTAAGCACGGATATAGAGCTTAGGAAAAAGATCAGTTTAGAAAAAAGGGTTTCCACAATGACTGCCAGACCTCCAGGTGGCACAGACAGCTGCGAACATAAATAGAAAAGGTTTTGGCCAAGGGTCCTCGAGGAGGAACACAAATGTACAGCCCCTCCCTTCTTTAGGATACATATATATCCCCAGGGCAGTCAAAATGTTAATCTTTCATCTGAAGGACATTCTATTATCTGTGATGAGGATGTCCACTGGTAGGGAATGGGGATTTCCATTGAGTCGCAGCTAAAACACTGTATCTTCCCACATGTCTATTATGTTTGCAGCTTAGGACGTAGAGAATGCATTTGTTTGTGTACTGAAGGGACCAAGGTTTGTCAGAAACAAAACCATGTGTCATTTTCAGTTTGTGCTATTAGGTGTCGCTTGCGACATCTATAAACCAAAACTATTGCATTGGAGTACAGACAGGGAGGAATGGCATAGGAGGAGGGACACAGGGGTAGGACATATGAGGAGGGACACACAGTCTCTAGGTGTTGTTTGGTTATGTGCCCATCCATTGCCTGCCCAGGACCATGCTAATCCCTTTGGCTATTCCCACCCATTCCTGCCTCTGCCCTCCCAAAACACCTCCTCATGGGAACTCTTTCAACTAATTTTAATCAAGCCTTAGTGTTTGTTCAATGCAGTCTTCTGAGAGTTAATTACTTAATTGGAGTTGGAAACGCACTACTGGTAGAATAAAAAAGGTCTCACCAGGCCTTCCTTCAGCCACTTAATTTATAAACACTTGGCAAGTCCTTCCCTGAAGTCCTGTTAAAAACAAGCATTGGCAAAGACAACATTTTTGCTTGTGCACAAGTTTTAAGCTTCTGCCAGGCACTATTAGATACCTAGGTACTCGCATCATTTTGCACCTGCTACCAACCATAAGTAGTTAATACCACTACGGATGTGCCTGGCAAGTGCCTTTACCATGCCCACACAAAAGCCCAAACTGTTGGCAATGCCAATGCTCGTTAACAGTAGATTTCGCGATTCTGTCCTATTGTAGGAAAGTGCAGATGGCTCGTCAGTAGCAAGTGCGGTGTTTTCATTCAATGGCCTCGGAGCACGGCAGACAATAAGTGCCATGTGAATTGTCTACAACAAAATTGGAGCCCCAAGGAGGAAAGCATCTTCTTGAAGCCAATGAAATATTCTACAATAATTTTCTTTATACTCCAGACATTCCCCCATTTCTGTGAACTGACCCCACTCACAAAGGGTGTAGGTGAGGTGGTTATTAGGTATGTTTTTCGAAAGTCCAACTAGGGTTAGACTTCATAAGACTTCTCTTGGTATTAGGGCCCCAACTCTTAATATAGGCCTGTACTACACAAGTCGGTAGAGTGGCTGAGCAGCCAGGCTTATCTTAGGAGGGAGGATTGTGAGCTGTAGAGCAGTACACCGAAATCAGCACATACACAGATCCAATAAAGTCATATCAAAATGTATTATTTAAATATACACAAGCAATTCTAATATGTACAAACTAATAATAACATTCAATAAGAAATGGAATAAGATTAGAAAAGGAATAATGCAGGCAAGTAACTTATCATATGCTTTTAATATCCAGCACACAGTGACTTCAGTTAACGTCAGTTAAAGCACTTATATGTATCACCTTTGCAAAATTAAGTTTACAGGGAAGTAAAGGTTAGACAGAACACAGCTAGCAACTGGTAAGTAACAATGCAATACTCTCCAAGAGGGATTTGGGCAGTCTATTTCCGAACTAGAAAAGTGTTCACAGTTCAAGTTGTGGAGAAACTACCATTGTCAAAGGCACTAGAATCAAGAAGATTGACTGTGCTGTGCTGGTTTCCCAAAAGTCCAACAGACAGAACCAGTCTGATGAAAATCTTCAGAGAAAAGTTAAGTAAACAGTCCGTGGTTGATGGTGAAAGCACAAGAGCTCAAGGGGAGCCCTCCTGCAGGAATACATGTGATATAAAGCCTGTACAATGGTGCTGAGGTCAACCCCCAAATGTGGAAAACAGCACTCCAAAGCAAAGGAGCACCAAAAATGGCCTACAGTAAGCTTAACTCAAGCCCACCAGTACATGAAGAGTGAAGTTGAAAACGTAGCTGGTCGCCTGATGTAGCATTGAAGACCTAGTTTCCAGCTCCTTGATTGCGGCGACGGAAAGGAGGGACCTTCAGTGGATTTTTACAGCAGTACTCAAGAGAAGGGATCAGCAGCAAAGGATTCAGCTCACTACAGTGGTGGTTTGTGGTTTTCGCGCCTTATTCTTAGCACAACATAGATCACTGGTTGGATTCTCTTTGGTTTCTTCATCCTGAACTCTGGTGAGGGGACTTTTGCAGGAGAATTGAAACTTCTGGAGGTCCACAGGAGTGCCTGTGAAGTCTTAGTGAGAATCGTTCGGTCCAAGACTATGCACTCGAAAATGGTCCAGGTACCCCGTTTATTGGTATTCTGCAGCCCGGAAAAAACGCAGGATGTCGGGAGATGGCCCGAATTAAAGAAGGTCTTGAGGCTAGTTGGTTCCACCACCCCACTGGAGGAAGTCATCCTTGGCGGAGCTTCCCTGTTGAGTTGGAAACACAGTCAGGACAGCTGCAGGGCTTCACTGGTACTTCTGCAGTTGTTGATGGTGCTACTGGCATCCCTGCTCATCTTCTGCTTTGGATTTTCAGTACCAGTGGTCGGCTCTGCCTGCCGAAAAACCTTGCCTTTTATGCTGCAACCCATTCAGTCACTCCTATGGAGCTGTCAATCACTCTGGGGGTGGCTGTCCTGCACACCAACATCCAAAGAATAGAGGTTTCAGGACTCTCCCTCACTGCTTGCCTTCCCAGACACATTTGAGCCTTTGGGTGGCTTCACAAAGGAAGGCCGCCAAAGACAAAACTCAGAAAGGACCCACCCCATCTGGAATTGTAGAAGAGCCAAGAAGGAACTTACAAACGGGAAATGGCAAAAAAAGAAGACAGGGGCCATTTTGGGGAAATGGTCATCCATGGGTGCTGTACTGCAGTTGAGAAATCAGCGTTCTAGTAACCTGCACAAAAAGGTAGTAAAAGGATCCACTGCCACCGGCCATTTAGGTTTGTTAGTTACTGTAAGAAAAAGTTGCAGGAGCAAGTGGGAAAGAAGTTACAATGTAAAAACCCCCAGCACCCCACATAAGGTGGTGTGTGCTTGCCCCACAAAATAAAAGGTAAGTAAGATCATAGTTACCTTACTACTCTTGGGAACTGTAGTTCACACGAGAATATAAAGGGGAGTCCAAGTGATCCCCCTCAGTGACACTGCACATAAGGTGCTGGGTGTCACAAAAGTCAATGACAGATGCCCGTTTTGAAATACATTGGATGGTGAAAACGCATGGCCCATTAAGGGCATAAATCAGGGATGAGGGCTGCGATTATGTATAATGACCAATCATTAAAACTCAAAACCACAAAGAGCAACCAGAAGAACATGTTGTTGCATCACAAATCACAATAGTCTCATGTAAAAGGATCCCAAGTGACTTTCTTATTGGGAGTGGAAATGCACATTTCAAAGGATAATTCATTGTTCCTGCATAGACACACCTTATGTGTAATCTATGGGCAATGTCTAGATCTGAAAGGTCAATACCTTTCCAATCACAAGCACAAAAACCAGCCAGACACTTATACCCTTGTGTCCACACATGTTGTACTTAGTTGAAGTGTGCCAAGTATTCTTAAGTGCAATCACTAGAGCCATTAGCCTTAGTATCACCTCAATAATGTTAACTGGCAGTCAAATGTGCCTTGACATTTTGACACCACAACAGTGGTAGTAGGGTACCAGACATGTAGAACGGTGACCTCTCCAAGGAATGGGGCAGATGTTTGTGCAGAGCACCACGTGAGTCAAGGGGTGGTGGCATGGGCAAAAGAACTGAGCCCCATCTGAACAGTTTTTCATGTTCCCCCCTCAGTCAGTCAGTTGACACATGTATATATTGCCTTCACCCACTGATCTCAACATCTACTTGAACACAAGCAACTTCAACATGGGCCCTGAAATTAGAAAAGCATACACTGTCACAAATGGAATTTGGCAATATACTCTAAAGCCTATGTCCCAATAGTCAAAGTCTTATCTCCTCTAGTATGACAAGGTTTTAGGAATAAATAGTCTGAGATATACTCTGATTCCTTGAGGTAGGAAGGAGCAGCCCTATGGAAGCATTTGAAGATGATGAGAATTCAGCTTAAAATGCTTCACTACTCTGCTGGACGCAACTGCAGATTCCCACTGCTGGTTCGGACATGGTCACATTTCCTATGTTATCCCTGTGGCGAAGATTAAGCCAGATGCAGTCCATCCAGCCTTCATGAATGTAAAGTCAGAGATTTCAGTTTAGCTGTAGCTCCTATAGGTTGGTAAATTGAATATGCTTTAACTTCAAAAAGTACAGTTCCAAAATGGTGAAAATTATTGCAAAAAGTATTGCAACAGTTCACAGTAAAAAAAAATAAAAGCCGTGGAACTCAGTGTTTGATAGTTGCCTCTGACTTGGACATCTGCACCCCAACATAAACGAAACAAGGTGTATCGCAGTCAACACTAAAGTGAATATGCATACTTGATTCATGAACAGGAGGCTTAAGTACCAATCTCTACAATAACATAAGATCTTAATGATACGTCTCACAATCACAGCCATACAAAGTTTATGGAGACTGGAGCAGTTTTTAACGTTACCCTTAAGCTACATTCATGGTGGAACAATGCTTGCAGAAGGTTTTAAGAAGAAAGGTTACCTGTCTGTAGGGTCAACCAGGGAGACCTGGTTGAGAAGCAGAGGTGCTTCACTGGCCACGTATGTTCCTCTGTACTGCCCTGCTTTACCCACATACCGGAAATGCTGAAAAACAAAGCAGGTTTGACTGATTTGTGGTACAAAAGCACTTGGAAGAGACATATTTTAGAGGACCAATTAAATGGCAACAGTATAAAAATAAAAAGGGGAAAAGAAGACAAATGCATCATTTACATCAAAGGCAGGCCCATGAATATAGTGCATGAAACAAAAAATTACCTAAGATAAGACCACGATTTCAGTGCACGGATACTGCAAGTTTATGTTTATTATTTGATAATGCGCACAAAACCCAGGGGTAGCCGGGCGCAGCAGGTACAAGGTTACTTAAGCTTAGGTTACATATATACGGAGGATCAGTACAGTGCATACATGTCAATACAAGCATTTGAAATGAGTGCTAACATGTTACAATGTTAAGAGTTCATGTATACAGAGAGGTAGAAGGGTAGAGGCAAAGTAGTCTTTGAACCGCATTTCAGGAGTATCACGACAGTTGGGTACAGCGAAAATGAGTTGTCGTTGGACCAGAGACAGTTTTTTACCTTACTTCTAAAGCTGGAATAGGATAGGTTTGCTCTCAATGCGGTGGGCAATGCATTCCAAGCCTGGGCAGCTCTAACAGGGAAGCTTACTCCGCCCGCTTTGGATCGTCTAAATCTAGGGGTTTCTAGCAGGAAGTGGTTAGTAGCTCTGGTGTGGTGGCTGGACGATTTTCTAGTCAGTCTGGCCGAGATGTAGGGGGGTGCTGTGTTGTTGAGCCCTTTGTGGGTGAGAGATAGTGTCTTGAGAAGGACTCTGTCGCAGATTTTTAGCCAGTGGTAGTCTTTCCTGATGTTGGAAATGTGTGCTCTACGGGGTATGTCAAGGGCTGCTCTGAGAGCGTCGTTTTGAAGGATTTGCATTTTATGTATGATGGCTTTATTGGCTCCTGCATAGAGGGCATTACAATAGTCCAGCTTCGACATTACTAGTACGTTAGCTAGCGTGATGCAGTTAGTTTTGGAAAGGTAAGGTCTACAGGTCCTGATTAATTTACAGGTGTACGCTGTAGAGGATGCCAAGGTATTGACTTGTTTTTTGAGGAATAGAGTGGAATCAAGGTAAAAGCCTAGTGTTTTTACCTCAGTTGCCACCTTGATTGTGTTACCATCTATGTTGAAATTGCGATAATTGGCACTAAGTTTTTTTAGGGTGGAGAGTCGGAGCCCAAGATCAGTATCTCAGTTTTGTCATCATTTAGGCAGAGGCAGTGGGAGGCCCTCCATGCCTGAATGAGGAGGTACATTTTATTTACTAGAGCTGTATCTTCGATAAAGTTGCCCGATAGTGGTATGAGAATCTGCGTATCGGCTGCATAATTACTATAGGTTACCCTTAGTCTGTCAAGTTTGTCGAAGAGTGGCTTAGTAAAGATATTATACATTGTTGGGGAGACACATGAGCCTTGTGGGACACCACAAGTGATATGGATTGGGTCCGCTGCAGCTACAGGGGAGAACACTCTCATTGTACGGTTAGCTAGGAAGGATTGTACCCATGCTATAGCTTCACTTGAGAAATGGGCGACAGACGCTAAATGGTTGCATAATACTGCATGATCCACCAGGTCAAAGGCCGCTGATAGGTCAAGGAGGAGGAGCATAGCTGTTCTACCTTTATCCTTCAACTCGTCGATTTGTGTCTTGAGGTCGATTAGGGCTGTTTCAGTACCGTGAAGTGGTCTGAAGCCAGATTGCCGTGAACCTAATAGCTGGTGTGACTCCAGATAGTGTTGGATCTGGAGGTAGGCTACTCTATCGATGATTTTAAGGAGAAATGGGACTGTAGTAATGGGCCTGTAGTTGGTGGGGATTGCTGGGTCAAGTGTCTGTTTTTTGAGTAGGGGCAGTACCCAAGATTCTTTAAGGTTAGTGGGTACAGTACTCGTATTGAAGGAGGCGTTAATTAGTTTCGAGATGAAGGGTGCTAAGTCTCTGGCTGCATCCTTGATGATTTGCGCAGGGCAGCTGTCACCTTGGCAGTTCGATGGTTTAAGGGATAGAGTAACCTTTTCAGTTTCCAGTATAGAGATGTTAGTAAACCTGAAGGGTTGACAATTGCTTTGGGTGGGTGTGATGGGTATCTCTTTCAGTGGGGTGGTAGGAGTTCCACTAGGGCTCAAGGAGGCTTTTTTCTTAGCAATTTTAGAATGAAGGGTTGTGATTTTATTTGCTAGGGCATTTTGGATGCTGGTACACCAAAGTTTGTCCTTGGGGACATTGTCTGTAGGGGCAATTGGGTTTTCCAATTCCTGGAGAATAGTGAAGAGTTCTTTGGAGTTCGAGTTGGCTTTACTGATTCTTTTGTTGAATGAATCTTTTTTAGTTTGAATTATTTCCTTCTTGTAACTTTTGGCAAAAGTTGGCAAGTGTGGTTTTATTGTCAGCAGACGGAGTGTGCCTCCAGATGGCTTGGAGTTTGCGTTTTTGGATGCACATTTCTTTAAGTTGGGGGGTGAACCATGAGTTAAGGTGAGCTTCCCGTTTACTTTTATGGCGTTTGATAGGGGCAATCAGGTCCAGAGCTTTGGTAATGGAATTGTTAAATAACTCAACTAACTCGCTAGGGTTAGATTCACTGGAACTGGCAGTGAGAGCTGGTAGGAGTAGTGGGAGAAGTTTTTCAGCCGCAATTTCTTTTTTGCTTCTCGTTGGCATGGGGGGTACTATTTTGTTCTTGTTAGGTTTGGGAGGTTCTATGCTGGCTGTAAAGCATATAAGATAGTGGTCCATCCATATTTGAGGAAGGATACTAGAGATGGTGATGTTACAGTTATAGTTGGCTATCCAGTCTAGTGTGCGTCCTTTTATGTGTGTAGGAGCTAGGACTTTTTGGGTAATGTCATGATTGACTAAGATAGATTGGATAGATTGGGCTTGTTTGTCCTCAACGTCGTTAAAGCCCAGGTTAAAGTCACCTAGTAAAAGGAGCTGGGTGGAGTCTTTAATGCTATTAGTGAGGAGACTGGATAGGTCTTCCTCAAAGTTGCCTAGTGGGCCTGGAGGTCTGTACACTAGGAGTATCGTTAGTGTGCTATTGTTGGAGATCGGTATTTTAGCTGAGAGAAGTTCGCACAATGTGATTGTTGGGTGTGGGGTAAGTCTAGCAGCTAGCTGCGTTTTAGAAGGAGTCCTTCCGAAGACAAAGGCCGCTAGCGTTAGCGTTGTATTACCAAACTTTCTGAAAAGTAAACCAAGACTACCAAATGCATTGCTTTATACAATCTGTACAGATGGCAACATATCAATAATTGGTACCCCAAAGTTACAAGGAAGAATCTATTTGGCGATTGATCATTGCAATGGAAAAACAATTGTCAACTAGCTAAAAAGATGTGAACCCTGAATCATCACTAAATCTCCCAAAAATAAAATACAATTCTGCAAAAACAAAGAACTAATTTTGTACCGATTGTTCGGAATTAGAGTGCAGCAGGTAAATAAAAAGGGGGATGCACTAGAAAATCATCTTCAATTGCACTCGAGAAATATGTACCGGAAAATTCACACCAATCTTAGGTCACAAAGTCATTTATGACTTTCCTTTAATTAACTCTATTCGCCACCTTGACTTTTTGCACCCTTCACTTGCTGTCAGAGAAACTCCATGGCAGCTGAAACTCACTTATAATTTGCTGTCCTTTGGAGACCATATGGCGACCCGGTGAGAGGGTGTTTCTTGTGCACTTTCCCACACAGTGTGATCTCTCACCCAGAAATTGTGTTCGGGAGCATTTTGGTGGCAACTATACATTTAATTATTTGCTACACTTTCCTGTAGCCTTTCCACTGTGTTGGTAGCCAGATGTCCCTACATGGTGGACATTGGACTACCAATTCAATCTATAAATCCAACACCCGAGCCATTTTGTTTTGCAGTCTTCATGTGTGTGTACTATAAGAAACAGCCATTCTGCCCATGTAGCCTGGAGCCTTCCCCGGCACCCATTTCTGTGTGTGGCATCTAGTTGTGACTGGATGTGGGTCTCCCAGACATCCCGATTCATATCCCAGGGTGAATGCTCAGGGAAGTTAAGCCGCCCACGAGAGGATGGCCACCAAAATGTGAAATGGTGCATGGATGCCGATTGGAGGGTTGGGGTAGCCCCAAGCTCTCTGTGGATATCTTTGGTGATTGTGAGCCAATGCAGCAGCTCCTACCTAGAACCACATCCTAGCAGAGATGGAGAGCTTTTCCTGAAGATCCTTTGCTGTGAGCCTATGCCACTTCCTCCAAATCTTCCAAAGGTGAACCTTTGCTCCACTCAGTCCAAGGGAATCCTAGTTCAGGCTCGTTCCCCCTCTGATCCGGTAAGAACAGGTAATCATTCTTCAATGGGGACAGTTGTGGCTTACTCAAAGCACTTGCTTCCTATGTCGGACTTGGACAGAAGTGGGTGCCCTGCTGCTGCTGTACTGGGATCAACTGGTGTGTACTATTGTGCCTCAAATCTTTGTGCTCTCCTAATCGTGCGACATACGGACTCGCACCCACTTCAGATGTTCCTCATTGTGGGACTGTCTTGCTACCTGCTCAGAGTCAACTGTGTTCACCTGAGCCACCTCTGAACATCCTGTTGCTGCCGCTGTGCCCTCATCT
Source organism: Ambystoma mexicanum (assembly GCF_040938575.1). Classification (NCBI taxonomy): domain Eukaryota; kingdom Metazoa; phylum Chordata; class Amphibia; order Caudata; family Ambystomatidae; genus Ambystoma; species Ambystoma mexicanum. The sequence continues at coordinate 677,744,648 of NC_090932.1, read as the reverse complement.
TAGGTCTGGTGTTTCTTGCCTTGGCATCTTCTCAGACTTTGAAGCTAAACAGGAGCCCTGAACCACGGCCGAAGGAGAGGAAGGAGCTGGATCGATAGCTGGAAGGCAAGCTGCAGTAGAAGTAGAAAAGCACAAGGCTGGCAAATCAAGAAGAAGTGGGAGCATCGAAGGGACACCGGAACGTGGAGACAGCAGATTTCACCTGCAAGTTCTAAGAGAGTCCTGTTCTCTCAAAATCTGAAGTGCAGAGACTGCGCAGGGGAAGATGTGCAGGAGACTTTTCCACATGTCAGCCTTATTGCCGTGATTGCAGAGCCGTGAACTTGCAACAGACTGAAGCCAGAAGCAAGAGGCAAGCCGAGAGTCTCAGGAAGAATAGGAACTACCAATTCAAGAGGCCGGTCGGGAGACAACCATGCGGGTGAAGGGTGTGGGTCCCTAGAGAGCCAGAACCAGTAGAAGTGGTAGTGGAAGTCAGGAAAGCAGAGCAACCCACAAAGCAAGCGTCTCCAAAGCCTGCAAGTGAAGCGCAGCGTTCTAACACTTTGTGTGAACCTTTCCAACTCCTTATTGAGTCGCGTATGAAAGGAACTCATGGTGGCAACAGTAAAGACTGACACAAGTGATCACAGTTCAAGGGTGTTAATTGAACCTTATAACGGGTGATATAAACGCCTAATCTAAACCTAAATCTAAGATGGGAGCAAGCTACGACCATCAAATAATAATAAGGCTGTCCTAATGGCGTCTTGTCAAATAAATAAGGGCCTATACTAAAACAAAACTATTGCCAAGCCTTACTACTAAGTTACAAATAGAGTGTGGGATAATGTTCATCAGAAAAGAAAGAAGTGTTAACAAAACAATAAGTCAGGATGGTATGGCTGGGTCTCCCTTCCCCACGTTCAAAGCAGGACTTCTGAGCACAACACACTGCTGCGCCTTGTCAGCACTAGGTTAACAGTGCCAGTTCAACTATATCAAAACCTTCAGAGGCGTAGTCTATTTTCTGCAAAAGTCTCTTTCCCTAGAAGGCCTGCTAATTCACGACAAACAAAGATTCTTCTGTCTGTAGCTTTGCACTTTGGGCGATTGCTCTTCACCCCCGCCGGGCTCAGATCTTTCTTGCAACTCGGGCCTCCCTCCGTTGAGTTCACTACGGCCTTTCTTTAACACAGTTCATGTATTTCTAACAGTTCATGTATAGATCATTTTCATAAGAAAGCAGGGTTTGCATTCTCCTAACTTCCTTTCAGCATTCCTCTGCCGGGTTCACACTTGCCTTTCTACACAGTTCACAACCTTTTAGAAAACGGGGTGCCCTTCCCCTAGCTTTCTGCTGGTAATGGGTCAGAGACTTTCGTATGTACATGGTATTTGACGTGACCCTTGTAGGACCACTGATGATTCACGCTGCCTTTTCCTGGGGCCTTATGGTCTTTGCAGTTTCAATAAAAAAACAAAAAGGGGCCAGCGAGAGTCCTTCGAACGAGTCCTCCTACGGCGCCTGATCACTCTGCAGCTGGCCAGTTGTGAGGGCTTTCTTAACAGTTCAAACATACACACAAGTTCTTTCTTCTTGAATTCAAAATGTTGCTACTTGATTCCAAGATGGCGGCTGGCGGAGGAGGACGTGTGTGAGCGTCTCTAACCACCGGGCCGCAACCTCACAATGTAAATATAATTTCCTGATTTCCAGGCACGGAAGGGGAAGTCCTCCCCTTCACTGCCTGGGGATCGTGGAGATCGGAGCAGCAACGGAGGATGGGGGGAGTGATCCAGCCTCCAAAAGGAGTGCTAAAAAGTATGAGGTATCTCGTCCTCAGCACTGCATACGTAGTGCTGAGGAAGATACCTCGATCTTAGCACTTAAGGGGTTAATCAACAGTTAGGACTTTGTTATTTACAACTTTACATTGGTATATTCTTCAGGATGTTTTCTTTGTACGGCCGTTTTTACTTCAACAACCAAATGTCTACTGTTGGCACCATGAGCGCAGTCACCTTTGTCCTACTGTAAGTTACTGCTTCATACCATTTCAGTGTTACTTCTCCTGACAACTTGTTATACCAACACTGTTTAAGTACTACTACCACAGTCCAGCATTTGGAATCTGTTGGGCAAGTTTTGATAGGACTCTTCAACCTCTTCAGGTAGGCAAGGCACTTTTCCTTTAAGGACTTTCTCAAAGGGGCAGCCTCTTTGCCTCTTCTGTAGGTCTGCCACAATAGCAACCTGGTGTTGCCCACAAGACTCACTTCTCTCGGGATTCTGTGGTCTTTGGCTCCACAAGTGGTCTACTTTCAGAATACTCTTCACAAGCAATTATTTCCCCTTCCCCTGCTTTACTCACACGTTTCTGACAGCCAACATCACCAAGTAATTGCCCGAAAGCATTGGTGCCACACTCAGGTAATACCGGTACACTTGTATTTCAGGCCACTTGAGTGTTAACTTCACAATACAGTTGGATGACTCTTTGACAATTGAAAAGGTTGTTTTCACTATACAAAGGCGTTGCCTCTTGGCTTGGGTAATGCTTGTTCTTCTCTTCAGTAATTTAAACTCTTTGTAGAATTAGAAAGAATGTCACTTCTTGATACAATATAAAATTCAGTAGAAGCGGCAAGAAACACTAGGCCATCAGGAATATGATTTTGGGTTCGGGGGGGTTTAGGCCAATCAGCCCCAACCTCCAGAAAATGCCAACCAGATGGCTTAATGTTGTTTTGCCTTCTTTGGGGGCACATTGGTGAAGTGTTGCAAAACAACATTACACTCCACATATAGTGAAACTCCTGTGTCTGTGGGCCAGCCCCCTTACAATCCCTCCACGGACCCTTGCTACCTCCCTGGGGGGGGGGGCACATTTGTGGTTATTGCCCCATTTTACCACCCCTGGGGCCAAAAGGCCACCAGCAATAGGATCTGGGGGGATGGAGGGAATCCACCGCTCCACCCAGCCGATCCGCCCCAACCCTGAAAAAGTGCCAACAAGAGGGCATAATGTTGTTTTGCCTTCTTTGGGGGCAGCAAATTAGTGCCGTTTTGCACGCATTTGCCCCCAAGAAAGGCAAAACTACATAGGGCCATTTTGCCAGAGTCACACTAGAGGGCATCAGGGGCTGGCCCTGTGCCTGTAGGGCCAGCCCCCTCTGGAATGCCAGCCCCCTCTGGAATACCCCCCCCATGGAGGGACAGATCCCTTCTGCTTCCCTGGGTGGCAAAATTGAGGGTCTGGCCCCATTTTGCCAACCCTGGGAAGCACTAAGCCACCAGGAAAAAGATTTGGGGTTGGGGGGTTGTTTCAGCCATTGCCCATTGCAGTACACCCGGCCGTCCTGATCTCTGGCAGGGCCAGTTTAGAGCTCTGGGGAGGGATGGGGACCCTTGTGGGGGCTCCCTGGGACCGTCGCTGAGGTGGGGGGGGGGGGGGGTGGACAACCCACGTGCGAGGCAGATGCCAAAGGGGGAAATCGCCTATCTCTCACAAAACTAATGGTAACTGTTAGGAAAGATTTCCCTTAGGTGCAATTTTCCTTCCATTTATGAACCCTGCATACTTTTTGCTTTTGTTTGGCTTACCTAACCGGACTTTTTCCAGTGGCGCACAGCCTTCAGCTGCACTCCTCTGGGCTTTGGCTCATTTGTTAGTGGGAAACAGACAGGTCCTTCAGCCTGTCAGCACTGGGAAACTAGGTTTCCCTTAGTCTTCAACTATGTTGCCATTTCTTGGTAACCTTTTATTTATGTGCCAAATACCTTACAGTACAGCGCATAGTGGTCCTTTTGTTTTATGGCCATAGCAACCCTCTAAGGATTTTTTGGTATTTGTACAAGTGTGCCTAGGACAAACTGGTGTCAGCAGTTTACTTTTTTACTTAGTTTTTATGGACCATACCGCGTTTGGCCCAAGACTCTGGCCAGTGCCGAAAATGGTTGCGTCACAAAGTCTTTTGTTCTGCCCGTTGGCCATTCTGTCCCTCTGCCTTCCCCCAGGTTAAGAGACACGGATATTCCTTTTTTGGGCATGCAGCCTCCTGCAAAAACTGTCAAGTGTGCCAGTGCCCAGAAAGAGGGATGGGACTGTCTGGTTCCAATCCACACTACTGGTGCCAGCATGTCTTGTTGGTCTGAATGACTGGAACCACCGTGGGCCACGATTGTCTGACACCTGGCGTGCATGGAAGAGATAAGATCTTCCATTGGCTATCTGAGATTTGAGTGTGAAACGAATCTTGGATATGATAAGGGGCTCTCCATCCATTCCAGGTCGATCAACTGAAGTGCACACCGAACTACAGAAGGAGCCAAGTATCCTTAACGAAAGAACAGACTCGAGGAACCGTGGGTGATGTGCTAGGAAGGTCTGGCACCCTAACCCCGCTGTTGTCCTGTCGGAACCCCTGCTTTTGCATCGTACCAAGAAGGCCTGCAAGAGCAATTTCCCCCTTTTGGCGTAGTGGGAACAACTACTCTCGGCACCTCCCGCTTACCCTCGAAAGGGGCCCCTTCAGAAGTGTTCCTGGGCCATCTAGTGAACTGTCCAGCTCGAACCTGGGGGAATCGCACAGGAATGCCGCCTTCCCGAGTGGAGACTCAAGACTTTTGAAATCTTTTTCTTGTGGTCCTGGGCCCTCTCCCACCAAAAAAACGTGTTGTCCTAGGTCCTCTGGATCACGATTTATGAGAGTGTGCCACGCTACAAGCATTTGCGGTCCCCGTGTCGCCTCGCTGTGGCGACTGTCGTAAGTACCTGCAAACCTGCCCCACTATGTCCAGAGACGTGCTGCACCGGATCTACCCTTCTCCTTTCTTCTAGAGCTGAGAAAAGGCTACTGTCCTGCCATGGACGATCGTCCCGTCCCGCAGCTGCTGAGAGACAGAGTTATGTAACTGCAGGGGTGAAACTTACTAGCGAAGTGACCTAGACTGGCAAAGTTTGTTCTGGACTGTGTCGAGAGTCTGAATACTTTCATCACTTACCAGTGGCCCCCTGGCACATACATCTGTTTTTACGCATGAGAATCCCTCAAAAGATACTCACCTTGGCTGGGCTAGCCTGCGCTCCCAGCTATCCCCGAAAGTCGCTCTCTCTGCAAGGGTAGAACCTCCTCTGGGAATAGAACTTTATTCTTCATTGCCTCAACCCCCTTCCTGAGCAGCTACAGCCCCCTGAAGAGAACCCCCTTTTCGCACGACCACGCTTTGTTAACGCACTGCTGTACTTTGAGCACAAGGCTACACAGGTCTTAAGGCCGGACAACATAAATTAGGGATGGACTACGAAGAACTGCCTAATGTGATATCTGTGTTGAACTACGCCATTCTGTTACAGGTTGTGGTTATTTTCTCCCCTCATATCAGCATTAGGGTGAACCCATATTGTATATATGTTACATAGTGAATAAGCGGGTGTGGTAATTGTTTTCTGGATACTGTGGTTTAATTGTGTTTTGTTATAAAGGCCTATAATAAATGTATTTTTGATATAGGTCTAAGGTTAATCTGTGGAGTTTTACTGTGATAAATGATATGGCATTTATAACGCACCTATACATTAAGTGTTTCAAGGCGCGAAACATTTGTGTATGCTCATTGTGTGTGTATGCTCATTGTGTGTGCCCATTGTGGGCTTCCGATCACTCTCACCACTCCCGATACTTAGGGCCTCATTAGTTGCCGGTCCAGAAACAAGGGTGCCAGTAAGCTAACCGGCCCCCTTGTTTCCAGACCGGCAAACTAAGTGTTTGCCGGCCAGAGCCGCTGTGCCCGATAGGTCTGACCCTGCCAGGAGCAGTGGTCATGGTAGGCAAACCCTTCATGGAAGCACTAGCACTATTAGCAACAGTGCCGGTGCTTACATGTCCCCACCCCCATATAGTCCTATGGGACTCTATGGGAATGGGGGAATCAACAAATATACCAGCACCTGACATTTTGGCCAGCGGACTCATAATGAGCCGGTGCATTTTTATGGGTCCGGCGGCAACCAGCCGGTAGCACTGGCAGGGTTACTGCCGGACCCGTAATGAGGCCCTTATCTTGGCCGCCTGCCAAGCTACCGTAGATTGGTCTGGTTTGTCTGTTCCACTAAACTAGGGCGGCCTCCTAAACTTCTGCCCACCAGATCAGAGTTTAGAAATCCATTTTAACAGACCCTTATGAAAAAAATGTTTTTTGTTTCCACTCAACCGGTTCTTGAAAGCTTGGAAAACAACGAATTCAGAACTGAAAACCATTTGTTCCTAGCTCTTACAAGAAAAAAACACAGGCTTCTTAGTATGTCATTTTCTGAAAAACACAAAATGTTAACTTTTTTGTTACTTTCTCACACCACCTACAGCAAACGACTAATCCTTGGTGGCGTTATGACCGCCCAAATGTGGTAAGAAAAGGGTGCACATTTTGGCCGGGATATACCTTGAAACAAAAAGGTCACAAGGGATCGAATGCTGACATACCGAAATGTCCAGAAAAGGGCTCAGCACTGAGAGGGAAAACCCTCAGCAGTTAAGGGGCTAAGAACAGTGTGTTGTTGACAGTAGGGCACATTACACCTTCTTTTGAACTGTGGCAAACTATCTGGAAGAAGAGGCAATTGATAATAAACCAGGATTACCATTGGGCCATTTCTTTTCTGGAAGTTGGAAGATGATCTTTCATCCAGGAACAAAGATTCTTACAAGTGGATTTTTGTTTGATTAACTTTTTCCTTTCACTTGGAACTATTAAGAGCTGGGTGAAAAACCTTATTTTTCCTTTGTTCAACATTTTTGAGCTGACTTTGAGTCTTTGGGAAGGAACCTTACGCAGGACAACAAAAGGCCATTCAGGCATTGTATTCATATTGTTTATTATATTGTGTTGCTATATATTTTCTGTATATGTTGGTTGTTTAGTGTGAGGGCCAGTTATCACATGCTAGAGAATATTCCCTTAGCTCTTAGGCAAGGCAGGGAATTCCTATGTATTAATATTTTATTTATTTATATCGCGCTCATACACATGTGTTTCAGAGCGTGACGAGGCAAGGGAATACAAAAACAACGATCTTACTAGGCCGAGTGACATTGAGAAAGCACAAGTGCATGGGAGGGGGGGGGAGAAAGTGGAAAGTGCTGAGCAAAAGGAATACAGATACTCCATAAATAAATAAATAAATAAATAAACTCAAAGTAAAAACAATAAACAGTGGTAGTGCAGCCAGCAAGTGGCAAGTGCTAGGTATAAGGCAACAGACAGGATGCGTCAGATAAGGGCAGAGGAAAAAAAACAAAAACTCTGTAGAGTAGGGCTAGCAAGGTATTTTCACGATATAATTTCTTCACTAAAATGGCATATTTTGAGAAATCTACAAGCAGTTTGCCTCGCATTACTGACCCCTCAGAGTACCCTCTGCTAGAGGGGCCATAGAAACCACACACTAGACAAATAGGTAGGTCTTAAGTTTTTTCCTTAAAAAGACAGGTGGTCAGCTGTCACCCTTGGAGAGAATGGGAGGGAGTTCCAAAGGACTGACACAGCCGAAGAAAAAGCCCAGCCCCCAATGGTGCTTCTAACCACTCGAGGAACAGGGAGGAGCAAATGCTCTGCTGAGCGAAGATTACAAGGAAAGTATGTAGGTACACAGCACCAGAGCCATAGAACGCCCGGTGCACAATGCAGATGGATTTAAAAGTGACTCTCGCCTCCACAGGGAATTTTCCTCAAAGTTTTAAGTTTAAAAAAAGTCCACGCTACACCTGCTGCTGACCTCCAGAACCATCGAGAGCGATTTTCACTTCCAGGTTCTGGATGATCGAGACGACCTGATCCTTGCCACAATGGCACTAAGAGGTGTTATTCCATCAGTATTTCTGCAGGAGTTCCACATCTATACTTGAGTTCGTTGTGTAAACGCAAATGGCTGTGCCTATACAAGGTTTTCAGAACCTGGACTCCAGGAACCCGAGCCAGGACAGCCAACAGCAGAACCAGCAAGACCTTGTTAAGTATGTCTGCGATTCAAGGCTGAATGTTGCCTGTGGAAGTTTCAATCTGGTAACATTTCTGAACTCTGCCACATTCTCCAGTGCTGGTTCAACCAGAAGGTTTGCTTCCTGCCATTGAAGAGAGTTATTTGCATGATGTGTTGGGCTGATAATTATACTACATTTCTAAAACCCTGAAGCGGAAAAGCACCGATTGATAGGTAACGTGAAGGATGCCAAAAATGACCAACCTGAGTGGAACAGAAATGTTTTCACTGTCTTTTTTAAAAATATCTACAAACCTTGGATCGGAGCACAGGGAACCTGTGAGTGAATTCCAGACTTGCTTATAATACAGTAAGTTTTGCCATTGGCAAATGTTAAACTAAACCTAGGAAATCTCTCTCTCTATATGTATATATGTATTCAATGAAAAAACTTTATTAAAAATGACGTTATGGTTAAGTTGCACTAATAAAAACCTATGAAATTCAATGAAAAAACGTTTAAAAGGGACGTTATGGTTAGAAGTAAAACCGAAAAACCCCAGAAATTCGCCAGTTATGCTAAGCTAAGCAACCATAACTCGTGCAACCATAACTCGTGCCACCACAGTGCACTGCTAAGACTAACACCCAGAACATCAAAAATGACATCACAAATGTCATTGATCACATCACATATCTGGGCCACTTGTTTTTGATCAGTGACATATAGGCCAGGTGGTTTCGTTCACTGACAGTCAGAACATTAAATATTAAAATTGAAAAGGTGCTATATATCTAGACTTTAACCTTGTCATATGTTCTTAAAGTACTTTCCTTAGGGTTTGGTCTCAGCTCATGGTGCACATGCATGGGGAAATGAGCAGGCCTCAAATACACAATTAATTTGTATACATGAAGATAAACTTTAATGTTATTAAAATTTTCTGATGATGCTGTTTCTTTCTTCCTTACTTTAGTTTGCCTGTATGTGGTTCTTCATATGTATTGTTTGTACTAGCACAAGTGCAAGTCTTGAATTTTTAGCTAGTTATTACATGTTTAACTACTGAAAACTCTAATAAGGTAGCATTCATTATTGTACTATGCAAAATTACAAGATTATAAATATTGTACTTCTATGGTACATGCTGCAGTCTTTGCCCATGTTTATACATGATTAGGTTTCTGTATTAACAACAACATTCTAATACAATGATTTTAGAGGAGTACATTCTTTAATAGATTGCGTAGTTCATGATGGGTCTCCAGATCACCCTCCCCCCCCCCCGGCATCTTGTTACTAAAAATATAAATCCAACCCCTTGTAGGGACTTTTCATCAAAATGTATTTCACATGCGAGGTCATCTTTGTAGTCCTGGGTGTTCGTTTTAGCAGTGCACGGTGGTGGCGTGAGTTAGTTTTGCTTAGCTTACCATAACTGGCAAATTACTGGTGTTTTTCGGTTTTACTTGTAACCATAACATCCCTTTAACAAAGTTTTTTCATTGAGTTTCATAGGTTTTTATTAGTGCAACTTAAACATAACGTCCCTTTAACCCTAGTTTGCTGCAAGGGGGTGAGAGAAAATAACCAAAAAGAGAACATTTTGGGTTTTTTCAAAAAATGGCAATAAAGGGATGTACGAAGAAGCCTGTGGTTTTTTTCCTTGTAAGAGCTAAGAACAAATGGTTTGCTGTGCTGAATTCCCCATTTTCCTGGGTTTCAAAAACACGTTGAGTTTTTTTTATATGGTTATCAACCTTTTGTGAGAGGTAGGCGATTTTGGCCTTTTTTTCCAATAGGACATGCATGGACGGAATGGAATAAAAGGTTAGTAAAGCTGAATGGGAGGACAGAAAGGCATACATTTCTGAAAAGTAGACAGAATTCCAAGTTTAGGAAGGGGTGATTTTGCACAGGTCAGGCAACAACTATGTAGGGAAAAATTCCATAGTTTGGGGAAAAAGCAGGAAAACAACCGAAAAAAAGTTATGTGGTGGAGATGGTTGGCCTGGTACTACAATGGCTTGTATGAATTTTGAGAAAATCAATGCTCTGCTACATTCCCCCGACTCTTGCAGTTAGGAAATCACACATTTTTTGTAATGTTTCACAAAACAAGCAATACCACAAGCCAAAAACGGAGCCATGGTACACAGGAGTTGTATGCTTACGGCCTGAACAGATGTACAAATGCAGTGAGGAAGGGCAAGCATACATTTTTTGAAAGAGCACAGGCAGACCTTTTGAAGGGTAGGTAGCTTGTGCAGGTTACCAAAGTGTATAGGGCCTAAAGCAGCGACCAAATGTAGTTCACATTTGGGAAGTGAAAGGGTTGTGTGACAAAGAGCAGCAGCAAATGGGTCGAAACTTTATGAAAACCACGCAAACACAACAAATGTCGTACCTTCCCGCGTTCCCCCAGGTGTGCCGACAATAACGGTACCTCACGTGTGGGTGCACCTACCTGGGCACAAAGGGGAAAGCCGAAAACGCGGGTAACCCCAAGTCTTTCGGCACAGCATAATTTCAGGAATTCTGCTCATGCGCAACCCTACAGATTTGGGCCTAGGGTGTCCAACCCACCAAGGAAAACAGGCAACCCCCTGCATTTCCGAAAAGAGGACACCTGTGGGAATCCGCAGAGGTCTGACTTGCGCAAATCGGCCCAGAATTTATTACCCAGAACCACCGGCAAAGTCCGAAATGTGGCGAAAAAACCCCACCCTTTCCGCACATTTCACTCAGCTCACCCATTTTCCCGCGCTCCCACAGGTGTCCCGACGAAAACCGTAGCTCATGTGTGGGTGCACCTACCTGGGCGCAAAGGAGAAAGCCGAAAAAACGGCTCTGTGACGAAAAGACACAAGATGACAGATTAGAAAGAGGGAAAGCTGATCCTTGATGAATGAAAACCACAGTGACGTTAACCCCAAGAACGGAAGGCAATAGGGATAACAGGATACCTGTGGAGTGAAGGAGAACCATTATTGGAATTCCATACTGGTCTCAGTCAAGAGAAAGAGAATATAACAATACCAGAAAAGAGAGTGAACGAGAATCATTACTGAAATGCTCTCTGGAGCCACCAATAACACGGCTGAGCTCTTTATAATCTGCAAGGATCTTGCGAATCCTACTGCAGTCTCCTCCTCTCCTCCTCCTCCTCCTTACCAGGCCCTCTGCACTGCGCTGGCCACCCACTTCTCCTCCAAAGCTCTCGACATCCTGTCAGCAATGTCTGCTGCTCCCACCCTCACCCCCCTTCTGTTGCCCCCCATGGCCCACCTATCCCACCCCCATACTCTCCGCCTTCTCTCCCATTGCACCAGATGAGATCTCTAGAGTTATCCACTCTATGAATGTCTCCTCTAAACAGGTGTTCCCCTGCTCCTCCAGAACCATCAAGGACAACATCTCCTCTCTTGCCCCAGCCTTGGCCAACCTCTGCAACCACTCCTTTGCCACTGGATCCTTCCCACAACCCCTTAAGCACTGTCTTGTGCACCCTCTCCTAAAGATGCCGCCTGCTAATCCTTCTTGCTTGGCTATCAACCCATTTCTATCACCCCTTTTTGGGCAAACTCAGGAAAAGCTGGTCATCCCACACCTGACCCAGCACACCGTTATGGTTGGCTGCCTCCATGACCACCAGTCTGGTTCCAGAGCATCCACAGGCACAACCTGCTCTCCTGAACACCAGTTAAGACCTGCTCTCTAAGCTGGATCCACCCACTCCCTCTGTTCTGAACCTCCTCAAACTTTCTTCTGCCTTTGACAGGGTCAACCACTCCATCCTCAAACAGTCTTCAGGATACCCTAGGCATCACAGACAGGGCACTGAAAAGGCAGACCTCCTTCCTTTCAAACCGATTCTCCCAAGTGCAAATGGGTCATTTTCTCTCCTCCGCCTAACTCTCAACCAGTGGCATTCCCCAGGGCTCTATCCTATCGCCATGGCTCTTCAACATCTACCTGGCCCCTCTGGCCTACTTTATCTCTATCTTCTCCCCTCATTTCCATTGTCATGCAGATGAGACACAGCCCTATTTCAAGCTGCCTTCCTCTGCCTGCTCCCCCTCCTACCTCATACCCAACTGCCTGACTGCTTTTCAGGCATGGTGCTTTGCCAATGATCTATACTTTAATGCCAGTAAGACTGAGCTCTTTCTCATTAGAATGCCTGCTTCTCGTTTCCCCCCTACTCTCTGGCCAACCTCCTTGTGTCCACTGCCATCTTCCATTTGTGAGGCAAAAAAATGGGGATCATTTTTGACTCCTCTTGCTCTCCACACATCACGGACATTGCCAAGAAGTCCAACTTCCAGCTCCACCTCCTCAGGGACATTCTACCTTTCCTCACCGTCCCCCAGAAGCTCAATGTCTCCAGAGCCCTGGTTCCCTCTAGGCTGGACTACTGCAATACGTTCTTCCTCAATCTGTCCCTCTCCTCCCTGCTTCCGCTTCAACTAATCCACAATAGGACTGCAAGACTTCTCCTTGGCCTCAAGCCCAGGGGCTGCATCTCTCCAGCGCCACAATCTGGCCACTGGCTACCAGTGACTGCAAGGATCAAATTCGAGACCCTTTGCATCATCCACAAGGCTGTCTGGAGCCTCCCTACATCCAGCTTTGTCTCACTAAATACCTCCCTGCCAGAGTTCTTCAGTCCTCTTGTCCTGCAGAGAGTTGAAGCCAATGTTTCTCCAAACAGAGAGTGGCAGGTAGATTCCTTTCTTCAGCCGGTTCCTCCCTCTGCAACGGCCTCCCTGCCCCCATCAGACTAGAGCCGGATCTCCTTAAGTTCCATAAACTTCTCAAGACTTTCTTTTTCTCCTCTTCCTTCCCTCACCCCCTCCAGTGCCAATGCTCCCTCGGCCGCTGCAATTGGGGCCTGGTCCCTTCAGAGTCATACAGGTACCAGATCTACCAGTCACCCAAGCATCCCTTGCCCCAGGGCTTCCTTCCCCGTACTAGTCCTAACCTGGTCCTCCATGTCCACTGCACTCATCCTCCCTTTCCCCTGGCACTTACAGCCTTGCCCCCCCACACCCCTTGCCCACCACCTCTCTTTGGGCACCCCACTACTGCACTTCTCCCTCTACTCCTCCTCCACTTACACTTGCGCAGTAGGATTGTCACAAGACCAATATAACCAATTGTGTTTGTTCTACTGCTGTCCCATAACCATCCACCCCCCCCTCACCCTTGTGGTGCCTGGAAACATTTATGTATAGGCGCCAAAAAATAAAATATACAAAAATACTTGTCTCAGTCAAGAGGGAGACATTGTGAAGTCAGTACAAAGAGAAGTGAATGAGAAATATTCTGGAAGTGAAACGCATACCAAGAAGGTTCTGTTTTTGGGGTTGGTTTGGGGTACAACTTCTGTTGGTGACCCTATTTTTGGTCCATTGGGATGTGTCGCGTCAGTGGGGTGATTGGTGGGGGAGCTAGTACTCCTTCCTCCTTGGTTACTGAAGAAAAAAGTACTTCACCACACATTGACTGCGCAGTCAATGTGTGGTGAATTACTTTTTTCATACCAAGAAGGCCCAAGTCAAATAGAAGGTCAAAACATAAAAGAGAAATCTGACAACAAGCTGGCATTGTTGAGATCTATCCAGATACAGAACAAAGGGGAATCAAACACTATGAACTATTCATGAAACTAAGAAATAGTCATGAAGGAAAATATACTTCTTAGAGAAGTTTACCAAAGGGAGGAGAAAAGGACCATTCCTTACAGAGGAAAGAAAGAAACTAAAAGCCCAAGACATTATTGAATGACCTGTACGAAGTGATAAAAATGGTCACTAGAGACGATCTTAAGATAATCTATTGAAAAGTGGTTGAGAGATAAGACAACAAACTTCAGGAGAAGCAAGAATGTCTCAGAACTTTAAGTTGTTAAATTAGAGGTAGGTTCATAGGTTAGAGCCCAACGGTGGACGGTTTCTTTTAGAGAGATTCAGTGATTACTGACTAGCACTTTAGCTAGATGCGTTAGTTAGGGACGCCTTATAGAACAGGGAAAGATGGGCCTTATTCATATTCATTAATAAAATAACCAGTGAAATGTCTGACCAGAGTGTGTCCTTCTTCAGACCCGTCACAGAAGCCACAGGAAGGAAACCCCTTCAATTCACGCATCAATGACCAGATGTTTTGTGTATCCCCTGTGACAAAGTTCCGTGCCCGACACTGGTGGAATCAAGTGAGATGCCTCATCGGATTAATAGGGAGAAAATACACAGAGCATCTTCCCAGGATCCGAGCAACAAAGCAGAGGACAGTAATATGCTGAAGTCCTATGGATCCTCTTCCAGGGAGTGTGTAAACCTCTCTGGCTAGTCCTGAAAATCATCCAGGAGGCACGATACCCAGGCGTGTGCCAATACTACCAGTGTCCCACGATTACCAGTAGGTTTGTAGTCTGTGAGCCTCCCAAAGTTTGCAAACCCTGCTGGACCCGCCGATCTCTCATGGCCCATGGACCCCACCTATTTAACACTTGTCAGGGTGCAAAAGCATTGTCAGGAACGCCAGGTTGGTCACAATCAGTAGCACATGCGCTAGAAAAGCCAGAGATGCATTTGCCTTACAGAGCCCTCAGCCCTGCCACCAGTCAGGATGAAATCTTAGATGGATGCCAGGAGTCAAAGCGTTAATCCAGCTTGCTTTCAAGCCAGTCAGTCATAGGTGACCGAAAAGAGCAAAGCCAATGACTAGGCAGAAAGGACAACCAGCTCTCAGTCAGTCTATGGTGGAGTATGGTGATGGAGGTGCTGTTCGGAGAGAGAAGGTTGTGGAAGCATGGAGGAAGAACTGGATCTGGGAAGAGAATTCAAGGTGATACTGGAGAGTACACAGAGGAGCTTGGAGAAATGACTGTGGACGAGAGGGATAGAGGAAAACTGGTGTTGGATAGACCAGAAGCAAAGAAGAAACTGGAAGGAGATTTCTTTTTTTTTTTTGTTTAGACTGAAAGGTGCAAGAAGTAGGAGGTGGAGTACAGGGAGATTTGCCTAGATAGAAGAATTCAGGCAGAGCACACCAAGAGGAGGAGGTTAAAAGTAGAATGCTTGGAGGCAGATAACATCACCAGGAGGAGTTAATGAATAGAGACGATAGGAGGTGGAGAACATCACACAGTTGAGAATCGCGAAAAAGATTGGCTCTGGCGTGTATCAGGAAGAGGAGGGAGGGAATAAAGAAGAGAACAATGCTGAATAAGATTAGAAAGAGTGGGACTGTAGGGATGAGACCAGCAAAGGAGGATACCAGAGAAAAGAGGTAAAGCAGTGATGCACAACATGTGACCTGTGGACTGGATGCAGCATTTCAGGACATGGCCCTCCAAGTCACATGAGTTTTAAGATTAAGTATTGCCTCGCCTTGGGGGGGTGGGGAGAGGAAAGAGGAGGAAAAAGAGAGAGGACGAAAAGAGAGAGAGAGGAAGAAAAGAGAGGGAGAGAGGAGGAAAAGAGAGGGAGTGAGGAGGAAAAGGGAGAGAGAGGAGGAAAGAGAAAGAGAAAGTGTGTGTTATATATATATCTCATGAATACATCAAATTGGTCTTTGCAATGTACCAAAAAAACAGCATAAAAAGTGCACATCCAAAACTACATTTTTATTTTTAAATGTACTCCAGTTTGTGCACCAACGTCCCTAAAACCAGCTCATTCACATGGGCAGTCCGGCCCACTGTATGAGACGTCTGTTACATTCAGCCCTCCAGTGAAATCAGTAGTGCACCTCTGAAGTCAAGTGTTGGGGGGAGCTTGGACAGCGAGAAGAGCTTGACAGAGCGATACAAGAGGGACAAGGTTGGAGTAAGATCAACCTGAAAATGATCAGAGGGGAGAGGACAGAGTGTGTGAGCAGAGTGAGAAATCTCAAGGCGACTGAGCAGACTG
This sequence comes from Ambystoma mexicanum, assembly GCF_040938575.1. NCBI lineage: Eukaryota > Metazoa > Chordata > Amphibia > Caudata > Ambystomatidae > Ambystoma > Ambystoma mexicanum. Next base: position 677,728,767 of record NC_090932.1, on the reverse strand, counting down.
GTGAGAAGAAAAACCAAAGAGGTGATTAGCTAGATAGAACTGAAAGGTTCCTCCGGACAGTTGGCCCAAGGCAGGTAATGGAGCCGGAATGAGGTAGGAGCGAGACCGGAAGCTTGAAATAGGCTTAAACAGGAAAAGGGGCAGGGAGAAGAGAAAGGGAAGACTTCAGCCCAAGCCGTGATAGACAAGGGGCACTCCTCCTTGGCTCCACTAGCTACCAGAAAATCACCTCCCTAGCATGAAACATCACAGCAGAGCAAGCGTTGGCAGACCTGAGTGAAGAAGTGGGTCCCACAGGTTGGGACTGGACCAGGCTTGGCATACTCAAGTGCTGCTAACCCTAAAACCTGGGGTGAAGCCTTTTGGTTTGCTGCACCTTTTTTTGGAAGGGTTCAGGTTTTTTTACGAACCTGCTCCGATGAGGGATTCTGAAAAGCCAAATTGGAGATGCAGCCAGTTTACACTCAAGTCTGACAAAACCCTCAAAAGGTCGAGGCGTAGACTAAAGACAAGTCCCACATAGGCAAGTACAAAACAATGCTATTTATCAACACAAGAAATAATTGTGTTCAATACACAACTGGTGACTAAAATCACTACAACATATATGTAGCCCCACACCTTGGAACACCAACATGGGTTACCTACCACTTTAGAATTCAACACTGTAATATATAGGACTATTTCTCAGAGAAAGAGAAAATATGTTCAGTATAAAACAATACAATAGTCAATTAATACACACATTTTAATGTCCTTGTGTCATTAATAAATGTCTACCAATCTTAAAGAAAGATGCTATCACAAATTCACATGTATAAATTAAAACCTTAATATCATTAACACGTAAAAGAAACGTCACCGGCTCGGCACTAGTTCTAATATTATACTTATTAAGTGGTCATTAAGCCACACTCTTCGAATATCAATCAGCTTTGTACACAACCACATAAAATGAAACAGGCTTTCATTAACCCCAGAACCCAAACACATAACATAGTATTTGTGAGCCAAGGCATACAGCCCTCAGAGGTAGTACATTCAGCTGCATCATTAAAATATTCCATCGATATTCATGGGATCACCATGGGATCACATTTATATTATATCACTCTCGGCCAGAGGCACATGACAGGCAGCACTCAAATATTCAAATAAAAGTAGATTCATACTATATCTTAACATGCTTTCATGATCAAGGTAGCAAGCCCATTCTTTTAGAATCAGCTTATTTATTTCTCCATTAATTAATTGTCTATAATCCAGGCCCCATTGCTTACTTAAACATATACCGTTTTTTTGCCTGGGGTATTTTTATTTATTTCTCTGAAGATTTTTGCACAACACCCTGATGGGGGCTGGTTAGCAAACTAACCAGTTAGGCTGAACTCAAGGGATGAAAACTGGAATTAAGTATGATTATTCCACATAGTTAACCAAAGAAACCCCCACACTGGTATACTGAAACATATTATAAAGTTACACATAGAATCTCTGTCAGGACAAATAGGTTCTATAGGTTAAACATGAATGTATATGAATTGACTTTTTCACAATTGACCGCGGGAGAATTGACCTAATTAAAAAGGTCAATTAGGACATAAATGCAGGGGGAAACCCCTTGCAACCGCCAGCCAATCCAAAACCCCAGCAACCACCCACCAATCCCCTTATATTATTTATTATCCCAAACCCACCCCACACATGTATAAAACATTTAAATAAAAGGTAAAGGTCAAATGTGCAGAAGGTCAATTAGGACCACTATTATTAGGTCAATTAGGACAAAAGGTCAATTGTAAAAGGTCAATTTGGGTAATACTGTTAAACATAACTCATGGTAAAAAGAATACATTGCATATACAAATGTAATAGTAGTCAGCTAGGCTTGGCACACTCCTGAATGTAAAGTCTTTTTCTGTTTGGCTCATAGGACTACATCACCCAGAAGGCCTGGCGGTGGAGCAAAGAGTAAGCAATCCAGTGCCGGGTGTCATCTTCAGCCACAATGTTGCTGTGTTGTCTCCACCAGCAGGGGTGCCCCCATCAGAAGCCTCCACTGCTTGCCACCCACTGCGCTTTCCTCCCACGGAGAAGGCGCAGGAGCTCAGGACCTGCGTCGTGATGGGATGTGCTGGCGAACAGCATAGGGTTCCGCGAGCCAGAGAGTCACACGGAGAACCTACTCTTCACTAGGCAAAACCCCATGCAGCCTTGGCGGTGGCCCCCCACGGCCAGTGTCGCTTCTCACTTTCACGGACCAGCTGGGATGTCCTGAGCATATGCTGATGAAGCCCCAGCGGGAACCTTCTAGGAGCAGAAAAGTGTTTGGTCCGCTGCCACTTCCTGGCAGTGCGTGGTTCGCCACACGCAGGCAGACATGAGATGCAGGCCGGGACAGTCTCTGGCAAGTACAGTCCCCTCTCTCCCCACAGAGCGATCTTCTGCCTGGGCACTGGATCGTAGCTAACATGATTCCTGCACTTTGGCTTCTCCGGACGCCAACTATAAGGATGTATTATAAGGATATCCCCAGATCGTTACGGGAGCTCTCTCAGGACACTGTAATCTTGGTGTGCGGCCAAAGGCACCCCCCCTCCTGAACATTTATTTATAAAATGCATTAAATTGGGAGAAGTTCGCAACCTTACTTTTGACAAATTTCCCTAATCTTGGATAATTGTTCTACTTATTTTTGGCATTGGTTACTGTGCGACCCTATGACCTCAATGTGCATTGATGCCATTAGATGTTTAACTGGCTCTGTGAAAGATGAAATCATGGAAATGTGTTCTTTGTAATCGGGTGATCTTATGATGTTATTTTATACTGCTATTTTTATACTGCTATTATAATCCTCCTTTTATTGTTCTTTGTCTCAAAAAATATGAAATTATGATTTGTATTTCATGTAGATTTGTCTTATTATCACGTGTTATTTATATGTAAAAACATTTTAAATGTATACGTTTGCAATTTTGGTAGTTTTAATAGCTTTCGCTTTTTAAAATGTGTGAAAGGTTTTGTTAACTGTACCACACAAATTAAAAAAATACACAAAATTACTTCGAGAATGGAGCTTCTATCACAGATCTTATGAGGTCCTACAAACTAACAGTTTCTGTTCTTGGTTTAGCTAAAAGGATGAGTAATGAGGATAGCAACATGTTTCAATATGGTAGTTGGAACAGACTTTTTTAAAACGTGCAAGGTCTGAGAAAGGTCTGGGTTGCCAGTTGTCTAGATCCGTGGGAGCAGATATTACTGTGTCTAGTTTTGCTGCCACAGGGTGTGGAATTCACTCTTCTCACTGATAACACACACAATTAGGTCATCTGCAGGCGGATGCACTCACGTCACTAGAACTTTTCTAACCAATAAATTAGGGCAATGTATGTCGTTCTTTAGATTCTTATAAAGGTAGGAACCAACAGGCATGAGGGAATTGGAATTAACATAACAGCTGACAATTTGTAATATAGTCTAATGTATCCAAATTGTGTGTTTTTTTGCCTTTAAATATTGCAACTCAATGTGGGCAGGTCGCAAATTCTCAGTTTTTGGTCTCCTGAGACCAGACTAACCTCCCAGCTGTTCGTTACATGCATTAAAGCTGCTTTTCTTGCAAATGGTGCAGCTCATTGTTTCCTGGATTGATTTTTGGGCCTACTTTTAAGGTAACAGGCTTGAATTAATATAGTGGAAGCAATAACTTTTAAATCCCCTCAGCCTTATGAACTTCATTATGTCATGGTGCCAATTTGGACCAAGATGGTGGTATAGGGGCGTAGTTTGGCCGATGGGGGCAGAGTTTGGAGAAGTCAACGAAATCTGGCGAAGGTGCAGAGTCTAGCAAAGATGTGAAGTAAGGTTGGGGTGCACATTCACCTAGTTGAGCCTAGGGCAGCAGAAAGTCTAAATATGCCAGTGAAAGTCACTATACATTTGCCTGCTGAGATGGAGGGCTACTGAAGGGCCAAAAATAAATAAGTAAATTCCAAGTGCACCGATGCAAGGTAATATTACTTCAAAGTTTAAATGTGCTGAATAAAGTATGAAATGAAAGACAATGAAAGCGGAGAACAATTTAATCGTAAGGAAGCAAGGCAGAATACCTGAACCCATAATAAAGACAATGGCTATGCAACGCCACTCCTGCATCATCACAAGACACAATCAATCATGAGCCATCTAGTAGAAACTGGAGGATATTCCATTAACCAGCTCAAAGAAAAACAGTTCACAGGATAAGCAGGGGTTCCAGCAGCAGACTGTTCTTAATATCTTTGGGCGTGTGGGTTTAAATGAAGAGAAATCTTCATTAGACCATGACAACAGAAGCAATAAAGGATGCTTACAAATAAAATAATGAGTCCTCCGAAAATGACAGGACACTTACTGTGTTTAAACCATCCACAAGGACCCAGTTGCGCTCTTTGATGACTTGGCTGACTGTTCCTTGCTTCCCTGCATCTTTCCCAAATAGGACTGCCACCTGAAAATCAAATCGTGAATGAGAAGAGTCTGTGGAGCACCTGGAAACAGTTCATAAAACAAGGTAAGTGAACTATCGGCCAGTAACATAGCTCAGCAAGTCAAGCACCAGTCCCAAACATCTGTGTGACTTGCTGCCACAGATTGAATCCACGCAGGGCTGATTCAGTCCTCCATCCTTCTGAGGACCATACATTGAGAACCACTATGCTGTGAAATAACAGCAATTATTACAACACTTGGAAGTGGAGAGAATCCAGCATTAGAAACTGCACACAAAAAGTACAGTTTCCACTCCAAAGGGTTTGCAATTCATTTATCTTGCACAGGCTAAGGCATACGAATGGGACGTTCCATATTCAATATCGCAAAGGCTCACTTTCTAGGAATTAAAAGGATACAGCGGGACTCCTCTAACCTACAGATAACATTTTGAGGTATGTCAGAATCAGGAGATGGAGAAGGTGGCATCTTGGTTAAAACTTTCTTTATTTTGAACCTCTCAAAACTTAAGCTGGCCCTAAATATATTGGCCCTAATCTAAATAAAGAGAAATCTAAAAGAGTGATCGTCAGGATGTCTTACAAAATAACCCAAGTCCCTCGTCCAGTAATCTATTCTGGTCTGACCTCTGTCCCTACCACTTGATACAAAGAAAATAACCTAACTCTTAACAAAAAGGTACAATAAGAGATGTGGCCCAAACAGAGGCACGGCTTCTGACTTCACTTTAATGTGTCTTTCTCAAAATACACAGGGCTCCTTGCCCCGTTGCACAGTGCCATTCAGAATACCTAGTTTATCTTATGGATTCCCCTCTTCGTTGGGGTTCAGTCTCTCGGTCTCTTTTCCTTGGGATTCACAGACGCACTCTTTCTCAGTATTATGTCGGCATTCAGCCTTTGGGTCCTTTCTGGCCCTTATGTTCAAACCAGGTATTTTCTTGCTGTACTCTCTCTAATTAGTTATCTAATGGTTTTTACCCCTCCCGCGGTCTTGGGTACCGCACCACGCCTTGGGGCCAGTCTCTAGCCTCTCCTTGGGTTTTTTTTTTCACCCTACTGTGGGTTCTACTTTCCTTCACCACCCACGGTCTTTCATCGCCATGGAAGTCTGCAGTGTTTCACTCTTGGTGAGGAATCGACAACTGACATGGGTGTAGAAGCACTGGCGTTTTTGGTTTTTGGTATTTAATAAATGATGCGGGTACTCCATCTCTGAAAGGGAAATCTGCTGAACAGATTTCCCTTTCATGAAGCTCCATGTCCAAAGCATAGTGTGCGCCTGTGCCCTGCTGCATCAGTATCTTGGGCTTTCCCAGTGCTCTGACATTTTCATATCATCCAAAAGCCAGCCGGCAACCAGCGCGGTAGGTGCCAAACCAGAATGGCAATTGCTGGTGCTGAACCCTGGGGGCATGGTCTTGATAAATGGCTGCCACATTTGCACAGTCCCCCCTCACTGCAAACTCTCTCCCTGTTGTAAGGCTTAGTGGCTGGGTATTCTGTGCTATTCTCTGTGGGTCATGGGTTTCTTTTTCTGCAGGGATTTCTGGGATCTGCAGTCCAGTAAAATAAAAAATAAAAAGAACTGTGGCAAAAGTGGGGTATGGCAGGCATTGGATGATTGAGTTACAAGATACATGAAGGGGGTGGCAGAGACTGGGGCCTTCCCAACTCAGGATTGGCTCTGGCAAAAAGCGTGGTAGGCCTCCTGCCCTAAGTTGAGAGGGATCCCTGGGCCCCTCGAAAACGTCAAGTCCCCATCACAAATGTACTTCAGAGAAAGTCGAGGTTTCCTATCACCATGACATGCGGTTAGAATCTGAACACGGCCATTGGGGCAGGGGGTATTGCTGAGCACTCGCGATACCACTGGATATGGGGCAATGGACCAAAACAAGGCAGATAGGCAGCAATAATCACAGCAGGTTTGCTTTAACATGGTATTAAAGGAAAACTGTAACCCAGGATTCCCAGCTTGATCACTGGGAATATTCAAAGCATTTGAATCTATGAAAGGTCCAGTGCTGGAGAAATGTTATTAAACCACGAATCATGTTTAAGCCTCAATCGCTCAGTCTTGTTCCAAAAATGGCACACCAGTAACATTCTGAACGTTCTGTCATACAGACAAATCCCAGAGAGAATTTGAAAGGTGCGTCTATCTGCAACAAGCTACAATGAAAGAGGAAGAACTAGGTTCAGCACATAGGTTGGAACCACGCGCCTAAGGGTAGATGCCTGTGCTCAGTGGATTGGCAAGCCTCGCACAGTCTTAAAAATCCCACTAGATATGCAGGACGCTTTCCTAAATTTACATACTCTAGAGAAATAATGGACTGGCCCTGCGGTGATGGGTGACAAAATATTTACCAGAGATTTCAGTAAAATAAGCACACTTAATATTTGATGCAATGCTGCTACCAAAGGGCAGCCATGCACAGTGAAATGTATTTGACATTCGTTGCAAAGAAAGCTTGTTTGCAGTAAACATCAAATAAAATGTTTAAATATGGCCATAAAATCTCCTTACCAATGTGAGTGGGATAGTAGTCTACCCTGAGCTTGTAAAGAGCCAATGAAACTTGGCCAGTTATTGCTTATTTGTAGCACGAATATGGAATACATCTCCTGCCCTCAAATATGGAAGGTTTTTACTGTTTAGCCAGTTCTTTCCATAATTGCTCCCATTACTTGCTGGTGATCTTCATTATAAAGAGTCCAACCCTTTCCCCTTTACAGTCTCAGTCATGTCCAAGAACATGACACTACGCTAACCCTATAAATTTAACGAAAAGGATTTTAGCCACTTCTCTCTGCTGGGTATTAAAGCACCTCCTCAATCACACCCGTACTCTAGCGAAGTTGGATCCCAATGGTCGAAAGACACAAGTGACGCAGATGGGAGAGAAGGAAGAAAGACAGGACCAAGATAGAAGCGTAACCATTACATAATCTGAGGATTACCATCTTGTCACAGTTCTTCACATTTGAGGAAACACCAATCAAAGACCACCCATCAAATCGACTAACCCCCACATGGTGACTAAGCAGGAATCATGCAACAACTAGGAACCTCTAGGGAAATACCAGTTCCTAAAGACAACAGTCATGAAAAGTGACAGACCAACTAGGTGTTAGGGAGATTTCTCATTTCATGGCTAATTTCCCTTACCTAGCGAGTCCCGAAGCAGCTTTGCTGGATCTCTGGAGTGGTTTCTTTTCCACTTGGTAAGAGTGTGAGCTTCAAACCACTCTTACCTGTATTTTGCTATGTGTTTTACCTGTTTTTGTGATTGTGGGCTCTAGAGTACACCACGTCAGTACCCCCTTCTTTGTGTGTGTCACACAGCACCTTCTGTGCAGCAGCACATGGTTGTCGTTCAGACTTCCCACCGACTCCATTTCTGAGGTGATTACCCTTTTCAGGGGGACAGTAAAGTTACCAGTAACTTTACTTAGTCAAAAGTAACCACAGATCCAGTACATCCCATCTTACATGGAGTACTGGAAGGGTTAACTCTTAACTCTTTATCTGTACCTCCTAGAGCATTGTTTCGCTCTTTTAACATTTAGACATGGCTGGTGGCAGTGGTATCTACCCTAAATTTCTACCGTGGTTATCTTATATAACCGTGGTAATATTGTAGGCTATTGTGTTAGCCTCAAACTTAAACCCGCTTGACCAAATCCTTTTTCGTTTGGCTCCGGTGCGGTTTATTCGCCATTTCTTTTTGTTAAACTTCTTCTTGTGTTTTACTTTGAGCAGCAAATTAGGTTCACCTTCTTTGTTCACTGTCTTTTTGGCGGGTTTCTACCTAGAAGCCCTCCACAAGGTGCCTGGGTGTCTAGGTCGGCTGAATGTGAGGGAGGGGTGTAGTCACCCCCTGCACAGGGTATCCTAGGAAACCCAAGTCGCACTTTGTCATGATTGGCCAGGGTGGTTGTCCGGGCCGGACAACCCCCCCCTGCTGGGTGATTGACAGCCAGGCTGTGTGAATGGGGGTTGTTCGCATAAAAGGCAGGTCTCTTGGGCTGGAAGTCAGAGAGTCACCACTGGAACTACAAGGAACCGACGAGAAGTGGAGGAGAGGTCGACTTCTGCAACTACCCCGTACTGGTGAAGCCCTGCTGTAGCCCTGAGCTATCTACCCTTCAACGACTAAGAGGAGATTCAGTCCAGAGTCTTCTTCCCTTGAGCCTGGTGGGGATAACCAGCTCATCTTCTTCAGTCAGAGGTCGCCTTCGTGGTCGAAATCGCTGCACACTGCTGTAGTGGTCCGGATAGCCACCTGAAGACCCTCTCCTGTTTTTAAGGAGTGCACCTTTTATTCATTGTCGCTGCTGCCGGCCTCTTCCCCGTGTGGTGCAGACCCCTCATTGTCCTTCTTCGTGCTGAAGCTGCAGGAAAGCGTGGGTCTGCGGGAAACCAACAGGAACAACTGCTGTGGCACCAGCTTCGTTCTTTGAGAAAGGTACTGTGTCCTGTTTGAGGAATTTTGGGTGAAATCCCTATTTCTCTAATTTAAGGCTCGTCCTTACTTTTCCCTCCTTCTTATAACTTTTGCTTCCCAACATTGACAATATCAAAGTACTCTTGGCAACGTTGAATCTCAAACTGTCCGACTGTGTGATCCTCGACCACAGGCAACCGGTGTCACTTGACTTTGGCTCTGGCCCTTTGACTCTTGAATTCCTGTCTATATGTGTTCTGAGATTCTGTCTGTCTAACCAACATATTGCCTGTGATTTTTGCCCCAAACTCTCTCTGGGTATCTCGGGTGCTAAGTGTGTTTTTACCCCGGTAGCATTTCTTACCACGGATACACGTTTATCTAGTAGACCGAACTGTAAAAAGTGATCGCAATTGTATTCACGGTAACATGTTCTGTTTCGTAACACCGGTCCATTCAAACACAGGGTATTCACCTCGAATAATACTGTAAAAAGTGAATTGGTTAGTTGTAGTATATTTTACGTGTGGTTTTTGAATTCATAGAAGTGTCGTGTTGATAACAAATGGTTTAGAAATAAATGTACTTCTATTTTTTACCTGAAACCTTGAGTCAGTGTTTGCTTGAGTCACAGTAATTGTGGACCCTTTGTGTAATCTCTGCTACTGCTCATACTCTTTAAGCCTGGCTGCTCTGCTACTGCTACCACTATTACCTAGTAGTACAGGCTTGTACCAAAGGTAAAACTTGTATTGCCACCTGTAGTCTTAATTGTGTGTAGTGGTCCCTAAGGGCACTGCACATGATTCTGCCTAACACTAGGGTGCAGAGATCCTGCTTCCATAAACCCTTCTCGCCCTCACACACACACACACACACACACACACACACACACACACACACACACACACGAAGCTGTACAGGCTGCCACCAATCCCCTTTCATACAGAGGATGCAGAAGCTCAGATCTGGGACGTTTACATCCAGAAACCTAAAGTACACAACACAAATTACACAGAACAAAGTCTGTAGGACACAAGAAAATTACAGAAGTAACCAGGTACTGAAGGAAAGAAACAATACTGAGAAACCTTTGAGGCAAACAACTTCAAAACTCAGGAACAGGATCAGGGTAGGTGAGAGTATACTGACCATGGAAAGGAGAAGCATAAAAACAAATAATAAAAACAAACACTTCAATTTTCGTCCACAAATACAAAGTATGTGGAGAACCAAAAGTAAACAACCACTGAAGCGGCTTGCCAAACATAACTACCACACAAAGGCATCTGCCTAAAGAAAGAACAGGATCCCGCTGCAGTATCTGAATAAGTGGTCAGGTGCTTTACATCCAGAAGTGGCAAAACACACATTTGATTATATTCAAAGGGCACCTATTGTTCCTTGATTTGATGCATCATTACATGCACTGTGACGAGGAAGAGGGACGAAGCAGGAATGAGACAGTAAAGGTTTTACCAAGAAGTTCCAAGCTCCTTCCCATAACAGATATCCCAAAGGCTATGAAGCACTGTTTATCAAGATTGCGCACACTGGATGTTAGGAACGATTCACGCTACTTTCAAATCTTCATGAACAACATTAAGGAAAGTAAATCCTGCTACCATCAACCTATAGACTGAAGTAGCACAAGTTGTTCACTGCTCTCGAGAACGAAAATATGTCTCGCTCTCAATTAAGACCCAGTACTGATGCTCTGCCAGTGTCAAAGTGATCCCAAATGTTGCAGACATAGGAACTGGGGCACTGCAAGAAAATGTGTTTTTTCCAGGATTTATCAAGTTTGGTTGTGTGAGGTAGCACCAGAAACCTGCCAAAGTTAGTCTTTCAGATGGAAACCACTGGCCACCTTTATGGGATAAACTAGCAATCCCCGTTACCCAAGAGTTACCTGCATATACTGTACTCACTGTATCACCACGAAAATACTGCCAATCCTCTTCTGCCACAGGCTCCACAAACACCTTTCGCCGCCTCTTTCCTGGTGGGTTTCTTCTCTTTGCTGCCAACATCCATGGCCGAGAGGTACCATAGCGATAGTTGGGAGGTATTGTAACTTTAGCAGCCATGGCCAGAAAGGCTGTGAGACGCATTTCTAGAAAAGTGGCAAGAAACAGAATGCATCATTACAGGTCAAACTAGAACTCCCCATTTGTATGTATTATAAATCATCATAACGGAGATGGCCAGTTTGGCCATGGTGGAATATATGAAAGTTCAATGTAAGGTGTAATAGGACAATAACAGTTTGCTTTTAGACTATGGGGTAAGGACCACAAACCCACCCCTTGAATTATTACAAGGGTTTATATTGGTACATTTGCTAAAGGCCTATGGCATGACTTAGGCCACTTTGAACCCAGAGTTTTTAATCAAACATTTTCACAAGTTTACAGGATGAAATCATAGCTGGTCTTTTGGACAGAATTAGCCATCAAGCCATCTTTGTGAAGTTTGGTTCACTGGCTACTAAAGATGTACTACTGCCACGGTTAAAACAACCTAGTTAATTGTTATAGCACATTGTACAATTCACAGTCAAGGGTTGCAATAGCGGCTTTATTCAAGGCCCTTATATCCATTCAAGTCGATGATGATACTGTATTATCCAAGAGGAGCTTGTAAAAGCAGATTCTCAGATACAGCAATGACAAAATAATAACTCTTACCAGATACAGCATTTTTTTTTTTAAAATTAGAAGCGATGGAAATGAAAGGTGTATTTTATTTGGAATTTGGAGGCCAAGATAATCAACTAAAGGGGTGTTTACCTAAGGACTGGTGAAATACAACTTGAGGGGTATCCTGAGTGGAGGATTATGAGACATTGTATAATGCAAGAGGCCAGCGGGCACCTCATTTGGACTTAGGCCCGATAACTTCTTTCAGGAAGGGGTACCTAGGCGTTAAACCATGAAGCTGTTCACTCTTCAAGACATTCAATGATCCATTGGCTAAAAGAAGTTAAAGAAAAAAATATTCCTGTGGTAGATGTGCAATGATCACCAAAAATTGCCCAATATTTTAAAAATACAATATATAAAAAATGTCAATTCAACTTGTGACCATCCCGTTTTTTTTAATAGAGTTTTCAGTGAAGCTTTTTGGTAACTTTTTTACACCTAGGATTTCTAGAGCAAGACACAGCCTAAAATCCTGCCTGATGCACATTTCAAATTTTGAGAAGATCTGGCACAAAAGGAGCAGTTTCTCAACACCCATCTCATTAAGAGTAAAAATGTCAGAGGAGGGGAAAGGTCCTATTTCTCCAGTCTTTGTGGATTTGCAGTCCGCCTTTGACAGTTCTACCCAATAAGGTGTAGGGAATGTTCGATAACTTGCAGAAGGCAGAGAGGCATATTAACACAATGAAAGAGGAACTGATTTAACAACAGGTATATATTTGGAGAAGCCTCCACTGTTACAATGCACTTCGGGCATAGCTCAGGAGTGTATAACCACCCTATTTTCTTTAGCATAACACCCAAGCCACTGCACTGTTGGCCGCAACGCACCAAAAATAGGTTGCAGACATATTTATATGTTTTATGCAGAGTTGCTCTCAAAAACACCTCATGCCCATCGATTGGGATACCATTGCAGCCTTTATGCAGGATCATGGGTTTGTACACAGTATTCTATTCAGGGTCTGAGGATCTGAAGAGACTTTCTTAAATAGCTGTAAGCCTTCCTTGCCTCATCCAATAGCAAGGGGTCAAACAGTTGAGGCCAACCCTCAAGAAGTGAGAGGGGAGACCACAATACAGGGTAATATATTTTGAAAAAGCAATGTCACACAAACGTATTATGAAAATATGCTTAATATATCGCACAAAGGTGGAGGTAATAGACAATTAATGTGGGTTCATAAAATCTAGGAACGTTCTTACTGTAGGTGTTTACTTGTTGGGGGCAACAAGGACCTTAGGGTAGCAGGTGTGACAGTTTGTGCCTCAGTGGTTCCTTCAGACTTGTAATAGCACAGCAAGGATGCAGTCTCTCATATGAATCAATTAAAGCATTGGCCAGCATCGGATTAGCATAGTGGTTCTGATGCTGTGCAATTCCCGATAGTAGGTATATGACTGAATCTTCAAGAGAATTTGCTGCATTAAAGATAGAAGATGGCTTCAGAAACAGTTGGTGCTTTTCCAAAGGCAATCCAAGTACAGGGAATCTGGTGGTCGGGTCGGACATTCAGTCAATGCTCTGATCCTCAAAAGGATAGGGGTCAAAAGAAGTGGTCCCTGTGTTCCTGTTCTAGTTGTACAGCAGGTTGAAGAGAAGGATCTTTAAGGAAGAAATGTTCGGGACAACACCACCACCAGCAGTTCCACTACAAGTAGCCTGAAGTTGGGGGGAGGGAATGCAGTTAGTTGCCCATTTTATTTCCTGGTGCCAGCGATTGACATGGGACACATGGAGCTAGTTCACTTAGGAGATTGACTCCTTGGAGTCCTGATATTACCTTTGGGTTTCATTTCTGGTTGGAATTTGTTCCTGGTCTTGGGAGGCAAACACAGGCCTCTGACTCTGTCAGAGTCCTCAGAATCCGGTGCTTCTGCTGTGTCTGAAAGCACTGGGCAGCAATGCTTTGCTGGAAACAGGGGGATCCTTGAGAACTTACTACTCGGATCTACCTGCCAGACTAAGGGAGGAGATACCTAGTTCTTTGGTGCACTCCATTTGGGAGAAATTCAGTGTCTGCAAATACGGAGAAGAGCTTTATTGTTAGAACAGTTTCTGCAATAGAGCATGAACCTACAGAAGCGTATTCAAGATTTGTAGTTGTGTGTCATATACTGCACTTAAGAATTAATTCCCAAAGGAGGCAAGGAAGCAAATGCTCAGGTTATATAGGAGGTTGAGCCAATAAGAGTAGCTCAACTGCCAATCAAGGGTTCGAAATTGGGCAAAATCCAGGAGAAGCTGGCCATCTCCAAACTGCCCCAACACACTGGATCTGTTGGTTGTCTCCACGACCACCAGTATGGCTTCAGAGCAGCCAGAGGCACGGAAACTGCACTACTGAACACATGTGAAGACTTGCTCTCAAATCTCCATCTGTTCTTATCCTTCTGGATCTTTCCTCTGCCTTTGACACGGTCAGTCGGCTCAGTTGCACCACGGGGGGGGTCTCTCTCTCTCCATCTCTCTCCATCTCTGCTCAATGCCAGTAAGACCAAGATCCTTCTCATTGGGACTCCAGATCCCTCCTAACCTTTGGGACTCCAGATCCCTCCTAACCTCTGGCCTCTGGCCTCCCCCTCCCCCTGCCCCTCGGCAAAACACCTTGGTGTCATCTTTAACTCCTCTTTCTGCTCCCATCACAGACCTTGTCAAGAAGGTCCACTATCAGCTGCACCTCCTCTGAGGTATTCTCCCTTTGCCCACCTTCCCCCTGAAACTCCATGTCTCCAGAGTTCTGGTCCTCTTTAGGCTGGACTACTGCAACAGCCTCTTTCTCAATATTCCTTTATCCTCCCTTCACCCCTTCAACAAATCCAGAATAGGAATGTGGGACATATCCTTGGCTTCAAGCCCAGGAACCTGCATCTATCCAATCCTAAAATCTCTCCACTAGCTCATGGCTGCTGCTAGGATCAGGTTAAAAACTATCTGCATCATCCACAAGGCTTTCTGGGGGCTGGGACCCCACTACATCCAACTCTCTATTCCTAAATACCTCCCAGCTAGAGCCCAGTCTTCAAGCTCCAACTCTCTGCAGAGCAGACGCTTCTCTAAGCAGAGAGTATGTGGTAGATCTCTCTCCTCTGCAGGTGCATCCCGCTGGAATGTTCTCCCTGCACCTCTCAGGCTTGAGCGGGATCTCCTCAAGTTCGGGAAGCTCCTCAAGTTTGGGAAGCTCCTCAAGTTTGGGAAGCTCCTCAAGTCCCTCTCTCTCCCTTTCCTTCCTTCTCCCCTGCCAATACCACTGTTTGCTGCAGTGACTGGCTGCCTGTCTCCCTCCGAGTTCTACAGGGCACCAGCCCCCCCCACCAAGTCCACCCCCCCTCCTCGCACTTAACATGTGGACCCTCACCCCATGCAATCTCTGGGACTTGCCCTCCTGGCCTCCCCTTAGCACTCGCATAGCCCCTGTTGCCCTCGTCTCCCCCTTCCTTCACTCCCTCCTTCAGCTGCACTCTCTTCTTTACCCTGCACTTCCCTTCCCACCCTACCCTACCACTTCTGATGTTGCCCTACTGGCACTCGCCCACCCACTTCTTGTTACTGCACTGCCACAATGCGAATGTCACCAAACCTAGTGGGACCATTATTGTTTTCGTCTCCCTCGTCCCCCGCTCCCCCACCCTTTTTTTGTCTTGTGGCACCGTGAAACAACATTTGTTGTATAGGTGCCTTACAAATATCCAATAAATACATAAATTAAATATTTAGCTCCTGCTTGTAGCCTTGAACATACACACATGTGAATTTAACTCTGTGCATTTGGGACAATCTATAAACTTTTAGACACATCTATATGACATGTAAATCCCAAGATGTCATATATAACAGATACAATTATATGTTTCCGTCTAAGGTGGAAATTATATTTGTGGAATGCTATGTACTAGCTCCTTGTACCCCAGTGGTAGCTCCATGTTACTGTTTAATGCTGGATACTCAAGAGCTGCTTTTAGCTCCTGGTTATCTAATCTGAATTTCGAGCTCTGCAATCACAAGGTTACACTCGTTGAAAAATGTAGGCAGCCACTCAGTCCCTTGGAGGCCTCCATATTAACTGTCATGACTTCTTCTCTGGCTTTACTCTATTGTGGAGTCATGCTGAAATCAGACACCATTCCCAAACAGAACAGATCTTGTTTGGCAACCCTAGTCCTTACTCCGAGCAGGCAGTAGCCATAACCACACATGGTAATACAAATATTCATCTCATGCCCATGCCTGGCCTTTGGACTCTGTACTGGATTTACACAGGGCATCATGAGAGATACACCCACAGGAAATCAACCCAATAAGAACCAAACAAAGGCTGGCATCAACCAGAGACTTTCAGGGAAACAACATAATCTTGATATATTTAGGGGGTTAATGGAAGACAATCAGTACTTAAATCTTTGATGAAGCCTCACCTGGAAAATGCTTGGAATACCAGGTCACAGAACAATCTAAAATAATCTGGGCCTCTCAGCAGAAGCGTAGGATTGAACACACTGCACAAGAAATATATTTAAAAAATGTAAACAATCGGTTTACAAACGGAAACCTCCAGTAATTGTTGCCAAAATCTCAAATATACATAAAGCCACGTGCCTTCCACATTTAAAAAACCGTTAAGAAAAAAAAAATGTTATACAATTATTTTGCTCCCAGCACAATCTATATTGTGGGTTTATAACCCAAACCATGAGGAATCCCATAACTGAACCGACAAGAATTCCCAGAATTGAATCCTCAGATCCTTTACAAAGATTAAAAGCAGGTCAACCGTGGAGCAGTTAGGGCTTCACAATTTATAAATCACGTATTTGCAAGTTTCAACTTCCTTATCACAATATCGACACATACTACTGTTACAGTTTTTTTCCAGCGGAAGCAATTATCACGATTTGGCAATAAATTAAAACGCAATCATAATATAATGATTCCAAATGTCCAAGACGAGAAGCGCATTTAATATGGTGCGCATATCCCTAAACATTTGTGTACCCTTGCCAAAGCTGCAAAATGTTTATATCCCCCCAAGTGAATCACAGTTATGGCACCAAACCATAAACCAAAGGAGTTTCTTAAAAACCATCGGATTTTCAAAAACTTGCTTGCTATCAGAACCCCACAATTTCAGTTTAGTGGCAGAATTAGTTAATTGGGGATTTATCATAGTTTGCTTGTTTTCTGCAAACTGTTGGAGTAATGATTCCTTCAGTGGCACTACAAATTTATGACAAAGTAACATTTTCTTCCAGAGCGCATATATGTCTAAGGAAGCTACACCTAGTTCAAATCCAATTGCGCTCATAGGCGTTTTAGGTATTGATAAGATATTTTTCCAGAAGAGACCCACCAGGTACACAACATTTTCACCCTAAAGGGAATGATACACTTGCAGCCCATATGTAATTGCTGGCACTATTTCAGCTTTGTAGAATTTTAAAATAGGCAAAATAGAATATTTCCTGTATCTGTAATTAAAATGTTTCATTTGAGCAAGTAACGGTTTCGATTTTTCATATGGTCTATTTAACAGGGTCTTCTTTCTGGGATTGGAATACATTCTAATACCTAAATACCTTGAATCGTTCACATTATTTGTCTGCTAGCCATCAGCTACCTTTTTTCTTTCTACTTCCAGTTGATATAGTCAAGATCTGAGTTTTATTTACATTTATCACTAAATCACGATTTATGTAGTACTCATTAAACGCATTTAGCAAACGTTGTAGGCCCACCTTAATGCAATCTAGCAATATGATGTCATCTGCATAGGACATCCAATGTATTCTTACCCCATTAATAGCTGGTGCAACAAAAGTCGTCCTCAACAGGAAAAGGCCCAAATCAGTTTAATACATGTTAAATAAAAAAGTGGCCAGTATGCATCTCTGTAGGAGGCCACTGGAAGTGGGGATTGCCCGGGAGAGGTCTCCTTTTCCATTGAGCCATACTTTTAATGCAGAGTCCTCATGCAAATAAATCAATGCAATGTCGGACACTCACTTTTTGGAGGGAAGGGTCACTTATTCTCAGATTCAGCA
Source organism: Ambystoma mexicanum (assembly GCF_040938575.1). Lineage (NCBI taxonomy): Eukaryota > Metazoa > Chordata > Amphibia > Caudata > Ambystomatidae > Ambystoma > Ambystoma mexicanum. The sequence continues at coordinate 677,711,073 of NC_090932.1, read as the reverse complement.
GGTTTATCAATCACACTTTCCTTACCAATAGCCCACACCTCACCTGATGATTCTGTGCGTGTCTTCACGGATTCTTCGGATGAGCTTTCCACCTTCTTTTCCCTCCTGGCTGTCCTTGTCCGTGTCCTCATAGTCTTGCCCTTCTGTTTGAAGGGATAGGGGCGGGCTACCCCAGAGGCCACTTTGCCTATATAGCAATTAGCCCGGCAGCGGGGACTCCGGGGAGCCCACTCCAAACCAGGTAAAAGCTTTGCCGAAAAACCCTGGTAGATCTTGTTGCTGTAGGATGTGGTAGTGAGTAGTATTTCCAGAGTGGTAGTTGCTGTTGGTAGTAAACATGCACTGGTATAAGGACTTCAATACCCAGCATGCACTGGTAAGTGGAGTAGCAATGTCCGGTTCCAGCATACTCAGGTACTTTGAGTAACGGACTACAATAACCAGCAGGCACAAGTAAGTGTTCGTAGCGGAGTGCAGAATATCAATCCAGTGCGGAGTCGCACAATGAAGCAAACATTTCCAAAATCCACTCCGACCAGACTGAGCCGGAAATAATGAACAAGATGCTCACAAGCAAAGTAGCACAGCCAGCACAGAGCATTTGATGGCAGGGAGGACGCTGTGGATGGAAATGAGAACAAGAAAGTAGCGCGGGCGCTGCACAACAGCAGAATGCTGTAACAGGCAGATTAGCACACAGATCGGGAGAGGGGAACCGCGAACAGCGGTAACGGAAAGACGCGGGCAGACGTACAAGAAAGGAAAGAGAGGAAACACAGAGGAGCAAAGGGAGTTAGAAACGAGCATTGGGAAACTCACGTAAAGCTGCTAGAAAGTTGCAACGCACAGGTGCTCTCCACTCCCAGGTAATTGTATGGACTGCAGCAGAAGGACTAGACCGCACCTCGCAATGACTCTGAGTCTAGTCCTTTTTCCATATCGCCCACCTACTTCATACCTTCCATGGGCGATATGTGTCACTTATATACAAGGCAAAAACAAAAAACGATGGCCACTGCAAAATATGGTAATGACTTGACCGCTCATGATTATCCTAGTGCTCTGCTGCAGAGGAAAATATTTTTTAAAAGTCTCCAATGCTACATAAAAAGACAGTTGCCAGATTTCTTTCCAACTTAATTGGGTTAAAACCCATGTTATATTTTGGCTGCACATAGAGACCACTTAAAATGTATTATTCTAGGATGTCCAGATTTAGGCTCAACTCACAAAACCTTATTGGAATCTAATTACTTTTAACTAACTTAAAGGCAAAAGGTGAACTAAAAACAGATAGGCAATCAGAGAGAAACAGCTGACCTATCCCAGAAAAGAAAAAAAAAAAAAGAAAAAAAGATTGTACTTAATGAAGAAGAATTTAAAAAAAAAATCAAATGTTGGTGGGTGTAAGCAGCACTTTCTTGGATCAAGCAAGCAGTCTCACATAAATGCTGCACTAGCTCCTATTAGTTTGTTCTTAACAGCATTGTCCGTGGGTCACGATTATGGATTGCTTTTGTATTTGCAATTCTAATTTTACTCTCTCTACAAATGGCCAAATGCCAATATCTAGTTACCAGTGAACCTACTATTTAATGATCCCTATAGTTTTGTTCTTGTCACTTTGTGACATAGAACAAGGAACTTTGAGGTTTCAGAGTGTGAAAGATCATCATTTAATAAAGTTTGAGTTTCGGAGGAGGGGCAGGAAGTACTTATTTATAGGAGGACCTTTTTAAAAATAAGGTACAACAACACTGATCTCTCTGCCCCTGCCAGGGTCGCCACTGTACCACGGTCATTAGTATTTTACTTTTTAGTCATTAGGCTAAACCACCACATATTTGCCATTGGCAATGCGGTTTTAAACTTTGGACTCATTTCACGCACGCGCTTAAGGATGGAGGACTGCAGGTCTCTGGTCAGCCCAGGTTACCAGGACAAGGTTGGGGACGTGCACAGTGGAAAGAACTGGCTCGGACCAGATGGGACAATAAGATGTTCATAGCCACCGGAACTTGAAACATGGGTGGACGCCCAAAGATTCAGGATGAGGAGAGGCCAGAAATGATAGAGGGTGGAGAGGTATGTCCCCTGTGGGGGAGCTGCTTGAATGGAAGGTGCCACCACGTGCTATACCATCTATGAACGGGGGCACTGTTTTGGGAGACGAGAGGAGTGTGCCAGAAGACCTTGCAATCAAACTTTCCCATGTCAGGTGACCAATGACATATAAGGTAAGGGCGGGTGTCAGGAGGGAGGGTCATGTCAGTTTTGTGGGCTGGATACTATTTTCCTTGATTTGTAAGACAATCAATAAATCTCCATCACCTGAAATTGATGTGTGAACCTGGTTTCTCCGACAGTTTTTATGCGGTGACTCGAATGCATAGTGCAGCGTGATTCACAACTGAGCTTTCAAGCAGCCTCCTGTCAAATGCCCCAGAGCACAACAAAAATAAGAGGTAAGGAGTCCCAATTAAAAGAAGGAGAGTGGCAAGAGTGTTCCCTGGTGTCTGGTGTGTGGGAAAGCCTGGAAGAAGTCTCGCTACACTTTCAATTTGGAGGGGGCGGCAGTGTCATCAAAACACCCTGGAGAAAGTGTTCCTGGTGTTCCATGGATTGATGGCATCCTGATTCGCGACCACTGGAGCATTGTATCGATCTGTCTGATTGGAAAAGTGCAGTAAGTACAACGGGGGCACCCCTGAAAATGTATTGAACTGCATTGTATACAAACTTGGTTATGGCACTTACGTTTAACACACAAAATACTAACACTTAATTTAGTGACTTCAAAGAAATATTACAGCGCTATGAAACTAATTCTTATTAGCACGCAGAGAATCGAACTTCATGGAATTACAGCTGCCAAACCCCAGAACGTGGCGACAAGTCTGATTGATGGCAGACATAATGCATGAACCTAATGCATCTAAATTAGTATCATCCCTCGTGGGAACCAAAACCGCTGATAATAAAGACCAAATTGATAAAAGATGCAGCATGTTGTCAGGGGGATTCAGAAAAGGGCACAAAATGCAAAAGTTAAATTTTCAAACCCCAAAAACACGACTCGACAAGCCTATTGACAAATCCTTCTAACGTGCGGATTACAAATTCATACCTATACGACATTTTGAACAAAAAAAAGGGTCCTGATAGAAAAGCGAGTGAATCCAGTAGATGAGACAGCAAAATTTCAAAAGAGAGAACATTACGGCACAAAGGATCTGCCTGATGCAGAGATTCTGGACCTTGACCTCTCAGTGGTAGAACACATCCATCGAGAGGACCTTCCAAATTCTGGCAAGGAAGACCATACTAAGCCACAACAGAGGATAAGCACCATTGGGGGGGGGGGGGGGGTAACTTGCTTGCCGCCCCCAGGTCGAAACACCTCACGAAGCACGAGCTTAACAAGGAAGACAAAGGATCGGCCCAGACTCAATCAAAAAGATTACAGAAAAAACCACAGAACAAGAAGTGAAAACGAGCAGAATGTCTGCACCGAAGGCAATTGACAAATCAACTGTAGCACTTGTAAAATCAAGCGCTGTTGCTGGCAACTCCAACCCTGAATCAGTCCAAGGAAGAATATATGGAAGCAGCCGATCGTCAAGTACACCAAGTATAAACCCTCTAATACAGCAAAGGAATTCACCAGAAGAGAACGAGAAAATATGGTCCAACGAAGAGAATAAATACATCAACAGTGCAGAAAAGCAAAAAAAGAGCAAGAAAGCTCTAAAGAACCCCTTGTGCTTGCAAAAAAAGAAGGGATTAGTGAGATCCTGGCCCCCCCCCCATCTCATCGCCTTCTTCCCTGGATGACTCGTCTTTTCCCCATGAAACAACACATAGCCGAAATCCACAAAACTCAACCCCATTCCAGGCACATTGCAATGTAATGGCGCCATTAAATATTTCTCTGGCTCCATTTCTAAAACTGTATGAGGTGATCAATGGAAATTACAAAGACCAGGTAACACTAATGGCAATGATCCATTCGAAACTAATATTTGTGGAGACTTTTATAACTTAATTGCAATCAAGAGTCGACCAGGAAGCCGCAAGCGCAGCTGAACTGCAAAAGAACCTACAAGAATCTTTAAATGTGGCGAGAGCAGAAAAGAAAATGTTGAGCATGATAGAAATACTAGTACAGGAACAGGGAGAATACAATGCCCAAGAAAGAAGGAATAAAAACAAAAAAACAGACCTCCATAAAGACGATGACTCCACCCCGGGAAATCTCAGCTGTTGGAAAAATATTAATACAAGCGAATATACCGGATCAACCCCCTCAGACAGTTACTACTGACAAGGAAAACCGGGAACCCTGGCCGCTTAAATATAAACATGATAAACAAAATGTGCCCCAGTTAAGCTCAGAAAGAAACTAAAGCACAAACAAACCAGCTGCTGACACTATTAACCATTGCAGAGCATCCAGAGGAAATTAAAGAGCAAAATCCCTATCCAGCATTTCAAAACAGCGAAAAGAGGAAAACTAGGGAACTGAAGAAACTAAAAAAGGTGACCAAAATGTATAATCTCGTACACAATAATAATAAAAAAAAATGGGGCACAAGCCTTCTTCCGGAATATCTCATCTCCTCGAAAAGACATAAATGGATTCAAATCAAGAAATAAAGAAATACCTAATAAATTAGCTACACGAGATTTGGTAGAGCCAAGGACTTTTCTTACAACGAATCTCCACAAATTGAGAACATTGGAATACCAAAATGATAGGGAAGAAATAGGACTTAACAAACCTCTCAACCTATTCAATAGAGGACACAGAACATCTAACAGAGACCGCTCAAATCTATGAACATAGCACGGATGAAGGAAACGCACCAGTCTTCAGAGAATTTCAACACAAAGAGGGTAAAAGCCTTGCTGACTCACCAACACCTTTTTTGACAATGGCAGAAAAGCGGTCTATAGCTGAGAATATATATATAATCAGAAGGCAAAATTGCAGTACTTGGAGACAGAAATGGACTAAAACAAAGAGATGGGGGAGGATCCGGCCAGAAGAAGTAAAGTCGGAAAGAAAAGTACCTGAAAATCAAATGGATCAGGAAAAGAAGAACAGAGTCGTTACCTAAATGTCGACAAGAGAGAAAAACAATCCTTACTCCTGAACACACCACATTTAAAAAGGATCATAGAAATATCCTCCCCTCTCTGAGATATGACAAGAGGAACTCGACCAACAATACAAAGGAGACTGAAGGAGGAAGACACTGTCTCCAACTAAACCATCTTCTCTTCTCACAGCAGAAGAAGGGTTGATACTGAATCGAGACTGGTCCTCAGATTGCTTCACCATATACAGGAATATCGTTTCATGAAAACAGAAGGCATCAGAGAGGTAGAATTTCCAAATGAAGAGTGCACAGACAAGGTAATTCTCCATCTATACTCAAAAGGACACAAAACCTTGTTACTGGAAACCGCAGACCTCCTCCTCCCTGTGAGATTCGAGTTAGCACAGGAAAAATACAAGAACCTAATGGTCCCAAAGTTTAAAAACACACCAAACCAAATGGTATGAAGATGGACCGGAAAGAAACAAAACTAATGATTGGTCCCAGGAACCCAACAGAAGATTAAACACGGGGAAACTTAGGAACAAAGAGGAGAGGAAAACAGATGGGCGAATATATCAACCGTCAAGCATTACCTTCACCTGCAACACCAATGAGACTAGCCCAGTGAAAGAACTTTAAAGGAAGCAATGCGAGAGCAGCAAGGAAAACAGGAGCTGGCGTTCAGTAAAACAAATTGAAAAACAAATAGCTCACTAGCTAGGAACAGGGGCAGCAACCCACAAAGATATCCTGGAACACACGAGGATTGAAACATGCATATAACGCCAGTAATATTAACCTCAAATCAAATCAAATATTGTGCTTACAAGAGACCTGGATTACAACTCCTCCAATTGTAGAGGACTACACTGTGCACCTAAATCCAGCATATAAGTGGGAAAAAGGGAGACTATCATCGGGTCTACTAACCCTCATTAAAATGGGAACCGGCTTGGGGATTATTGAATCTAGGAATGTCAACCCCTTTGTACAAGGAACCCTCCTGTCAATGACAAAAGATCCAAATATTTACCGGCGAGGAATCCTAATACTCAATCTATACTGGAACCTGGAGGCAATTGAAGGCAAGGACTTCTTGGATATTTTGGACGAATACATCACCCAACCGAATCCCCACAGATATTAATCTGCAGAGACCTTAACATCTGCTGTCTGGATGAGAGGGAAAAGGTTACAATATACTTTGATACTACGACTAACAAAGCTGAGGAAAGAGCAAATCCTGGACAAGGGCCATGGAGCTTAGGAATCTTCAAATGCTAAATGGCCAAACAAAGGGGGACTTTCCAGGGAGACCCATGTGGACAAATGGAACCAGATCAAAGACCTTGGATTATATCTACGTCTGTCAGGGGACGAGAAACCAGGTAAAGCAACTGGAAGTAATCAAGACAACAAAAAGTGACCATGCGTTGCTGAAGCTGATGGTAGATATAAAACAGACCTACATTAGAAACAAAGCTAACCACAGGGACTCAGCCATAACTGAGGGGAGAAATAGGATTCATATCCTACCGAATTATGTCAATAAAATCCTCTCCGGATATACAGCCCTTAAGGAACAGGACGGAGAAGTACACTACCCCCACTTACTCATCAACTTCAAGGTTCCATCTAATTCATCTGCCAAAATGAAGCCAATTCATAAACATGTTCAGGACTAGGATACAGTGCAAAAGAGGTCTATACTAAGCTTGAATCTGAGGAAAATAAGAGCCTTAAATCTGAACCCAGATAGTGAGGCACTGAGAAAAAGACAACAAAAATACGATTGGCTAATTGCTCATAAAACACAATTAAACCAAAATGACACAAACAATGCTGAGAGCAATGGCTTGGAGGTATATCAGGGGCATGTGGCAATTCATAAACAAAACATCAGTAACTCAGGACACGCTGCTAACAAACACAGTGACAGAAGAAAACTGGATCCTTTCATGAAAATGTGTTTGGCCCACTTAAAACAACAAAGCTAGATCACCCACCTGAAATAGGGGGAAATTCAGTGATTCCATTCGACAAATCCAACTTGGAAGATCTAATTCAAAGAGCAAATTGAGCAACTGCCCCGGTCCGGATGCTTTAACCTAGAGGTCTATCAAATCCAACTCTGCAGCTTGGATTCCGTTTATCTCACGACTCTTCAAAGATGTACTACAGAAGGGAGTAATCCCAGACTCATGGAAAAAAGCAATTGTAGTGCCAATCTACAAGAAAGGACAAAGCAGACCCATTCAACTACTGACAGATTGTCTTGATGGATGTACTGGGCAAGCTATTTGCAGCCATAATATTGAAACATCTTCAGGTATGGGCAAAAAAATGCAAACAGACGGGACCATCGACAAGCGGTTCACCAAAGTTGTAGGAACAGAACAGAACCTATTCCTAATCAATCTCCTAAAAATAAAAGCAATAATAAGCGAGACAAAGATCTACTTGGCCATCATCGACCTTAAAAAAGCATTTGACAATATGGAAAGACAACGTCTATTTATAAAATTGGAAGTGTCTGAAAAGTGTACTTTGGCCAGTAAAAACCCTCTACTCAAACACCAAAGTCCAGATAAGACTGAACTCGGATGGTCCTACAAGAGAAATCACTACATGGAGAGAGCAAAAACAAGGCTGCCCGCTAGCACCAATATCGTTCAACCTCTCTCTCTGACTTACATGAAAACCTAAACACGGTCAGAGTATTTCCACCAAAAATTCATGGCCTCCCTGTACTGTGGGCCCTCGATGCCGATGACCTCGTGCTGATGGACCAGACACCCATCGGCCTACAGAGAAAACGTGCAAGCCTAAAGGAGTATGTACTTAAAAACAGGTTGCAAATTAATGAGGGGAAATCAAACAATGATTTTAGGGAAAACGAGGTGAAGACCTAAGAATTAGTGGACTCCCTGTAGTAAAGGAGATAGTGTATCTGGGGGTTGTAGTAAGCTTGAGTATGGTAGACAAGCATTGGCAAAGGAAACTGAGGACTCTGGCAAAAACCCTTGCAGCCCAGGCTGTGGCAATTGACAAAATATATGGCAAATTCACACTCAAACCATTGTTGGACTTTTACAAGATGAAGGTTGTGCCCATATTGACCTATGGGGCAAAGTTTAGTTAAGTTTAGTTTGTTTATTTATGAAGCATGTGCGAACCCTCAGGTAGCTGGGCGCATAATCATGTGCACAGCAGCGTTACACATCGTTACACAAACATCTTAATACACCAGTCAGAGCATACATTAGTCCAAGCTCTGAGTAGTTACATACAAGAATAGAATATACAGGGAACAGGGGTCAAGATATTTACAGTGGAGAGTGAGGACCGGGTTACAGGGTGGTCCTAATCGGTTATAGACAGGGTGAGCATTACTACATGGTGGCGAGCGGCGGCTGGCCGATCGTGACATTGAGAGATTAGATGTTTAGGCTAGTAGCCATGATTTCACCATGGCTCTGAATGGCCAGAATGCGGCTTCCAATCTAATTGCAAGAGGGAGGGTATTCCAGCACTGTGCTGCAAGCACTGGGAAACTGGAACCTCCTGCTGTTTTTAGGTTGTAGTTGGGGATCTTTAGTTGGTGCAGGTAGGGGGTTCTGGTGGGTCTAGTGGAGCAGTGTCTAGTGAATTTGTCTGAGAGGTAGCGAGGGGCGGTGCGTGACAGGCACTTATGGGTGATGACCAGGGTTCTTAGCTTAATTCTGTCGCGGATCGGGAGCCAGTGGACTTCTTTGCTCGCCGTGGATATGTGAGCCTTGCGCGGGAGGTTAAGGGCGCATCTTAGTGCATTATTTTGCAGGATCTGGAGCCTGTTCAAGTTTGTTGTGGTAGTGCCTAGGTAGAGTGTGTTGCAATAGTCTAATTTAGACAGTATCAACGCTCTAGATAAGGTGAGGCAACTAGAGGTGGAGAGAAAAGACTCAGCTAGCACTACCGTGGAGAATGAGGAAAGTACTAGAAGGCATATTTTGTAGACTGGTTTTGAAAATGCAGAGAAGGGTCTCTCCTGCATAAGGCATGAAATGGCTCTAATTTCCACCCATGGAATAGGGGTATGGAAAACCCTGGCCCTGTATAGGAAATGCATCATGCTGGAAACCCCCGGACCCATACTGAATAACAAAAAATGTAATAATAAAAAAAAATTAAAAAAATCACAATGTAACTGGAGAATTTCCATTGAAGGAATGGACAAAAAGTGCAAGGACATCATGGACACATTAGGAATCACAGAGGAAACCGATTACCAACCCGGACCAAGCAAAGCGAATGTTTTGGTAGGAGGGCTGGATCCAGAAAGCTCATGCAAGACACCAACACAAGCTGCACCAAGACCTTTGGATTGAACAGAGAGCGTTCAGTGACCCCCGCAAACTACCTGAAGAAATTCCAGAGCCAACCACTAAGAAACATCTTTCTGACATTTTGACTGAAAATCTTCCCCATCCAGGAGTCCCTCGAAATATTTGCCACTCCCCCACTAGTTCTCACATGCAGATTCTGCAAAGAAAAGGCTCAACAAGAAACTCTGAAACATGTAGCTCTTATTTGCACTGAGCTCACAGACCAAAGGACCAACCATCTGGGCAGCATTATATTATCAAAGGACTAGTACTCCTCTGAAGACTGGTGGAGAACTATCTGCTTGGGAGAAGACTTTAGACCAACATGTGTTGTAACAAACTTTCTGAAGGAGACGTTTCTTTCAATTGAAAAAAACTTGAGGCTAGAAGCCAAGTAGAAATGTACCAACCTTTGAATCTGCCATCAGCTATGCTGGAAATGTAACAATGTCATAGCAACAAACGACCTATGACAGGGTTTTAACTTTTCTACTGATAATCGAAAATCTATTCAATGAAGAAGATGTACAAATCACATATCTTAATATAAATAAAAAATAAAAACTTAGTGGTGGTTGGGAAAACGATTGCGTGGGCCGCTGCAGTCAGCTGAGAGTTTTTACAATAGCTAAACAATACACCGATTTGTTTAAGGTTTACGTTAACATGGGTTGGAGAGTATGTGCGTGTTATGTTTTTACTTTTTATATTTGTGCCTTGCTTATCACTATTATGGGTGTTGCATGTGTCTTGGTGTAACTCTGGCAAAATATTGGCAATGCTAGGTTAGGTAGGTTAGGTCTGGTAAGGGTCGATAGGCTCTCTGCAATGTGGACCCAAAATGATTTCTGGTATATTGTTATAGAGAACAAGTAACGGGACGTACAGTAGTAGGGGATAATAAAACGGACACGTCTGGTAATGGGAAACTATATTGCCTGAATAAACAGAGTCAGTCAGGGTGAATAAGGAGCAAGTGTCCTATGAACCTTTCAGGATCACTCTGCAGAATGTCAGTAAAGACCCCTCCCTTTCCAGAACCACCAAGAGTGGAGTCAGGGTGTGAGTGTTACAGGGCCAAAGTTAATGAGCGAGTGGTACTCAAACAAGGGACAGACATGGGCAAGAACAGTCTAAGCAGATGGAAGCACCACCTAAGGTACACCTGTACGCTAATTACAATAGCGCTACAGGCAAGTTTCGATGTCTGGCATCTGTTAAAGCAGGACAACAGACATACTCCTTCCAGTAGAGGGCACATCGTTTAGAAAAGCTGGTGGATCTGAGGTGCACCATATTGGCACAGAAAGGGAAGTAGAGTCTGAGCCAATGGGGGATGTACACCATATGGCTAGAGGAGGTAGGAGGTAAGAACTAGGACAGAATGCATTGAAAATCAAAGGGCTAAAGAAATAGCTTGCATGCCTGACATACGGCCGCAGCAAGTGCAGCCAGAACCTGGCGCCTCTTCCACCTAGTCAATGACGAGGTGAGGCACACCCCATGAGGCAGATGCCGGGACCCCAGGTAGGAGAAGGGGCAAGATCCCAACTTGCTCACTGTTCATGATTTATGGGGATTTACACAACATGGCCAAGGAATTACACAATATTTGCAAAGAGCCTCAACATTTCATTAAGATGATTCTTACACGAAGACCGCGGGGAAAAGGGCGCAGGTTTTGCGCCGCAAGGGAGCCGAGACCTGCATTGTCCATGCTGTGCCACCGTACAGAGGATGGCCTATTAAGCAAATCCCCATTGCCAATTAAGCAAATCTCCTGCCAACAGGGCCCTCAATGGGGCACTGATGGGTGGAGTAAATTGCCAGATTGCAAACTGGGGTAATGTGGCTGAGTGTATGCAGAATATGCCAGCTGGGGCAAGAAGCGACATCTTGCCGGACAGCATAATATCTAGCCTGCCCCCCACCCCCCCAGTGAGCAAGTGGCAAAGTACACTCTTGAAGAGATTGGTGAGGGGGATGGGGGGGGCAGTGATGAAAGTGTGCCAGTGCAGTATTGTGCTACCTGATCTCTAGATATTAAAGAACTTAGTTGTATACCTATTCGAAGCAGTCTGGATGGGAGTGGACAAGGGAGGCTCATTACATATCCCAAAGGACGGAAAAGGGTCAGAAAATACGATAGTGAAAGCCAGATTAACTCTGCCTGAAATTTGCATTAACAGCACTAGAGCCACCCAGGGCCGGAGGGGGCTCACCAGCGGAAACAAAGCAAGTGCGAATATCACAAGTGCCTTAGGCAAAGGGCTACCATCCATGACAATATCAAGGGATCGCAATTCCATTAAGAGTATACAACACCTCACCTCTTCCCCACTGACACAGTCCGTTAACCAGGAGGACAAAAGTGGACCCAGGACAAATACCCCACCCGCTGAAGTAGCGGGTAGGATTGGCTGCGCCCTATCTGCACCCATTGCCAAATCAAGCAGACCAACAGCATCTCGGGTAGTGGGGGGGTCAATATATCTACATAAGGCCCCCAAACTGGCCTCAAATCATCACTACCAACCCAGGGAAGCACTCAAACAAATGCTTACATTGGATACAAGCAGCAGGGGCAGGCTTGGATTCGATGAGCAAGAGCTAAAACTAGCTCCTGGGTATCGGGCATCACAGTAGGCAGGAGGTACCGCAGGGGAACCAGGAGTTACCAGAGATGCTCCTTTAACTTTGTGTCCATTTTGTATGAACAATTGTGTTTAAATGTATATTAGATGTATCAAAATTCTTCTTTATAAATATTCTCAAATACTCATGGTTAATGTCACATTTACATTTTTGGAAAGCACCAGTTGGCCCTAGGAGCCAAACTTAGCTCGTGGTAGCTGTTGGTTTCAAGCTAGCCAGGCTCTACTGTGCTAGAAGCAGGGGCTACATAGCTCCCAGCTCCCCTCAATTTCAAACCCTGAAGGGGATGTCTATCTGTAACCTGGGAGCAAATAGCAGGCTGCCCCAGGATTCGCTAACCAGGGGGAAATGCCAGACTCAGTCAGAATCGATTTTAGGGACCCAGCTGTAACAAAGGGTATATTGAGTTTCAACAGGAGATACCATCCCCCAACAAATCGTTAAATAGAACTTATTGCACATACTTTGAAAAAATATGCCACCTTGGTCTATGCTCTCAGGAGCAAACGCTGTCCCAGTGGGGAAAAGGACGTCGACTGACCCCCCCCCCCCCCCCCCCGACCCCCTGCCCCCCCTTTGACCCAGTCCTTCATGGCAAATGGTGCACTAATGTCCCAGTGATTTTGTTTCAAATCCATGCCGAGAAGGACCGATTATTGAACTGAGCCCAGGGCCCTGGGGTTACTGCACTGAACCAGATTTAATTTGAACACAAATTAAATGCTTCTGTCCAAACTATTTGTGATGTTTTATGTTGTTGTATAATACTGTTATGGTGCACAGCCAAAATAAAGTGATAGGCAATATGTGATTCTCACAGGTAGTGTTATAATCCTGCTTGGGCTGGTATGTCCGCTTCTGAGGGTGATTATGGCTTCGGAAGCTAGGCAGAGGTTGACACAACATACCAATTGGACATCAGACAGAATAAGGGCAAATTACTGGTGACCAATATGGACCAGTTGAAGATGGTGTTCATTCAGCACTGTGACATTAACAAGCGTGATGAGACAGTGCAGGAAACGATCAGTAACTCTTCTGTCCTGGGCTGGTTACTTAAGATACAACCACGGGTTCCGGGGAGGTTTCAGAGACGGGCTCAGGGGAGCCCCAAAGGAACAGAGGAAGCAGGGAGAGTATTAAGATCCAATGGCATGTAATTTTTATAAACATATGGGACACTGGAAAAATAAATGGCTGTGCAGACCCCAGTGGAATTATTTCTGCAATGTACAGGAACAAGATCCACTCCCAAACCAAATATGGGTGAACACAGTCCTTTTCCCAATCCTATTTCAAATGCACCAGGCCCCTTCCCAAACTCTAAATGCACAAAATGTCACTCCCAACAATCCGCCACCACCCCTAATTGATCAAGATCCAGTCTGACACAGCCTGAGAGATAACTTCACTTTCAACACCTTGATACCAGTAGACTGAGAGGGTTTGTAAATTCAATGTGCAGTACATGGGCAATCAAAGCTGCAATCCGATCAGGAAGTGCCATTATCCTCAGACAGTGAAAGCAATAGGGATAGCCAACATCCCCAGGGTACACCAGGTCCCTGAGATCCTTATGTTTTTTTTTAATTTTTATTTAATTTATTTTTTTTCAGTCCCATCACCGACACAAATGCACTTTTAGTTTTGGCTATTATGTGGCGCATAAAGCGCTACCTATAAAGCTGAAACTGTTGTCATTAAAATAAGAGCCTTAACATGAGAGCTTGAAATAGGGGCTTGAAATAGGGGCTTTGAATGCAGGTTTGTAATACTTTTCAATGCAGGTTGACATATGCGGATGGATATACGTAGTTTGGCTATGTGTCCCACCCATGGCTAAGTGGAACCTATAGGATTTGCCTCCCATTCCCACCCATTTTCCCTCCAACCACACCTCTTTTGTACACTTTGGCTGATTTTCTACTGTGTGGTGAATGGCAGCCATTTTTCAGTCCAAAATGGCGGCGTCGTGTTTTAATGTTATTTGACTTGATTAATGCTTTAAAATATATTTACTGTAGCTTTCAAGGGTTCCATGTGTTCAAATCGCGGGAAAAATGTCCTTTTACACAAAATATTGCGGCAAAAAGGCAGTGGGTTTGCCGCCACAATCCATGTAAAGGATGCGGGGGACACCCCCACAAACCCCGTACCCATTATACCATTTAAGGGGAGCGGGGGACACCCCCGCAACCCTCGCTCCCCTTAAAAGGTGTAATGGAGTACACCTTTAACAGGTCTTTTTGCCATGAATTTATCTCTGTATACCCTTTCAAGTTATGTTGCACATTTTACTGTATTTTGTATTTTACTGTATTTTGTATTTAAAATAAACAAAGTACTGTACTAGTTATATTTTGGTTTAAAATGGTTCTGAAAATGCTAAACTTTATACTAAGATCTTGGCAAGCAGGTTAACAGAGCTGTAGCCGAAACTAATTGGACAGGATCAAATCAGGGTTCATACCCCAGAGACAAACGCATGATAATACTCGTAGAATGTGTTACTTAATAGAGAAAATGTCCATGACTCAGAACTCAGCGCTTGACAGAGTTGAACAGCCATATTTATTCTGTGCAATTAAGTGCATGGGGTTCATCAAGGTGTATATCCAAATGGTTAGGGCCAATCCCCAACAATTCGATTAGCAGTTAATGGGACTCTCTCAAATAAGGTGAATATCAGGCGGGTTACAAAGCAAGTCTGCCCATTGTCTCCGCTATTGTATGTCATATATTTAGAACTCCTAATAGCCATGATATGGGAAGCAGATCAGGTAAAAGAGATAGCTATGGGAGAAGAAGAGTACAAAGCAATAGCATTTGCAGAGACATGTTGATAGCCCTATCAGGCACGGAAACCTGAAGGAACTGGAGGGGTTTGGGATAGTGTCAGGTTTAAAAGTAAATAGACGGAAGTCGGAAATGTTGAACAAGTCGGTGTACTCAGATATGATGACAAGGCCGAGTTCCCAAACACAATTAAGGATAGCGGAAAAGGGAATCGCATGTCTAGGAATAACCCTTACTAGAACGCTGGGACAGATCTATGGCACAAACTATCCTCAACTACTCGCCAAGGTCAAAACTGATCTCATGAAATTGAGTCCCCTGGCAATTTCCTGGTTGGGGAAGACTGGCGACGATAAAGATGTTAGTGCTTACGAGGCTCCTCTATTATTGCCAAGGATTGCCTATTAGGGTCCCAAAGACCTTTTTTTGTTCCCTCGCCAAAATCCTGTCTCTATATACGGCGGAATAAACCCCCCAGGGTGGCAAGGTCTACCTTGACTGCTCCGAGGAATCTAGGGGACATGGCATTTCCCCATTTCTACAGATATTTGAGGCAGCACAGTTAAGGGTTATGCGCCACTGGTTTGCAGACTGTCCACAGAAAATATGGGCTCGGCAGGATAGGGCAGTGGCGGGTACATATCTTTCAGGGCTTTTGTGATTAAATCAAAATCAAACAAAAAGGTAGGACAGCCCCTAATGCCTCATTCCAAGGGCTAAATTACATAGTACTACACCAAAGAATGAGGATATGTTTGTCACACAACTTTATTTATTTAGTCATCGTGTAATTTTATAAAGCCGCCACCACTGGCTAATAGTTTTGTTGGACATACAGATTACAAAATAACAGATACACAGACAATTTCATCATTTAAAATGCATCACAATATATATATATATATACACACATACAAGATCATAACATGCAATGTGAAAAGTGCAAAATGCAATGTCCCCCACTGCAATCGACCCTGCAGATCTGTAATGGAGTACACTCAGTGCAACACTAATATACGTATATCGACGAGCATTGAATATCCTAAGAACGAAACCCAGAGTATAGGTATCCTCATCGATGTGAGACAAACATCAAAACATTGAAACAACCATAGTTTACTAGGTAAGACAGCTACACCATCGTCTTCCAAACTTTAATTGTGCACTTCCAGAGGGTCTGCTTATTTTCCTTCCTCCTAGTTTCAACAACTGTTTTCATCAGGACAGCTGTATTGACCATTAATAAAGCTTTGAAAGCGAGTGAACAAATTAAGGAGGATTTAGGGCAGGCTGAATTGCAATTTCTCAGTGATTCATCAATCCAAAATGCCAAGGACAAATGAAGGGGATACAGAAATGAATTTGTGAAGTCTCTAACATGAACATGGACAAATTAAAGATTTGGCCAATTTTGACAAAATGAAGGTATATCCATACCTCCAAACTGACTTTATTGCAACAACGGCTTGGTCTCAATCTGCATCCAATAAAGGGACGAGGAAGACATTTTCGCAGGAAGTGGGTTACATTTTCTGACTCCTCCTCACGGTCAGAACTGGATGTTGACCCCTATTGGGAAAGAGGACATCAGAACAGAAAGGGCTATTGGCGCTCTTTTTTTTAGGGAGAGGCGGTTGACACAAAAGACAGAGAGGAGGCTACCCACCTCAAAATGTTCAACCGCCGGTGGTGGAGGTCACTCAGGCACCACACCAGGCATTTGAGACAAGAAACAGGGCATACTGGAGATGAGAAAGGTGTCACCTGCCTTCAATATATCTAAAAGAAAACTGACGAAGAAAGAAGTGGTATTAGAACTGGGGCTCTTATATGTCCCCATGGGCAATGTGTCAAAGATGTACCTAGAGGTGGAATTGAGGCAGTCTTTCTAAATATAAATTGCATTATTTTTCTGATGGTGGTGAAGTCCCTCAGGAATAGTTGGCAAACACCCCTTACCAAGGAGGTATGACCTTTGAAAACATTATTCTCAGGAATTTTGACAGATTATTCAAAAAGGAGGGCACCAGACACAGTTTCAACTTTGGCAAAGAACGTAGGAACATTCTTCAATCCTTTTGCAAGGCAAGGATACCTCCATTGTCATTAAAGGTGTGGATAAGGATGGGGGTATTGTGATTATGGATAGGTCACAATATGACTCTGAGGCACTTAGACTACTGAATCAAGAAGACACGTATGGTGCATTACAAGGCGACCCCATATTATCTACTATGGAATTGATCAGCCAGTTTACCAAATCTGGTCCTTTGTCCAAAAAGGAATTTTATTTTTTGAATCCTGTGAATCCTAGAACATCGTTGTTCTATATACTTCCTAGGGTTCTTACGATTGCCACTAGGCCGTTGGGTAGACCTGCCTCTTCCTTTCTGCTCTTAACTCTTAGATCAAGGGCGTCTTTCGCCCGGGTGTCTGAAGCCAAGGGCAGATGAAGAAAAGAGCAATTTCTGTTTGGACGTGTTGGGACTAGGAGGATCCATGGCCTGAACCCCTGCTCAGAAAGCAGGTAAGCATGCACCCAACTTGTGTTTACTCCCCATGTCCCCACAGGCCATCCCTACCCCCTAGGGTGCTCCAGTGATGTTCCGTTGTGGCCCCCTTGCCCGTTTTGCTTGATTCTTCTACCCTGCTCCCCCTCCCCACCTCCAGCCTACTTCTGCAGGAGTCTGTCCTGATATATTTTGGTTTCACCATCACCGTCTTGTGGCCAGTGCTGGATTTGACTTTTATGGACTTCATTGAATCATGGTGCGTCACCCTTTCTCAACTCTCAGGCTGGACTTCCTTTGCATCTTGTACTCATGGTGGCCCTGAATCATGCTGTTTCCATCTTCATCTTGTTTCCTGGTTGCAACATTATGTGTTACTACTGACTTCTGCAATTGTACTTCGCTCTGCCCTCTTGCTTCTCCACTCTTGACCGCTTACTCTCGGTTCTCTCCTCCTCTCCATTTTCCTATGTACTCCCCTTACTTTCTTCTATGCACTTACTCTATCAGAATTGTCCCTGGACCTAGTAAGATAGCAACCTCGTCTGTCTCCTCCCCCCTCACTTGTTTTTTTTAACCCCCCCCCCTCTCTCCAGCACCATCTGAAATGTCGTCAGGCCTAGTACGATAATCGCTTGTGTTGTTCCTCCCCTCCCTTTCTCCACCCCTCTCCCTCACCTTTTTCTCTGGCTCCACCAGAAATGTTGTCAGGCCTAGTACGGAAGTCGCCTGTCTGTTTCCATTTCCTTCCCACTCTCCCCAACCCTTCCTTATCTATGTTTTAGCTCTTGCACTATCTGAAATGTCATCAGGCTGAGTATGATAGTTAATTTCACATCTTTACTGTTCATGGAGTGTAAGAATGTCATTGTATTTTCCCTTGTTCCCTCCCTTGCCTTGAAGCGCTTTGAAATCAGTGTGTATAGGTGCTATATAAATAAACTATATCATATATCATTATGTAGTACCATTTTGGAGAATCTGTTGGGAAATACTATTTGAGGCCATTAGCCATGAAGACGTTGACGTTTTTGGCTGACTCGGGGGATGTCATCAGCATTGTGGAGGGCCTAACTGTTGTCCCGACCAGCAATCTGTTGGTAACCTTGGATGTTGAATCCTTGCATTCGAATAGGGAGGCAGTTTGTCTCTGCAAGGGTTATTTAAACAGCTGAACAGAACCACATGCTGTCCCCACTTTTATATTGGAACTGTTGGAAATATCAGTCAACAAAAACTATTTTGGGTTTAAAAATCAATTTTACATCCAAAGTAAAGGTACAGCCATCCTCTGTTGCCCCTAATCTGGCAATTCTGTATATGGCAACGTTTGAGGAGCTGTCCATTCTCACGGACACCAACCCTTTCCTCTCTGCAATCTGCCTATACAAAAAGGTAGATCGAAGAAATCCTCATGATTTGGGATACTAAATATGCGGACGTTGAGGATTTTTACAAGTGGATTAATGGTTTGAATTCCAACCTTAAGTTCACCCTTGAGAAAAGTCTTTAGCACATTCCGTTTTTGGATTTGGACATCAAGGTATGTGATGGGAAACTAGGGGTGGGTCTGTACCAAAAATCTACATACCTCAATACCATTTTGCAATATAACAGTGATCATCCAAAATCACACAGGGACAATGTACCCTTTGGACAGTTTCTCCGGATCAGGAGAAACTGTACCTTTATTAAGGATTTCAAAAGGGAGGCAGACTTGGCCTTTGACAGATTTTCTGACAGGGGTTACCCCGATCATACTCTATGACAAAGCAGCAAGAGGGCGAGAAACCTAGATAGATCCACTCCTTTAGAAAAACGGTCCCTAAAGCGAAATCCACAAGAGTGGTATGCGTTTCATCCTTTAGCCAGCACAGCAATGGGATCAAAAAACAAATCCAAAAGAATTAGCATGCACTCCAATTGACCCATTCAGACCTGGAACCCCCGCTGTTTGCCTTTAAGAAAGGCAAAAATCTTAAGCAGCATTTAATATCAGCAGACAGAATGACAGTCAAACCACCTGCCAATATAAAATTATTCATGGGTCTTACAGCGGTGAAGGGGCACTACCCCTGTGGGGGTTGTGTGACATTCTCCGAGTCCAAAAAGAGCTGTAAGATTCAAAACAAGGATTGGTTTTTGAACTTTCATAGCACATGTAGACGTACAAATGCCATTATGTCATCCAATGTCCCTACCTGAAAAATTATGCGGGGAGACAGATAAGAACCAGGATTACTGAACATCGGTCTAAAAATCAGAATCGAAACCATGACAGCACCTTTGGTTGAACATTATGTACTGAACGGACATGATGAAAATGACAAAGTGGTGGGTGATTGATATGATTGTTGCCATGGACCAGCGCAACACAGACCGCAGGCTAGCGCTCAGAGAACAACATTTGTTATATACCCTGGATACATATAGATCTGGACTCAATCAACAAGAGGAGTGGAGCCTAATGGGGTTAATATAGTTTGTCAGTGGTATCATTCCAGTCCGATGGCTAATGTTATGTTTTCCATATAACAGTGGCATTTCTCTGGTCCTTTCTCACTGGTTGGGACATGGATCATGCATATACGTTGACTCCAGTGTGGGTTGACTATGGGACATCCCTATGTGGGATCCATGTTTAAAATTTGGATATTGAGTCTCCTCAATATTCCCCTCCATCTCAGAATAACATATGATGCTTGGATAAGATATGGCGTCGACTATTTCAGGGTATTGTCACAATCCATGCCCCTTGCCCCATCAGGTATAACAGCCACCTGGCAGCAGTGGGGCTAAATCCCTTCACACTGGCCCCAAGGGCCTTAAAACTCCATCAAAAAAATACATGGAGTCAGTCCTGGCACCTTTGGCGCCAGGCTCATTATCAGGAATAAAGCAATACTAGTTTTGGACCTTAATCCATCATGGAGGCCTATTACACAGCTCAGTTCTTTAGAACCAAGCCATGCGGTCTAGTGTTTTGGGTGTGGCTGGGCCTGGAACTACTTGGCCTGGAACTACTTTACTTGGGCTATTTAAACCACACCCAAACAGCAGAACACGCTTTGCGTTATTCTGCACTCCTGCAGCGTAACGCTCACAGTGTCCAGCTCCTGCTCATCTGCTTCTCCGGCAGCCCGATCCTGAAGCCCCTAGATCTGGATTCCTTTAATACCCTGGAAGAAAAAGAACAGCATTAGCGAGCAAGAACACTTACCTGTGAAGTAACTGGTCTTGAATCCATCCTGCGCTTCGCTTCCCTCACCCCTCTCCGGAGTTCGCCACAACCTGCAAAGGTAAAGAAACAAGGACAGCATTAATAACAATTCTTACCTGGACAAGCAGCGCGTCCTGGCAGCACCCTGCGCTTCCCTTACCTCGCCCATCTCCGGGTTTCACCGCAACCTGCAAGGGAGAAGCAACAAGGTCAGCATTAACAAAGCACTTACCTGGGCAAGCAGCGCTTCGATCGCTCATCACTCGGAGCATCACCGCAACCTGTACAAAGAAGGGAAGAGAACACAGATTAGCAATTAACACCAATAAACAGCGCAGCGCTCCGAGCATCAATATCTCACTGTGGTCTTCGCCATCGCACAGCAACTCCGAGATCGTAACCATCCCTGTGAAAACAAAAAGAGACATTGTTAGGGAACAGCGTAGTGGAGCAAGACGCTGAGAAGACAGAGAAAATGGAGGGAAAGAAAGACAGAATAAAGACGGAAAAGACTCACCTGGAAGACAGCAAGCAGAGTCGCAGTCACAGCGATCTGTACCCAACATAAGGGCACACGGACCAGTGAAGCAACTAGGTCCAGGGAACGCCCGCACCAACCACGCGCCCCTGCACAGAGACGCAGGATGGAGAGTTCAACACACAAAAACCTAAGGTGAGCAATAACCCCAAGGGAGGGGGATCTGGACCAGAGGGAGGTGGGAGTCCACCCATCACAGAACAGGTATCTTAACCCTCCATTCTCCTGTTATAGGCACTACCCAACGTCTAGCACATAACCAAGCAGAGAGGGGTCCGGGATAGCACTTAGACCTCCATCCAGTATCGTGTGGCGCCCCCGTGGATACCAGGTGAGCGTAACAGGTGTATTGTCATTTTGGTCTGTTGATCATGCGTGGCAGCGTTAAGCTTGCATGTTGGAAATCAGTGACGTGATCATTTTGGTCTGTTGATCATGTGTGTGGCGGTAAGCTCGCGTGTTGGAAATCAGTTAACATTATCTGTAGGACCACCCATGGCAACCAGGGCTTTGCCGGTTACACAAACGAGGGAGTTGCTTAGGGCAACCAACGGCTGGGCAGATATGATGCCGCAGTGACCCGGATGTAATATCTCTGCTCCTTCATTTAACTCAGAGAAGGACAGATTTTTATGGACATTGCGTCCACAAGTGCCGTGCATGGAATTGACATTGGCCCGCGCATACCAAGGATGTATTACAGATAAATAGCCTCTCTGGTTGTATTCTATATATTTACCACATGTTTTTGTGGCTCCGGATGCGGGAACCATTAGGCTAGGTTATCCGCTACATGGCCATTCAGTAACAGAAACATATAGGGCCATTATAGATCGCGCGGTGCGTGCACCCCACTGTGAGAAACCTGAGGGTATTCTTCAAAGCAGACCTCGAGAATCCCTTGTTTGGGTGGCCTGGGAAGGACAGATGCTCTCAGACCCCAACTACAGGGGCGGATGAGCTAGACAGGATCACCTGGATGGGGGGGCCCAGGGTTATGCTCGGGGAAATGCCCCAGGTAAGACGCAGTATTATACCGAGCAAGAAGGAGAAGATGATGAGATCCCGGAGGCCTTTATGGGCTATGCAACATCTGCCTCCTTTCCTCTAATTGAATCTCTCCTTCCCAGATCCAGCGACCCCTATATGTATAACCAATCCCATGGGATCCCAAACCCTGTAGCACCTAAGAATTAGCTCTCCCCTAATCCCTGTTTTCTGTCCAAATACTTCCCATCGTTCTTCTCCAAGTCCCTCTGATCATTCTTTCCCGAACACCATAACAAAACACTACCGCTCCCACAATCACCCCTGTTCATTTCACAATAATAATCCTGGTAATTTCGGTTTGTCTCCCAAACCCTACCAACCTCACCCTTCCGAGTTTCCACATAACACCCTGTCCCCATCCTACCCCGTAGGATACTCAAACACTCTACCCCCCTTTTCTGACACGAACACTCACCCATCGCAAAAGACGACGGACAAACACCAAATCCATTTACCTGACATGTCCCAAAGCCAGGGTCAGGCAAAGTCAGGCAATTGGCCAGAATCACACACACCTGAAGGCCCTTTCCCTTCCCCACAGGGATAAAAGGTGGAGCACGAGAGCACAATACGGGCAAGGCAAACGACGAGAAAGCTAACTCAGCACAGCAGTTCAAGAGGAGGAGAAAGACGGCGCGAACCGAGGGGGTGACAAGGAGAGAAGCGGTCTTGCCATTTCCAAGCCAGACCTGTGAAACCTCCACAGAAGGAAACGTAAAACCACGAACAATAGCCAGCTTGTGCTGCAACAGAGGTCAGCGGTACACAAGGCCCTCCTCTGCTGATAACCAAGCCCAAGGGGAGACGCTTGCCACTGTGGTACCGGCCTGGACTCCAGAGACAAGAAAAGCCAAGCGGTTCATCACAGCTGGTGAGTCGACGGGAGTGCCGATAAGAAACCGAACTGTGAACAAGTGAAAAGTAGCAAAACGGCTAGTTGAAGAAAGTACAAAGAACTGTTAATTTTGATACGAGAGGGGAAAACCAGCTACAGAGGAGTCGGGCACCACATGGGTGCTCGCTTGAGAAACTCTGGCTGAATACCCTATGATTGAAACTACCGTTACCAGAAGGCCTTGAGAACGGCGCGAGGAGGGTCATACAGGGCTCTAGCAAAATCCTCCATACAGTCGAAAGTCTTTGACCAGCAAATGAAGGTGAAGTATTTTTGTGAATTGCATAAATTGGCAAGAGTGAATCCGACGGAGGGATGCTGATGAACAGGGAGCAAAGTCTGAAGTCCCAATGTACGGTGTGTTGCCAAGAGTGAACCCGACAGAGGGATGTCCACAGTGAACTGTTTAAAAAGACATCAAGTTTCGTGAATGGCACAGATGAGATTGTGTTGAAAGCCGTAGTGAACCCAACGGAGGTAGGCTGACATTTGAGAGAGGTGTGAGCCCGAAAGAGGGGGGCCCAGGGGTCAAGAACCATCACTCTAAAGACAAGTAAAAAATAACTCTGTTTTGTTGATTTGAATATATCAGGCCTCCGGAAGTAAGAGATTGAAACACTGAAGGTGCCGATATCGAATGGAATCGGGGATCTGAGCCCGAAAGTGGGGGATCCAGGGGTGAATAGGCATCACCCAATGTGCAAGCAGAAAGGAACTTTTGTTTATTATTTTAACACATCAGATCCTGAGGCCAGAGAGTTTTTGAAAGCGGAACTGTTAGTTCGTGCTGGGAAAGCTCAAGCTTGTGCTGTGCTCCGGAGTCCTACCTTGTCCCGTGCTCAAAACGTGGGGAAGGGAGACCACGACTACCAGATGCTGACTTATTATTTGTAAACACTTTCTTTCAAGGAACTCTATCCCACACTCTGTATTTAGCGTAAAGATTGGCAATAGGTTTTTCTTAGTATACGCCCTTTTTAGAACTAGAACTGCCGTATTATTATTTTTCGATGGCCTTTGCTCCCATCTTAGATTTAGGTTTAGATTAGGTGTTTTTCCAACCCTCATTTATTTATATTTATATAGCACGCAAGCAGCCCCGGGGCATTGAGGCGCTGTTACTTGCAAGAACTTAGTTACACAGGTACAGGCATGGTAGCGGTCGTTGACACATTATGAATACTAAAAAACTTCATACTATTGTTAAAGATATTGCACTTGGTCATTATATTACTTATAAAAAAGGGTCATCTGATAAGTATTCATGCGGATGTGAAGGGTCTTATGTGAAGAGGATGGTTTTCATAGCTTTGCGGAAGGTGGTGAGGGAGGGCATTCCAGTGAGTAGGTGCGAGATAAGGGAAGCTGGAACTGTGCGCTCTGGCTCTTTTTACTAGTGGCACAGAGAGCATGTTGGTATTGGTTGGCCTGGTAGTGGAGACGGGGTGGATTCTTTGTGAGAGGTAGGCAGGAACAGTGAGGTGAATGCACTTGTGGGTCAGTGTCAGAGCTTTGAAGATGATCCTTTCCTTTATTGGGAGCCAGTGGGCTAATTTTCTGGCCTCAGAAATGTGTTCTCTTTTAGCAATGCCTTGAGCCGCCCAGAGAGCATTGTTCTGTAGGACTTGTAGTCTCTAGGTTTTTATTCGAGGTTCCTAGAAAGAGTATATTGCTATAGTCTAGACTAGAGCCAGTGATGGAAGGCTATGTTGGTGCAGTTCTCTTTGGAGAGAAAGGTCTGACTGCGTTGATTAGTTTGGCATGATATACAGCTGCAGAGGCTATTGCGTTGACTTGTCTATCCATGGATAGGATGGAATCCAGGTAGACTCCAAGAGTTTTGACAGAATCTGAGACAGGAATTTTAATGGTGTCAATGGTGAAGTGACCGAATTGGGAATCTAGATTTTTTAGCGTGTCGGGGGAACCTACCAGGAGGAGTTCAGTCTTGTCGAAGTTGAGGCATAGTCCATTGTCTGCCATCCAGGCTTGGATGGTGTTGTAGAGGTTGTTGAGGGTCAGGGAGTCAGTGTCATAGTTACCAGTGAGGGTGAGGAGGATCCGAGTGTCGTCTGCGTAGGAGATGCCCATAGCGTCGAGGATGAGGAATAGGGGTCGTGTGAAGATGTTGTAGAGGGTGGGGGAGAGGCAGGAGCCTTGGGGCACACCACAGAGTACGATGGTTGGGCAGGCAGAGGCTAAGTAAGAGAATACTTGCATGGTTCTGTCTTGTAAGAAGGAAGTGATCCATGCTGTGGCCTCTGGGGAGAATTTGGCAGTGGAGGAAAGGTGGTGGCATAGGACGCCATGATCTACGAAGTCGAAGGACGCGGATAGGTCAAGGAGTAGGAGAAGTGCTGGTTTACCCATGTCTCTAGCATCCTCCATATGGTTTTTCAGGCCAAGTAGGGCGGTTTCGGTCCTGTGTCTGGGACGGAAACCAGATTGGCAGAATCCAAGGAGTTTGTTCTCTTCAATGAAGTGCTGAACCTGCAGGTAGGATGCTTAGTCCAGTATTTTGAGGAGGAATGGGACAGCGGCGATAGGTCTGAGGTTGTTGGGGGAGGTGGTATCGAAGGGATCGAGAGTTTTTTTTTTTTTTAAAAGAGGGCGGACCCAAGCTTCTTTGAGGGAGGCAGGAACTTGCCCTGTGGCAAAGGAGGCATTAACAAAGGCTGTCAGGAAGGGAGCTAGCGCTTCAGTGCAGTCTTTGATAATGGAGGCTGGGCATGCATCAACTTTGCAGTTAGAGGGCTTGATGTTCCTCATTATGTTGATGATGTCTTTTTCCTGAATGGGTTTGAAGGAGAAAGGTTGGGGGGGGGGGGGGGGGGTGTCCGGGGCAGATGGTGGGGCAGGGATGTGCATGTGCTTATTAGGATGTGCATGTGCTTATTAGGTAGGGCTTGTTTAGTGGCTAGTATTTTGTTTTTGAAGAGGCTTAGTTTGGTTTGCATGGCCGTTTGTATTTCATCACACCAGTCTTTGTCTTTGGTGAAATTCTGGGGAGCAGGAGTGGGTGTCTCGAGCTCCCTGAAAATGGCGAAGATATATTTTGTGCTAGATTGGGCTTCAGAGATTCTGGATTCAAAAGATTTGGCCTTTGCTTTGGGTGATTGCCTTTTTGCATTTAGTGGATTGGGCTTTAAAGATCATCTTATCTTTGTCAGAGTGGGATGTTTGCCACTGTGTGAGTGCAGCCTTTTTCTCCTTGCGGTGTGTGAGGAGGTTAGGGGTGAACCATGAGTTGGAGTGGGTAGTGGGTTGGATTTGCAGGATTTGAGAGGGGCAATGGAGTTGATAGCTGCTTTGATGGCAGCATCATAGGCTGTTGCGAGTGTTTCTGGGTCTGAGGAGAAAGGTGGCCTGAAGGCTGGACCTTGGAGGAAGGGCAGTAGCCTTTCCTTTGTGAGCTGGCGGGAGCTTCTGGCGAGGCAGGGTGGGAGCGGTTGGGTTGAGGAGGTAGCGGGGGAGCTAGTGGTGAGGATGCTAAAGGTGAAGTGGTGGTCAGTATCAGGAATACCCCCCGCGGAGGAAGGCTCCGATTCAAAGCTTGCTTTCTCTCAAGTTTCCTACAAGTAATACCATGAAGGTTCCACGTCGTCAATATTACCGCAGAACTTCAGCGATCATGTTACCATGGCAACTATGGCGCCCGCTCCACAAACGCTATCGCGCTTTACAGGGGAGTAGTCACGCGGGTGTACGGCCACCTGTTAAAACACTTCCGGGTGACCGCATTCGCCACTTCTGATTGTTTCAATCTTAGCGCTAGCTGGTTTTGCTCCCACTCTTGTTCTTGGTTTCCCCTTTGCTCCCGTTACGTTGTCCTGCTCCATCTTGTCCACGGCCATTCCGGATTCGCCCTGTATCCTTGATCCTCCATTGAACACTTCTGCACATTGCCGACTCGGAACGCTACCTTACCTGAAACTGCCTGCTGAATTGGTTACTTCGCTGCTCGCACATTGCAGACTCGGAACGCTACCTTACCTGCAACTGCCTGCTGAATTGGTTACTTCGCTGCTCGCAAATTGCCGACTCTGAACGCTATCTGGACCTGCCCTGCCTGTCGGATTGGTTACCTCAGCGCTCGCACATTGCTGACCCGAACTTCACTTCTACGTGGCAACGGAACATCCCACAACTTATCTACGGTCTTCAGAGCTTTCTGATCTTGTACCTGGAGGGAGCCTGCATTGCCCAGTTTCTTGCACCCAGACTAGAGACTTCCACTTGGCGCTTTAGCTCGATAGGCGTCCTAGTTCCGACGGGACAGGTATGGACTAGAGTCTGCCTGCTGAATCGTTAAGGCGTCTTCGTGCTGTCGGGTATAGGGTAGATTGGGTGGTGCATAGCTCCTCAAATACTACTACTTGGAAAGCTGTTGGTAAGTCCCCAAACCCATTCACTGATGTTCTTTGGTGTACTGTCATGTTCTTTCCTAGCTGGATCTGGTCCCCGTGTTTATTATATCTTGTTCTTACTCTTGTGAAGTTGGACCCCTAATCCTGTCTCCTGAGTCCACCATCCGGGGGGCCTTCATCTGTCGGCCTCCGGGATTTCAAGTAATCACTTTCCGGCACCTACTCATCGGCTGCTGCATTGATCCTGTCTTTCGGCTAATTGCTACCTTTGTAGTTATCCTTTGGAATACAAAGGGAGACATTGGCAGGGAGAATTCTACAGCTACACGTCAAGTGTTCTCCGGCTCCGGATTGGCAAAACCTGATAGTCTCACCATGGGGTGGGAGTGTTTCCTGTGATGAGTGGGCAGTTGTGCTGTTCGATCCAGTCGAGAGTTCTGCCCTGGGTGGGAGTTGGGTTAAGGATGGTGTTCTTGTAGCCTAGAGCCTGGAGGGCTGAGTCAAGGGATTTGGCTGCTAAATCCTTTCTATCCAGGAGACCTAGGTTGACATCCCCAAGGAGAATGGCTTTAGACTGTTTTTTGAGGTTGTCAGAGGAGGTGGATGAGAGAGGCTTGAAAGTCTCCTGATGGACCTGTAGGGCGGTAGATAGTGTGCAGAGTAATGGTGCAATGGGGAGAGAGGGTTATTTTGACTTGGAGGTAGTTGCTGTTGTTATGCAAGGATTTTTCTACCTTTCTGATAGAGAGGCAGTCTCTGGCAATAATTGCTACACCTCCACCTTTAGAGAGGCGATCTTGTCTAGTGATGGAATAGCCAGGGGGTAGGGCGAGGGAGAGCGCAGGGCCGGAGGCCTCATGTAGCCAGGTTTCTCACATACAGTTTAATAAACACCCTGAACTGTGATCACGTGTGTCTGTCTTTACTGTTGCCACCATGAGTTCCTTACACCACTGACCGGTGCTCAGTCATAATTTCGAAAAAATAATGTCGAATGACAAAAATGTCGAGAAAAAAAAAGTCGAATTCCGTTTTTTTTAATTAAATATTTATTTTGGGGCCCAGGAGTAAAAAAAAAATGGGTAAAACAAAAAAAAATTAAAAAAGGGGGGTTCGGGGGAACCCCCCCCCATTTAGAAAAAAAAAAGTATTGAAAAAAAAAAAAAAAACGACTTTTTTTTTCTCCCTTTCCTCCAGCGACTGACTACCATTACTGGCCCACGGCCTGGAGATCACAATTGTCAGTGTGGTGTCTTAATGGCACTCGTTTGAAATATTCAGAATTAGAACACGGCTGCATGCTGAATCAGAGATACTGCACATCTCTTTGGGCTTTTAAATTCTGCAGTAGAGGATTAAACCTGGCAGTTTAGAC
Source organism: Ambystoma mexicanum (assembly GCF_040938575.1). Classification (NCBI taxonomy): domain Eukaryota; kingdom Metazoa; phylum Chordata; class Amphibia; order Caudata; family Ambystomatidae; genus Ambystoma; species Ambystoma mexicanum. The sequence continues at coordinate 677,682,198 of NC_090932.1, read as the reverse complement.
AACATGATTAAGGATGAGGTATCTCGTACTTAGCACTCCGTTTGCAGTCCCGAGGAAGAGAAACCTCGTCCTATTTAGCACTCAGTTTGTGCGATCGCTGGAAATCTATACACCGAGCTATGTGAGGAGGAGGTTCCTCCTCACGGCCCGGGGGTTGGATTGCCTTCAGTTTCATGTCAGCATGCGTAATGCACGCTGACGTGACATTTCACTGCTGAAGCCATTTTTGGCTGCGGCGGTGAAATGGAAAGTAGGTTCCTTCCTCGATCTCCAGCATTTCTGTGCTGCTTTGATCGAGGGAGGTGTCGTTGGAAAGGGGACACTCTTCCCTTTCCAACAACACCTTCCTTGAAGCATTGCTGGGCACGACTCGCTCGATCTGCGCCCAGCAATGCCCCAAGCATGGGGCGATATGTTTTGCCCACCCTGGGGGCAGATGGGCACGCTAATGTGCCCATCTGCCCCTAGGGAAAGGGCAAATGAAAAAATAAAAACCCTTTTTTTGTTGGGGTTGTTCTGGGGGTGGCTGCCCACTGGACCACCAGTGTTTTTTAATATAAAAGGGGGGGTGGCCCTCTACCCCCTACCCAAATGGATGGGGGGCATGTCATGTAGCCCTCGCTGGGGGCAGATATGGCAGTATAATCTGCCAATCTGCCCCTAGAAAGGGGAAAATGTGTTTTTACTGGGGGGCAGGGTCACTAGACCACCAGGGATGTCTTGAAATGGGGGCGGTGATCGGAGCGTGATACTTTTGATTTGGTTTTGCTGAGTTGACCACATATAATTAATGTTTTTTGTTTCATTTAAAGTTTAACACGAGAAGCATCTATGTTATGCAAGTACGTTTTTTTATTCTATGGTTAGGGCCCTTTGTCAGTGGGGTGGGTGGGACTGCAGCTGTATGGTTGGTGGTGTGGGCTGGAGTGGGCAGTCTGGGGGAGGTATTTTGGTGGGCTGGGACACAATTGCAGAGTCAGCCCACAAATTGCCACCCATGCCAGCAGAACATTGGCGTTTCCTTGGGAACAGCTTTCTCCCATGTGGATTAACTATCCCCAAGTGCTGGAGGGAAAATCTGTGACGCAGTCCAGCTAGCGCTCCAGGTTGGGCTTGGGGACGGTCGACCCACATGGAAGACAGGCACCAAAGGCCGGGGATATCACCCCGACCATCCTGGAGCTCTGGCTGGCCTGCGTTAAAGCTTCTCTCTCTGGGAAAGGACAGGGACCCTGCCGGGTCTCCCTGGGACTGCCGCTGTGCTTGGGGATGGCAGACCCACATGGTAAACAAATACCCAAGGCTGGGGACATCACCCCTAACCGTCCTGGAGTTCTGGCTGGGCTGCGTTACAGCTTTTTCCCACCACGTAGCCCCGGCAGTGTGCCAACCCCTTCCCGGAGGGAAAAGATGTAATGCAGCCCAGCCAGAACTCCAGGACGGTTAGGGGTGATGTCCTGGCCTTGGGCATTTGTTTCCCATGTGGGTCTACCGTCCCCAAGCCCAGCAGCAGTTCCAAGGTGCCCCGGCAGGGCACCCATCCCTTCCCTTCCCAGAGGGAAATTCTATAACGCAGCCAAGCCAGAGCTCCAGCATGGTAGGGTTGATATCCCTGGTCTTGGGTTGCTATCTCCCATGTGGGTTGACCGTCCCCAAGCTAGAGCTTTGGCTGGGTTGCGTTACAGCTTCTCCATTTGGGAAAGAATGGTGACCCTGCTGAGTCTCCCTGGAACCGCAGATGGGCTTGTGGACGGTCAACCCACATGAGGGACAGCCGCCCAAGACCAGGGACATCACCCCCTGACCATCCAGGAGCTCTGGCTGGGCTGCATTACAGAATTTCCACCCGGAAAGGGATGGGGACCCTGCCGGGGCTCTGAGCGACTGCTGCTGCACTTGAAGATGGTCGGCCCACATGGGAAACAGACGCCCAAGGCTTGGGGCATCAACCCCCCACCCCCTCCCAACTATCCTGGAGCTCTGGCTGGCCTGCTGAGCTTATGGCACTTTGGATATTGTGCATGCAGTGGCTGGAGATGCAGAATAACTCTGGCACCAAATAATCGAATCAACTCAGGAAGATGGCAAAGGTGCCGTTTTATTAACAATTTTCTAAAACAGGGAGTTACAACGGACATCAACGGACGTTCGCTGGAGCCCTCAATTAATTGCACAGAAAAACAGCCTTTTATACAAAATATACATCAGCAGTGACATCATACTATGTGGCAAATGAGAAATACCTACGAGGGATTGCGATATGCTCAAGGGGAAAATCTAAGTATAATTTCTATAAGGGGTGGGAATGTGATTGGACATCTATTGTCAGGTGGACAACTTATGCCTACCTCTAAAAATATGTCATCTTCAACGCACGGTATATCATTTGCTCTCAAACTATTAGGCCCTTTGTTATACGGCCTCCTACAATTGGTTGGCACGCTCGTGCCATTCTGGAACATTCGGTTCACTTAGCAGCACGTAAGCTCTTACCCAGTTGCCACGAGGTGGACTTGACTTTACCTCCCCACCCAATTAGCCCATCATCTCTCATCGCCCAATCCTTCTGCCATGCAGATTGTCTTTGAACTTGGCCTTGCAAAGTATCCTTGTCTGGCAATATATGGGAGTGCAAGCATGCACTATTGTTTCTCTAGGACTCCAAGCGCAACTATTTCCATCCTTGGTTCACGTGACAGGAGTCCACAATTTGGACCATTTTGCAGCATTAAAATGTCTTAAATGAATAAAACTTGGCATGCTTGGTGTTCTTTCTTTGCACAAGGGACGATTCAGCTTCTCACGTTCACCATCCTAAAGAATAGATAACCAAACTTGGCTGCTTCAACTTTTGATACCAGGCCAGACACCCTTGCCATTTTTTTCCATGAACTCAGCTTATTCGTGCTGCGACACAGTTCTCAACCTTTCCTCTCCATGGGTCCTGGCTTACTGAATTCATGACACCGAGGTCCAGTTTCTATACAATGGCAGCTTTGACTGCAGTCTATTCACTACGTATAGCCTGCTTCCATGGTCACTTAGTCTACTTGCGTTACAGCATCTGTACAGTGATGGAACAGTTAGCATTTTCCATAGCACTTTGCACACGTGCAATCTACTTTTCTGCATATTAGTTTAATCAATTCTTAACCTCGTCATCAGCTCCTGTAAGATCCATGCATTCTCGTCTGCCAGTATTCTCAGGGCGTCAGGCTTGTTTCTTGTGATGTCACCGACTCCTCTTTCATATTCCTTCAGGGAGTTCCTCCCTCAGATTGTCGTATCTTCAGGGATCATTTGATAGGGTTTTCTCAGAGGATATCTTCTTTCAAACACTTGCTGCAAAATTGGCAAACATGTAGGTGTCGAGCATGGCACAATCTCGTGCTTCCAGCATACAGAATGTCGGGGGGTAGAGAGGGATCAGGACTTCCTGCAGAGGCATTTAACTGCTCCTCTACACTGCGTTACAGCTTCTTCCTAAGGGAAAAGCTGGGGATTCTCCCATCTAAGATTTAGGTTTAGTTTAGGTGTTTTTCCACCCTGCATTAATTGTTCAATAAACACCCTTGAACTGTGATCACTTGTGTCTGTCTTTACTGTTGCCACCATGAGTTCCTTACAGTGGGTAATAAATTCTAGGGCGAGTCGCGCAAGTCATACCTCTTTGGATTCCAACGAGTTTCTTCTTTTCAGAAAAGCATGCGGTTCCCCGTTTTCCGTGGACGCTGCGACATCCCAAGCCCAAATCTGTGGGTTGTCCACAAGGCCAAAATCCTAAAAATGATATTTTGCGAAACCCTTTGGGATACCAATGGTTTAGCATTTTCCCTTTGCGCCCAGGTAGGTGCACCCACACATGTGAGGTACCGTTTTCATTGGGACATCTTTGGGAATGTGGGAAGGTAGGACATGTGCTGTTGCCGGCATGTTTTGGTGGTTTTCTGCTGGCAAATATCTGAACTCTTTTGTTTTTTCCCTACATTTTGGACTTTGCAGGGCCTTGTGGGTAATAAATTCTAGGGCGAGTCGCGCAAGTCATACCTCTTTGGATTCCAACGAGTTTCTTCTTTTCAGAAAAGCATGCGGTTCCCCGTTTTCCATGGTGGCTGCGATACCCCAAGCCCAAATCTGTGGGTTGTCCACAAAGCCAGATCCAGCCTTCCCCAGGGCATTTGATGTATCAGTGGTTTAGCCTTCTCCCTTTGTGCCCATTTAGGTGCACCCACACATGTGAGGTACCATTTCTGTCGGGACACCTCAGGGAATGTGGGAAAGTAGGACTTTTGTTTTCTTCGCTCGGTTTTGATAACATTTCCATAGATTTTCTACTGCACTTACACAACCCTTTCTTTTACAAAATGTAACCTACATTTACTCGCTGCTTTAGGCGCTGTACACTTTTGTAACCTCCACAAGTTACCTATGCTTCAAAAGGTCTGTCTGTGCTCTTTCAAAAAATGTATGCTTGCCATTCCTCACCACATTCTCCTTATTTTCACATGCTAAGTACATCTGTTTAGGCTGTCAGCATAAAAATCCTGTGTTCCATGGCCCCGTTTTTGGCTTGTGGTATTGCTCGTTTTGTAAAACATTACGAAAAATGTGTTATTTCCTACTAGAAGCGTTAAAGGAATGTAGTGGTGCATTGCTTTTCTCAATATTCACAGAAGCCATTGGTCCTTGGTCCAAACAGGTCTAGCACATACCTTTTTTCTGTCATTTTCCCATTTTTTTCCCAAACAATAGGAATTTTCCCTACATAGTTGTTGCCTGACCTGTGCAAAAGACCCCTTCCTAAACCTGGAATTTTGTCTACTTTTCAGAAATGTATGCTTTTCTGTCTTACGATTCAGCTTTCCTACCCTCCTCTTCCATTCCGTCCACGCAGGTCCTATTAGAAAAAGAAATCACCTACCTCTCACAAAACTGATGGTAACCTTAGAAAATTATTATTGTTGGTTTCCACTCAAACTGTTCTTGAAAGCCTGGAAATTGAAGAATTTAGAACAGCAAATAATTTGTTCCTAGCTCTTACAAAGAAGGAACCACAGGCTTCTTTGTACATCATTTTATTGGCATTTTCCGAAGAAAAACAAATGTGCTCTCTTTTTTGTTATTTTTCTGACCCCCCCATGCAGCAAACTAGGATTCCTTGGTTGCGTTAGGACCACCTACATGTGGTAAGAAATGGAGCTTAATTTGGCCGTGATATCTCATGTAACAAAAAAGTTACAAGGGACTGAATGGCGACATACCGAAATCTCCAAAAAAGGGCTCAGCATTGGGTGGGGAAACCCTCAGCAGTTAAGGTGTTAATGGGTTGCTTCCCGTCTGTGTATTTTCAGGGTCTGGTTGAAGATTTGATTACACAAGGAGTGACTTGATCCATACATTTGCCATGATGAATTCTGTAAGTGCAGTGAACTATGTGTTTTATTATGTTGGCTGATATGTTTTATGAGAGAACAGACCATGATTGAATTATCCTATTTTTGTTTAGAAATGGACACACCCGTCCTGATGTAAACAGTTGTTGAAACTAGAGGAGGGAAAATAAGTAGACCCTCTGGAAGAGAGCAATTCAAGTTTGGAAGACAGTGGTGTAGCTTTCTGACCTAGTAGACTATGGTTGTTTCCATTTTTTTTATGATGTTTGGTTCACATCGATGAGGATACCTATACTAAGGGTTTAATTCTTAGGACATTTCATTTTGCACTTTTCACATTGCACTTTATGATATTGTGTATATATATACTGTGACGCATTTTAAATGATTAAATTGTCTGTGGATCTATCGTTTCGTAAAATGTATGTACAACAAATTATTAGCCAGAGATGGTAGCTTTAAAAAATTACACAATGACTAAATAAAGAATTACTGTGTGAGAAACAGATCCTCATTCTAATTTTTGGTGTAGTACTAAAAAAAATCATAGATATCCTAATGTCCGGGTCAGCAAAACAGTCGGCTTGTGGGATTCAGCAGTAAAGCGGGGGGGCCTCACGGAGAAGCCCTCTCCTTTCTTCCCAATGTTTGAGAACCTGGAGTTTCCGCCAGGAATGGAAAAAGGGGCGTTTAAAGCATGAAAAGGGGTGGGATGTCAGAACATTCGGGATAGATTCCAGGGACAGACTCTTTGAATATTTGAGAAGTGCATTCGAGATTTGGGGTTAAGGGAAAGGTTTAAGTATAAATCAATTCAAACATTGGCTGACAGACCCAAGGTTTAGAGCAGCTGCTACTAGACAGCGGACCCCTTTTGAGGGATATGTTACGACCCACACAGGGTCAAGGAAACTGATGTCAACTCCTTATAGATATCTTAATGATCATGAAGAGATAGTTCAATGGAAGTATATGATAAAATGGGGAAAAACTCTGGGGGTGGCGGACCCTGAAAATTATTGGGAGTACGTGTGGGGAGCCATCCCGAAGTTAACACGCTCCATTCAGAGGAGGGAGATGTAGATTCAAGTTTTATTTCAATGGCATTACACGCCAGACAGACTACACGCAATGTACCCATCGGTATCAGGAGATTGTTGGAGAGGATGTAAGAAGGAGGGGGATTGGGCACAAATTTGGTGGGACTGTCCGGTCTTGAAACGCCAGTTGCAGGGGATGTTTCAAGGGGTGGAGCGACTGGATAAGAGTGTTGGGATGTATGATATGTGGGACCCAAGGTCGAGGGCGTATACTAAATATCTGAAACTGGGCCTCATGACCCTAATAATAGCAGCATGGCTGGAAATAGCACAACATTGGAAACAGCAACAGATCCCAATGAACCAGGAATGGCTTCAGAAGTTTTGGGGGTTTGTCTCTTTACAGATTCAAGATACAGGGGAATCAAGAGGCCTTCAAGCAGGATTGGGGATCGGTCCTAATGTAATTACAAATTAATTATATGCTGCAATAGTTTCCATAGAAGATCAGAATTCTGGACATTTTATGAATCCGTGGCAACATTCAGGAATGTAGAAAGAGTATGGCCTTCTGCTGGCAAGAACAGGGGTGGGGGGGGGCGAGGTGGTGAGTTAATATTTTAAGTTGCAGATTGTTTAAAACGAATAAACATAATTTATAATAAAAAAAGAAATGGTTCTGAAAATGCCCATTTACTGATTTGTGGGGGTTGCTCTGGTACTTTGAAATGTAAGCAGTAGCTGATGGCTGTCACGTTTGTTAGTGATGTCATTATTATGTTATTGGTTCCAGAGTATGTGCTTTTTTCCCCACACGGCAGCCGTTTTCTTTCACTGAATCCATGCAGGGCTCTAGTGAGTAAGTCAAGCCGATCTTTGATGAATGTGTAATCATTTTCATTCCAAGAGAATCCTCATGTGGAGTACCACCAGGATCATCCTTGTCCCCGTTATTATTCAACATCTACCTGTCGCAACTAATCAAGATCATAAACGGAATCACCTGTTACAACTACGCTGACGACACACAATTAGTCTACAAAATACAAGACACGCAAGAAGGAAACAACATTAGAGAACTGCCTTCGTGAAATATACAACTGGATGAACTTGAACTACCTCAAACTCAACCCAGGCAAAACAGAAATAATGATCACCACAAAAAACGGAGGAGGCAACCACTACATCCCCTGGCAAACGGAACTTGGTACAACGCCAACCTGGGAGTCCTGATGGACAACAAACTTACTCTAGAGCTACAAGTAAACTCTCTAATCAAGAAATGCTTCTTTCTCCTGTGAGCGGTAAAAAAGATCCTACCATTCCTGTAATTTGCCAACAAAATACTCACCGTCATCGCTCTCGTCATGTCCAGAGTAGACGCCAATAGCCTATATCTGGTCATGCCTGAACGACTTCTAAAAAGACGACAACGCATACAAAATGCAACTGCCAGACTGCTGCTCAAACTACCCCGAAGAGAACACATCACACCAGTGCTGAAAACGCAACACTGGTTACCAATTAAACAGATAATTAAGCTCAAATAAATGTGCATAATGCACAGAGCAATCCACGACCAAGGCGCAGAGTTCCTAAGAGAAAAAAATTAACCTACATCACCCAACGAGGACGCTCAGATCCAGCAGGGACATCCGTTTGGTGCCAAAACCATACAACAAAAGAAAATTCGGAGGATCCTCTCTCACCTGGCCCCAAAAACCTGAAATGAGCTACCAAAGAACATATGTAACACAAGAGATCAACTCCTATTCAGAAAACTCCTTAAATCTTGGCTCTAAGCCCCATAACTAAAAAGAATGCCTATGGGGTCATGTACACAGCTGGAACAATGCTGAGAGAAAAAAAACGATCCTCCCTATCCCCCCCCCTTAAGCTATCGCCCATAAACAGAAGTTAAGGAAGAACAATCGAGGGCATATCAACTTACCAATTAAAAGATAGAACCATACCAAAGGATGATAAATCAATAATACATTGGCCCACAAAGTACACACAGGCAGCAAAGGAACACCGACATGAAATAGGAATGGAGTGTGTCATTGTTAAAGTACAGCGCCATTACCAGAGTGGGGGACACAGCACTTCTCTCACTTTCATTTTCCCTTTTCATCCGACTAACCCACCCACCTTCTTGTTTGCAGATACACCTGAGCGCCTGGGTACCAATTCCATTGGTGACGGTGCGCAGTACAAATACCTTTAACATAAACATTCTGTTGTAGCAGTGACACGACAGCACAGATGTCCGAGTAGTTCTGCATGCCCTCAGAGGCTGATCCCAGCAGCCTGTAGGGCAGACCCCACATCCCCGCCCCTGGCCCCCACACAGAGACAAAAGAGCCGACAGGTGAAACAGAGAACATTCACCCAAAAGCCTTCTGTGCTGTGTTCGTGTGACTTCTGTTTCCCTTCAGTGCTCTTCCAAACCCTCCTTGCCCCCCACCATGACTGCTGTGGCCAGCGAGGACAACAGCCATGAGACATGTTTGCTCTGCAGAGGCTGAGGGACTGACCAATCAGAGGAGCAAATCAGGAGATTCAAGCTGATGTATAGAAATAAAAAACAGTATATGTATGCCTACGTTTGCATGCACGTACGGGTGGGTGGGTGTCTATGCTGTGTTCGTGTGAACGAGTGTAGTGTTTATGTGCCTGTGCGTTGGTGTGACCGTGGATGTGTGTGCATGCACGTGTGTGTGTGTGTGTGTGTGCATGCACGTGTGTGTGTGTGTGTGTGTGTGTGTGTGTGTGTGTGTGTGTGCATGCACGTGTGTGTGTGCGTGTGCGTGTGTGAGACAGCGGGTGTGCGTGAAGGTGTGTTCATGTGCCTGCATGTCAGCGTGCATGCGCATGCGTGTGTGTGAGATATGTGGGGGTGGTGGGAGTAGAGGAAAAGGAACAAACGAGGTGCTGGGCATTATAACTGCTGAGTCAGCAAAGCTGTTTTATTGCATTACCTTCTTGAAGCGCAGATGTTTCTGCCAGAAACAATTGTATGTGCTCAACGTGAGAACTTCGGAGTGGTGTATCAGAATCTCCTTTGTTTTTTAATTAATTCCTTAAAATATCTGCATACAAGGTCTTAAGAGAACACATATATTGCAGCTGACTATGCAAGGACTTTGTGTTGTGCATCAAAACAGAGAAATAGTATTTTTTTGATTGGCTGAGAATATCAACCTTTCAAAAATAAATATGTTACATATTACATAATACAATAAAATGAGGACGAAGTTTTTTTAACAAAGAATAATACTTGCGACTCTCTTTGACAACTTGGGCACGATATCAATACAATGCTGTCAAGTGATGATCCCCAAATGTATGTTAAACAATCAACTTCTTGAGAAGCTAGATCTAACCCCGCAAGACATCATATAGTGGTCACAGTTGAAAACCACCAATTTGCACTTCCCACAGGCCCAATGAAGTTCCCAAAATGGCACATCTCTGTTAGAACCAAGGCAGACCAAGGTATACATTTTTTGGTTTATGGTCTCCTAGGAATTAGACAATCAATTGTGATGGAAAAATAGAAAGTGAACTATGGCAATTTTGATGGTACTCTTAGAATTAGAAAATAAAAGTTGCCATATAGTGTTCGAGTCTAAGGGTCGATAAATGCACATCACATTTTTAAAATATAATTGTCGTTTCTTTACCAAGGCTGGACAATCTACAATTAAATGTTGTAGAGATTCTTGCTGCAGATCAGCACAGAATCGGCAAAAATTCTGGTCACTTGGAATCTGGCCTCTTTTTGCCAGCACAGCGGAAGTTGGCCATAGGTTTAACCTAAATCGTAGATATTTTTCACAGATGTACGGGGCTGGGCACTTTGCTAGGTAATCTGCCATGCTACGAAATTTTTTATGGCCAAAGGGAGCCCTGTTGAAATCTTGGAGAGATGCACATTTAGCTTGATTGCTAATCCAATCAAATTCAAACAGTTTATTTTTTGGTGGCACAGGATTCTGCAGAAGGAGATCCAAGGTTATAGAGGCATCAGATAGAGCATCCAATACACGAATCCATGGTCATATTCCAAGAGGTAGAAGGGAACAACGCTCAAGATATTGTTTGAGTTAAGTCCTAAAAGACATTTGCGTAACAAGGTGGACATTTTCCATAAGACGTGTACATATTAAGAAAGAGAGCCCAATTCATAGCGTATGATAGAAAGAGGTGAGCAATTTGGGAGTTTTAAAACTTGCCTCCAGAAACGCGTTTCTAAGCGATCCCAAAACTTTTGAGCATGCAGGATTTTAGCTTCAATCCCATATAATAGAATTGGTACAACTTTCTGTTGGAAAAATATTACGTGTTTGCATGAAAATTTGCCATATTTATACATTAGAATCTTAGCCTGTGAGGTCAGTGTGGACAGTCTTAACTGATCAAAAATGGCATCTGACAGTAAGTGAAAGGAACCCCCAGATATTTATACTGGGTAACCACCATAAATTCATCACGCTATAACACCCACTTATACTTAGTACGGGTTGTTTTTGTCAGGGAGCTGTTGCAAACAACTATTTGAGTTTTATCTGTGTTTATAATCATGTTGTTCTTAAGGGCATACTTATCCAAACCATCAAGAAGAATTTTAAATAGTATCTTCTATGCCTTATGAGAAGCAGCTACAAAGCAGACAATACTACGCTAATTTAAGGTCATCATGTCACACGAGGTAAAATACTGTGCACATAGTAGGTTTATATGGTTTGCCCACTTATTAGTGGAGAACAACTCATCTTTGCGGCATGGCATGTTTTACAACAAAGAGATAAAAGGGAGGTCTCTGCAAAGCCTCCATTGTTTAATTGCACTGCAGTGCTAATCCGATTGCGAGCCGCTTCCCCCCCTCCCCTTCTATTGAATCAGCCAGCCTTCGGTCCACATAAGGGGTCAGGACTTGATAGGCCTCCATCATGCCCCCATGACATGCTACCCCTCTCCACCCACTCCACTCACGCTTCCAAACACTCTGTTCCACCTCCAACCTCACAACAGCACCCCAACCACTTCAACCCTTGTCACCATACTCTACTCCAAACACATCACCCCCTCACTCCACCCAACCCCCCCTTTTTACCCACCAACCACTCTACTGGATGCTATTACACCACCCATACTACTATGTGAGCCACACCCACTCTACCCCCACCCCACTACTCTACCCAGCACACTTCACTGCCTCCCACTCCACCCCCTCACACACCTTACCTCACCTGACGCTACCCTTGCCCCACTTCATCCCTCTCTACCCCACCCACTCTATCGCCACCCCACCCACTCTACCTATACCTCACTCATCTATTTCAACTACTCCATGCCCACAACACCTAAAGCACTTCACCCCAACCACTCTACCTCACCCAACCCAGCACTCTACCCAGTACCCCACCCACTGTAAACTCACCCACTCTAAGCACCTTTCCAACCCTACCCACCCTAATCAATCAACTCTACCCTTACTCTTCCACTCACCTACCCCAACCACACTACTCTATCACCCCACACCCAACTCGTGCAACACACTATCCTTACACAACCTACATCACCTGACTCTGCCCTGGCCACACTATTACACACCCTCTACCACCAGCTACTTTACCCTAACCCATCTGTTTCTATTGCATCCCACTCTACCCTCACCCAATTGACCACTGTGCTTCTAAACTCTACCCTCCAATATACCATCCCCAGCTCACCCCACCTACCCTAACTCACCCAAAAAATTCCTTTCCCCACCTACCCTCCCTTCCCCCACCCTCTCTTCCCAACCACTCTACCTAAATAACTCATCATGCTAATTTATACTAAACCCATTTTACCCCACCCTGTTCCCCTAGCACCACTTCAGCCTCTTTGCTGCCACCCGCTCTTCCCCAACACCCTACCTCAAAATATCTCCACCACTACATCACTGTAGCCCACCCTGCTCCTCTACCACTCCTCACTCATTCTACTTTACCGGACTCTACCCTTGTCCCTCCTACTTCATTCCACTCTACCACCCAGACCATTCCACCATCACCCACACCACTACTCTACCCACCCACTCAACTCCCACCTTACCCCATTGTAGCCCCACTTTACCCTTATCCTCAGTACCCACACCCCACCACTCTATTCCACCCCACTACTTTAACGCACCCACCTCACCCAACTAACACCACTCTACCATTCTTTACCCCCACCACTTTAATCTATCCCATCCCACCACCACTCTACTCATCAAAAAGCTCCACCTCAGCCACTCTACTGCCACCCACTCTTCCCCCACTCAACTTACACACCATACTTCCCTTGACTCTATCCTTGATGCCCACTAGACAACGACCCGCCCCACTCTACCAGCATCCACTCTACCCTCACACACCCTCTCTCACCTGGCTCTACCCATGCCCCCATTTCACTCCACTCTACCACATAACCCTGCCCCACCACTCCACCACACCCACCTACTCCACCCCACGATATACCACTCTCCTCCAACTGCCTCTCTACCCCACCTAACCCCACTCTATGCCATATCCTTCTACACTACCCCCACAACATCTCCCCCTACCCAAACACATTACGCCATTTATTTGCCACATCCATCTACCCATACTTCCCCACTCAATCCTTCTTTACCCCAGTCATTCTACCCCAGCCCATCACCCTACCACCAACAATATCCCCCCCAACCGCACTCTATCCCTAAACACCCTACATCACCTGAGAGTACCCTCAACCCTCACTTCATCCCATTATATCATAAACCCACCTGTACATCACCCCACTCTACCCTCACCCTTCTCTCCTCCATCTCTCCCACCCACTCTACCCCACCCCCAGTGCCCCAACCACTCTATCCCACCAAACCTCAAACTATCTTCACCATTCTAAATGTTCCCCAATGTCAGGTATATCTATTCATCCTTGCATACCATACCCCTCTTTACCCCCACCAACCCCTCTAACGCCCACCCTACCTCCACTCTACCCCATCTTCCCTACCTCACCCATACACATTAGCTCCCTATACCTATCCCACATACCCTAACTCACCTATGCCTGCCATGCTCACCCATTCCTTCTGCCTCCCACCTTAGCTTACACCTTCTCTCTTTCCCCTTAACTCACAGATTAATGAGCCGAGAGATAAAGGGAAGACAGCACTGCTCCCATGACTTGATCTCTCAGCTGCATTTGGCTTAGTTGATCATAAGGTCCTATGCAGACACTTGCACTCAGCAGCCCACTTCTCCACGGAGGCTATCAAACGGATAGAAACCTTCCTGAGCGAGAGAACTAGGAGGGTGTTTTCCCCCCATCGGCAGCGGCGGACCCCTCCCCGATCCAATTTGGGGTACCTCAGGGCTCGTGCGTCTCCCCTACTCTATACAATATCTTCACCAAGCCTTTGTTCGATGATCTGGACCTTCTGGGTATCACCTACACTAATTATGCAGATGATACACAGATTCTCCTCCCGCTTTCTGGGGATCATTGCGAGGTCTTGGCATTGGTGAATAGGGTATACCTCACCATTCAGGCATGGATGGCCACTCACGGTCTATGCCTGAATGATGACAAGACAGAGCTGATAATTCTGGGTACTCAATCTAACATTAACACATTAGGTCATAAATACTCGTCATTTACCATTATTGGAAATATTATTAAGGTATCAAAGGAGGTAAAAACCCTTGGTTTCTACCTCGACTCCACCATGTCTCTTGATAAACAAGTTAAATCTCTAGCCTCTACTACTGCCTACACATGTAAGCTTATCAGAGCTGGCAAGCCTTTTCTTTCAAATGAAAGTTGCATTATCCTGGCCAGAGCATTAATTCTCTCCATGTTAGATTACTGCAATGCCCTCTACAGTGGTGCCAACAAAACAATCTTGCAAAATAACGCTCCAAGAGCTGCACTAGGCATGAACAAAATACTTCACATTGTCTCAACCAGACTTCAATACAAGTGGCTTTCCACCTATAATAAAATGCAGTTACAAATGGCCTCTTTGGCTCACAAAGCCTTAAACAATGTTGCACCCAGTTACCTAATAGACAAACTGGCGAGAAGAACGTCTAGTAGGCCCACAAGAATTGGAAATACCAATTGCCTTGTGGTACCAAGATTTAGCCTGACTAGGATTGGTGGCAACCGCTTCCCGGTGAAGGTTGCTAAACACTGGAAATCTCTGCCTCATGAGCTGACAGTAGACCAACCTTAATTACACTTTAGAAAGAGATATATCACCCCTCTCAACTTGACTGTTGGCTAGGTAGTCTTTCTCATACCTTACACTTCACCTCTTTGACGCGGTCTATCTTGTAAACAATTATTGGAATTGCACTGTATAGCTCTGAACTGTATATAAGCTGAACACTTTACATTTTATTTATCCTTTAACTGTACGAATTCTTACCTGTATATCTATGTGGTCATATTATTGTGAATTACCTGTAACCTTGTAAGCTTTGCATCTACTTATTTGCTGCGTCCCGTTACCTTCGGGTTTGGTGCGCATTAGAAATAAAGAAAGAAAGAAACAAACAAACCCCCTAGCCCTGCCATCCCAGCTTCTTAAAGTCATCATCCTTACCGTAAAAGTTCCAAACAAGTCTGCAAGTGTTTGCCAACAAGTAATATTAGTAATACACATAGAAAAAAAAGACTTCCATACAGAACAGGGAACGTCTTTTTTCTATGTCTATAAATAATACTAGGTTTCATAAATTCTTGGCTATGTTGGTCAGGTCTAGCATGGCGACATATTCCTTTTAGTGATTATTGGAAATGCTGTTTTCTCACAAAATAATTTAACCTTAGGTCACGTCTCACTGGGTTAGTTGTTTAGCCAAGCGAAGACCACATGAAAAATGTTTAAAGCAAAAGGAAATCCCAGATTGAGACTGTGCCCAGTTTTTCAAAACATGATTGATTATATAAATGCCCTTTCTGATGACACGTGTTTCGGTCCCTTATAGGACCTTCTTCAAATCAGGGCTAATTGCGCATATCACCGAAAAGTTATATAAGTATTTTCCAAACACAACAAAAATAAAAATAAAAGTGTTCATTCACATATTTAGCAATAAGCACCAGTGATATAATAATAAGTATTTTGTTAACAAAAAAATAGTAGTTGTTAAATCGGAGAAACCAAAATGCCACACAAAAATCGTGTAGGGGATAGGGAGAGATGTATGTGGTCAAGAGATAAACAAAAAACACATTTTCATTAGTCACTGCAGCATGTATTGTCACATGGTTATTCAAAAATAACTTACATTTGACTGTTTTACCTTATTTTCACCTAATGCCCCTTAATGGGTTTAAGCAAATAGTAGCCGCTCATCAAGTCTCGGGTTAGATCTGCCACCTCTAGCTTAGTGTACAGACTCACCACAAGTGTTTCATATAATTGCGCGATAATCGCCTTACACCTCCCAATGGTAGAGTTGTTTTTTAGACTTGTAACCATAAGAAACTGTATTTTTTGGAATCCATTCATTTTGAAAGCTGTGAAAGCCGTGCACATCAAAATAGTGATGGAGCCCCAAGCGATTAGAATCTCGCACACAGACTCGCAGCAGGCATTTCTACAGAAGCAGCGTGCGCTGCACTTGAAGGACGGTCTCTTACCCGATAAACAAATGTTCTCGCGTATAATCGCGTACTGCCGATTTTCCAGAGGGGGCGTCAATAGGCGCCCTCTCCCTCATTATTGTGTTCAGGTTGCCATAGGAACGGATCCAAGCACCAGTCCGTTTTCCACATGAATGGCAACTGCTCTCCTGTGTTATTGTGACAGCCATTTTAAGATGGTGTCATTAACCTTACACTAATGCTAAAAAGGCATGTTAAAGACTCGATTTTATGCTCATTCACGAGTGAATGTTATGTAATATTAATGTTTGCAAGATATCCTGTGTGTTAGATACGGGACGTCGTTTTATAGGGTACTAAGAGATATTATGTCGTGTACTGCATCATTTTGGGATTAACCTACCAATGCGGAAAAAGCAAAATCAAATATCTATAACCATATGTGTTCCGTGTAGCATGATATTGTATTCTACTATAGTTTCATGTATTCATAATAAAACAGATAAGTACTTGGGTGCGCTGTCAGACATTAGTATTTAGGTAATTATCAATTTCTGAGGGAGCCAGTGTCAATGTTACAATTCATAAGTAGTTGCTATAGATACTGAGCGTTGTACAATTATAAGGAATGATAATTACAAAAGGCCATTATCACTTCTGATTCGAACAAAAACTGTTTGCATGTCACTAGGGAAAAAAAAATATATATATATATATATATATATATATATATATATATATATATATATATAGCACAAAATGAATGGATGCCAAAAAATACCGTTTCTTATGGTTACAAGTCTAAAAAACAACGCTACCATTGGGAAATGTAAGGCGATTATCTCGCAATTATATGAAACACTTGTGGTGTGTCTGTACACTAAGATAGAGGTGACACTAGGTTTGATTTATAATTTTTTTGAAGGGATCAAACCCAAGACTTGATGAGCGGCTACTATTTGCTTAAACCATTAAGGGGCATTAGGTGAAAATAAAGTAAAACAGTCAAATGTAAGTTATTTTTGAATAACCATGTGACAATACATGCAGCAGTGAGTAATGAAAATGTGTTTGTATCGCTTGACCCCCGACATCCCTCCCTATCCCCTACCCGATTTTTGTCTGGCATTTTGGTTTCTCTGATTTAACAACTACTATTTTTTGTTAACAAAATACTTATTATTATATCACTGGTGCTTATTGCTAAATATGTGAATGAACATTTTTATTTTTGTTGTGTTTGGAAACTACTTATATAACTTTTCGGTGATATACGCAATTAGCCCTGATTTGAAGAAGGTTCTATAAGGGACCGAAACACGTGTCATCAGAAAGGGCATTTATATAATAAATCATGTTTTGAAAAACTGGGCGCAGTCTCAAT
Source organism: Ambystoma mexicanum (assembly GCF_040938575.1). Classification (NCBI taxonomy): domain Eukaryota; kingdom Metazoa; phylum Chordata; class Amphibia; order Caudata; family Ambystomatidae; genus Ambystoma; species Ambystoma mexicanum. The sequence goes on along the minus strand of NC_090932.1, from coordinate 677,664,745 downwards.
CTGGGATTTTCTTTTTGATTGATATTTTATTTCTATTGCGCTCGTACACAAGTGTTTCAGAGCGCGACAAGGCAAGGGAGGGGAACAGGGGAGAACAAAACAGCGATCTTACTAGGCCCAGTGACATTGAGAATGCGCAAGTGCATGGGAGAGGGGGGAGGGGAGGGGAAAAGTTTGCTATAAAAAATACTATTTTGCTGCAAACACTTACTTGGGGGCAATGACCAGAATTACTGGGCAATTAGGGCCCATGTATTTACTGTATTCTTACGTATAAATGAAAAAAAATCAACTGCCAAAACTATTGGCTTTGCCAATGCTTCGGCTCCCATCAATCTCTTAGGAAAGACAGGTCACGCAAACTAAATTGCACTGTCTGTTGAATACCTGATTGAGTACTGAAGCATTCTTAGCAACTTTCCATGTCTTGCCAGCGGTGTTACCGGAGACCCAGGACTGGTCATCAGATTTACAAGAACTAATCACTGGCATACCAGAGTCCTTGTGGTCCATCCATGACAATGAGGTAGGATATATTCATAACGCTGAACCTGTAAGAATTATGATGAATCTCTCTAAGAAGTTACCCTGTATGCCCCAAAAACCATTGAAACCAGAAACCAAATTAGGATTAACCAGCTATCGGGTCACTCTTCAAACAAGATATTATCCCCCCTACCTCCAGCCCTTGTAGTACTCCAGTTTTGCCTGTCAAGAAGCCCAGAGTCTTACAGGACCTGAGAACAGTACATTCCATTGTTACTCCATCATTCCCCATTGTGCCCAACACAGCTACCATTTAATCATGAATACCACCATCAGCCATACACGTCATATTAGAGGATGTGTTCTGCATTCTTGCCCGCACCCATACATGAAGATACACAGTATTTGTTTGCCTTTGCCCTTATGGGAATTCAGTACACTTGGGCTAGGCTGCCCTAGGGGTACTTAGTCACCTTCCCTGTTTTCACAACAACTTAAAGACCTAGACAATATCAATTTCGCAGGAAGGTCAGTGCTGTTGCAGGACGCAGAGGACTTTTTTAGCCTCCCCTTATCACAAGGCATGGACACAAGCTTGTTGACCGCATTGGCCAACAAGGGTCACGAAGCTTAAAAAACAGAAACTACACTTGTATAGGGAAAGAGTATATTATTTGGGATATGATATTGTAATGGATCATAGAGCCATTGCCTCCTTCAGAATAGAGGCAGTGTATCAAAGTCCTATTCATGGCTATTGCACTCGCAGTCAGGGACATCACTGGCGAATTTCACACCTCATACCAACGTCAACTATGAACAACACATTTTTCACACTACACGCCAAGACAAAGGAGTATCCCTAGACAACTACGTCATGAGACTACGAATAAAGCTGAAACACTGCGATTTCCACCAGTACTCCAACTAGGAGGAGTTCAGATCCGAGGTCATCGCTGGATGCGACTCTCAAGCGTTCAGGAAGAAGCTGCTGCCAAAGCAGAGGTCACTGGAGGAGATCCTAGCTTTGGCACGCATGGAAGCAGCAGTAGAATCACAGCTGGTCAACCATGGCAAAGTCACGATACAGCCCAAAGACCGAGAATGACACTGTCAACATATTACACACCGCCCAAACTTCCCAGCCAGATGCTCAGATGCCACGTGTTTCAGATGCGGCTATGAATACCCTCACACCTGGGAATGCCCGGCACTGGGACAAAAAAGCGCCGCCTATGGCGGCGACAACTATTTCTGTGCAGTCTGCAAAAATGCACCCTGGCCCGCAGCCAGCAGAAGATCACTCAGGAATCGACAGAAGACGACACGGGCGAGCCCATATGAGGCTGGCCCCCTCAGTGAATCCAGAAGACATAGGCCACGGGACAAACGTGAATTCAGGCAATCCCTCATCGAGAAGACCATAAGCCGTTCGAAGGTTCCAGATACAGAGGCCGCAGACCGTATGTCCGATACATCGAGAGGAGATCACCCTCCAGTAGCGACTCACCATCATCGGCAACCAATGCAAAAAAGGTCACGCTTGGGCGCTGAACAATAACAGGGTGAAACACAGCCCAGTCCTCCTGCTCCACATCAATGACACCTCCCTGGAATCCCTCATAGACACAGGAGTGACGGTCAACATCATAAGTCAAGAAGCGTACAAGTTACTCCACTGACCCCCCCTCTCCTCCCAAGACTCAAGCGATCCACTGTTGACGTCTACCCATGCGGATCAACCTCGCCATTACCATGCAATGGAGTCATCACTGCCACGTGCATCGACAAATTTCACACAGCAGAAATCCCACTACACGTACTCAAGAGCGAAGTGAACAGTGGTTGCATTCTCAGCTTTAAAACAGCTGTGAAGATCAGCCTTGTGCACATCTTGTACCAACTGATGGACTACAAATACTTGTCGAGACCGGAAGACATCGAAATGGCGGTCCCAAAATTGTTTCAAGTACTGGGAATACTCAAAAACGAAAGCTTCAACTGCACATCAACGCAGATGTTAAGCCTGTTGCCCAGCACTACAAGGGCATACCCGTCAATATACAAAGGCAAGTTGAAGAGGAGATTAACAAGCTACTGAAGCAACATGTCAATGAACCAGCGACTGGACCCACACCCTGGGTGTCGCCCATAGTCCCCATCCCTAAAATGTCACTGGACGGTTCCATCAAGCTATGCATCGACATGAGGAGGGCGAATGATGCAATTGAGCGTGAAAGACACCAGGCACCCAGGATAACAGATATGATCCACCTATTACATGGCGCCAAATATTTCTCCAAGTTAGACCTCACAAAAGGATACCACCAAATTGACATTGCCCTCCCCCCCCCCCCCCCATCAAGCTACATCACGACCTTCGTGAAGCACTTGGGTCTTTTCCAGTACAAACGGCTTAATTTCTCCATCTCATCCACCGCAGAAATCTTCCAAGACGAGATCCATAAATTCATACAGCATGTCCCCAACTGCCTCAACTATTCAGACGATGTCCTAGTATTCAGCAAGTCCAAAGAAGAAAATGATGCAGCCCTTCAAAGAGTATACGCAGCACTCGAAGCAGCAGGCCTGACATTTAACAAAAACAAATGCGAGTTACAGAAGGGTTCGCTCAGGTTTTTTGGTCATATATTCTCAGAGACGGGAATGTGACCAACCATGACTGGCTGCACTGAACACCGCCCAGCCACCACAGACCGTGTCTGAGCTGTGCTCGTTCTTGGGGCTCGCGAGCTACTGCTCGAGGTACCTCCAGGATAATGCGATGATCAGCAACCCCCTCTGTCTACACGAGGACCAACCTTTTGAGTAGTCGGCAGACTGCCAGCACTCCTTTGAGACGATCCGTAATAAAATTTCAAAGGCTGAGAACATGGCGTATTTCAATGTAGAGAGAAAAACAGAAGTAATAGTCGAAGCCAGTCTCATTGGTCTAGGGGCCATACTGACGGGCCATACTGACGCAGCGGGAACCCATGGACTCGAGCAACACATTCATCGTAGCATACGCCAGTAGAAGTCTCACACACACAGAACAGGCGTACTCCTATGCAGAAAAAGAAAGCCTGGCGGTTGTCTGGGCCTGTGAATACTTCCATCTCTTCTTATACGGCAAGGCCTTCACCGTTGTCACGGACCACGGCGACCCAAAAGCAAGAATGCCACCGAGAATAGCATGTTGGGGCTTGCGGCTGCAGGACTACAAATTCGATAGAATGCAACGATTGGGCAAAGAAGACAATCCGGCTGACTAGCTAGCGAGACACCCCACATGGCAGGCACAGGCGGGCCCCTCCATCGCAGATGGGTACATCAACTACGCAATTCATCACCTGCAGCCCCTACCAGTAGACTGGACGACCCTCGTGAAAGAATCATAACGAGTCCCGCCCTCTCAATCGTTGCCCACTGCATCAAAGCTGGGAAGATGAAATATATCAACAAAAAAAAAATCAAGCCAAAAGGAGAGACGGAGCAGATGAGAGAAGACATAAGATGTCTAGAGTTAGTCAAGGATAAGTTGACACTCGATGACCACCTCATCATGAAGGGTTGCAAGGTGGCACTGCCAGAAGCGCTCAGAGAAAGGACGGTCATGCTGGCGCACAAAGCCAATTGGGGGTTAGTTTCCACAAAACGTCTCCACAGGCAGAAAATATGGTTCCTCAAACTAGACACCATAGTAGAAGATGTCATTAGCTGATGCACCATTTGCTCTCAAGTGGCTCAGGCCCCTCATCCCTGCCCACTGCAAATGTCATCTTTTCTGGAAGCGTTATGGGAAGAACTGGCTGTAGACTTCTTTGGTCCACGACGAAACGGAGAGTACGTGCTAGTGCTGATCGATGAAAATGTACGCTTCCCAGATGCCAAATAGATAGAATCCACATCAGCCACCTGCGTCATACCTGCACTAGACCGCATGGTGTCCACATGCAGGATATCTAAGGTCCTTTAGTCAGACAATAGCCCACCCTTTACCAGCCAGGACTTCGAAAACTTTGCACACTATATGGGCTTCCAACACAGGAAAATAACAGTACGATGGCCGAAAGCAAACGGCATCTTCGAGAGGTTTATGTCCAACGTCAAAAGAACATTACAAGTAGCCAATGTCCTCAATAAGCCATTCGAGCAAGCTATGTATCAACTGCTGCGCAAATATAGACACAATCCGCACAGGAGTTCGAGCCTCATGTTCCAAAAAACTGTGCGAACACGACTACAGAAAGCGCTACACCGCATCCCACCGGGCCATTAGAACAAGCCAGGAACAGAGATCAAGAAGAGAAAAGAAAGATGAAAGATTGAGCAGACCTCCGGCGAGGAGCAAAAAAGTGACACACAGAAATAGGAGATTGAGTACTAGTGCGTCAGACAAAAATGAGAAAGGAAGACCCCACGTTTGCACAGGAACGGCTGGTCCTAACCAACAAAAAAGGGACAATGATAACTGCAACTGGTGAGCGACATGACTCCATAACAAAGAACTCCTCCCACTTCAAAAAACTTCAGGGCACAGCGCCTCCTGCTTGGGAGTCCTCTAGAAGCAGTCAAAGTGACACATTCTCGGACAACTTGAATGTAGGGGACAGAGAGCAGTCAGAGGAAGAGACCAGCAGCAGAGAATCAGGGAGAGCCCATCAGTGGTGAATGCACCCAGCTTAACAGTGCAACCACAGCGATGCCGCATAAAGCCTCAGAGACTAATTGAAGGGATGGGGTAAAAAGTGATCTGGCATGCTAAAAGGGGGGGGGGGCGGGGTGGGAGATGTCATGTTGCGACTATGTCGCGTAGCCCTCCCTCATCATTATGAGGTGAAGGCCCACGTTTGGGCTGGGACAAGGGGAAAAGGCAGTTAAGCCATACACTGGTGTGCAATAAAAGACACGTTGTCTGCACTGGCATATGTACGCGCACTTCTTGGAGATAGGCCTCCCTAACATCGAGCAGTCCTCCGGGTCGGGGGAAGGATAAACTCAACAGCAAGTAGCAAGATAATGCTATATAAAGAATTCATTTTGGAAACACAAGGTCAATTACTTGGCAACTCTGAAAACAAAAATCGGAAGCATTTTAAGAGTGGGACCTTAAGTGCCGCCGTTGCAGGCACTTTGCAACAGATCTAGGGGCAGCATAAGGCCAACAACCTCTTTAATTGAGGACATCAAATGTGCACTTTGCAGTGCTCACGTGAGGCTGCTATTGCTGGCACCCTTGGGTTGTCCCCTCTACCACTCGAGCAACGTTCATATCGCCTTGGTTGCTTTTTATGTTTATTGAGTTTATATAGCGCTTTACTCCAAAGCGCTTTACAAAATAACAACAGTATATGAGAAGAAGCATATTTACAAACTTGAAACAAACCAGTGGTACAGTATATGGAACGATTAACTCGGGAGGAGAGGACAAGGGGGATGAGTTTTGTACTAGCTTCCTCTGCATAATCACTCTTTATAAACAAGGAGTTTCATAGCTTTTCATTGGGCATTTAGTGTTGAAACACACACGGACTGAAGCTATTTTACCCGGACTGCTGCAAAATTTCCCAAAGGCAACAGCGTGTACTGTTAGCGCCTCTCCCCCTACAGGCAATATCAGACCCTTGCATTCACTGTCCCCAACACAAACATGGGGCTTCACCATGTCCTCTCACCTGTAGAAGGTCACGTCCCTCCTGCGCCTCCTTATTCCAATAGTCGGGTGATACTTTGGCTACCCTACGCCCCGCTTCACGTGGATAACAGGCCAGTTCTGAACCCTTCACAATTATGTATGGCCGGCACCAGAGGTAAGGCAGAGCTCTGCTTTGAACAGAAAATAGAAGCGCCATCTTACAGCGGGAGCGACTGGGTCCGGTGAGTGGTCTGGACAAGAAACCTGGAAATTGAAACACTCCTTAAGCTCTTGTCTACTATTCTCGCTAATTGAATGTTTTTTTATTGTAATTTTTTTTATTGTGCTTTCGTTTACTGTAAGCATATTTGTCCTCGTTCCAAAACGGGCTAAGAACATAGGAGATCTAACAGTCCCAAACACGAAAAAGTCAGCCATCTTGGGACGGGAGTAATGTAATGTTTGTTTCGCAAACGACTTTTTACATTTAAAAACGTGAACACATTTGAAATTGAACGTCGTCACTTCGCATACCAAGTCAGTAGCATTACAATATTCCCATTTTAATATGGTCGCGAAGAGTGGGTAGCTTGGTGCGCTACCGGTTTAGTCCTTTTTCTTCTCTTTTATGACGTAGTGATTGTTGTCTCCATGGGAGGATGCTGTGAGCTTTCCAGAGGATGAGCGGCAGTATCTCCATCAGCTGAAGAGGGGAAGCTCCGGTGCTGTAGGACGCAAAGCGTTGCACATAGTCTAATGGGATTACTCTACCATGTCTGCTCTATACCAGAGCACGGATTCTTCTTCGCCCAACAAATTTCTGGATTTGAAAGATGTTCGGGAGGTGAAGGAGGAGACCACACTGGACGAGAGGCTATTTTTACTGGCCTGCGAGAAAGGTACTAACAAGCACCAAAAGGGGCGGGGCAGAGGCAGATGTTCACACTTTGCCATAACACGTTCAAGTGAGGACTTTGATTTGTAAGACATACCTATGATTGCAGCACGATTCATAAATTCATAGATGCTGACTCTATGTCATGTAATATCTACCGACCTGGCCCGTGATGCCAATAGCTGGGTTAATAAGAATTTGTGTTCCGTGTACGTGATAACTTTTGGCTATGAGGGTTATAACCTGGCCGTTAGGAGGCTTCTGTGACACTATTACCGTTCATACGTTGTGCAAAGGTGCATGCATACAAATAACTGAGACCATTCGTTTGTCGGAAATATAAGGTTACAGACTTATTCCATTCTTTCTTTTTTTCTCACAACATTAGTACTAATAGAAAACAATTAATTAAGTCTACGCTCCAAACGATCAGCTAACCGAAATTCCATCTTTAGTCATGTATGTTATGCTCCCTTTTCACTTTCTTGCCAGACCAGGCTTCTGCCCAACTCGTTTTGATGCAGGGGCCGTCTGGCCTAGGCTGTAATTAGCGCATTTAATCGGGGGCTTAGACAAGGTAGGGCCTTAGCAGGCTAAGCCCAACCCAAATCTGTAAATGCCCACTGAGCAGTGCTGTGTTGACATTTACAGATGTTAATGTCACTGCAGTGTGCTCAACTATATTATCTTGAGGCCCCACTTGTTAGACAATCCTTTAATCCTCATGCGTGATTGGTATTTTCCTACCCTTTACCCTCTGCTGTTCAGCACTCAGTGGGTAATTGAATGGGGTCTTTCACACCCTTATTTTAATCCTCCCCGCTTTGGTTTTTGATAACCTCTGCTACTGCGATAATTTTCAAGTGGGCTTTCTTTCGTTGCCCTTTTAGCTCCCTTAACCATAGAAGCAATATAGGGGGATGTCATTGGGGACATTTTGTGCATAGTGAACGTCTCTGAAGACGAGTAACCCTGTATTTACGATGCCGGAACTATGTCTTGTCCTTGAATAAAATGCAGACTTAACCTTCTAGAAACATTAAATGTGGTGGGCCCATGGCGAAGGATCTAAAAATTGAGAGGATACGTAGAGTATGCAAAGGTGCAGTAACGTAGGGAACTAGTAAACACATCTTTATGCGCTGCCCAGCAATTGCACAATGTGGAATGTTATTCTTTTGAATTGGTCTGGGCTTGATGTAATGTATTTATCTTTTGTAATGCACTGTTTCCCATTGTTATGCCCTCAAAACGCAGTAGGTGAACGCCCTCAAGGGGCCTAAGTACAAGAAATTTAGACTGTTTGGATATGTGCATTTTAGCCAATACAAAGGTAGGTAGCGGTGGCCAAGTCCTTGTTATCTACCCATGTCGAGCTGGCATGTAGATGGGTGCTGTGAGGTAGTCGGGAGAGTATACGAGTGCAGGTGCCTCAGTATGTGTCCATTTAGAACACATTTTTGTCGTGGGACATAGCTGCATTCGCATAGCAGTGTTGTGCGATGTGTATTATTGCAGATGCATGCAGGTAGGTGGCTGTGCCTTTGGCTACCTTCCATCAATATGGAGGGCGATACGCACCCGTGTGTCCTGGCTGTTTTCTTTGTTTCGTAGATCTGGCGGGGATTCTGTCCTGTGGTCTGCTGGAGATTGTTCTCTCTGTTGTTCGGTACAATTCATGAAGAGTTAATTGCTGCCTCGGCCTATCTGACAGGTGGTTAAATAACCCAAAGTTTGGCATGGATTTGTCAGGACGGGGCGGGGAAGCTGGGTCTTGAGGGCCTTGTGGAGGTCAAGGTGATCCTCTAAGCGGCGGATGCTGAGAAGATCTTAAACCCTGATCCAAGTCTGTCTTATTACTCTGTGTTTATCTGCCCAGAGAGTTTGGCCTTTCAGAACCCCTACAATAGTGATGTTTGAACGCCAGGCAGTTATTTATTTATTGTGCATTTGTAAGGTGCTTATACTTCAAGTAAATTGTGTTCCAAAGCGCCCACAGGGTAACAGGGAGGGGACATGGGGAAGAAGCAAATATAACAATTAAAGTTAGAGGCAAACGTACCAGGCCATGTGCGCGTTCAGAAAGTGCAAGTTTAGAGAGAGAGAGAGAGAAGGGATGAGGAAGTGGGGGGTAAGTGCTAGGTGTAACAAAGAGGGAAGTGCTCGGGAGTAATCAGCTGTTAGTGGCTTGGTGAGAGAAAGTCAGCTGTCGATAAATAAATGCAGGCCTATGGTAGCATAGGTCAGTGGCTGCCAAGGCAAGTGCTGTGAGCGACAAGTGCTCAGAGCGGGCGGATGCTTAAGGCGATTGGGTGTGTGAGGCCAGAACCCAGGAGGACATATAAGGGCCCTAATCTTAGCAACTGCGCTGTTTAGCAGAGGAGGGAGGAAGGAGGAGATGAAAAGGAATGTCTTGAGGAGTTTCTGGAATTTGACAAGATCCGGCTCAAGAGGAAGTGGAGGCTGTTCCATAGGAGGGAGCCAACCGAGGAAAGAGATCAGCTACCAGCTCGCTGTTTAGCGAAGCACTTGACACACAGAGAGATGGTGCTGGAGCACCATGAAGATTTGGAGGGAAGAGTATTTAGTGAGAGCCAGTTGTAGATGGCATGGTCCCCGGCCACAGACAACCTTATGGATGATGCAGAGGGATTTGAATTTGATCCTTGCAGCAACCAGGAGCCAGTGGGGGGATTTTAGGGCTGGGGAGATGCGTTCCCTGGGCTTGAGGCCAAGGACAAGTCTCACAGCCCTATTCTGGATTAGCTGGAGGGGTCATAGAGAAGAGGAGGATAGATTGAGTTAGAGGCTATTGCAGTAGTCAAGCCGAGAGTGAACCAGAGCTCCTGAGACATCGAGCTTCTGGGGGAAGGTGAGGAAAGAAAGAATTCCTTTGAGGTGGTGCAGTTGAAAGTGGGCCTTCTTGGCAAGTTCCTCAATGTGAGGGAGGAAGGAAAGGGAGGAGTCGAAGATGACTCCATGTTTCGGGCTTCAGTTGAAGGAGAAGAGGGAGAGCCCATAGAAGATGGCCAGAGTGAGGGGAAGAAAGCGGGAGCAGGAGTCCTAATCGGAAGGATCTTAGTCTTGCTGGCGTTGAGGCAGAGCTCATTGGAAGTACACCAGGACTGGATGGCAGATAGGCAGTTGGTTATAATGGAGGAAGTAAGGAGAGGATCATAGGGAAGTTTGAAGAAAAGTTGTGTGTCATCTGCGTAACACTGGCAGTTGGGGCAGAAGGCGGAAATTTGGTGTGCAAGCAGAGCAAGATAGGTGTTAAAGATCCAGGGGAAAAGGTTTGAGCCCTGGAGGACGCCACAGGCAGAGATAGAGGTAGGGGAGGATAAAGAACCCAAAACGACCTATGACGGACGGTTGTTGAGGAAGGAGGTCACCCAATCCAGTTCCCGCTTCGACATACCTAGGGTATTGTGGAGCAGTTTTGGGCATAGAGTGGTTGACCGTATCAAATGCAGTGGAGAGATCAAGTAGAATGAGAACAGCTGGAGAGTTGGAGTCAAGAGAAGCGAGCAGTTCCACACGGGTGTAAAGAAGAGCAGTTTCCGTGCCTCTGGATGCTCGGAATCCAGATTGATGGTCATGGAGGCAACCAACAAGTTCAGTCTCCTGGTTCAGTTTGGTGGAGGACCAGTTTCTCCAAGAGTTTCTGAAGGAAGGGGATGATGGATATGGGGCTGTACTTGGCTGGACAAGCCGGGTCTGCAGACATTTGTTTGAGGAGGGGGCGCAAAAGGGAGTGCTTGAGGGAGGAGGGGAAAGATCCAGTAGCAGAAAGTGGTTGCAGAAATCTGCAAGTTAAGGGGCAAGAGAGCCAATATTGTCCTTGATTGTTCTGGAGGAACAGGGGGAGACCTGTTTGGAGGAGACCTTCATGGAGCGGACAACTCTGGTGACCTCATCAGGCATGATGGGAGAGAGAGGTAGAGGGGGGGGATGGAAGACCACAGGAAGCAGGGAGTGGGGGAAGGGACGCAAGGGTGCTCAGGATGTTCTGAGTTTTTGCAGTGAAGTGTGTGGCCAGTGCATTGCAGAGGGCCTTGGAGGGAAGGGGTGAGGAGGAGACTGCAGAAGGGTTGGTTAGTTCCTTGCAGATTTTAAAGAGTTCAGGTGTGTTGTTGTATGCACCGGAGACTCAAGCCTGGATGTTGGTCCTTTTCGTGGAGCGAATGGAGAGTCAGTTTGCCTTTGGAGCAGGCGACAAGCCAGTTTGTCAGAGGGTGAGCCTGAGGTCTGTCGTTTCTGTCTTGCAGCTCTGCACTTGCATTTCAGGGCTGCAAGTTTGGAGATGTACCAGGTGTTACGCTTGGAGGCGTGTTTCAGATGGATCCTCATGACTGGGACAAGAATGTCAAGTGTATTAGTGATGGCAATATGGAGGTTGCTAAGAGAAAAGTCAGAGGAAGAGTCTGCAGTGGGCAGAGAGGGGGTAAAGGTAGATGCAAAGGCAGCAGGTGACACTTGTTTAATTGGACGGATATTCGGGAACGAGATTGGAAGGGCTGGGGGAGATACGGTTGGAGGGCTGAGAGGACCCAGGTTAGAGGAGAGAGTGGTCTGACCAGGAGAGTGGGGGGTGTAGGGGAGGCATGGTTTCACAAGTATGACACTGACACAATGGGTACAATTTGTAAAACCTTTATTGAAATGGTTGGGGTTTGGAGAAACTCCTAGTCTGCCCTATAACTAAGATGGGAGTAGTCTCGACCATCAAATAATAAATAACGCAGTCCTACTGCAGTCTGTCAAATTAAAATGGACTATGCTAACAAAACCTAATGCCTGTCCTATTGTTCTGATCTTGATGGTCGTGCAGATTTATTGCACCTCCGTCCCCAAGTACTGCACAGGCAAGATAACCAACTACCTGTGCAGTCTTTGAGGCCACAGGTATTGTAGCCGTCAGTCAGGAACCGGGAACACCGGAAGAACCCCAGACCACTGTAAGGCAATAAGCAATGTATAAGCAAACAGAGGGCAATAGGAATGTAAACTAAATACAGCTGAAATAAGGCTTACCCCGATGGATTACAGGAGAACCCTCAAAACGACGAAGAGCAGTGAATCGGGGGTCAGGTGAATAGGGTTCAATCTGACTTGCAGGAAGGCAACACCCGGGATCAGGATGGCAAAGATCCAAAGGTACAAGGTGCAAATACAGGAGCAACAGGTCCAAAGTTCCAAGGATGCCAAGTAAAGGGAAAGTTCCAAAGGAGTCCAAGAGAGCAGTCCAAGGTCGTGCCTAATAGTACTTAGAATCCAAAGAAAGCCAAAAATCAAATCCGTTGAGCAATCCGAGGTCAAGTTATCCAAGGTCGTGAAGAGCGGTACCAGAATCCGAGGAGAGAGCAAAAGGCAGGTCCGTGAAGCAGTCCGAAGTCGAAACAAGGATGAAGTCAGCAGGAGCAACAAGAAACGCCAAAACCTCACGTGAAACAGCTGTAAGGCACTGCTTCCGTGTTTTCGAGTGCTTATGACTCATTCAGGGCTGTCACGTGAGGAAAAACACTGGAACGTGCGGCGTGAGGAATGTCACGTGATGCAGTTCAATCAGGGTTGTTGCGGGGCTCTCACTGTACGGTGCCAGGATGAAAACCGGGGATGATGTCGGCCACGAAAAAGTCTCCATGGCAACTGCTAACAAGCGGAGGGGCGAAAGACACCCGGACTGCCAGGCAGCGTTTTCATCCACCGACGCTGCTTCGATGTCTTAGTTGCCTCTGCAGGTGAGTGAGCGGGAAAGACCTTTGGGATGGGAAACCTAGGAGACGTGACACCTATCCTGTCTCTTGTACAAAAAAAGTGAATAAAGGAGAAATGTATGCAAAAGGAAAGATCAGTGTTCAAATAAATTAAATCTGGTTGAACCAGATCTCCTCCCCACGTTGGACCGCACGGAGTAAGGCTGTCCCTGTAGGCAGGGTGACACACACTGTCTCAGTTTCCAACACAAATACGGTTCCGGACGTGGATCGAGGCCCATTTGGCCTTCCATGTTTTAAGTCTCTTATCTTGACTTCCAAAAATAATGTTTCAACCAAAAGATTCACAAAGGTTCCCCTCTGTCGGGCTCAGACCTTTCCCCACACCGTTCTCGTAGGCCCCCCTCTGCCGGGCTCAAACCTCTCATGATAAATTTCAACACAACTTGCAAGGCGGCTCCCTTCCCCAAGCTTACTTCACTTCAGGTCTCCCTCTGTTGGGCTCTGACCACTTTTCGGATGTCGAAGGCTTTCGAATGTGCGTGTCTTAACTTTTCAGACCACTTGCAGGACCCCTTTAACTCAAAATGTATAGTTCCACTTTTACTTTCCCCTTTCTATGAGCTAAACCTTTCCATCTCACTTTTGCTGTATATTCGCTTTCTTGCTTCGAACAATTTGCCTTTCAGAGAGACTTTCGAATGTGTTACTATCGCCGGACCACTCTGTTACTTAGTATAGCTGAACTTGCAGCTGCCTTTGACTTCAAAGTTAATTCACAGGTCTGCCTTCCTCGCGCCTCATTCACACACGTGCAGCCTTCACTTGTGATAACATTTTGCTATTTCAAACTTCAACACACACCAGCCTTTCGGGTCGCTTGCCAACTCAACGTCTGTGTGCATTTCTTCTTTGCTTTACGATTTCCAATTCACGAGACAAAGTTAGTACCACAGGCTTGGCCTCGCCCCCACCACCCCCAACACTGCCGTTCACCCAGGAGGGTCCCTGGCATCCTTGAAACACAACGCAGTTTTTACTTGCAGGATCTGGCCTTCTCCATGTGTTTCTCGTGGTCTGTCGGTAGCGACGACCTCCAGTATGGAACTCTGGGGTTTTCTGACCCACTGCTCTCGCCCCTTGGTCCTTCCCTCTACTCCAATAGGTTTGCATTCGTCCCAGAAGCCCTGCTCGCTCTCATGTTCTGCCTTGCTCAGAGTGTGTCTTTAGGTTTGGCCTTTTATTCGTGTGAAGAGAGCTAATTGGTATTGTATGCACGTAGGCTTAAGTGAGTGAATTTGCCCGCCTGCCCCAATTAGCGGGACATGGCCAGTATGATGTGTGAAAGTTAACGTTGTTACTCTGTCACCCTTTTCCTCGGCCCAGTGTTTGTGTAAAAAGGGGGTGGGGGAGTTGGGACCTCGGAGCATCCTAAAGCAAAGGATGGGTTGGATAAAAAAAAAATAGGGGGGAATACTGCATCTCGCCGTCAGCTGTCTCACCCCTGCTCCCTGAAGACGCCTCACCCAGGTGATCCTCCCGCACTGGTCCAACCCCAGGAACTGGATCCAGAAGCGATGGCTGTGTCCTGGCCACCTGGATGACCAGTACCCGAGGACTAGTGGGTGAGACACCCTTTGGTTTCTCAAAGGGGAGAGTGAGCGATCAGTGTGGATAAAGGCATCAAGAGTGTGTCCAGCCGAGTGGGTAGGAACAGAGGTGAGAGTGCAGATGTCACAGAAGAGAGTGGGTGCTGTGATGGAGGAGCCAAGGTGGACGTTGAAGTCACCCAGGAGAAGGAGGTTAGAGGTGGTTGTGAGGAGAAATCAGCCCATCCAGAAAGGGACAGGGTGGTAGAGCCTGGTGGCCAGTCAATAGTGGCAATGGTCAAGGAGGAGGCCGGAAAGATGACCAGCTTGCAGAGAGTCAACCTTTTCCTTACACTCTTCTTTCAATGCCTCTAATTGGGTCTCTTGATCTGCATTATTCCACTGTTGGAGAGCCAAATCCTCTTAATTTTATGACATAATTTCCAGATTCTACCTCCAACTCTTGGCTCTTTTGTAATTTTTGTTCTGCTAAATTTAGTTCAGTCTGGATTTTATTTAATAGCTCAAGACCTTACTCTTGCTTCCGTGTTCTCTCTTCCTCTCCCCTGCTTTCTCGACTGCTCCACGCAATGGTTACCTGGCTACCCTCTGTACTTGGGCCCAGTTGCCTGCATGTCCAGTTGCACCTCAACTGCCCCTTGGCTTCCCTAGCACCTGTGGTCTGTATCTGCAACCCTACAGTCTTTTCTCTCTGCATTTACGAGCCACCTGTAGGCTGCACTTTTTGATTTACCTGCACTGAGCCACCCGCTGGCCGCACTATTGAGTTACCTGCACTTCTCCCTCTCCCTCCCCCTCTCACCCGGCACTTCTCCCCTTCCACTTGCCTGAACTTGCATGATCTGAACGACACATGGCCTGGCAAGATGGTTGTTTTTGTCCTCCCTGTTTTCCCCCTCCTTGTCTTGTTGCCCCTGGGAACACTTGTGTACAGGCGCGTTATGTCATATCACATATCGTATCATATTGTGGGGACCCTGTGGCTCCGGTTGCGCCTTAACCACCCCAATCACTTTTCACACAGTCATGAGTTTTACACGTCAGCCCGCAGCCATAGGTAATGCATGGGAGGTGGCAATGGTTTGTAATGTGCTGTAGCTATCTGGCACCAATATAATGTTGTAGCGAGACACCGGTTAGTCTCCTCACACAGGCTTCCTGATCATACGCAGCACTCACCTCTTACCCTGGGCCTCCAGGGTGTCCCACCTCTCTGCGTTTTCAAGAGCAGGCGGGGCCCATACATCATTCAGCAGGAGAACAATTCCGATACCATTGGGTCGCCTGATGTGGCGGACCCTTCAGCTCACTTCTCTGCATCGGTTATCGGGTCGCGGTCAGAGCCCTGCCGCGTCCTGCTATCGGTAGCCCCGCCTTCGGAGGCCGAGTCACCCAGGCCGCAGCGCGGGAGGTGACAACTGTCTTCGGATCCCAGGCACGTAGCTCAATGAAAACTTCCCGGATTGTGCTACATGCCTTCCCATGTCGGTGGGTAGTAATTTTGCAGCTGCTCAGCAGCGCCTCAGGGAGAGATGTTTCTTGACAGTCGGGAGGTGGGGCATGTAGGGTATTTTGTGGAGATTTGGGGCCTGACGGTATTTTATTACCGCCGAGAAATAACTTAGCAATAATCACTCTTTGTATTCAGATTTGGCCATGTGCAACAATAATACAATGGACATGCATTATTTCAGCACCCAGACCTGCATATTTGGTATACGTGGTTGGTGGTATTTTTGTGAGCATAATTCCCTTGTTTTATTTGTGGCCCCAATGTCCAGAATCCCTTATCTTCGCTTAGATTTTTCGTGTGATCACTAGAGAGACCTCAGACCTGCATTCTAGGGAAACCACAATTTCCAGGGATAGTGTTGGTGCGCCACCATGGGCAAACTCACTGACTTATTTACGACAGAGAGCTATATGTGGTAGTCTTGTGGTAATTTCCACTACCTTATATACGGTAGGGAGCTATGTTCAGAGAGTCTCTCTTCCCGTTGGCTCATGTACCTCCAACAAGTTATACTACAGTCACTCACAATTATTCATACTGATTCTGACATACACACATCTGTCTTAAAATGACCATTGCACTTTTTAAAAATCTCCCCACATCATTGGCATTGTAATGGTAAATAGAAAATAAACCACCCGTCTGTTTTCAAATATTTTCTGTATTATAAAATTTGCATTTAGGCATGATCTCATTTTTACAGCAATAAAAGGGAACAATCAAAGCATTTTCAATGACACACTGCAATTATAGTGGCGAAGAACAGAACTTAAATTGCAACATTAGCACTTGATAAAGACACGCACGGGACTTTCATTTTCCTAAACTGACTGCATACTTTCGTGCACACACACAGCTCCCCCAGTTAGGTAATTACCTTATCTGTTCAGATTCTTCTCTCTGTGAATGTGGCTCTCTTGGCGTAACTCCAATAAAAAGGAACGCTTGCCTTCTCAAGCCGGGGTCATTGCCTGGAATTCTCAGCTTTTTCAGATAGGACTGCCTCTGCCAGTGGAAAGGTAATTCTTTCAGCTTTCCCCAGTCTCGACTGCAGCAGGACACCCCCACAGCCAGGTCTTCTCCCCAGTAGTGCAGAAAGATGTCTGCCTGTCTTTTTCCCTGCTACTGCCCACTAAAACTTTCCTCTCAGCCCTCTTTATGACGTGTTCCAATGAAATCCATCATCTCTCATCCTCCTACTTTTCAACAATAGCTTCGCTTATACATTTGCAATTGTTGCAAATCTGACTTCCTCCTTCCTGCCGTTACTGTGCACAACAACACGGATAATCAGGCAGAGAAGAGAAAAATCTGCACACTCATTTAAATGGTTTTCAAAGTATGCCTAATTCTGCAGTAGAGAACACATTTTATTAGTGGGTTATATTAAAATAAGGTTTTATTAGTCAGGTTAATTGTTAATATGTTAGCTGTTAATTTTCAAATGTGTCTCTAGCAATATAGGCATTTCAGGTGAAAAATAGTGTGCATTTTTAAATGAACACGTGTGCTTTTAACTGTAAAATAGCTTTGCATCTTATATATTAAAATCGTTTTTTGACTGAATAGCCTGTCTTTCCTTGTTAATCTGCTAACCCATATAGCAATGCACCGCACCCTTGTGGTGGTGCTGCAAAAAAAAAAATGCTACTTGTGCAGTAGTGCTGTAATGCTACTTGTGCAGTAGTGCTGTAATGCTACTTGTGCTGTAACATGCCAAATATCCTTACATATACCCTCCTTTTGTTTTTAGAACTTGGCTATAATCCAAGCCAATTCCTAAAAACAACTTGTTCTATTTTTATTTTTACAATATAGCAATCCAACAAAATGAATATTCATGTGCATCAATGAAAATTTGCAATTAACATTTCATCTGAGTCCATCAGTTCATAAAATGTTCCACATTTGCCTTCTCAGTGGAAGTGGCATTACTTTAAGTTTAAATTTTCCAAGTCAATTAAAAACAATGAAATAAAACAACTAACTAAAACAAATAAGTAATATAACAAGTTAAAATAAATAATTAAAATAATAAATACGTGGAACTTCATATGCCGGAACTTTTGCTTTGTCTCTTTTGGTATGTCCCGACCAGCGATGTTATTCGGTTCATTCGAGTACTCTTTCATCTTGGCAATCTTGAATCCACAGTAGTCATCTCTTTTGGCATTCCGGTTATTTTGTCTTCACCTCCATCTGGAGGCAGGCATCTTTTGGTCTTCATCCAGGGGACTCCAGGACTCCATCGTCTCCCGTGGCCTCTGATCCCGGAACCTCCGACCAAATAATGTTAATTGTCTAAATCAAGATAGAAAATAAACAGATTAAGTACATAGCACAATACTCATTTCCACCTTTTGCCAAAAATAAAACATGCTTGGTAAAAATACTTCGTTTTTTTTTTTTTTTTTTCTGAAATTAAACACAAGTTAAAAGAAAACAAACACATATAAAACAGCATTCAATATTTAATACACTTTCTCTCTGCACACCAACCACGAGCTTCCGTTATATGTGCATTTATTTATTTATTTATTTATTTATTTATTTATATTATATATTTTCACATATATTACAGTGTTTATGTGCCATCATAACAATCAACTTTTTTTTAACTTCTTTGTCACTGCCTCCTGATCACCCCCATTTATTTTCTCAAGGGACTCTATCCGTTTCCACATGCTCAAGCTGCCTGATCTCATGTCTGGGATGGCATGGTTTGATTTGATTTACATGGACAAACTGCTCTATTGCTGTTTCACCTTCATTTTTCAAAATTTTATACACTACAGGAGAGACTTTATCTATAATTCGGAATGGCCCCTGCCAGGCTGCCAGAAATTTAGAATTTTTCTGTTTACTTTTTCCAAAATGAAACTTGTACACCTGATCCCCTACATTGTATTCCTTTACTGATGTCTTTTTGTCATAATATGACTTAGCACTGTCAGCAGCTCTTTCCAGATTTCTCTGCACAAAAGCAAATGCATGTTGTAAATGCCTCCTCAGTTCATCAATATATTCATGAACTGTGGATGCACTCACTAGAGTTTGCTCATGTGTTCTGTATAGTAGGTGTTGTGGTAACACCATTTTCCTACCTGTTAAGACCTCATGGGGGCTAACACCTGTTGCTTTGGCAGGAGTCGACCTGATTGCCATCAAAACCAATGGTAAACGCAAATCCCAGCTGGAACCTGCTTCTGCCACAAATTTCTTTAAAATGTCCACAACAGACCTATTGCTTCTTTCAACTGTACCTGAAGACGCCGCCCGATATGCGATATGTAGTTTCCTTTTTACACCTAGTATTTGCCATACCTTACTCATTAGAGTACTTGTGAAATGACTTCCTCTGTCTGACTCAATTCTTTGTGGCAACCCAAACCTTGAGAACACATGGTTCACCAGCAATGTGGCTGCTGTTTGCGCACTACAATCTGGTGCGGGAATGCACTCAATCCATTTTGACATCAAACATACCACACTCAAAATATAGCGGTGTCCCCTGCTCGACCTTTTTAAAGGACCTACATAGTCTATTTGCAAATCTGACCATGGGAGAGTTAGGCCTCTTTTCATCAATGGTGCTCTATGCATTGGTGAAGCAGGTTTAAATTGGGCGCATACTAGACATCCTCTAGTATATAATTCCACATCTTGGGACATATGTGGCCAGTAAGCATAATCTTTTAGTATTTCTAATGTCTTTTGTGAACCTCTATGGCCTGCAGTTATGGCATCGTGTGCATGGTGTAGCATTAGTCCTCTGAATGAAAGGGGTACTACCCACTGTATTTGCCCTGTTATGGACTCTCTAATCATGAGCCCATCCTGTAATCTAATTCGTGTTTTGTTCTTTAATAACACCCTCAACTCTTCTTTTCCCATACAATCATTTTCTGTTAAAGGATTTTTTTCAGGATCTATCAAATGATTATAATAGATTCCCAAAATTTGATCATTCTTTTGTGCCTCAATCAAATCTTGGTCTGGCGTGTCATGACTCCACTGCACCACCGGTTGATCTACCTCCTTTGGTGCTTTAGAACGTGTGACTGCATCAATTTGTATTTCACCCATTAAATAATCAATAGGTAGCAATTCTCCCATCACAGCCCCAATCTTAGCCAGATGGTCTGCCTTATCATTTCCCTCCTTATCCTCTCCTGGTGTTTTTAAATGCCCACGAATTTTTCTCCAGTATATTGTTAAATTATTTTCTGACACCAATTTGTCTATGGCTTGTATCATTTTTCCATGTTTAAGTGGCTTTTTGTTGTATGTAACCATGCCTCTTGCTTTCCAACCAGGCAAATACTCCACAAAGCTATTCCGTGCATAGTCAGAATCAGTCACCAGGACAATTTCACTGAACTTTTTATCAACTGCAGTAGCAATTGCTTTATAGATGGCTGCCAATTCCGCCACCTGACTGCTCCTATCTCCAATCCTCATCCCTATACTAGGAACGCCTTCACATTTCAACCAGACATTTCCTATTCCTGCCACTAATTGTTTATTACTGTCATTTTCAATGTGAAAAGCACAACCATCCACGTATACAGTTGGCAAATCCTTGCATGTTTTTTCATCAAAAGCTTTGTGTGGTGATTGTTCAAATTCCTGTAAACTAGCTTCCACATCCATTTCATTTGTTATTTGTTCAGCTGCACAGTCATGTAAGTCAGCTAACCCTTGAGCAATTGGGCTCTTTTTATTTTGTCCATATCTTACTTCTACGGGAAAACCTTGTAATGCCAGCGTCCATGAAGTGATTCTGGATTGCGCTAGATTGCCTGATCTAATTCTTTTACTTTCTAAAAATTGCAAAGGTTGATGATTTGTTTCAATAATCACCTTTTCTCCCTGAACAATGGGGCGAAAATGTTGTAGCGCCCACACAGTGGTTAATAGGGCCTTCTCACATTCATTAAATTTCATTTCAACTTGGGAAAATGCCTTACTTGCATATGCAATGGTTTTGTGATTCAAATCGTGTTTTTGTGATAACACTGCTGACATACAATGTTCAGAAAAGCCTATTTCTATAAAGAAATCCCTATCCTTTATGGGGTATGCTAAACATGGTGCCTTTACAAGACATTCCTTCAATCTAGCCACTGCATCAGATTGCTCTCTTTCCCATCTCCAGGGAGTATTTAGTTTAAGCAGTTTAGTCAATGGTTGAGTGATTTCTGCATAATTCTCAATGAACTTTCTGTTATAGCCTGTCATCCCTAATAAACTTTTTACTCCTTTCACATTTTTAGGATCTTTTAATCTTTGTATGGCCTCTATTTTCTTCCTTTGTGGATTTAGCCCATGTTCAGTCACTTCATGCCCTAGAAAGTTCACTTTTTTCTTGCACCATTGTGCTTTTTGCAAAGATACTTTGGCGCCTGCTTTCTGCAATTGGCCAAGCACATGTCTTATTTCATCAAAATGGCTTTTAAGGTTTTCATTTTTTATCAAGACATCATCCACATAAACTATTGTCCCTCTTTCCGCTGCATCCGGCATGGCCTTTCTCAAAAATATGCCAAATTCACTCCCACTATTGATGTACCCGAACGGAGCTCTAAGCCAGGCATATTGAGTCCTGTCAAATGTAAAGGAAAATAGGTGTTGTATCTCCTCTGCCAATGGCACACACCAATATCCAGATGTGAGATCTAACGTGGTAAATACATTTGAACCATGTATCTGAGCTAGGCCCTGATCAATGAATGGTAGTGGCCATCTAGATACTGGTACTCTTTTATTTAACTCTCTTAAGTCTGCACACAGCCGCCATTGACCATTTGGCTTTAACACACCTAAAATAGGCGTATTGGATGTGCTATGAATGGGCCTAATTATTCCCCGTGATTCCAAATTTTTAATAATCTCTGCCAATGATTCTAAACATGCCAGCGGTAGTCTATACTGGCGTACAAACACTGGATTTCTGCTACAACCTTCTGGTAGTGTGGCCACATGTAAATCAGTTAAACCACAATCATAAGCATCTTTTGCAAATACATCCTTGAACTCCATAAATATTTCCCTCAGATTGCGTCGATCCTCATCGCTGTTACATGCATCCGCTAAGGAGATCTGCTCTTCTACCATTCTGGAAAATTCTGGAAACTCTTCTGGTAAAGGAATCTCAGCGCTTTCCTCTAACTGTGTGGCTGTGTCTTTTTGTAGAGCTGCCACTTTCAAATATTTTGGCATATCAGCTTCCACTTCAATGGGCTGATTTCCTGTTTCATTTTCATTTAAATTAAATATTATGCAATCCTCTTGATGGCAGCACACTGTCTCATTTGAATCATAAGGATACACAGAATGAATTTTAAATATTCCTTTGGGCTGAGAGTCCAGGTGTTCTGGCAACTCGCCCTTGGCATCTACATATTTTTCAGGAATATTCCCAATCACCATGTTATTTAAATCTGCCGTATAATGTGATTTTTGTATGGCCATTCCTAATGGGGAGTTTTCCTCTAAATGAACGTCCTGACAACCTTTATTATTTACCATGATTTTTACAGATCCCTCACCAATGTCTACCAATGGAATGTATTCATAATCCAGGCCTTGCTGTTTTATGGATTCATTCAGGCATACAAATGCATCAGAGCCTTTCATCTGCTGTCCATTTTTGCATTTCAGTGTTATTGCAAACTGTTTTGTAAATGCAGGAACAATAGTATTTTTCCTCATCTGTAATTCGACTGCATAAGGAACTAGTTGTGCACAATGATAAGCCCTTCTTTTGTTTCCAAATTCAGGCGCCGGCCCACCTAGGCGTGACCATATTTTTTGATTAAGGAAATCTAACACCATACACATTCTGTGCATGATGTCATTGCCCATGTAAAATTCATTTTGTGCTCCACTCACTATCCATACATTATGGTAAATTGCTTTCTGCCCAATGCTAATTTTAAGCATGCATCTGCCTGTAATTCGGTTTTCAAAGTCTGGACTGTCCAACCCAGAAACATATTGGTTTTTAATCCTAAATTTCGGGATTTCTTCCCTCTCCATAATTTTTTGCAACAATTTCTCATTAATGAAACTCCTTTCATGTTCAAGCGCTAAAGTGGCTTTTATTGTTTTAAGATAATCATTTATACCAGCGTGAACCCATGGTTGCTCATCTTCCATGTGTATCTCTGCCAGAGTGGTAATGTGTTTTTCTGAATCTGTTTTAGGAACAATATTCTGTTTGCATGTATTCTCTTTTAAATAGAAACGTAATGTGTGTTCGTCTATGGCAGTCTGCCAATCTTTCCTTGGGTCCAAGTATATTTGTACAGGTAGTTTTTCATTGTCGCTCTGATCTTTGTCTTGACACCTTAATATAACAGTGACACTAGGTATGCAGCTATTCTGGAGATATACCTCCACAGCATCATTTGTTTTGGCAACGGTGTGACATTCTTTTATATTGCTGTTTTGTGATTTTAGTTTCTTAGGCCTCAATGGTTTTTTGGTTAAGGACCACAGCACTCCATTCACCCCATCTATGAGAGGAGACAATCTTTTCAGGCAATCTGTCCCCATCAGAAATGGAATTTCACAAATAGATGTGATCAATACCTCTTGTTTCATTCTGTGCTTTCCTATTTTTATGTCAACCTCAGTTACACCTATGATGGGCACCTCCTCCCCATTAAAGTTATGCACTGGGCCTTGATTTGCCTTCACTGTGATCTGACTCTGTGGAGGCCTCCCTTCATTGATACTCTTTACCAGCTCCTTGGACATAATTGTGGCCTGTGCGCCAGTGTCAATCATAGCAAAGGTGTGGCATTTTTCTTCTACAGTGATGGGTGCATAATATCTGTCCTCAACTTCCTCTAATACACATAAGAAATGTGAATTCTTACTGATTTCAGGGCTCACCTTTCTCAGGTCTTTTTCACTTTTGGCTAAGCACATTGGTAAATGAAAAGACATTTTTCCCTCCTTTTTACCCATTTCTGTGCGAGATATTTTATTCATTTCTCCATGTTCAGAGGTTTTTTGGAGTGTGGCCACCGTTCGCCCATCCATCTGGGTAACATCAGAGACCACATTACAACCTTCCAACTGAACATGTGTCACAACATCATTCAGCAATTTGTCATTTTTTAATTCTGTGCATTTGTGATCATTTAGTGTAATACCAGCCCTTTCAGCCTCTTCAAAAATATGTGGCTCAAAGAATTTTTCAGGTGATTGACTTGTACCCTCCTTGTGAGTATTTCCTTTTTCTGTCTGTGTTTGGTAATTGTTTTGCTTGCCCAGGGAAGGAGCTATGGCATCCCCACTTACTCCCTGTTCACTGGTATTCCCCATGCATGAGTCAATTTTCTTAAATCTGTCCCTTTGTTCTTTTGGAATTCCTAATGTTTCTTTTTCATTTGTGCAAACCTTTACTGTTTTATTTAGCTCTAAGTTAAACCGTACCTCTTTTTTAGAAGTATTTGCACTTTCTGTCACAATTTCATTTACTGGTACTTTCATTTTTAATCCATTAGACATCTCAGAGTCGTTATGCAAAATTATATCAGAGCAATCTGTCATTTTGACACTGCAGTTATCATGAGTACTTAGTCACTTTTCGGAAGCCCCCCGGTCATTGCTATGGCCATCAGCCCCCTCTTTGGAAGGTTGTTTTTGCGCTGTATAGAGCTTTCCTATTTGCTCAGCTAACATTTTCACTTGGGCCTCAAGGCATTGGAACCTTTCCACCTCTCTAGGATCCTCTTTCTGTGGCCTAGGTCGATATTGGTTGTTTTCCCCCTGATTGGATCTATTCTGATACCTCTCAGGTGATTGATACCGGTTGGGATGGTTTCTGAACTCTTGATTCATTTGTGGAGGGGAGCGGGTTGCACCCATCCTTTGATTATAATCCCCTGGTGGGGAATCATTGTACTGGCGTGGACTGTAGTTCACGTTTTGCCTCATGTCCTGTCTCTCAGATTGTGGGTACTGGCCCCTATGTTGATTTCCATTATCAGTAAATCGATCCACATATCGGGGCCTATCCTGATTACCATATATCATGGTGCTGGGATCAAATCTGCTCTGTGTCCCCAATGACTGGTAGGGACCATCATTTCTTTGATCTTGATTTTGTCTCTGGTTATTGTTCATACCTGCCATATCAGACCGGTATCTTACCCGGGGTCTATCTCCTAAATATCTAGGGCTGATGTAGCTCTCTCTATTACTAGGATCATGTGATTGGAACATTGGTACAGTAAATGGCGATCTTTGTTGATTACCCCTTTGTTCAGGTGTCACATTATTTTTACCTTGGCTTTGAGCAGACTCAAGGGACATTTTGGCTGACCTGATTTCCATTACTGTGGCTGAGGGTTCTTTAGATTTAGGCCTGGTATCTTTCATTTTATCACTTTCTCTACCCTGACAATAGAGTACCTCATATAGCTTGGTGCTTTGATGTACAATCCATTCAAGGGACTTGTCACGGTCAAATTCACGGACCAATTGGGATATGATGTCTTTCTGTAGCCCATAGAAGTATGCGGTTTTAAACTCATTGGAATTTGAGTCAAAAGATACATCAAAGCGAGAGAATGCTCTTTTTAAGTCTTGTAAAAATTGGCGAGGTGATGTATTAGGTCCAGCAGTAATAGTGTACGCAACTTTCTTTGCCTCCTGCAATGACTGAAAAGGAGAAAAATGGCGCCTAATTTCTTTTTCAAACTCCAGCCATGTCATATTCTGCTGTTCATTTAATCCCCTTATGATGCTGGCCGTCGGGGCATCTAAAGTTAAATGAAAATATTGTCTGTACTGTTCCTTAGGTATCTGGAGCGCTTTAAAAATGTCATGCACCGCTTCTAAGTGATCCTCAATGCAGCATTCACCTCCCTTTTTAAATGGTTTGATCAGGGCTTTAATGGATTTCATTATTTTTATGGGGCTACTTGTTGCAATGCATGGAATTGCACTATTTTGTGATTCAATCCTGTTTTCAGGTGTATGAGATTGGTGGCTGCCCCCAATGGGAGTATCAAATCCCCCAAGGGCGCTGCAACCAAGTTCAGTCACCGGCCCAGTCACTGGGGCACTAGCTCTTTGGGCAGAGCTAGAATTCACCTCCACTCCATTGAATGTGGTACCCTGCCGCCTCTCCTGTGACCTGGGAATGCACATTTGCTGTTCTAAGTCCTTACACTTTTTAAGGAGTCTGTTGGCTTCATCATGCAAATAATTATTTTCATCACTCATTTTATTAATTGCCTCCTGCATATCGCACATTTGCATTTGGCATTCATTGAACTCTTTATTTCTCTTGTCTCTTTCTTGAATCATTTTAATCATTTCTTGTTCTACACTCTGGAGATCACCTTCTTTTTCGCAATGTTCTTTTTGTAAAATCTGCATTTCTGAAACAACCTCATCTTTATCCTGCCTAATGTGATCCACTAAGGCTTTTAAGTGTGTCAATTCTTGCTCACTATCTTCAAATTGTTTCTTGCTTTTGGATAACTGAGTATCAAAGTCTCTGCATTTTAATTGCATGTCTTTTTGGCATACATCCAATTCTGCTCTCAACATTTCCTGATTTTTACTTGCCCCATCTAATTCAGTCTTTAACCTGTTAATTAGCTGAGTATCATTCTCTTGCATTCGCAGTGACTTGTTTAAAATAAACCATATTTTGCCGCATAGCCGTATTAAACAGTCTTTCTCTGCACTTTTATCGGCTGCATTCAATAATCTTGTAAGGCAGACCTGAATTATGCTGCCTTCTGCAAAAATATTGTCTAGTTTTTCTTTCTGCACCTCACCCTGAATGCGGTTACTCCATTCTAAGGTACTGTTCGAAGACCAATTCCCATGTGCAAATAACTTTGCCTCTAAATATTGCACTAGATCTGAGAATGTGGTTTCCCTTTGTGACATTCTGAAATTCGTTTTTAGTGGCACACTGCTATTATAAAATGGGTTCCCTTTAATGTGCAAATGGCAGTGTGAGACACGCTTGCCACGCCCAGTAGGTACTCTATGATCACTTTCCCGGCCTGCAACGCACCATAAATATGTAGGGTATTTTGTGGAGATTTGGGGCCTGACGGTATTTTATTACCGCCGAGAAATAACTTAGCAATAATCACTCTTTGTATTCAGATTTGGCCATGTGCAACAATAATACAATGGACATGCATTATTTCAGCACCCAGACCTGCATATTTGGTATACGTGGTTGGTGGTATTTTTGTGAGCATAATTCCCTTGTTTTATTTGTGGCCCCAATGTCCAGAATCCCTTATCTTCGCTTAGATTTTTCGTGTGATCACTAGAGAGACCTCAGACCTGCATTCTAGGGAAACCACAATTTCCAGGGATAGTGTTGGTGCGCCACCATGGGCAAACTCACTGACTTATTTACGACAGAGAGCTATATGTGGTAGTCTTGTGGTAATTTCCACTACCTTATATACGGTAGGGAGCTATGTTCAGAGAGTCTCTCTTCCCGTTGGCTCATGTACCTCCAACAAGTTATACTACAGTCACTCACAATTATTCATACTGATTCTGACATACACACATCTGTCTTAAAATGACCATTGCACTTTTTAAAAATCTCCCCACATCATTGGCATTGTAATGGTAAATAGAAAATAAACCACCCGTCTGTTTTCAAATATTTTCTGTATTATAAAATTTGCATTTAGGCATGATCTCATTTTTACAGCAATAAAAGGGAACAATCAAAGCATTTTCAATGACACACTGCAATTATAGTGGCGAAGAACAGAACTTAAATTGCAACATTAGCACTTGATAAAGACACGCACGGGACTTTCATTTTCCTAAACTGACTGCATACTTTCGTGCACACACACAGCTCCCCCAGTTAGGTAATTACCTTATCTGTTCAGATTCTTCTCTCTGTGAATGTGGCTCTCTTGGCGTAACTCCAATAAAAAGGAACGCTTGCCTTCTCAAGCCGGGGTCATTGCCTGGAATTCTCAGCTTTTTCAGATAGGACTGCCTCTGCCAGTGGAAAGGTAATTCTTTCAGCTTTCCCCAGTCTCGACTGCAGCAGGACACCCCCACAGCCAGGTCTTCTCCCCAGTAGTGCAGAAAGATGTCTGCCTGTCTTTTTCCCTGCTACTGCCCACTAAAACTTTCCTCTCAGCCCTCTTTATGACGTGTTCCAATGAAATCCATCATCTCTCATCCTCCTACTTTTCAACAATAGCTTCGCTTATACATTTGCAATTGTTGCAAATCTGACTTCCTCCTTCCTGCCGTTACTGTGCACAACAACACGGATAATCAGGCAGAGAAGAGAAAAATCTGCACACTCATTTAAATGGTTTTCAAAGTATGCCTAATTCTGCAGTAGAGAACACATTTTATTAGTGGGTTATATTAAAATAAGGTTTTATTAGTCAGGTTAATTGTTAATATGTTAGCTGTTAATTTTCAAATGTGTCTCTAGCAATATAGGCATTTCAGGTGAAAAATAGTGTGCATTTTTAAATGAACACGTGTGCTTTTAACTGTAAAATAGCTTTGCATCTTATATATTAAAATCGTTTTTTGACTGAATAGCCTGTCTTTCCTTGTTAATCTGCTAACCCATATAGCAATGCACCGCACCCTTGTGGTGGTGCTGCAAAAAAAAAAATGCTACTTGTGCAGTAGTGCTGTAATGCTACTTGTGCAGTAGTGCTGTAATGCTACTTGTGCTGTAACATGCCAAATATCCTTACAGGCAACTGCGAGGGATTTACACCAAGCCACGATAGTCATTCATAAGAAAGTGAACCCCTCTGAGAGCTGCAGCACATACAGACCCATCTCGCTACTAAATGGGGAGACCAAAATATTAGCAAAGGTGTTGACCAATCGGCTCCTAGGAGTGTTGGATAGGTTGATCCACAGTGACCAGTGTGGCTTTCTGCTGGCAAGAGCCACTCGAATAAACCTTCCGCAGGGTGCAGAATGCCTTGGGCATGGCTGCCGCCCTGGAAGGGAACGCACACCCTTTTTGCCCTTGACTCAAGAAAAAGCTTTTGATGCAGTTTCCTTGGGGTTATTGTGTGCAGGGCGTTTTGGACCTAATTTTTAGAGCTGAGTGAAATTGCTGTACGAGGGACCCACAGCGAGAGCCTGAGAGAATGGGGTATTGTCTAGAGAGTTTCAGCTGCAGAGGGGCACCAGACAGGGGTGCCTGCTTCCACTCCCCAGCCCCCTACTGTTCCCATTAGCGGTGGAACCTCTGGCTGCCAAGATCCGGGGTGGGGGGACCCCAGAATTAAGGGTTTTAGATGGGCAGCGACAAGGGAAGACCAGGTATCCCTTTACACAAGCAACCTATTAATATACCTGGGTGAACGGCTCGGTGGTGATGGAGCTGATCGGGGAATTCGGGGATTGCAGAGATTGCGGGTCAACTGGGACAAATCTGATCTGCTGCCGGTGAAAAGAGGGATAGAGGCTGTGCCATTGTGGTACACCCTAACGCTGGCACAGGGTTACGTATCTGGGAATCATTATTTGCATGGATGAACATACCTTCCTCCAGAATAACCTAGACCCGGTCTTGGTGAGGGCCAAGGCTGAGGCCCAGCACTGGAACTCCTTCCCAGTGTCCACTGCTGGGGCACGCAAACTTGTTCAAAATGCTGACACTCCCTAGTTTGCTCTATGTCCTGCAGAACACTCCCTTGAAGATCCCACCAAGGATTTTCCGAGTCATCAAGGCAGTGCAGAGGGACATGATCTGGGGTAAAATGACCCTGAGAATCACACTGTCTACCCTGGTTAGGTTGGTGTGGGAGAGGGGGCTGGGGCTCCCGGAGGTCAGGAAATACTACTGGGAATCTCAACTAGTGGCTGTGAACAAATGGGTGTACGACGGGCAGGGACCCTCTCATATACTGCTGGAAAAACATACAATGAGGAACTACCCGCAGGCACTGTTGCTAAACGGGCACGCACGATCAGCCGCTTTGTCGCTGCACCATTGAGGCATGGGCCGCAGCCCTCATTCGGGTGGGGTGGTGACGATGGAGGCATATATCTGGAGGAGCCGCAACATCCCTGAAGTAAGGAAGAACGGACACCAAACCAGATGGGTCGCAGCAGGGGTGCAACAAATGAAGCGCATATAGAGCGCAAACACTTCGCCCCATTCTGCCACCTACAAGCTTTTCATGGACTGGGCGACAACGATCGCTTCACATACACATGCCTGCAACATGCCATGAGGGTAGGGAGGAGTGCGATCTACCCGAGTGATCCCCATTGGAGGCCAACCTGCTAGATGGGAAGCTTCCCGGAAAGGTAGTTGCAACACTCTACCAAGTAATTTAATAATGTTTTTACCCCATAAGAAGGACTATTGGGATAGGGACCTGAGGACATTGACAATGAGGACTGGGTAGGGGTATTGGGAACAACAAGGGAGGCCTGGAGTATCTAGCCAATTGCGGCTTGTCAAGTTCCAAATATTACACAAGGTAAATCACACCAGGTCCTGGCTCCACAAAATGGGAATGGCAACGGACCCCAACTGCCTAAGATGTGGATCTGAGGAGAACACTTTCTTTCACGCCATATGGGCCTGTCCAAGGATACAGTGGTTCTGGGGAGTGGTGCAGGAAACAGTGGTGGGGTTATGGGGAAAGCAGTGCTGGATTTCCCACGGTTTTGTTTTCTGCATTTATGGGGGCACACAAACTTTTCACGTAAGAAATTATGCCTGCTTAAAACAGTGCTGATGGTGGCCAAGAGAGTCATAGCCGCAGGCTGGGGAAGCACAGCAACCCCAGAGGTCTTTGTATGGCTAGAAGGAATGAACCACTATTGTGGCCTGGAATTGCAGGTTTACAGAGACAGGGGCTGCCCCCAGAAACACAGGCAAATATGGGGGGTTGGCAGGAGGTAAATGTGGGCGGGCTTTAGAGGGGTGTACAGAGGAAGGGGGTGATGGACAGTGGGGAAGAGTGGTTCCTCTGGAAGGATGGGAGAACTGTGTTTTTCAAGGTAGGGAGGTTATGACAGGGGTGCAGCGGAGGACAGATAGCATCTGTACGGTGGGAATGGATTGCTGGGGTACTTCTGGAGGTTGTTCTGTACCTTTTTGTTTTGTGTTTGAAAACTCAATACAAATTGTTTGTTTATTAAAAGAAAGTCAAGCAATTCTAGAACCTGCAGCCTCAGGGATGGCAGTTTGAGAGCTCAGCACCTGCGCCCTGCATCCTTCTCCTATATACATTCATGATGGCTGATATCAATCTTTCTGAAACAACCCAACTAGCAAAGAGACCGACAGGTGAGAGACATTACTGAGAGTGAGAGAAGAGAGGACAACCTGCTGTAACTTTTAACCAAGGTGACTGCTAACATTGCAGAGATCAAATCAAAGCTATTTGCTTGAGAGGAGAGATATGTTGAAATGTCTACCAAGGTTGCCTCTGTGGAAAGTCATTTGAACTCAGTGGGTGATGAAACCAGGAGAATGGCTGAGCAAATAAGGGATCAACAAATACAAAATGAGAAGCTAACACTTAAGTACTCTGAACAGGCGAATTTCTCAAGAAGAAATGGCATCCTTATTGCAGGATTTCCAGAGAAGATTGAAAGGGGCTGTCCTGTGGATTTTCTGGGGAAGGCTTTAATTAAACTGCTCAACCTGGACCCAAAATTGCCTTTGGAGATGGATAGGGCTCATAGGTCCTTGAGACCAAAACATGTGCTTGGACAGAGACCAAGACATTGTTTCCTACAAGATAGCTGTGAAATAAGTGACCTTGCATGCGGGAAGAGGGGTCCTAAAATAATGATTTTGGGGGATTTGAGCAGAGAATACTTGACTGCCATTGGACATTTTTTCTGTAGTCCTTTGGGACTTAGAGTTCTAGGCGAAGAAGTAAAATTTTAGTACTTAGGGGTCATTATGATTATTTGTCTTGTGTGGTACAGTGTCTGGTTCCCTTTTCTTCTCACCTATTCTCTACATGTGTTGTGTGCTTATCACCTGGTCTAGTGCCTAATCTATATAACTAGAGTGGGTTGTCTCTTTTGGACATTGTACTGATGTTGTGCAGGTACAAGGGATTTTTAATGGTATGTTAGAATGTCTGCCCCCCCCCACCCAACACTATTTGTTGTGTCTGTCTTTGATATTGAACCTACACAATAAGGGTGCCTTGTAGGTTTTGATCTTCCAGGCTATCATATAATCATCAACAAAAGGTGACCAAGGCCACCATTTCAACCACCATATTTGTTCAGAAACTCAATTCTATAGAGTTTAGTTTTATTAATGTATCAAAATTAAATAATTCTATAAGCAGGTGTACACACGTTGAAGAATAAATACAGTCACTAATACGCATATCAACATAAATCAAACATCGACATCAATTGATTCAAAACACAAGAAAATTATATACATCAATCCAAAAGCAAAAAACAAACCAATTAATATATGAAAATATAGCAAACCCCTGACACATATGGGGACTCCTAGATACTACTACTCCTTTTTGTGACCTGCCCTTAATTTCCAGTGTCTTGATTTCTTCATATAGTCGACACGTATTTTGGCTGTTCTATGAGCAATTATAATGCTGCAATTACACACGGCTTTCACCAGGCAAGTACCAATATTTCAAAGACCACCAGATGTGCTCCTGTGTATTTCGTGTAGCTATAATACAAACATACACCTTTTATGTTAGAGCGTGTACATGTGTGTGTGATATATAACTCAAAAAAGGCATCACATTTTGTCACAAATTATTCTATCTCCACAATCATTTTACCTGAGGGCTACATACCTTCTGTGTGTAGCCCCTCAATAGTTGAACCTGTGTTGCCAACTCTGGTGGCGCTCACGTCTCATTTATGACGTCCACCTATGGAAAAATGTATATGTGTGTGGAAAGACATTACAACTACATACACTCCTTGTTGCCAATGCATACTGCTGCATTTATAAACGGTGTCCCAGGATAGTGTACCCACATTGAAGTAGATGGGCGAGGGGAGCCCTCAAAGACATTTACTGTTTTATACACACATAGTATTAAAATTAGTAGTCTATTATGTGCTCCAGTACATGGGTGACCTTGTGTAACACAATACACATATGTATTTCTCAGTATATCATTGTGGTGTATGTTTATATGGATAGGTGTGTTGACTAATTGTATCTTTTATGTCAGCTTGCTATCCTGTCTTCCGATTTAAGCCTTGCTGCTTTGCCACTTTACATCCCTTTAAGAGAGTTTTGGCTTTCTTTTTGGCTGGGTACTTTAGCCCACCCCTCGGGGTAGTGGTTGTACAGCCCCTAATAACAGGGGATTGAAAAAAACTGCCTTAACACTTCCTTACATTTTAGATCTGTAAGTAATTTGCTACAGTATCTAACAGTTTGGGTATTAACATGTATGTAAGTTCATGGACCATTTGATAATATGTATACTTTTACAATGAAGTATAAATTAAATGCACTGTATTACTGGTTCTAACTAAGATAACTGAATGTTAATGCATATTTTTATGTGTGCTATTTAGGTGACTATTACATGGTTAAAAAGCTCTTGGAGGAGAACTGCGCAGGTGAAATGAACATAAATTCAGTTGATGTGCTTGGGAGAAATGCCATCACCATAGCCATCGAGAATGAAAACTTGGATATTCTGCAGGTCCTCTTAGACTATGGCTGCCAGGTACCAGATTCAAATAGCTGCCATTGTTGTTATTGTACTTTATTCCAATGCATGTTCAGCAAATACAAATGTACCTTTTTGATTTGATGCATTCTTTATTGCTCACTATTTACATTGTGTGCTATGGTGGAACAACAGAACATGTGGCATAGAAGAAGTGTTTTCAGGGGTATTTATTTTCTTGTCAGGATGGGAAATGGGATAAATGCCTCTAAGCTTTTATTAAAGAAATGAGGGTTGGGGAAAACCTTACTATCACTAATAATAAGAGGGGATTCCCCGCCTCAAATAATAACGTAAGGAGTCTGTCAGGATGTCCAAAGAAAACATCCACCTTTTTGTGTCAAAACATATTTCCAACCCTTGCACTAGGAACTCTAACTAAGGGGAATGGTCATCTTCTTGCCTCAGAAGAATGCCTTTCTTCTAAGCGTGAGATTAAAAGTTATTTTCCCTCTCGTGAAACAAAGTTCAAAATGGTGCAAAAACAAACTTTCAGAAAGATGTGTAACCTTGAGATAAAAACGTTGTTGTGTTGCACAATGCTCAGAGAATGTCTCACTTCTCTTGGATTTACAGTGTTCCTGAACACCAGGGGGTATGACTCCCTTCGCCCAGTCTCTCTTTTGCTTCTTCAAAGTGCCAAGTGAATGCCTCCCTTCTCTTGACTTGGTATAGTGGGTTCCATGCGATAATATCCACGCAAAAATGTCGCCATCCAAGAATGGTGCCTTTTTTTTGTGGCGATTATGGGACATGCATCGCCCGCCACCATTTACCCCAAATATTGTCCCCATAAATAATGTCGCCTATGCTGTTTACCGGCGACTATATGTATAGCAACATTATTTATGGGGATAATATTTCCTAATGACGTATAGAGTTCATAGACACCAAGTGTATGCCTCCTTTCCCCTGGTTTCTCTTCAGCTTCTCTCACAGCCAACCTAGTTCACTAATCTTCCATGTACTGTAACTATGAAGATTTCCAATTATCTGACTTAGCCTTTCCGACTTATATTTCTTTTTCTGATATGCTTGGTATACTCACTTGCCAAGTATTATAGAATGGTTTTGGAGATGTCAACGTGCTCTCGCCTCTGTCGGAGTCCAAGACTCTCTGTTCAGGGTTCTGCTCACCCTTCCAGGCTCTCCACCACCTTCTTGGGGCCTGTGCACCTCCCCGACAAC
Source organism: Ambystoma mexicanum (assembly GCF_040938575.1). NCBI lineage: Eukaryota > Metazoa > Chordata > Amphibia > Caudata > Ambystomatidae > Ambystoma > Ambystoma mexicanum. Next base: position 677,629,981 of record NC_090932.1, on the reverse strand, counting down.
CAGCGTACCTTTTCTCTGGGTCTGCAGTGGTTTCGGGTCTTCCCAGGGGCCTGCGTTCTGTGTTGGCTCCGCATTCAAAATCCTCTTCTGAGGAACACATTTCCCTCTAGCGTTTTCCAGTGTACTGGGATGCCAGGAGCTTTTTCCAGGTTTGTTGAGCAGTCCTTCCGCTTCGGACCCGCGCTGCTTCTTCTCACTCCCGCCTCAGCGTCTCGGTCTGCCTTCTTCCTTCTCTCAGGACTATGCTTGCTTTTGTGGTTCCTCCAGGGAGGACTCCACACCATTCTGAGTCCCTCTTCTACTTTTATACTCGTATGTATTTCAGATTATGCACATTGACTAGACCGCGCTGTTTGGAACTGTGCGGTATTCTGCATTACTCTGCGCTTCTTTTTAGTCTCACTTTTCAAGTTACAATGCTCACATGGGTAATACTTAATTCTTCCTCGTCTCACTGTAAGGTAGGGAGTCCGTTTATTCTACCTTAGCATAATATATGGAGGGAGGGAGGGACTGGGTTGCCTTGAATAGGGTAAGAAGGTAAGGGAGTGACTAAAGAGGTATTTGTGTACTGCGTTCTCCCGGTAAAATCATTCCTTGTCCCATAAGGGATTTCCCCTCCAATTTCATACTCCCATGGTGCACCGCCCCCAGGTGGACTATTGGACTGTGACAGCACTGCCCTGGCCCCACTGGAAGGGTCCCCACCTATGGGAGAAGAGATGAGATCCAAGGATTCGTCACAGGCCCTAGATTACAAATGTAGGGTACAGTGTTGGTGGGGCAGTGTAGAGCCATTTTTAATATTGGCTCACGCAGATGGGACATGTGAATTTCACGCTCCCATTTATACAGTACCACCCCCTCATTTCAGGGCAAAGAACGGACAGTGAGGTAGTCAAAAATTGAAAAATCTGAATCGCACTTTTATCAGTCCATACACGCATTGATGCTTGATTCAAACAGTTTTTTTTTTACACAAATATATTTTATTCTAAAAGATACTAGGCATTCCAAACATTTCTACTCTCTATTGGCTTCAGTCTAAGTATCAACAAGTGCTTCATATACAACATTTCAACATACAGCAAGTGTGTTTAAAACTTTTGATTTTCTCCTGTTTCCAGACAAGCATGGTATCGGAGAAAAGCCATTTAATGCCATTTATCCCTACATATTCAACTGAACTCCCCTATACACGTGAGGTAGTGAACGTTTTGGCTATGTGTGCCCTATACATGTAGACTATGCTCAGCATAAATTGGATCCTATAGGTTTAAATTCGAAATTGTTCTCAGTGATGTAGTTATCCTGCTCTGAACCCACATGCATATTGTGTTCTGAATGCACATGAGCGCAGCTTTATCTAAACATGTATAAGTTACGTTCACTATATGTGAGAAATCTGAGGGTGTCTTCACTTTACCCAAAATATCCTTCCCCCATGTGGCCAGGGAAAGGCCCTTGCTCTTGTATCCTGACCCTGGGGATGGATATGTGAGGGAGGATCACCTGGGAGGAGGAGACTTTGGGGAGTGGGGGATGAGGCACCCTTGGGCGAGACACAGTATCCCCCATTTTCCTTTCATCAGGAATTAAATGTCCCCCACGCTTTCATGGTTTATGTCCAATCCGTGCCCTATTGTGTTAGAAAACCATCTCCCAATGTATACCACTATGGTACTGAGACGAGGAAGAGACCACAGAGGAACTTACATTCATCCTTTATTAAGACATGCACACACACCACTTTGGTACTGGGACAAGGTAGAGGGATGCAGAGTACCAAGACCGTTGTGAACTCAATGTGAATGGTCTGCACCTGAAGCCAAAGGGGCGGTATATATGGCCTGCTCAGTTGAGGCTGATGAAAGGAGAAGGAGAGTAGGTGCTTGCAGACAGAGAAGCCGGAGGTGTAAGCAGGGAGACAAGTGTCTGAAGCGCTGAGGTGCTGCAGAGCCGGTGCAGTAAAAGCAAAGTGTGGCTGGTGTTGTCAGATGGTCTCGAGTAGCCGGGATAGGCTGTCGACCTCCTGGAGTCAAGAGGACTCTTGCTCCGGTAACCCAAATTGTCAGAGGCACAGGGCAAGGGGCTTGCTGAGCTGGGAACAGCTGCAGCAGTGAAGGACTGACCAAAGCGGAGAAGGGCACACGAAGACAGCGTACCCAGTGAGTCAAGTGAGGCTAAGTGACTCTGGATGCTGTGGTGCGGGCCGTGTGGTGAAGGAAGGGCGGAGCCCTCGCGAGTGATTGAGTGAGCGAGCGAAGCAGAGGCAATGTGATTGCTAGTACAGGAAATATAAAACACTGATGGTTAGCGACTGCGATAACGTGATGAAAGGAGCAGTTTGTGAATATCGAACTGTAGCAAAATTGGGAAGGCTGCAGAGAGAGTCAGTAAAGCAGTAAACTTGAAAACTTGAAATTGAATGAGAAGCCTGTGAGCAGGGTGCAAATTACCAGCAGAAGAGTGAACTGGGAATTTGCAGTTACTTTGTGTTAGATATGATAGAGCTACAATGTTGAATACCGAACCAAAGGAAAGTAATGATAGAGTGAATGCCACGCGAGTGGAAAGCAGAGAAAAGCGTTCGCTGATACAAAGGAACTGTAAATCATAGAAACTGAAGAAAGCAAGTATTGGTAATGAATTTAAAGAACTGTGAATTATACAAGTTGAGAGAAAGCAAACATTGGCAAGAGCCATAAGGAAAAGAGGAACTGTACAAGTTGCAAGTTGAAACCGAGACAACACTATGAGAAAACCTGATAATCTAACTAATCTAAGTGAATGGTGGCAAAACAAGTGTTTAAAAAAAACTGTGAGAATCTAAGACCAAGATTGAATGACTAAGTCAATTTCAACCAATCCCTATGTGAGATGTGACAGTGTGACATTGGAATTATAACTTTAACATCCTTTCCCGTGGACCTAATTGGTTGGCACAGTCTTACCTTTTCCACCAGTGTGAACTGTTCATCGCCAGTCTACTTTGCAACTCGTCATTGGAGACATGCTTGCTTCTCCTTCCTCTCTCATTTCATCTGCCCTACCTCTGACCTTATGTGCTGGGGCTTAGCTGTTTGCAAAACTTCACTCTCTTACAGTGATATGAATGTATCTATACATATGTACCTAGGTGACTTGTGATTCCATAAATTGGCTCTTATTACTACTATATATGTGCTGTGAGGGTTGTTCACGAGCTTCCATAAAAATCACTACTTACTATTAAATCCTACTTCATGTGTAACAATATTTAGCAGGATTTCTTTCTTAGCAATTGGAGCTCTGTTGGTGCAAATTATCCTACAGAGGGCAGTGTTGCACAATGATCATTCTGTCTTGACACGCATATCCTTTACTGCTCATTCTTTGATTCTTACCAACTTGTGACCTTTACTATGATACTTTTTGATGTACTGCCTAGGGACATAAATTGTAATCTCATTTGAATACAGGCTTGGGAACTCCGCTAAGCCGATGTGATTTGACCAATCAGTGTGCAGTGTTCTGTCCTTTAGCTCCGGGGTCTGATATCTTTCTCTTTTGCTCTTTCATGACCTCACTACTGCAACTCAGGCCTGGGAAGTTGTTCGCCCCCCCCCCCCCCCTTGCCTTAACCAACCACTGCTCTGCATTAAGTCTTCTGCCCTGGGAAGTTGCAACTTGGGATGTGTACCTCTGTTTGCAAGGGTCTAGCTAATGTTTTCTGCTGAGGGGTGAATATTTTCATGCTTGTGAGTTGGCTAACTAGAGCTCGAGGCCTACATGTATTGTTTATTCAGTTAGTGTAAGGGGGTATCATTATGAATACTCTTATGTGTTTCTCTAACTAATGTTAAATGCTGCTGTATCTATTATGGACAGATGGTTATGTTCAAATGTACAATGTATGCATTATAGCTCACTGAAGCATGGCTACTAGTGCTTTGTTGGGCCTTGTAAGGAAGGCATGGTATCAAACAGTGAAGACAGACGCAAGTGATCAGTTCAAGTGTGTTTATTGAACTTCAATGGGTTGGTTGGTAAAATGCCTATCTAAACCTAAATCCAAAGATGGGAACAAGATAGGATCATCAAATAATAATGCAGTCCTAGTGCAGTCTGTCAAAATAAAAGAGCCTATACTAATAAACCTATTGCCAATCCTTACTTCTAAATGCAAAATGGTGTGGGATTACCATGTGTCCAAGAAATGATATGTCAAGATAGTTGAGCAGTTGGCTTCCCTATGTTTTCAGCATGGGGCAAAGTGGCAAGTGCAGGCTTTGCAAACACTCTGGCTTCTTGGCCACGGGGTAACGGTTCAACACATAGGCACCAGGGTCTTCCGCTAAAGTCTCTCTTGCAATAACGCTCTCTTATTGCAGCGGGCCTGATGTAATAAACAAAACACAAAAGTTCCTTTCCTTTGTCAGGGTTTTCACTTTCACAAGTTCAAGGCTGGTCTCCCTCGTTCAGGCCCGGACCACAGGTCCCCCTCGTCCGGGCTCAGACCCCTTTTCTACAATGTTCACAATTTGGTCTCCCTTGTTCAGGCTCAGACCATGGATCCCCCTCGCCTGGGCAAGGATCCCTTTTGATACGGGCTCAGATCCCTTTTTGATACGAGAATCAAAGACTTTTGAATGTGCAGTGTGTTTTGCTTAAACCGTCGCATGACCACTTCGATTCACTTCACACAATTTACACTTCACATCAATCTTCTACTTTCGTTTCTTTTGTTAGGATACCATACAGAGACCTTCGACTGAGCACATCATTCACAGTACCAGACTACTCTGACAAAGGTATTGTATCTTTCCTTCTAATGTTCAGATATTCGCCAGCAATTTCAGCTTCACTCGCGTCTTTCATCATATGCGTTTAACAATGTTCGTTCCATTGCTCATTTGACAATGTTTCCGCTTGCAACCTTCACTTCAACACAGACCGGTCTGGCATCGATCTTCTCAACTCACTGGCTGTGTTATTCTCTTTCGCTTCTTTGTTCTTAGAGCCAAGGGCGATACCGCAGCGTCTGCTGCTCCCCCCGCCTTGGTCAGTTACGCGAGAGGACCCTCGATATCTCTGACACACAATGCAGGATTCTTCAGCCTGGTTTCCTGGTCTTATGTTTTCTGCTTTGAAGCTTTCTTGAAAGTAACGGCTTCCTGACACAAATGTCAAGGGTGTTGCCCCTCTCACAAACCTCTCGTTCCCGGCCGTCTTTCTCCCCTGGTTCAGCTGACAACTCGAAACTGCTGTACCTTTTGTGTGTTTTGCCTCGCTCAGAGTGTGCTTTCGCACGCCCCCTTTTATCCGTGTGAGGAAGTGTAATGGAAGTAAAGTGTGAGTGATGGCCGATAATTGCTGGACTTTGCCTGACCATTAGGGGTGTAACGGTATGACGGTATACCGTTAGAGATACCATGAACAGCTTAATTGAGCTATAATAACCATCACGTTGTTTATACCGGTATAGCGTTTTAGGGCCTGCAGCTATTAAGTGAGCTTTTCAATCTGATTTGGAAAGGCTGTAGTAAGCAAGTGCTGCGCATTCTGGATCTTGCACTGTGGGATGTGGCATTTGGCAGACAAGAGCATAGGGAAGTGAGGTCACATTAGTAAATGCAGCTTTGTTGCTGTGACCGCTCTTTCTCTGTGATCTGTAGAGTCTGGTTTAAAGATCAGCCGATTTGTAGTTTCCCCACCAATTTGAAAGATGGGGAAGTACACATCCCAGAATTCAGAGGGGGGAATGAACTGGATGCCCTTCTGATGCATGTCCACACAAAACGTTAGCTCTGTAGACTGTATGAACACCAGGCCTATCAGTGCTTTGTGCTCGTATATAAACTGCTCTCCCTTGCCCCCAATGTCCTCTGTGTAGATTTACACATTGGCACTAGAGTTGTTGCTTCGCTTGATCCTTCACCTGCCTTCTGCATATGGCACTGGACTCAAGCAGGTACGACAGATTCTACATTCAATTTGAAGTATCCAGAGCAATGGGGGTGAGATATTTATCAGGTCTATCCTCGATTTGTGAAACCACCCATGAAAGCATTTCTCGATCTCAACTCACATGACAAGGGTTCTAATGCTCTCAGACCTGGGGGAAATGGTAATGATGGGGCTGTGGTGATGTGGTGGTCTAGGCAATATTTGTGCCGATATGTATTTTAACTTTGTCATTTTCAAAAGGTTTTTGTGCCACTATGTTTAAGAAGGTAAATGAACATGTATTGCAAGAATCAAGAAAGAAATCAACAGTGCCCACTGAACGCTGTTCTGTTAGGATTACATGGTCAGTGGTGACTCAAACATCAGACCTTTATAATACACCAGGCAGATGGTAAACCAGCTACAGTGATTTGATCAATATGCAACCTTTCAGTGAGTGTGTGTTGGCTATGACATTTTGACAAAAGAAACACAATGACATGGGCTTTCAGACCTCACATGAGTGACTTTTCTCCCTTTAATGGGATAAAGCGTTATCAAAACAAACTTTTATGACTGATAACTGCGCGGGGTCATGATCCCCATGCCATGTGGTTCCAAAATAATACAGGTCGAGGCCGATTTTCAAAGCGATGACCTGTGACTGAGCAGCAAGCTCATTGCTCAAATTGTGCGTTTTAACATTTCCACGAGTGAGCGCCCTGAAAGACCAAATCTGCTGCCGCCTTAGATTCCTGGAGGATCAGCTAAAAATGTGCAGAGACAAGTTTCAAAATGCTGACAATTTATGACCTTTAAGAAAATATTTGTTAAGATTAGTTCACTCCACCTGCTATACCGCGATAACAATGATATACCGTCATTTGGTAAGAAGGTTATCATACCGCCATAAAACCAATACCGTGACAACCCTACTGACCATAGTATTGGGACTTGTCGGGTAGATGGCTCGGGTGTGAGTCTATTTTCTCCAAGAGCAGGCTGTCCGTGTAAAAGTGTTTGTGCAAGAAAAGGGAGCAGGGGGGTTGAGTATCTGAATATCCCATCCAGTGGGATGGGATAAAGATGTTAGAGGGAAGAGAGGGATAACGCATCTCACCATCCGGTGTCCCACTCCCACTCCCAGAGGACCCCTAACCCAGGTGATCCTCCCGGACTGGTCCACCCCAGGGTCTGGAACCAAAGTTGATGTCCGTGCCCTGGCCACCTGAGAGAGAGTTCCGCGGGGACTAGCGGGTGAGACACCTTCTGGTTTCTCACAGGCCTACACAGGAAAGTGTCGTTGTGTGGGGCTGCTCGCTTCTATGTTGTGTGCCGGTTTCACAGGGACTTTTGCAGCTTGTACTTTCGTGCATGTAAAGGGCGTTGGATATATTGTCCAACATTGCTGTACTCCCCAACAACACAATGAGGGAAGCAGAGAAAAAGGGAGTGGGGGGCTAACAGGGTGGGGAGCAATTGGCAGGAAGAGACCTAGGGAGGAAACAGTGAGGAGTAGATCAGAGTCTCAGGTAGGGTGGAGAGTGGAGGTTGTATGACCGTCTATTTTTTTTATTACCTATAGGGACACTGATAGAGTATCTACATGAGGAAAGAGTAAATGAGTAAAACGTGTAATTTATTTTTTCTTGCTTTTTCTTTATCTTTCGTCAGTAAGGGCGAGTGCCGTTTGTTAATCATATATCCAAGCCTTTTGTTAATCATGCATCCAAGGCTTCAATAAAAGCTCTGGATTGGAGGCTTAAATTTCGCCTTAGCAGGTCCTGCTACTTTGGATATGGAAAAATTGCTTCCTGTTTCATAATATTTGCTTGCAAAGAACACCTTGGTGTTATCAATGTGTGTGGATTTAAAAATAGCTTTTGAGAAATTGAGTGCTGGAATGGCAACCAAATAAAAAATGTCCAAGAGGAATGATGTTGTATATTCAATTACCAATCTGCACACAAGTCACAGAAAAAGTTCCAAAATATGTTAGGCAGGCTGTCAATACATCAGTAGCCATGCAATCCATTCTGTATAGAAGCACAAAGCAGAAATAGCAATATCCAAAATCAGCTGCAGGTGCTCAATCACGGACAGCCGGAAACACAATGAGGAGCAGTAGTCAGTGGGTCCCTTTAGAGTGGCTGTCCGCTGCTGGCGCGACTGTCCGTGGACATTCCGATCCGCAGATGGGGCTCAAAAAGTTATAAACCTTGTCTAGGACCTCGGCAAGGGTGAAGTCTCAGCTTAAAACACCCTGGATTGGCCAAAAATGCAGTTTTGAATTGTCTGGGAGCACGGACAGTGTCTGCGGATACTCCCAACGCACCGCACGGGTGCGGTCACATGATGACATCCCCGGATGGCCATTGACCGGATGGCTGTGCTGCAGACACCTAATGTGCGGGATACAGCGTGCACGCTGGTGTCCGTAGGCTACCGACAGGCGAGAGCCGACCAATGCGAGGGAAGGCCTGAGAGAAGGCCTACCCCCTGACTGAGCTGACTGAACGCAGCCAGGCGCATCGGCGAGGAATGCTGCACGTCAGCCTTCCATCACCGTCTCCCCGCCTCATCAACACAGACAAGGTAACTTTACTCCCAGCCCTCGTGAAGGCTCGCAAACGCACGTACCCGCTGCCTCGCCTTCCAAAATAGACTTAATACCCATAACGTTGTGTTCCATGCGCTTGCTGTATGACCTGTTGTTCTGGTCCTCTGTCGTACCTCCTCTGATTGAACATTGTCAGATTTTAGGACGGTAGTCCTGGGTGATGATTCTGGGTTGCAGGATGTCAGCTCCGCCCACAAGAAGTGGATTTTTCGTGCATTCATTGTGGCCAAGAGGCTGATTCTCCGTGGTTGGAAAGGGAGGGTCCCTCCATCCTTCGAGGAGTGGATAAAGGAAATGCAGGGTCTGTCGCGGACAGAAAGACTGATTTACAAATTGAAATGTAAATTATCTTCATATGAGAAGATCTGGAACGTGTTTAATGACTTCTTTTAATTTTTGTTTTTGAATACGCTTTTCTGTACTATTGCTGGTTGCTGATGTGGTGTATTTATTATATATGTTATAAATTAAATAAAAAAATAATTAAAAAAAAAAGAAATCCCCTCTACGACTGGTGTGTATGCCACATATCCCAGTCTAATGCTCCATTCCATCTATATGACCACCTTTTGAACTGACACCCAGCAGCCCAGCAAAACCAAACTGAGGTCAATGTTTGTGCACAAACTATTTGTACAGCTAACTGCACTTCTCCCATGCATATTACATGCCACGCTTGGCACATGATACTGTGTCTGACTGGTCTTACATGCAAATAATATGTTGTTTTAGAAGTGTTATTCTAGCATGTATCAGCCTACTATCTTGTATTAGTGATTTTGCACCCAGCATCTTCTTAGCTTTTTCCGCATCTTATATGCTGTATACAGCACCTACACTGCTGTACACGTGACTTATGCCCCACTGATAGGAAAGCCCTTACTAGCCCCGCTTTTGCTCCCCCCATTTTTGTCATTGTACTTACTGCTCCGTTTCTATGTGTCTCCATGCGCCTGCCTACACCAACCTAGCATGAACCCCTAGCTGTTACCGCATGACATTTATCCGCAGAGTGTATTTTCAAATCTAGGCACTGTCCCATTGCAACCTAGCCCTAGTGTGTACCAAACCTGCATTGTGTAACCGTGCGCCCAGACCATGATCTCCTGGCTCACTCTCAACCATGTTCCCCTTCTGCATCATGCCGGACAATGTACACTGTAGCGGCAACAACGGTTTAGCCAATCTTGGTTCCACAAGGCACTACCCGATTCCCTGCCCCACGCCCTTCCTAGCCTCCCAGCTGCCCTTTTCCACCTAACCACCACTCTCACCTTACTTCCTCCGCAGATAACAGCTCCCTAGCCAATGCGACCTCTAACAAAACTCCGAATCACAGTACATTTAGTGCTACATGTCACACTGTGCCCCCCACACTGAAATCGCCAGAACCCCTATGTTCAACCAACCCAGACATCACTGCCCGCAACAACAGACTAGGCACTAGGCTGCCCCTTACAAATAGCATCCACCCTGCCAAACTCAACACCAAAACTAAGTAGAAATTAAAGACCCCCAATGAGCCTGACCCACTCCCCCTAAAAGGAGCCTTACTCAATGCCAGATCCCTAGCCGCACACCCCATAGAAATTGCGGACACCATTCTAACCTATGATCTTGACTTCCTTGCCCTAACGGAAACATGGCTACACGAGGCCTCAGGACCACATTTATCGTTAGCCATTCCTGCCAACTACTCCATCCTCAGAGCCGACAGACCTAATGGTAAGGGAGGAGGCGTAGCGATCATTTCCAAATCACTACTAGGCTGCAGACTAGCTTCCACCCTATCACTTAAATCCTGTGAGCTACTCACAATCAAGTTACAAACTTCCCCCACAAGTACGATCACGTTACACCTTATATATAGACCCCCAGGCCTTTCTGGAGCCTTCGAGGAAGACATTACAGCGCTCATCACTGAAAACTCCAAGCCACTAGCACAAACTATTATCCTCAGTGACTTAAATCTTGGTTACAACGACCCCAAGGACACACCAGCCACATCCTTAGCAAATGCCCTAACTGAGCACGGATTCGCTCAACTGAGTATCTCACCGACTCACCAGAAAGGCAGAATTCTCGACTGGGTAGCAACTCTTAACTGCAACACCACCTGTAAGGATCCCCAACCACTTACATGGACGGATCATTACCTTATCCCACTCGAAATTCACATCAACCAGGCAACTCCTAAGAAACGCCCCTTGGCACCAGCCTGCCCAACCAGAAACAAGCGCAACATCACTGCCGAAGCCCTATTACCTCTGGTCCTACCCACCCTTAACGCTCTACCGGACAATGCTGACCTTCACCTACTAGTTGACACCTTCAACAATTCCATGGCTACCGCCATCTATACCGTTGCCCCTTTGAAACTACGTAAAAGTAAACCAATAAACCACTTGAATTCGTGGTACACTCCAGAACTCAAACTACTCAGGAAAAAGAAAGCCAAACTAGAACTACTATGGAAAACCAACCCATCACCTGAAAACAAATCCAATCTCAAGAACATCTCTGCGCTATACAAAAGTGAGATAATTTGCACCAAAAAAGATGCCTATAACGTCAGGATTGACCAGGCAGGCTCTTCCACCAAAGAATTATTTAAAATTCTAAAGTGGCTAGAAAACCCCAATCCCCCTCCAGACAACTGCTCAAAAGATAAACCCTGGTGCACCAGCATCCAGAATGCCCTCAACAATAAAATCACAGGGCTCCAAACCAAAATTGAAGACAAACGTCAACAACTCTTCAGCAACAAAACTACTAACCCAAGCTTAAGCCCACCAACACCTAACAAAGCCAATATAGGCTTTACCTTTAAGAAAGTAACTATCTTAGAAGTCCAAAAAATCAACACTTCCCTAAAACCTTCTAATTGCAAAGGGGACAGCTGCCCTGCCCAAATAATAAAAGACGCTGCCAGAGACCGCTCCCCTTTTTATCACTAAGGTAATCAACCTTTCATTTGCTAACCATTCTGTCCCCAACAACCTAAAACAATCTTGGGTGCTCCCTCTCTTAAAAAAACAATCCCTAGACCCAGCCATACCAACTAATTATAGACCCATCACCACTGTCCCTTTTCTGTTAAAAATCCTGGACAGAGTCGCCTACATCCAGATTCAGGAGTACCTAGAATCTAACCAACTGCTAGCTATACGTCAATCTGGCTTCAAACCTCAACATAGAACAGAAACCGCTCTGGTTGACCTCAAAAGCCAGATTGACAAAATCAAAGACAAAGGCAATGCAGCAATCCTGCTTCTCTTAGATCTTTCAGCGGCCTTCGATTTAGTCGACCACGAAATCCTATGCAACCACCTATCTATCGCAGCCCACTTCTCCTCCTCTGCCTCTTCTTGGATACAATCCTTCCTGGCGAATAGAACCATGCAAGTCTTCTCCACAACAGCTGCTGCTGACCCGATTCCCCATCACCTGCGGAGTCCCACAAGGCTCCTGTGTCTCCCCCACCCTGTACAATATATTTACGAAGCCACTATTCGACAAACTGGACCGTCCGGGTGTCACCTACACCAACTATGCAGATGACACCCAGATTCTCCTCACCATCTCGGGCAACTACAATACAGACGTCAACCAGATCAACAAAATCTTCTCCATCATTCAGGCATGGATGGCCACCCATGGCCTCTGCCTGAATGATGAGAAGACAGAGCTTCTGCTGGTCGGCTACTAACCTGTCTAAACTCAGTCCCAGCTACAAGAACATTATCATAGACGGAAATACTATCCCCTTCGCTAAAAGTGTGAAAACCTTAGGCTTCCACCTTGATGCCAACACCAACCTCTCCAAACAAATCAACTCAACCGCCTCGGCCACTGCTTTGACAGGTAAGCTAATCAGGGCTAGCAGACCCTTCCTATCCCCCCCGACAGCTGCCTCACTCTGGCCAGAGCACTCATTCAATCCAAACTAGACTATTGCAACAGTCTGTACCTAGGAGCCAACCAGTCCATAACTAACAAACTCAAGGTTCTCCAGAACAATGCTCTGCGCGCAGCGCTCAACATCCCAAGGCGTGAGCACATCTCCACAACCAGGAAAGCGTGTACATGGCTTTCCATACAGCAAAAAATTGACCTCAAAACTATCTGCCTCACTCATAAGGCCTTAAACAACCTAGCCCCACCGTACCTCGCCAATAAACTCACTTTAAAATCCACATCTAGAACCACTAGATCATCCAACTACTTATGCCTGCTAGTGCCCAGATTTGCCTTAAAAAGAGCAGGAGGCGCTAGCTTCACGGTGCTAACCTCCCAACTTTTGGAACACCCTACCACTCAATATTAAAACCACTGAGTCCTTGCCGATCTTTAGGAAACTTTTTATTGGCTGGTTATTGAACAAAGAGTAGCATTTACCCTCACTCTAATATCTAACAGCCGCAACCATGCCTGTATTATATGTAAATTAGTGTACTATGTACATTTTTTTTTTGTTGTAAATTGCTGTACTTTGTAAATGCATATCTCATGCCTGTAACCGCTTCCTTAAGCGCCCTTCTACCCACGGGTCCGGAGCGCTCTAAAAATAAATTAAACAAACAAACGAACATCGGTGGTAAAAACATAGTTGTGGGAAGGGTGTTTTTATTCTCCAACTATCCAGCCCTTGCAACACATATTCTAGTAGTGAAGTTGGCTTTTATTGTCCTAGAATATTTTGGGATGACATATTACATTGTTGGGTGTCCTGACCCACGTTTGAGCTATCATGCTGCAACATTTGGTGCTGTGGGCTTAGAAAATCCAAGATGGCCAAAAAGCCCACATGTACGCCAGAATAGGAAAACTGTGCAGTACTGGCATGGAAAACATCATGATGGCCAGAACTTCCCAGAAAATGCACAGGGAAATGCATGAAGAATAGGCTGCCACCCATTTTTGCCTAGGTTGTGAGCACAGGAGGGCACTGCCTAAAACCACCATTGGGCTACCCACAAAGTAGCCTGAAACCATTGGGAATGGCAATGCTGATTGCCAAAAGCAACCTAGAACTGTGGGGAATTCATTTTCTTAAATCCCAAAAATGGTTGCATTACCAGTACTCACCACTATCAGAAAGCCGGCGTTTTAAAACCACCAGACTTTTGTGTAAAACTGAACAATTGAAACAAAACCAGACCAAGGAAAGACTTGCTAAGAGGTGGATACAATGTAAAACTATACTCTGAAATGACTTGAAGGAAGTAATTATTTAATGTGTAAGTAAAAATCGTAATAGACTTAAACTGTGGGACAAAAAGTGACATTTAGCTGAAACCTGGCTTAATGAAACTGAATTCTGCCTGACATCTACCCCCACAGGAGTTAAAACCTGCTCAGCCACTCTTCCCCTTGCCAAAAGGAGTTGTCACCTCTCTGATTAGAATAGGGGTGGAGCAGCTACAGGGAGTTGAACAAAGGCCTGTCCTGGGCCCAGGCAGATGGTTTATTGGGGGGATCGTAAATGGCTTCCTTTTGAACAAAGCCCTTCCTTGACTCAGGCAGAAGTTATATTGGGGGCGTCGTAAAAGTGGCTTCCTCTTGGCAGAAATGGGGAGGGGCAGCCCCTCTAAGGACAGGCTGAGTTTAAAGAAAGTGGATAGACTGTTTTCTCCACCATGTGACCTGGGAAGACACACCCCTGTTGGCCAGAATATGATTTTAAGAAAGATGTATAACTCATGGTGCGGACTAGCTAAATGATACCATAATTCTTGTGATTTTTCTGCCCACATTTTAAGAGGTTTTAGGACCTGGTGGTATGATCTGGGGGGTTGCTAGCGGAAAATAGGGTTTCACTCCAAAGGTACCAGGCATGTTCTGCGGTATCACTGTGCGGCCCGGGGTCTTCTGAACACCTCCCCAGGCTGCACCCTCCGGTCCTTCTGTGCCTTGCGCCCCGGCGGGCCCCACCAGTGTTCCTAAAAGACTTTGCAGCTTCTTTGTATGCTGTCTTTCGGTGTTCCGTGTGCACCTTGTGTGAGGCGGGTGAGCCGCCCCGACTCACTGTATCTACGCAGCCCGGGAGGGAATCCGCCACTTCAGGATGGCGGGGGCACGGACCGCACTTGCCTGATGTATCTGCAGGAACCAATGCCTCCGGATGATCTGCTGCCGTCCCTCACTCCGCCCTTTCACCAAGCGGGTCAAGTCCGCAATGTTACACTGCCACACTTGATCCAAATGACCACAACAGCTGCTCCGCTCCCGATCCATTCGCAGCAGCTTCCGTTGGGTACCTCAGCCTCCACAGGATCTCTGAGCGCTCCCCTCTGCACTAGTGCCGTCTTTGTTACGCGGGTGCCATTTTGCCTCCAGGCTCAGCTAACCGCCTCCTCGTTTCGCGCTCCGCATCTCCGCGTCCAGTGAACCTTCACTTTCCTCCTCACATCCACGCACGCCTAGGAAGTTCATATACTTTCCAACCCGTCTTTCAGGCAATATTTCCTGCTCCAACTCGTAGTTATATCAGATCTTTCAGGATCCGACGGGGAGTAGTCACTGAAGACGACCTACTCCATTGGTCGCAAGCCACGGCCCATTCTTATATGACATTTATTTACTGTGCATCAATGGTAAAGCAAACGTGATGAGTGTTATTACGAACATGGCTAGATTGGTAAGTTAGACTCTGAAGACAGACGAGTTTGTGATTCATAAGTCTTCTTTATTATAAAAGGAAATGAAGCCTATCTTTGCCCTAGTCTATAACAACATTTTTTTTTTAAAGTTACTTGTCCTGCTGTCTTGCAGTGAACATCAGTCCTCTGTCATAAACCTAGTCTACTCTGAGTATGTCAGTACCACTAAAAAGAAAGGATTAACCTAAATTCTACTAGAACAAGTCTGGAAAGAGATGTCTTCCCTATCATATAGTCTCTTAGCTGATTCCCGACCCACACCCAAATGTCTCTCCGTGTCTTTCCAGCTACACAGTTCAAAGTGCCTTGTGAAAACAATGTCTCTTTACTCAGGATTCTCCCAAGCCACATGCTTGGTTTTACCGTTTCAAGTTCAGATTTGTGCTTTTTTCCCCGACTTGGGTTTTGCTTTCCGGTGCTCCACTGTAGACTATTGCAATTCCCACCCCTGCCCGGAGAATAGTATTTCTCATTCCTTCCTGGATTGTAGTATTTTTAAACCGCTCTTGAAGGGTTTCTGGGCTTCCACCCCTGCTTGGGAAAACTTTCTCTCTCACCCCAGCTTGGGGCTGTTTCTCTCATTCCCCATTTTGGGCCACTTTCTCTACTCCCCCAGTGTGGGCCACTTTCTCTCTCATATCTGATTTGGGCTACTTCTCTCTCAGCCCAGCTTGGGGGGGTTTTCTCTCTCACGCCTGCTTGGGCTTACCTCTCTCTTTCCCCAGCTTGTGGCTTGACCAATCTTCTCTGCCCTCCACCCGGTGTCCTGGATCAGAGACTTACCTAGGTTGCTGCAGTGGTGTACTTCCAGGGAGGCGGGCTCTTGGCCGGATGCAGACCGTGGCTCAGGTTCCTTTTTGGCCTTTGGAATCTCTTACGTAGGTGTTTGACGGGTCTCCGGCAACGTGGTTACAGGTGCTGGTTGACCAGCTTTGGCGTGGTGGATCCCTCTTTTAGTTGCAGCTGAGCTCCCTTGACTGGGGACCACGTGGGGGAGAGCAGAGTTATGCAGATCCCACAACTCCTCAGTTTTGCATGCTGTGTGCATGGGGCTGTCTCTGGACTCTGCCCTCCAGTGAGACGTGTCTTCCTGCTGTTCATTCAGTGGGAATTCCTTCTCGCTCTTTGTCGCTGTCACAAGTGTTTTAAACACCAGGTTGTAACAGGATTGGACAGTCTCTTGTTTTTGTGAGTCGGACTCCATCGTTATCATAAAGGTGCCGAAAATCACTGCAGCCATGCCTAAAGGAACTTGCATTTAATTGTCCACTTTCCTTCCCATATAACCAACAAATAAATGGGACTTTTAAGATAAGTGAGGATGAATATTCCTTGTCCTCTCAGGGGGATCACCCAAATGGTATCCTGCTTGCTCTGTTCCCTAGGGCATATTAGGCATAGAAGGCTCACCTCTCTAGTCTCGGAGGGGGTGGCTTGCCTTGAGGAGAAGAGACACATTTCCTGGATTCATCACAACATATATTCTTAGTGTCTCATGACATTTCTGTACTGAGCATCAAGTGTAAAAGCAAACAGAAGTGCGATTATGTGGGACACTGGCCTAAGTTGGTATAGAAAGTATGGAAACACTTTTTCTGCGGCATGTCATTGTTCACTGGCTGGGTGTCCTTATATGGTAATACTGGCATATACTTGTGCAGCCTGCATGGGCACAGCCTTTATGAAAATGTTTTATATACCTGCATATTTCGTGGGCAAATGCATCATGAAATTGCATTGCAAAGTGCTCCTGTGCACTGTTGGTGACTTGCATCTAATGGATTTGTTCATGTGCTACCTTCAAAACGATAGTTAACTGTGTGGCTTTTTACCCAATTTTTCACAGAAAGTGCTGTAAAATGCACCATTTGAACCCATTATTTAAAAAGTGTTCTTGGGGTGAGAACCCCTGCAACTCCCATTGTTTAGTTTGGGGGTTATCACCAAGCCTGGTCACTTGCATATTCAGCCCAAACCTTTACGCCCCTCCAGTTAATATATTCACCAGCCACCACTGAAAATAAGATCTTTTTGATGTGCTTAATATAAGGGTCAATGCATATGTTTTTGCTGTTCTGTATAAAGAGTAAATAAACCGCCCCAAAAAATCTGGGTGCATGTTACCATGCTCGTGAACATCACCACCTCAGTGCCTCTCGATAGTAGCTCGCGCCTATTGGCCCACAACTACAACTAGCTCTTGCTAACCTAAATATCGTAGACCCCCTGATTTAGACAGTAGGGGTTAACGTTCAATTTCTACTTACCCAGGTTAGGGAGGTCTGAGTTAGAGTGGCAGGTCATAAGATGAGCGAGAGAAAGAGGTGGCCCTAAGGGCCACAACCACGTCAGTAAAAATCATTGAGCCATCACAGAAACTTGAGTAGTTCTTGCACCATCTGTGATGCTGATAAACAGACTTCATTATACATGGTTATGTTAAAATAATTTGGTGGAGTTAAGAGTAATGGTTTACTTTACAATGAATAGTGATATCTAAGTGATTTGTTTTATTTTTATCTCTGTCTTACCTTTTCCGTAGTGCACAGATGCTCTTCTCGTCGCAATCGACTCAGAAGTTGTGGGAGCTGTTGACATACTTTTGAACCACAGACCGAAACGATCAACAAGACCTACCATTGTCGTGAGTGTCCATTTTAATCAGTTGCCTAATTCGGTCATGATTTATTTACTGTTTGGCACCGGAAACCATTTTCCACAGTGCTTCATTTCTTTGGCTTCCATCCTTCCCTCATTCACCTGCTGTCTTCAGGAGAACCATCAAACTCTGTACCAAATGTCAGAGGAGAGGTTGTTTTATAGCACCCTATCACTCCTAGACATACCGAAAACCCCTCTGGCTTCCTCAGACTTTAAAGTGTCCATTGGGGAATCTAATCATTACATTTTAAATTCTAGCATTGGGATAATACATTTAATTGTTTAGAGGGAATTGTCGCAGAAGAGAGAAAGTATGTAGCCTAGCAGCTAATTTGTAAACCATTGGAGCAGATCACAGGGGTTGTTATCCCACTTAACTATTTGACCACATCACAGAACATGACACCTCTATACTTCAGTTCTCTTATTTGCCAAAGTGAGTAGTGTTTATAAATGAGCCAAAAACAAGTATTACATACTACACACTCTAATGAAGGATCAACAGAACACACACGGCTACGATGAGATTCAACAACTTTGAAGGTTGGGCTGAATACCTATACAAATAGTATAGGTAACAAAGGATATCCTCCTCTGAATACAAAGATAGATAAGCAATGCTTAAGTGAGGTTAAATGATCAAGTGTCATAGTTCCTTAATCTGATAGATCTTCTGACTTTCCAAGGCATCCCTGGTTGACTGGATAATTGCCAAGATTACAGCCCTTAATCTGCCCTTTAACTCTAATCAACTGAGAGGGTAAGGAATGGCATAAACCAAGGGGCTCTTCATTTTTGTATTATATCACATGTCGTTATTTTCCAAAATGTATAATAGATTTCTATGGTTTATTAACAGTAGAGGAGGAGGAGTAAAATTTGATGAAGAAATGTCATTTTTGGTCCTGGACATGTTGACTTCTGTAGTTGCCTTAATTGCATTTCTATTTGACTTTCAAAAATGATGTTCTTAACAAACCATCCAGAATGAGGCCGTCCTAGTGCTCCATAATTTATGTATGACATGCAGTAAAAAGAATCTTCTTCCATGAAATCAAAAACCTGTTTCTACAAATTACTGTTAATGAATGTCTAAATCAATTATCTTCCCAAAAATTCATATGTCACTCTTGTCATTGGTGAACTGAAAAATGTGTTGTGAAACATTTCCAATTTTTCTCACTACGATTCCAGAAACTAATGGAAAGGATCCAGAATCCAGAGTATTCAACGACCATGGATGTGGCGCCTGTGATTCTTGCAGCCCATCGCAATAACTATGAGATTCTCACCATGTTACTGAAGCAAGATATTTCGCTCCCCAAGCCACATGCAGTAGGGTGTGAATGCACGCTGTGCACTGCAAAGAACAAAAAGGACAGTCTGCGGCACTCCAGGTAAGGGTTTTCAAAATTTAAAAAACACCATTACTTGAGGGATCACAAAGGCAGGCTTTTTCCAAGTTCTAAAAGCCTTAATTGTAATGTTCTTCAAACTATTAAAACTAATAATGTAACATTTAAAAGCATTCTGTCATTGGGGCTGCATTGGCAGAATGTATGATAGTTCTATAAAAGCTTTTAACGTTTAATTAGAGCATGTTTTCTTATCTTCAGACGATCAAATTATGGAATGCAGGCTCTAACCGCCATTAGAGCATGTTTTCTTTTATTTAAGGATGGATTCCAAGCCTTCTGTTGTATTGATCACAATGATACAGGTGTATGTAGTTATGTTTCTTTATTAGTTCAGCACTTCTTCCACTTCCAGACTAGACAAAAACCAATTCCCTCTCGCTCTGTGCCTAGATGGTTCTAATCTAAGAATTCATGATGAGGGAGGCTGAGGGTGTCCTCATCAGCCAGGCTAGGATCCAACCTATCCACCTTCTTTCTTTGCATAATTAATCTTGTTCTTATTTTGGGTGACCTAATATAACATTTTGGGCTCCCTGTAAGAAGGGGAAGAGGGAAGCTGAGCTTCATGCTACACCTCCTGGGGTGCACACTAACCTTTTTCCTTCACCCTGCATGCAGTTGATGCTCTTATGCTTGTGCGCACTTATTATTTTTGTGCATATGGCCTTGATATGCCTGGCTACCCGCCCCTCATTCTATAACTTCCCAATTGTTTTTATTTTAGTACATGTAAGAGGAGTTTGAGACTTGTCAGAAATACTGGGGTAAACAACATTTTAAAACCAACCAGATTGTGGCCCTGAGCGCCTGATGATTACCTGCCAAACTGTCTGCTACTCGGATCAACAAAAATCCCAGCTCGCCACTGAGCACAGAACCTGAGCAAGTGAGGTTTGAGTCGTCTCTCAGCCTGCCTACCAACATACTAAGGAAAATTAAATGGCTGCCTGGTGTCCCCACGTTTTAAGCAGACCTTTCTCTTTACCAAATGTTGTTGCCTCTCATCACTATTATCGTGTAGATTATGGTAAAGAGTAGAGTCCCCAGACTGCTCACTTCTGTAAGGAAGGCATGGTATCAAACAATAAGACAGACACAAGTGATCACAGTTCAAGGGCGTTTATTGAACTTTCAAATGGGTTGGTAAAGTGCCTATCTAATACTAAATCTAAAGATGGGAGCAAGCTACTGAAGGGACCCATTCTCCGACACAATATCCAAAACTCTGAATAATTAACACATCCCACTAGGGAACGAGACCAGGAGATAGAGTTCAAGTAAAACAAAGTTTATGTCCGGTGAATTGTGCACGCAGAGAACTCTGCTGCCCGAGAGCGCTCTGCCCAACAATACACTGGCAGCACATTAAGCAGGCAGCAAGCGTCATGAATGACATCACATATAGGTAACGCATCAGGAGAGTGGATTGGCTAAGTATATATATTGAACCCAGCTCCCTATAGAACGCCTGGGCCCCATTGGTTGTTGTCTTCTCCTTCAGCATGATGCACGTGGTCAGCTGGGCTCATCTCCGCGGGGTGAAGGTCGGGCTTGCAGATGGCTACATGGCTGTCTAATTATAATCCTTGGAGATGAGAACATGAGAGAAACAACAATCATAAACAATGGACATGAATGAGGGGTGCTTTAAAGTTACTGACAGATATATGATCATGATACCCCTTACACCGAGGGGGGTCTATAAAACACATAGCCCCAGACCCAGGGGCCAGCCGGGTGGGAGGGGGGGCGTTTGATCTACCTGATGCCTCGTGATTTATATATACATATGTTATTTCTGAGTTGGAGAATGTGGGCATGGGATTAAGGCTATGGTGGGTGTTCCGACTTGGTCACTGCAAAGGGATTAGATGTGTATCTGCATCAAAGAACATGGGGGGGGGGGGGGCATCGACTGGGTGAGCTGTGACCTGGCCGGTTGGGGGAGAGTGGGGGCATCAGCAGGTATGTGGAGACAAATGGGCAAACAGGCCAGGGCCAGCTCCTGTCACACAGCAGACACAGGAAAGATACTAAACATTTGCAACAATACCTGGCTGGGCTTCCGTGAGAACTGGGTTTGCACGGAGCTGACAGGAGGTAAAGGGGGGGGGGAGTCAGGGCTGGCCATGCGAGGCGCTGGGTAGAGCGAGAGACCAGCTTTTTAGAGATCATTTCTAGCAAAACATGGCGTTCAGGGTAGCACAAAATGGAGTCTTAGTGCAAAGGTTTTGTCTCTTTTTTTAAACTTATTGTTTTAATATCAGGTTTGAATTGAGCAAGTAGACTAACAGGGGGGACGTCTCCTGCCTTTAGCACACCCCATTTTACGTGAGAACGCCAAGGGGGGTGTGAAAGACCACCTCCCCAACATTCCTCCCTTTCGTTACTCCTAAAGTAACTAATACCTTCCTCCAGCATGTCTACGTTCCTCTTCCCTATTTACTGCTTCATCCCATGCTGGTGTACCTTTTATTAGCATCCATGCACGGCACACACTCAACTCTCCCCAAGCCGTGCATATTATTCAGGATTACAGGCCATATAAATACACCCTCCATCCCCCGCTAGGTCAACCCACACCTCCTTATGGTTTTCTAAGTCTTGGGGCTGTTTAATGGCTGTGTGCCATAAAGTGTCTACTCTATCCCCTGTGTTGTATAGTGCTACCATACGGAATTTGGGTTTGTCACTCTCCCTTGTTAGTATTTGTGCATCCTTTGTGCTCTGGAATAATTTTCTCTCACTCTCATGTTTAGTACTGACAGTTGCCATCATTCTTGTACTATGAGGAACAACATCTGTGCAGCATCGTAGCCCTAACTGGCACACACAAAAAAGGAGCAAAAAGAACCCGATGATTGGAACCAGCATCTTCATTGCAGTTGTAAGCCACGAGGGCAACCAGTTGAAGGCCATAGTGAACCAGTCTGAGGGCTGCACACCGCCCTCCTTCATGCGTACACCCAGTTCATTCACCACTGCGATCACTCGGCATCTGAAGAAGGTATGAAAGTGCAAAATGCACTCCCGATTTTTTGGCAAACCCCGCCCTCCATTGCCTGAGGAGGTCAAAGATGTAATGATTCTGCATTGCCATCAGCTCCAGGGCTCTTAGGTCCACCTTGATAACGTTGAACCCTTCTTCAGTGTCGCTAACCAGTTGAATCGCCTCCCAGCGCACAATCTGCAGCCACTTAGCGTTCGTTCTTGTTTGAATGCTGAGGATTAGTGCAGAATTGAACAACTTGTACTGGTCTGGTATTTGTCCAAGGAGGTCAGAGGACTCTTGGGAGATGGAGTTGGAGTGCCTTTTTCGTAACAGTTGATCACGTTGTTCTTGCTCAAGCAGGATGCGGAAGAAAGTGGGCTCTTCAGTGAACGTTGCTGTAAGTTTTGCCTACTGCATTGGTTGCATAGAGAATTGGTCGTCGGGCAGCAGTGGCCCCCATTTTAAATGTTCTTCAGGTATCACCAGCAGCGTGGAATGCAAGGTCACAAGCGCACAATAGCCCATCCATGATGATGGGAGGTGCACGTACGCCAGTTTGCCGCACACCCAATATTAGTCCATGAGGGCCGCTGTCCCTTGACCCCACTGCTGTTTGGCCCTAGCTGTAGAAACAGAGTCCATATGTTTCTTCCTGAACCTTGATCAGTTTTTCAAGAGCGTAGATCTATGTTAGCTTGGTGACATGTTCACTCCTTGTTGGTGCACAATGTTTTTCTGCAAAGTTCAGTTTCTCACCCGATAGGCCCAGCAGCCCTTCAGCTTTGCACATAAAGGTAGAGTTTTGCCATTTCCCATCTGCGAAACCTGTACCCTTGTTTGCCAGGAAGGGTTCTTTAAAGCATTTTAGTCCTGTGGTTCCTTTTTTGCAAACTTTCATCAGGTGGTAAAAGGGTTAATTTTACTGTATGTGCCTGAAAGGTGCTCCTTCTCCTGCACAGACCCTGGGTTTCTAACAGAGGCACTTCTTGGGGGACCAGCAATTTGGGCGTCCCTGAGCCATGGGGATCAGGGAGCAAACATAGCAGCTCCTATTAGTGGCTTCTCTACCCGTGGCTCTCATGTCAGAATACCGGGATGATTAATGTCTTCATTTTATCCAACCCTCAACCCACGGTATGCATCATATTTATATGGGCGCATGCCCCTTTTTCCCCTTTTGCTACATGGGAGTGGTGTATTCATTTCTGCCCTAATTTGCACCATCTCTCTCTGTTGCATAATATTGTATACAGGTTATCTGGTAATAGAGTAATGACCTTACTTGTACAAATGCTGGCATTAGTAGTGTTACAGATAACATTGCTATCGTTTCCTCTGAAATGCTGCACATCGTCTTTGGGGCGGGGGTGTAACTGAGTGAGAGGAGGCATCATTAAGCTGAGGTAGAGCTAAAGAAGTAGATAGTTGTGAGGTAGGGTACACATTAGGTCGTACAGTTACTTGATTGCTTATCATTAGGCTGATGGGGGTGGTGGTAGTGATACATGGGCTGGCTGTAATTCATCAAACACAATTGGGACATTCACAGTTGAATTATTGAGCAGAAATGCTTTCTCTGGGGTAGGAAGTGTAAGTACAGCAATCTGTTTTGTCAGTTGTATGCAGAGATGTTAAATTGCATGATGCCATCCATCTAACCCTCTCCCTCTTTTATATGGGTTCTCCAGATAAAAGCAGCGCCCCAATACACCAAGTATTAACATAACAGTAGTGAAGAAAATGGCAACAAAATTGAGACCGCACTCGTAGCTATAAGAGCGTGTGGAACTTATCACATTCCTACTTCTAGCTAACTGATCACTAAACGTGGTGAGTGGCAGTCTCTCGACCATCGTTGCACATACACGGAGGGACATATGGGGGGGTTATAGACAATGCAAGGTTGAAAAAGATGCAAGAGTAAGGTATGGAGATATAGTGCATAGGCAATAAATCAATACATTTTTCACAAGACAATTCACTTTGATAAATATATATATACACATATACATTTGCATTTAATCTGTTTCTCTCGTTTAATGCTAAAGGGTCTTACTTTTCTTGTTTGTACCTGTATATCTTCTTATTTGTGTTCCCTCTTTTTACATTATTTCAATTATTCTTAAGTTACCGCTGCTTCTTGTTTGTTTTACTGTGCGCGGTCAGGGGTTACACTGTCATGGGCTTTTCTGATGTCTGTCAGATGCACCCAATATTTTAATCCCTTCCGTTTCACTGCTTGTGGTGTGCAATATACCACTTCGTATGGGCCATGGAAACGTGTTGAGTTCCATCTCCTAAGGAAGCTGCAAACATATACTAGTTCTCGTGGCATTAGAGGTTTTGCTGGGCTGTCCACTGCAGCTGTGGAGGTATCTGTCTCATTCTCCCTTGTGACTGGTGGGGCAACCTGTTTAGCAATACTCCTTAATGCGCGTGTCAAATGAGCTAAGAACTGCTTAAATTCCTCCCGGAGTATTGTTGTTCGGTGTGCATCGGACATTCTTCTTACTGGGGACAAGGGTGTTGGTATTCTTCTTCCTGTCACTATTTCATGGGGGGTCAAGTGGTGGTCCTTACTGGTCTGCTTGTGCAGCTGGAACAGTGGTAAACAATATACCCAATCTTTCTTGAGACTGTGGCATAGTTTGGACAATTTGCTTTTAAGGAGGCTGTTGATCTTCTCGATCAGCCCATTCGCCTGCGGGTGATAAAACAAACACATTTTATGTTTTATTCCCAGTAAGGATGTTACTTCCTTGAAGAGGTCATTAACAAAATGGGTGCCGTTGTCAGACTTTGACATCACATATACCCCACCGTGGAAATAGTTTTCTGACCAAAAACTTTGCAGCACATTTTGCGTCCGGGTGGGCGCAGGGCCCTGCTTCCACCCACCGCGAAAAGGCACAGACCACCACTATAAGATATCTTGCTCCATTGCACCTTTCTCCCATGTCTGCATAATCAATATGCAATTCACGGAAAGGTCTGATGGGGCGGGGCAACGCTCCTCTCAATATTCTCAGGGTCCTCTCAGAATTAAATGTTTGACACGTTACACATTCAATGGACATTTTAGTAAGATGTTACTGAAGGTTTGGAATGAACCAGTCTTCCTGGATATGCAGCAATGTGTTGTTTTGCCGTGTGAGCTGGAAAATGCAATTGCTGGAATGCTATTTGTAACAATTCTAGAGGCATTCGTACCTTCTCTGTCAGTGCTGAATCTGAATATACCATTACTGCGCACCCTTTTGCTGCATGTAATGCTGCATGTAATGCTTCAATGAGTGCCACTAATTCTCTACTATGATCTCATATTCCCCTTCTCCCATTCTTACTATTGCTGCCCCCACGTGTTTTTCTCCTGCTTTTGGGCAAATGGGCGCTACCCCATCTACCAAATACACTTCCCCTTCACTCAGGGCGTTCTGACTTGCTTTGGGAATGTCGTCTTCTTCATCCTCATGTGGCACAATCATGGGTTTGAATGTCATCTACTGTGCATGGCTCTGTTAGGAACGTGGCTGGGTTTACTGTTTTGCAGCGTACTATGTGAACGTTTGGGCTTGAGATAATTATCTCATGTACAGTGGCTGTTTGTGTTGTTAAGGTTGATTTTGATCGTTCTAGGATGGTAAACGAGGAGTGCTCAACAAACAATGTGACAGAGCATCCCATCACAATCGTGGCACATTTCCCAATTGCAAAGGCAGCGGCTGCAAGAGCCTGAAAGGGCCTTGCATTACTGAATGAAGAGTGCTGCTGTAGTAGGCCAATGGCCTGTGACCTAAATATGTTTTTTGGGTCAGTACTGCTGTCATCAGGGTTCCATTAGAGTGTGAGAACAGGAAAAATTCCCGTTCATAATCGGGTGTGGCTAGGACGGATGCTGTCGATATTAGGCCCTTCAGTGTTGTGAAGGCAGCATGCAATTCCGGTGTCCATGTAAGTGTAGTGTTGTCTTTCTCAGCTTCTTTCAATGCTTGTAATAAGGGTTTTGTGTAAGCTGCATTATCTAGTATCCACGCTCTGCAGTAGTTACATATGCAGATGAATTTCTGCATATCTTTCACTGTGTGGGGCCTTGCTGCAGCCCTCACTGTGGCTGCTCTGTATGGTATGATTCTTTTCCCGTCTTTGGATATCAACTGTCCCAAGTACAATACCTCTGAGACAATATTGAAGTTTGTTCTTGTCTACCTTGTACTCCTTGTGGGCAAGTAATTTGAGCAATGTTACAGAGTCCCTCCTGCATCCCTCTTCTCACTGCATACCAGAAGGTCGTCAACGTATTATTGTACTTTGAACATCGATATTACCAAGAGCTTCATGCAATACTCTGTTAAATATGCTTGGATTTTTGCAGTACCCCTGGGGCAATAGGCAATGCTCGTATCTCCCCCCCCCCCTAGGTGAATGCAGTCCGGTATTGTGAGTCTGGATCCAGGGGCACTGAGAAAAAAGCATTTTTCAGGTCCACCACGGTAAAATGCGTGGCCTGTTTGGGAATGCTACACAAGATGGATGCTGGGTTCGGGACGAGGGGGAACTCCTTTTTGACAATGTCGTTGAGCATGCAAAAGTCCTGCACCATACGCCAAGACCACCACTATAATACCTTGTTGCAGTAATGCATGTATGGTGTCTTTATTCCTTCCTCTGCCTCCCTTGACAGGGGGTACTGCCTAACCTGGGGTAAAACTGCTCCGGGTTTGAGTTTTATTTTCACTGGGGTCACTTCTATAACTCAACATTATAAGGGTTTGTGGTCCATACGTTTGGTGGTACCTGTTGCAAATCATCATAGCAGAATGATGTCTGTGCGTCGACAATGGCCATGAGGGGGGTTGCCACTCTTCTGTTTTGTATCATTATGTCACATGGCATTCATATTTCCATTATTATTTTCCCATCAGTGTCATTGTCAGTGAACAACTCCTCATCTGTTAAATTGCGCTATGTTTGGGCCTATACATAGTCCAGTTCTCCACTCGCACCCATGCATATCCAATCCAATCGCCACAATAGGTTTTGCCGACACCTGTATCCCTTGCAAATCTAATGAGGACAGTCCCAGGCAATATTTCGGGGGCGACTACTGGGCCTAAAACAAAATCAGAAGGAACTCTTTTTTTTCGTGTTATCTCTGGCACTACCTTCGCCAACACTTTTATGCCATATACGAACATATCAGCGTTGGTGGGTATTCCCCGTACTGCTTCTTCATTTACCACAGTATGTACTAGCAACATCGCTTGGACAATGCACATCTGGGGGGGTGGAACATACAATTCCCCGGTCTGTGAATGCTATTGTCATGTTAAGCTTACTCAGTAAATTCCGGCCCAGCAAATTTACAACATGGGTGCTCGCACGGTCCTCCCTCCTCGCCCCCTATTTTAACATCCAAATCTTTTGTGTCAGAAACAGTGAGCACAGCCCCAGAGAGTCCCTGCGTCTCGAGATTTTCACCAGACAGCGGAAAATTGTCTTCACGTAGGCATGATTTCGCCGCCCCTGAATCCACCATAAAGATTTCCTATCTCTGCCTCCACCAGTGGTTCATCATCTGGGCGCAAGGTAGTCCATAGGACTGGACACGCAAGGGCTCTGTGTGGGCTGTCCTAATCTGGATGGGGCATGAGAAAACGCAGTCCCCGAGCACACAGGCTCTGCAGTACAGTGCTAGGGCACCATTTGCAGTGGTAGCAAAGGTGTGTGTGTGTGTATTTGTTGATATTAAGAAATGTTTAATGTCCCCTATGGCTAGGGGGACCCCCGCTGTGTTCTTCTCAAATGCATATATCAATTTTCCCGCACTCCCGGAAAGTGGTGGAAGGCTTTTCAATAGGTTTTTTTCAAAGGGATTGTGTCCTTCCACATATTCCACAGGTAATCACCACAGCTGTGCTGCTTTGGAAAATTTTCTGCGTCCTGTGTGGAGGATGTCGATACGCTCCCTCGAGGGCCTTCGTTGAGCCGACGTCACCGGATGTTATAAGTAGGACGCATGACGCCCATAGCCTCAGTTCCATTTTCTTCCGTGAACGTGTTCGCTTCGGAATCTCGGCGCGCCTTGGTTCTTCTGATTTCTATCGGCTCTTCGAACTTGGTTGTTTGTGAAGATATCATGTCTTCGTCGTCTTCTACCCCACGGTCGCGCTTCAAGAAGTGCCGTGGCTGCGTTTCCAAGATGTCACTTACGGACCCGCACATTGTCTGCTAGTGGTGCCTCGGCGAGGACCACGCCACTGATGACTTTGACGATTGCCAGTCTTTGACGTCAAAGGCCTTGCGGGAGCGGAAGAAGTTGATGGTCGGTAGGGTTTCCAAACCCTGTAAGTTGAGATCTGCTGGGCTTTCGACTGACGATTCGAGGGGCGACTCTCCACGTCGGCGTAAGCCCAGGGGGTCTTGGTCCCGAAGTGGTTCCCGCCATTCCTCTGCCTCTTCTAGGCACTCGCGGAAGCGCCGTCACCGGTCACCTTCCCCGTCCTCGTCCGAGGGCTCCGCCAGACGGCTGGTAGCTTGTCCCAATAAGCATTCATCTCCTGCGGAATGGGACGCCTTTCGCAAGGAGATGATGGTGGTTTTCCAATCGCAGGGCTCCGTTCCGTCCGCGCCTTCGAGAGAAGCCGGCAAGAAACGCGCTAGGGCCGCTGCTTGCACGCCTTTGGCCTGGGGCAGTCGGCGTGATCATCGTTAGCCGTTGAGGTCCCGATCGGACAAGGTGGATCGCTCTAGCCATGCCCGCTCCAGGCCCCGGTCCTTCGACGCCCTTGAGACCGCTGGAGCCTGTGAGGTCTTCTAAAAAGACATTGGCGCCGAGGCCGTCGAAGACACGCTCGGGGCTCCGGCCTCGAGGCCGTTGTCGAAGTCGTCGGCGCCACGCTCGACGCCAATTCCGTCGACTCCTTTTGTGGAGGCTTTATCAGAGGTACCCCGTGCATCGGTGGAAACTCTTAGGAAGGCCCTGAGGAAGTCAGTGAGGCCTGTATTTGAACCCTTTTCTGTGCCCTCTTCCAGGGATTTGTTCCAGCCTCTGGATTACATCTGAGGTGGATGAAGGTTTGGTTCCTGATGAGGTTCCTGACGAACTATTGTCTGGTCATAGCCAGATGGCAGACCTGCGTCAGTCTTTGCACGACGCCAGTGGTCTGGATGTCAATCTGGAAAAATGAATACCCTTCATTTGAATGATAGACGTAACTTGATGGCCGTGGGCTAACCGTCTTATGCACCAAATTATAGAAATATAAACTGCTATGCTTGACCAACGAGCGGCCATTTTAAATGTAGCAAGAATCACCATTTTGCTTGTTAACCATTGCTCATTGCTTTCTGTCTAAAAACTGCTTTGCAGCTTGCAATTCTTGGGGATTCTGCTTACTCTGCTCAACTGTTACCATTGTTGTCTGAATATGAAAGGACAAGGTCGCGGGACTGAAGAGTTTGTTGAAACTCCTCATGAGTAGCCCAGAGAGGAATGCCCACGCTCTCTCTCTGTAGTCTTGGGAGAGAGCTGCAGGGCATTTAATCACTTCACAGCTGCCAGCCACGATTGCAGAATATGTTAGAATAATACAGCTAAAGTCTTGAATTATGCTTTTCTTACGGCCCCCCTTCGCAAAACCCTCCCAGGACACAAATAGTACCTCATAGATAGCGAAGCTTGGAATGTGGCTCTTCCCCCGTGTGCAGCTTGCTTCCAAGAACAGAACCACTGTATTCTGTTCAACAACTAAAAGATGCCTCTGCACTTTCTAATTGCACATTGTTACTAGAATAGACATCGAAAATGTCATAATCGTCGTACTCGTCGGATATGTCCATCGTCATCCCGAGTTCAAAGGAACTTAATAAAGAGGGGTGTTGAACATGACTTTGCTGATTGTATGATATGCATTTTGTATATATGTAACTGATGTACGTAATTCGCTCTCTTGCGTCCCTCGAGGTCTAGGAAACTCACGTCGCGGGGCGTGAGATCAGAACTGGCCAATTGATACTATCTTTTGCTTGAAATAAACCCTAGTATTGGGAATTTGAACCTCATGTCTGGCGCATCCTTTGGTGTATTATTATTGCCTTGTTTCCATAGCACGAGGGACCCCTAGGGGCCCCTTTCATGGACACACCTCCGGAGGTTGAGCTTGGTAGGCCTGAGCCTGGCACACATGCCGAGTCTTCATACCGGCGTCTCATGTCGAGGGTGACTGAGTACTTGGGGTGGTCTGCGCCACCAGTGGATTTTCTGCAGGATGACCGGACAGACATCTTGGACCAAGGTCCACCAACTGACCCGGTACTGCCATTTCATATGGCCTTTCAAAGAAGGGTGGCGGCGGCTTGGACTGCCCTGGAGAGTCTCCCGGCAGTGGGTAAGTTGTTGCCGAAAAACGTACCGTCCAGTCAGTGGTGACCCCTGCTACTTGTCAGCGCACCCTACTCCGGAGAGTTTGGTGGTGCAGGCGGCTACGGCCCCAGCAAAGCAGGCGTCGTACCCTACCATTCCTCCTGATAGGGACGACAAATGTTTTGACGGTTGGGCAAAGAAAGTATATTCTTCAGGGTGTATGGCTTTGAAGGCAGCCAACTCTGTGTGTGCCTTAGTGTCAGGACTGACTAGTTTCATAACAGGAAGAGTAACAAGATTAACATTGTGCCTTTAGAGCTGGCTGGGTTGGTTGTGCTTTGAGAACTGGCTGGTTTAGTAACAGGAAGAGTTTGTTCATATAATTAACATTGTGCTTGCCCAAGTCAAGATGGAGTGAAAGAAACTCACTCTGATTGGTTAAAGAAACAATGATATGTTTGGTTGCCTGATTGGTGGAGAGGACAATGGGTTTGATTCTTGGGAGATGAGCAATATTCTAAACTGCCTTTCATCCAGAGTAATTCAGTGGCTGGTTGTGTTTTAGTTAAGCTCCTTAAGTAAGGCCTTTTCAGAGCTCAGAAGATCAACTAAAGAAGTAAGAATTTCGTTTGCTGATCCATTTGAAACAAGAAGTCATCAGGTGGGATCGTTTCTTTAAAGATTTAAAATTGTCACAGTGAACTTTCACTTTTTTAAGAACATTTAAAAAGTTAACCAAATTTCAAAGTCATTTTGAGAAAAGAGACATTTACAGTTGAAGTTATTATTAAGGAAGACAAGTTTGAAGATATGCGTAGGAGTTTAAATGAAATTAATTGCGTGTTATGCTCTTAAAGACTGTTAAATGTGTGCGCGAGCTCGCAAGTTGTTGTTTACGTGTTTTTTGAAGACGCGCGGGTATTCGGAGCAATAGAGCGCGTGTCCAAAAGATTGCGCAAGTGAATTTTAGCGCGTGTCCATTTTAACGTAAATGACGTCTCATGGAAAAGCGCGTGTGGGTTTGCGATAGAGCGCGAGTCCATTTTGGTGAAGCGCGAGTGGTTTTAAGCGCGTGAACTGTTTTACGTGAAATCCATTTCGTCTCTCCGCGTGAGTTCGGTAGCGATGGAGCGCGAGTCCATTTTTAACCAGCGCGTGTGATTTTTATCGCGTGTACGGATTTTAAAAGCGTGCGCGTGTGTTTGCTAAAAATCGCGTGTGGATTTTAAAAGCGTGCGCGTGTGTTTGCTAAAAATCGCGTGTGGATTTTTAAACGCGAGGACAATTCTTCACGTCTTCTGATTTTTACGTGTTTATCGCACACGCTATTTAAGGAAGAAACTATACGTTCTTATGTAAATAAAGAAAACTATTCACACGCACAAGGAAGCAATATTCCAGGAAGTTGAAGAATGCTTATTTTCTTAATGTAATTTATGCAAATGGACTTCAATATTTCAGAGAAAGACTGCCACTATGAAAGCATTGAAAATTACATAAGGTTAAAGAAAACTCTGAAGCAAGAGGAAAGTTTAATCCAGAAATGGTGTTTGCAAAAAACCATCACTTTAGAATTCTAGAGAGACTAAGTGGTTTGAACTGTATGCACAACACAAGAGACATTTACAAGATATCACACACAGATTAATAGCCTCTAAGTCTTTTACTGAGGTTAATAGGTAATGAGTTTAGAGTTTATTTAGAATACTTTTAGAAAACAGAATTTTCTTATTACATAAATAACCAGGTGTATTTGTTTACCATAGATACCAGAGCCTACCAGACGGTTGCAGGGCTGCAGTGTCTCCGTTGTTATTTTGTCCCAATTCCCCTTTCCCTTTCTTGGGGTTTTCAGCTCAGCTTATAATTAAGGGTTGAGAGGTGAACTCCTGGTGAGGGTCTGTGGGGCCAGCATCAGCTCCTGTGGAATTCAGTCAAGCCGGACCCTGACACTTAGCACGTTTCACTCACACTCTGTGGAATTGTGTGTCTTTGGCGGCTGAAAATGTTCCCGAAGGGGAGGAACGGGATGGTTTTCTTGCCCTCGTTTAGGATGGCAAGGATGCCATGTGTGAATCCGTTCAATTAGGTCTGGACGTGGCTCGAAACCCGTAGAACCCTTGTCGATTCGTAGACGCTGGCTAAGCCTTTAACGCCATCGACACCATTGTTGACGTCAACACCGAAGCAGTCGACGCCAAAACCACCGGTTGTGTCAGTTCAGCCCCCCAAGACCTGAGGAAACTCATAAAAAGGCTAAAACTAAATCTATATCTGTACCTTCAAATCCTATGAGTGCCCCAGAAAAAAATCTTCACTACCTAAGAATGATTTTTCAAATCCCTCTCTTTAATCTTTGAGGAGGAAGAAAGATCAGATGGGGAGGATGACACCTTACATAATGCCAGTGGCATTGATACATCTCCTGAGTTAGAGTTCGACAAGGCCAGAGCCTGGGGAGCATGCTGACCCCTAATAACGGCAGCTAATGTCCAGAGTGGTGGAGTACTTGGGCTTGGCTAGACCTCCGGTACAGTTTGTTCAAGATGATCTGACTGATATTCTAGACCAAGGTCCACCTACAGATCCTATACTACCTTTCCATGTGGCTCTGCAAAAAAGAGTGGCAAAAAATTGGGAGACCCCAGACACAAATCCTGCGGTGGACAAATGCCTTACAAGGAAATACCAGCCTTCCAGTAGCGACCCGAGCTACCTGTCCAAACACCCCACTCCAGAGAGTCTGGTGGTCCCGGCAGCCACAGCTACCTCGAACAAGGCAGCGTACCCTACCATCCTGATAGGGACGACAAGCGTGTGGCTGGAGGGACACAGAAGGTATTTTCAGCTGGGAGTATTGCCCTGAAGTCGGCCAACTCCACATGCGCCTGAGCAAAATTCTCGTACACTCTGTTGGAGTGCATATCCATGGCGGCGCAGCATAGTCCAGAAGGGTACGAGAGGGATGGCTTCCTGGCTATTAAGGACGACAAGGAAGCCATGTGCAAATCCCTTCAGCCTGGATTGGTCACTGCGGATAGCATTAGCAGGTCCATGTCCACGAGCACTGTGATGCGCAGATTTTCCTGGTTGCGGAAGTCGCTTTGCACCGGATGTGCAGACTCGTCTTCTCAACATGCATTTTGACGGTTCTCACCTTTTTGGCAGCAATGCTGACGAGCGCCTTGAGAGGTTGCAGACCTCGAAGGCGGCTACCAAATCTTTAGGGGCCGCTGTAAGGCAACCTTAGCCTTTTAGTCCGATGGGACAGCCATGGAGGGGGCGATCCTATTGCTGCTATTCCTCATTTGGAAAGGCGAGAGGAATGGCCAGTCAAAGAGGCCATCAAAAGTTCCCTCATGGTGGACGAGGTAAAGGTGCCAAGCCAACTCCTGCTGCAGCTACCTTGCCATCAACGGCTACAGCAACTGTTTCAAAACCACTTTGAGAGCTTGGTTCACGTGTCACCGGTCGGGGGGCAGGCTGTCTCAGCATCTCGAAGAATGGCGAGCCATTACTTCAGATGCATGGGTTCTGGAGACATCCCACGATTACTGCCTACCATTTATAATGCAGCCTCATGCCAATCCCCCAGGGAAACACTCCTTGAGGATTCCAGACCTGCTCCTTGTGCAGGAATTATTAACCCTGCTAGAGAAAGGTGCTATAGAACAAGTGCCTGCAGCGGAGAGGAGAAAGGGTTGGTATTCCCCTTATTTTTTCATCCCCAAGAAAGACAGAGGGTTGAGACCCATCTTGGACTTGAGATACTTGAACAAGTTCCTCAGGAAAGACACATTCAAGATGGTCACACTTTCTCAGATCCTTCAAGCTCTCCAATTGCAGGATTGGTTGGTGCCATTGGACCTACAGGATGCTTATTTTCATGTGCCAATCCATCTCGATCACAGGAAATACCTGAGGTTCGTCGTTGGCGGCTCGCATTATCAGTTTCGAGTCCTGCCATTCGGGTTGACCTCCGCCTGAGGGTCTTCACCAAACTGATGGTGGCGGTGGCAGCGTATCTCAGGAGAGGGGGGGATTCATGTCTACCCTTACCTGGACGATTGGCCGATCAGAGCATGTTCTCCCGAACAAGCCTTAGATCATCTCAGTCACCTACCGCTCCCTTCACAGACTAGGCTTCTCCCTAAGTTTCAAGAAGTCGCAGATGACACCTTCCCGGCAGCTCCAGTACATCGGGGCTGTATAAGACGCATCCTTGGGAAAGAGCTTGCCACCCAAGGTGAGGGCTCAAGACATTCTTCAGATGGTTACCAAATTTCAGAGTGCCCAGAATCTTCCGGCCTTCGATTTCTTGAGGTTGCTCAGCCTCATGGCATCCTGCATTTTTCTGGTGCCAGAAGCCCGCCTGAGAATGAGATACCTTCAGTGGGCTCTAAGAACACAATGGTCCCAATTCTCGGGAAAGATGTCGGACCGACTTCAGATTCCAACCAGGGTCTCACAGGATCTTCTGTGGTGGGCCTGCGAGGACAAAATTCTGAAGGGAGAACCCTTTTGGCAACCACGGCCGGAGATTACAGTAGTGACAAACGCCTCACTCATGGGGTGGGGAGCCCACGCCAACAATCTGACAGTCAGCGGTCGTTGGTCTCTATCGGGGTCCAAACTACACATCAACCTTTTGGAGTTGAGGGCAATCAGACTAAGACTGAAGGCCTTCCTTCCCTCTGTATGGGGAAAGAATGTCCTGATAATGACGGACAACACAGTGGCCATGCATTACCTCAACAAAAAGGAGGCGTAGCTTCACTACCCCTGTGCAGAGAGGCAATGCAGCTCTGGTACTCGCCAATTCAAGAAGGAATCTCCCTGTCAGCAGTTCACTTGGCCAGAGAACACAACAGCTGTGCTCTGCTTACTCAGAGCGTCTGTCTCCCACGAGTGGGAGCTAGCTCTGGAAGTCCTTCAAGACATCTTCACCCTTTGGGGAACCCCTCAGGTCAATCTGTTTGCGACCAGGATCAACCGGAAGTGCAAAAGGTACTGCTCAAGGGAATTTCGTCAGAGAGGAGCTCTAGGAGACGCGTTCGTGGTGGATTGGGATTTCCCACTGCTTTACGCTTTTCAGCCGATCCCCATAATTTCTCAAGTAATCAGGAGGTTGAGAAAGTTTGGAAGCCACATGATCCTAATTGCCCCGGATTGGGCCCGGAGGAGGTGGTACCTTAGGGCATGGTTGCCTCCAAACTCGGGTCCGGGTTCTCTGAATGGGGAAATACCAGGCCATTCTGACCTTGGAGGGCCCAGTATTTCCCCATTCAGGGAACCCGGACCCGGTACATCCCCATTACCATTCGAGCCGCCATAGGGCTCAATGGGAATGGGGATCATGCTAACAACGGGCCCGTTAATGACGGGCTCGTTGTTAGCATGCTGGGCCGCTCGCGGGACCCGCTAAGGACGTCTGGTAAAACCAGGCGTCCAGAACGGGTCCACAACCGGACCTCGTAATGAGGCGTTATGGGGTTAACGGCGCTGGCAGCTCTACCGGTGCCATTAACCCCATACCGCCAGGGTCGTAATGAGGCCCATTATCTCGCAAAGGGAGGGTCAGGTTCTCCATCCAGAGATCAACACTCTCAGCCTTCACGCGTGGTTTCTGAAAGGCTGAGATACAAGGATTGGGACCTCCCGGATGACGTGATGGAGGTGTTGCTTTCGGCAAGAAGACCAGCAACAAAATCTCTGTGCCATTGGAATACGTTTTGCGACTGGTGCAGGGAAAATAATGTTGATCGTTTTCTATGTTCGACTCCGGATGTCCTCTCCTTTCTGCTTTCATTAGCACACAAAGGTGTTCAAATTGGCACCATTGGTTATCTAGCAACGCTTTCCATATTCAAGTGCTCATACGAAGAATGCTCCTATTTCAAAATGCCTTTGATAATTCAATTTCTGAAAGGGCTCACAAACTTGTTCCCGCCTTCTACTTTTCAGGTTCCAGTTTGGGACCTTAACCTGGTTCTAAAATTTCAAATGTGTGCACCATTCAAACCCTTGCACACATGTCCATTGAGGTTGTTAACCTTTAAAACTGTACTGTTAGTTGCTCTAACATCTGCACGTAGAGTGAGCGAGTTGCAGGCACTCTCTTCCAAGCCACCCTTTACCGTATTCCACAAGGACAGGGTTGTGTTGAGGGTTAAACCCTCATTCCTGCCTAAAGTTGTATCAGATTTCCATTTAAATCAAAAAATTGTTCTGCCGGCATTTTTTCCTCTGCAGGATTTTATCCTCCGCTGTATCCCAGTAAAGAGGAAGAAAGACTCCATAGTTTGAACCCTAGAAGATATTTAAGCTTTTATATTTCTAGGATGTCCAAGTTGAGAGTGGACAACCAGCTATTTATAGGATATACTGGACGAAAATTGAGACAAGCTGTTTCTAAACGGACTTAGTCAGGGTGCATCATCCTTGGAATCTCAGAATGTTAGATTGGTGGTCAAAGACCCACCAGAGGGTTTGCGGGCTCATTCCGCCAGAGGCATGGCCTCCTTCGCAGCTCTGCAAAGGGAGTGCCCATTAGAAACATCTGTGATGCTGCAACATGGACATTGTTGCACACGTTCACTAAGCATTATTGCTTGGATACTTCCCACGCTCAGGACGTCGCTTTTGGTAAGGTAGTACTTTATTCTGCCCTGTGAAAATTGGCAATTCTAAATTCTCCACCCTCCTCCAGTCTTGGATACTGCTTTGGGAGTATGTCAAAGATGAGCAATATGTTGGAGAACACAATCCATTTGAAGAACAAGTTACTTACCAACTGGTAACGCTCTTTCAACTGGATGTTCCTCCAACGTATTCCTTATCGCCCTCCCATCCTACCCCTCTGTAGAATTTCCTGTGTTATTATAACTTTTGTTCTTACAAGGCTGACTACTGCCCAACTGTACTACCAGTAAACACGCGGAGGGGAGAAAAAGGAAGAGGTCAACGGGCGCCGTGCATGCTACTTATACCGTCCGATGATGTCGCCCTTGACAGGCATCGACTCGACGCCATCAATGCAGGGCGCCCGCTGCCGAAAAAGTTTTCCGAAGCTGGACATTACATGTCAAAGATGAGGAATACGTTGGAGGAACATCCAATAGAAAGAACGTTACCAGTTGGTAAATAACTTGTTCATCTTGAATCTAAGTGTATTTTCCCCACTACTGTGTGTCTTGAATCCATGTGCATTTTCCCCATTACTATGTATCTTGTATCTAGGTGCATTTTGCCACTACTCTGTATTGTGAGGAGTCTGAGCTAAAAGCGGGACACAAGGAGGTCATATTTTAACAAGAAGAGATTTATTGAAAGAAAAATGGGTTTAAAAAATACCTCTCACCCTATGATAAGGAGGATTTCCCTGCCTATGAACTGAAACTAAGGATCTGTCTGTGTCAGTCGATAACTACAACTGTCCTTGTGTCCAAAATGTCCTAACCTGACCCTCACACTATAAACAAAACACAAAGGGTGCAAGGAAAGGTCGCTGTCTTGATATTGGCAAAAATAAATAAATATCAAAATTGCTTCGAACGAAAATGTTCTCCAAGGTAAAGATGCTTTGACCCTGGGGTTAGTCCCCTTCCCCTGGTTTCTTGATAGGATGGCAAAAAGTATGTCTTCTAAATAACATTTCCTTTGTTAGACTCAAAAGGTTCTTGTTTAAACAATATGTTCTGTAGCAGTTTTTCTGTTTCTAGTAGCTTAAACGACCACCTGATGTACTCCCCTGCCAGGAATCTTCATACAATTATCGCTGCCTCGTGTACTCGTGCCAGGACCTCTTTTGTAGTTCCCTTAATCACCCCTGACAGGTATCCTTATTCAACTTCACAGTTCTTTGGCTATAATACAATAGCACATGCTATGAAACTTATTACCCACATTGTTGTTTCATTTATCTGTACTTGATTGGAATTAGTCCTTATGCTTTGCCTTCTCTGCATTCAAATATTCTTCTTATCGGATAACACTTACCTCACATTGGCATCTCAAGCATCTATATTTGTCTTAGGTTTGTTTTTGTACTTTGTCTTGGTTG
The DNA here is from genome assembly GCF_040938575.1 of Ambystoma mexicanum. Classification (NCBI taxonomy): domain Eukaryota; kingdom Metazoa; phylum Chordata; class Amphibia; order Caudata; family Ambystomatidae; genus Ambystoma; species Ambystoma mexicanum. Next base: position 677,591,276 of record NC_090932.1, on the reverse strand, counting down.
CATTTAAATAGGCTTCGGGTATTTTCTATACAAGCAATATCATACTGTTCAAATACTTGGAAGCACACTTGTTGGAACAAGCTGGGGCCCCTAACTGCGTTGGGCAGACCCACCGGTGGTGTCAAGTGTCTCCAACTCTGCTTGCACTTTGGCTGAGTGGCTCCTCCCACCACTTTCCACTTTAGAGTGTATGGGCGCTCCCCCATCACCCGATGCAGCTCAGCAGTCATACGCCAGTTGCTTTGCTCAGTCCATACTGCAGTTGCTCATACTCTGCTTCTCACATCTTCATGGCTCTCCTTGTTTGCATTCGGCTCCTCTCTCCTTCAGGCGGCTCTCCAGCTTTCTGCATTTGTGAGCCTCAGCTTGAGGTTTGACGTCCTCTCCTGCACTCCCCCTTCTGACAGTGCGATTGCCATTTTTAATGTCCCGCGCACGGATGGATTGGGGAAACAACTAATCTGCATGCTGTACATCAAGCTCCTGTCATTTTGCACAAACTCGTTCCTTCGCCTCCTCGTCTCAGTACCCAGTAATTATGGGAGTTGGATGTCATAAGTATTTTAGTTCTTAGATTTTATTTTCAGAGTTTTCACCTGAAGACACAGTAGAAACAAAAGGTGTTTTATTTGGGTTGTGGATGGTTGGGTTACACGTGGGAGCCTGGCCAGAATAAAAATAGGCCATTAAGAACTCGGCTATTAGAGGATCTTCCTCATGGGAAAGGGAGGAATACTGCATTTGATCCAATTAAGTCAGTGTCTCCCTGGTAGTTGTCTTGTCCAATGTGATCCTCCCTCCACGATCCACCCCCAGGGTGAGGATCAGGTAGCGCTGCTGTCCCCTGGTCACCTGGGAGGAGGTCACCGCTGTGGAATCTGTGGTGATTCCATTAGATTCATCACAGTATCTTGAATCTAGGTGTATTTTACCCCACTGCAGTGTGTTTTGAATCCAATTTCATTTTTCCCACTACTCTGTACCTCGAATCAGGGTTCATTGTCCCAATGCAGTGTATTCTAAATCTAGGTGCATTTTCTCCACTACTCATATTGCCTAAAGTCCCATTCCTACGGGCATCTGGCCCATTTGTGTGACTAGTTTTCTCTGCTCTGCCGGGGTTGAGTGTGGCTGGTCCTTTCATTGAATTCTGTATGACGGCTAGTTGGATGTGTTGGGGGGGGGGGTGTCTGTATGCTGCATTTGGATGGATTTGGGGGTTAGGAAATGTGTTAGAAGATGTATTAGGATTGCCCCCTCTGTGCTTAAAGAATTGTCAGGATAGCTTGCCACTTCTCAGGGGCCTTGGTACTGGACCTGGCAGTTTGATATTAGCCTGCTTACAATACCTGTAAGGACAGCCACGTGGGTTGTACCTAGATATTCAGGTAGCTTACCCTTGCAACTAGAAGAAAGCACATGTAGGTTAACACATGTGGTATACTTGGAGCATTTACGCCTACCATGTTTAGCCTGCCTGTGATGTTCGAAGATATATGTTGGTAACCCTTCATTGCACCTATAACTGCTTAAGTTGGTAATTGTAGCACACAGTGGTTACATGCAGATATCCTTGATATTGTGCTCGTTTATCAGCTTTAGTTAGCATTTGTAGAACGTGGGAGACATGTAATAAGACTATAAAGGTAACCTGCCTATTACACTCAGAGAATCCCATTAGCCTAGTTTCTATGGTAGCCAATTATCCCACCTAGAAGGGGTTCTATGTCAACCAGTCTATTGCACTTGGTAGACTTGAGGGTACCCTGTCCATAGTGCCTAGAAAAGTCTACAGAGGTAGTTGGCTTTTACTTCCACACTGAGGATCGGTTGACACATCGACATTACAGGTAAGCTCCATCTGAGTTTAAGAAATGTATAAACGCACCACTTCAGTGGATACCAGCCGCAGGCATGGCTTTCCATCCATGCACTCTAGAATGCAGTTAAGACTATGACAAATTTGGTCTAGCTGGTCACATAACTGGTTCAAACTGAAACACCAGACTTGCCTCAACACCACTGTCATTAGAATACAGCGACAACCTACGTCAAATTTGGACTAGCTGAGTACATATCGAGTCGCCTGCACTAGCACTCTGCCGTGGCCTCCATCAGCACCCGCCCATGTGCCTGACCTTTGGAGCCAAGCCAGCCCTCAAAAGTCCTAATCTTCGCCAAATGCACCCACGCATCTTAAGCCTCCTCTTAGAACTATCCCATACCTGGACTTCGGTCCCAGAGGTCGTTCCTACCACAAAGCATGTTGAGGCCATACAAATGGGGGGAAAAGGCGCTATATAGGACTACTACAATACAATAATAACTGTGTCCCCACATTGATGACTCCTAGGATCTAATGGTGTGTTATTTATATAGCGCCTATGCCTAAGCTCTTTACATAGTACACATATACAAACCAAATCGCCCAACCGCAGTTGGTACTCATTTATCAACCTTGGAAGGATGAAAAGTCTCAGTTCGCCTTATCGGGATTTGAACCTCCGGCCTGCAGATCACGCACAGTTTGCAGCAGTGAAGGCTCAACCCACTGAGCTATCTTGCCAGCCTCTAATTGTGCATGTCATTGTGAATCCCATCTGTTATGTATGTGCGCATGGGCTTTCCAACAGGGGGATGCTGAGTTAAGATGATCATCACTTCCCACATCTGCTGAATTTCATGGGTTTTGTTATGTTAAATCTGATCACCTTAATTCTCCCATAACTAAAGTTTTTATCAGTGAATTTCAAGGGTTTTGTTATACCATAGTTTATTCAAGAGCCGCTAGCAATGGTCTTCGGCCGTGGCCACTGTACATATTGCACCAATAGTTTTTTTTTTTTTAGAGCCTACTAGTCATGGCCTTCGGCCGTGGCCACTGTAAATGTTCCACCTATAGGTATCCTTTGGGCCCACTAGCCATGGCATTCGGCCGTGCCCACTGCATATTTTAAAACACTACGTTTCTTTCAAGCCCACTAGTCGTGGCATTCGGCCGTGTCCACTGTAGATATTGCACCAATAGGTTTCGTTGAGGCCTACTAGGCATGGCCTTCGGACCTGGCCAGTTAGCTGGGCCTTCGGTACATTTAGAGATATTACTATAAGGTAAAGTTCTTTATTTTAGGAACAAGAATAATACAAAAATACTCATATTGGACTCTCTTTTTTCTTTTACTGGTTTGTCCCTTTTTTTATAGAAACTCTACACAGGTCATGTTTAAAATGAGTATTTAAATTCTTCATTGAGCATTGAGGTACTCCCAAAAGAAATTCTAATCTTTTTCACATATTTTCACTACATTTGCTACATTTTAATTTAATTCAGTTATTGTAAACTGGGTAATCTATGAATCTGTATGAAAACAAGGTATTTATTCAATAATATAAGAAGGACTCTGTATTCCTTATGAGGCAAAATACTGTTTTACATCTCTGTGATTATTTCCAAATATAATGTCAGATAATTGAGCATGCAGTATTCATAAAATTAGTTTCTGTGAATATGGTACAGTGTTATAATTAGACAGTCATAACTTTATTTCGGCGTTGAGACATAAATGTTTTCACACAGAAATGAAAAAACATCCCAAATAAATTGAGCAAGAAACACATTTTATTCAGAATATAATTAGGTTGTACAGAGTGAGTTGACCCTAGTGCCCAGGTTTATCTCGTGGGACGGTAAGTGCATTTTGGGGACTTTACATCCTGAGACCAAAGGGAGATTACTGGATCGTTAATGCACTGTTGGCCGTTAATACCTATGCTCGTCAGGAAGCCCCAGGGGCCTTTTCACCAGTGGGACAACGTTTGCTCCCGAGAGCTTGAGCCTGAATTCAGTATATCCTTGGCCATGAAAGAATCCCCAAAGTTTATTCTGACGGAGTCGGATGCCGTTCCCCCAGACTGGGAAATCCTGATGCAGTTGACAATTTGGTCCTGAGTTGCAAAGGGGATTGAGAGCTCCATGGTAGAACGTGACTGTGTGCTTCTTTTGGGCAATGTTCCTTTACTCACTTGATCGCTATCATTATTGTTCCTTGATTTATTCCCAGTTATAAATCCTCTTCCACCCTGTAGTCCTTGTGGAGTATTGGAGCAAGTTTCAGATACAGGAAATCCAACTATCCCCGATATGTTAAGGGCCCATTTTACGCCCTCTTGATTAAGTAATGGTCCCCCCTTGAACATCCCCTTCCCAGCTGCTTCAGTTTACGATAGGATTAAGTTCTTTATTAACAAGAGTTCAGATAGGACCATGCTGCAGTGGCACTCTTTGGTCTTTGGGACCCCCATCTCCAGATTGTACCGAGGCTTGCCTGGCCACTTGCTCATAGTTAGGTGATAGCCTGGGAGTTTCATTCATCAGGACCTCGCATATTTCCCCTGTTGGATTAATCTGCCTCCCCTCAGCCACATTTCCCATGCTTTCAGACTTATTGTCGCCACTAGGCAATGACCCATTGTCGGGGCATTCTGGCTGGGGGGTGATTTGTTTGTTAGGGTCCCTAATGAGGTCCTTTCTGAGCGCCTGAAGGCCCCCCACCCCCACTTGGTATGGGAGCTTCCGTGCTACCCTTGTGATGACCCTTGTCCCGGGAGAATAGCTCAGCGGCAGCGTGCGCGTCTTGGAAGCAAAACGACACGAAGCAACACAGGTTCGATCCCCGGGTCCACGCTTAGAAACCTCTGGGTGTTTAAGCGCGTTATAAATACGTAAATAAGACAAAAAAAAAACTATTACGCAACTAAGAAGAAGAAAAAAAAAAACAATTCCTGTAACAGCGCCTTGATGCCCACGGGCTGTGTGAGCGCTTTATAAATGTAAATAAATAAATGATGGTGGTAGTGCTCCAAACAGCCATGTGGGAAGGAAAGGGCGACAGGGTCAGCAAAGGCTGCTGGCCACATGGTGGGAGGCGGTGGTATGATAGAAGCAGAAATGGCTGTGCCATGAGTATTAGATTCCCCTGTGACCACATTCACAAGGTGTCCAGATGTAGCCGGAATTGAAATTGGGCTACTTTGGAGGCCCGATGGGCATGGTTTATCAGTATAAGTCATGGGCCAATTATCAGGGGGCATGTGAGCGTTAAATGCAGTATTTTTCCCTACTCAGGGGTCCAAGCCAACTGGTGCACCAAATGAGCGCAGGAACTGGTGGATTTCACTGATTAACAGATGTGGCTCCCCCAGAGGTCTTGCAGGGGCAATAGTACTTCTCTCAGTGATGCTAAGTAAGGGTATCATGGTTTTAGTAAGCAGTTTTCGTTTTAGGGTCAGCATTCTCCGTTTGGTTGTATGATCGGGCACAGATAAGTGCACTAGTGTCGGTGATACTGGCATGGAGCAGGTTGACATGTCTAATGAATTAACCGGGGAATAGCAAGTGTATGGTGAGTGCTCTTGAAAAGTCCAATCAAAGGGTAGGGGGCTGCACAAACCCACTCCTACTTTTCTAAGCTGGTACTGCTGGTCACTGCGAGTCAGGTTTAGTCTTTGTTAGTTGATGTTCGGGGTGGCACCCAAGCCCCCTCACCCTTCCTTGAGTCTCACCTGGTCTTGCTTCACTCTCGCAGGGGGTGCCAGGATGTTTTAGAGGCTGGAGGGCAGTAAGTGGCAGGGCTTGGCGCCAGCAATCTTGCCGCCAAAAAAAAACTACTTCTGGGCTGCTCCTGCGAGAGTGAACACCTGCGCCCTTGCTCTCATAATTAGTCTGATTTAAATTAGTATATATTAGTATTCAAAGAGATAACCTATGCTCCCTGTGAAGGGAACAAGAACTTCCAAAAAAGTTTGTGCCTAATTTCATGAAGATAAAAATAGATTGACGAAATGTGTCCAGTATTATTTTGTACATTACTCCGCAGTCTAAACACAAAAAGAATATTTACTTTCAAGTATGCATGTTTTTTAGTGGAAAAACTCTTCTAATTTATATCAACAAAATTACTTGCAGTAATTCAAACAATTTCGAATGTTCTAATATAAAGAAATGGTGTTTGACTGTTTTTTCAGTTATATGGTGTACAGAGAATAGGATACTTGCTTTGGATTATTTTAACCAAGTGCTCAACTAACCAATGGCTCTGTTACCAAATGTTTTAACCTACAATGAACATGCAGCTTTTTACTGCTTGTCAGTATGGGATGATTCGGGACCTATTAAAAGAAAGTGCTCCGGCACTAAATGGCAATGGTTTTGAATGCCTGTTTTCTAAGTTCACGTGATCTGCCATGGTACTTACGGGTATAAACAAGGGCGCAGATTATAGCAGAGAATTGGGTTTGGAGCCTTGGTTACAATGGTGCTGGATATGGTGGTTGCCAAGTGGTATAGTAGTACCATGGGTTGGATCTCCAATAACTGCTGGACAGAGATGTAAGATTTAGGTTGGTCGATTTTAATGGTGCGTTGGTCAGATCAAAATAGTTTCCCAGGTTGGGCAGACAATATTGTATACAGTTACATATACACTGTATGCCATTCGTGAGTGCGACTGCCATATCCAGCGCCATTGTAACCGAGGTTCCAAAGCCAATTCTCCACTTTCATAACCACTGGGACTTTAGGAGCTCTGTCCCAGTGGAACCCCAACACGAGGCTGCAGGAAGAACTCTAGCCAACCTAGAGAGAACAGATCAGCGCGGGGGTCCACTCTTCCTATAAGCTCCTACCTTCCTGATTATTGCAGATTATAGCAGGGTTCATATTCTAAACAAGGGATTTGCGTGAGAGCACGGACTATGTGAAAACCCTGATTATGTCAGAATGCTATTATTTACTGATTGTAATAGCATTAGGGCACTTGTTATGCTTATGGTCTTTCTTACCTTAGGTACTGTTAGGCCTGGCTGCTAGGATACCAGTAAATTGGTGAGTCATAATAAGCACAAACACTGTAGAATGCTAGGTTGTGAGAGTCTCCCTTGTTTCAAAGTGTTGCGACTTTAAAAAAGAAATTACATCCAATATTAATGTTATTCTCCATGCAAGCATCCTTTACTGTAGCTTTCCAATGTTGGCAAAGTTAGTCTGGGTTCAAAGAAATACGTTCCATACCATTACAGGTGTCTTTACAAATAGCCTGATAGGTTCATAAATATATCTATGCCACGTTGGCATCAAGTTTTATTTAAGAAACATATAGGCAGCATTGTGCACACCTTCTTGGTCAGAAGCATGCCATTAATCACTTTTTGCAAAGTGATCTTGATATAAGAGATCATTATGATTAGGTCATCCAGCTGAGAATTTATCTGATGTCTAATTTCATGTGGTGGTATTTTGAGGAGTCAGAAATGAGAGGCGGACACAAAGTTGTAATATTTTCATTATCAGACATCGTAATTTAAAATAAAAGGGTTGGGTAAAGGCCTCTGTCCCAGTCCTAATTATAGTTTCCCTACATAGGAAACTAAATCTAAAGATCGGTCCATGTCCGGTTGTCAAAATTATTTAAACTGTACTTGTGTCCAAAAAATACTAATCTGGCCCTCACACTGAAAATGAACAACTAGAGGTGTAAGGAAAAATGCCTCTGACTTATGTTTGGCAAAAAGTGTTCAAAATTAAAGAAATAGTATTTTCCAAGGTGAAACCCTTGGATCTAGAGGGTGTTTCCATGCCCCTGGATATTTTAGGTAGGGTGGCAAAAGTGTATTTTCCAAACAACAGTTTAAGGATGGGAACATTGTCTCTTTCAAACAACAACTCCTTTGGTTCTTTATGCCAGCAAGTTCCTGTGCAAACAATATGCCTTATACCATTTAGCTCTTCCTGGACTTTCTCCTCATTGAGTTCACAAAAAGAATCTTATTTAAACAAGATGTTCCATAAAAGATTCTCTTTTGCTTCTTTGGGTATTTGGGGGGGGGAGGGGGTTACCCGGTGTACTTTCGTACCAGACTAGGAATCTCCCTGTGAGCTCTTCAGGTTTCTGGGTATACCCCGTTGCCAGCTGTTTAGGTCTCAACATAAAGAAAAGGTCTTTGTTCATCTTCACAACTTCAAATGGCCACTTTCCTAGAGTATGTGGTATACATTTCTACCATGTGTTCTGCAAAGTAATTAAGTTTCTTTCTGTGACTTTAGTGAACCTGCTGGTATACTATCCTGCCAGGAATCCTTAATAGGTTATTTAGATCCCCTGGTATACTCTCCTGCCGGTTATCTTCCTACAATTCTAAAGTTGTTAATTATCTTCAAAGAGACTGGTGTTCTGCTTGCCACGGCTTCCTTTCATCAGCTTTTTTGATCCCCTGGTATGCTCCTCTGCCAGGTATATAGCCCAAATGTCTCATAATTCCATATACTTTGAGTGGATGTCTCGGTATATTCTCCTGCCAGGAATCTCTTTCTGGGGTCTTGCAGATCCCTGGTATACTTCTCTACAAGCTATCTCTCCCGAAAATGCTGATTGCCTGATGTGCGTCTTTCTCTAGGACTTCTTCTGAGTTTTACTCTGTCAATATAGCACAGTTGTATTACTTCACTGTTCTTCTTCATTGGCTTGAGGTACTACTTGTTCCAACTTTCCCCACATTGACATCTCATACATGGGGACGTGTTCAAGTTCTGTCTTTGTACTTTACTTGGTCGGTGTTCAAATGTTCTTATATGCTTATGGGCCCCAATGGTTCTATGCAGACTCATCAGTGTCTTGCAGCATTCCGGACCCGCGGCACAAAGCTTCCTCTATGGGACGGCCTCCCTCTCACTTCAGACCTTCCAGCACTCCTGACCGCTCCGCGCTCATCCCCTGGCAAGACTGCTGCTTCTCTGCATGACCGTGGTTCCGGTAGCTTTGCTGCTGATGATGGTCCTCACACGGTGCTCAGTGTCTCTCCTGGCGTTGCACCATTCTTGTAGGTAATTGCGAGCGGCTGCCTGGAAATGCCTGTCTTCTCCAGCACGGCCCTTTCCCGTACTGCATCCTTCTCCGGTTCTGCCTTCCTCTCCGACTCTCTCTTGCTTTCCTGACTGTGGACACCATTTTTAAATGCCCACGCACTTGTGCTGCATCAAAGAAACTAGTCTACACGGTTAACTTTGTGTTTCTTTCAGTCTGCATTAACTCCTTCTTCCTCCTTGTCTCAGTACCTGCGGGCTATAGGAGTTCTACAATTACCAAAGTAATATTGGTTAGGGTTTTTATTTGGAAAAACATTAGACCAGGGATATTAGTTGTGTGTATGAGCTATGAATGGTGTTTTGCCTAGAGTGATTCTCAGGAAGGGGTTTCTGGGTTTTACAACAGGAGGGCTTTGTATAGTACCAACAAGCAATCAAGGACTTTGGAATGTAGGCTCTTCTTCTCTAGGAAAGGGAAGAATACTGCGTCTCTCCTGATGGGGTCACCACCTTCCCAGATAGCCGTCTCCTCCCACATGATCCTCTCTCATAGTACCACCCCCAGGTTCAGGCTGCCGTCCCCAGGTCATGTGGGAGGAGATCCTTTTTTTAAAATATGAATCTGTTTATTTTCCAATAAAAACACATAACTGAGAGGAGATCCTTGATGGAGAATCAGTGGTGACTCCACAGGATTCATCGTAGTATGTCCAGAGAAGGAATGCTTTTGTGGTCAGCTCAGCTGTTGTGTACAAATGAATCAGGATTATTGAATGCTCTGCAAAGATAACGCAGTGGTATGGCCTAAGATTCAGATTTTCAGATGTACAGTTTGTCTGCTTGGCATTAGCTAGCCTTCAGCTAAGGGGAGTTTTATTTTCAGAATAGATTACTTAGTGCAAGTTCATCGTTCTGAAGCCAAAAAGAGACAAGTGTTAGGTCTTGCAAAAGAGTGAAAATGTATGATGATCTCTCTTGATGATCTCTCTAAACATTGTCATACTTGGATGCCTGTAAATGTTGAACAATAGGTTTGCCATAGGTGGCAGCTGGAGATTTTTTTTATTGAATGGGCGTACATGTTTCACACACATATATGCGGGAGCGACCGAGCATAGCAAGGCTGCCTGAACAAACCAAGGAGGGTTTGAGGGATTCCCCCGCCTCAAGAAAAGTTTTAAAATCATGCATTAAAAGGTTGTATTTTACAGCACACTTTCAGTGTTAGTTGGATAAAAAGCCACACAGTTTGCAATTGGTTTTGTTTGGTAACTCATGAAGAGAGATCCAATTGATGTAAGTGTCACACTGTTCGCAGGAGCATTTTCCAATATATTTTCATTTTGACTTCCCCACAATATATGTTCATATAAAAAAAACCTTTTCATGCGGACTGTACCCATACATTTCCATTCAGGCAGCACCAGCATATGCCAGTGTTCGGTTATAAGAACATACTCATGTTTGCTAGGCGCATATTGCCAGTAATGTTACTATAATATAACATGCCCCTTCTGGCTCTATCAATAAATGCCAGTTTCCCCACATAAAAACATAATCCTGCTGGCTTGACCAGTAGTAATGCCATGCCACAATAAGAAAACCTGTCCCGACTTGCTGCACCAGTGTAGGCAAATCTAGCATGTAATAATATTTGTTTGCTTTACTATTGATGCCTAGGAAAACATGTTATGCCACAGTAAGAAAATATGGCTAAATTCCCCTGTCCTCCCCCCACAATCGGCATCCTGCTGAGCCCAGCACAAACCCAAGCGCACACATTCATAAAACATTCACCTGTGCACACATGCAGCATTCACACATACACCTAAACATACATGCGATCATTCAAACTCGCATCCACCCAAACAATCTCTCATTCACACATGCGCTTACAGACACTCATACATACATTCATACTTTTTTTTAATTACCTTCACCCCCGGTCTGGAGTCTTAATATTCGTCCTTTGCAGGGCCTGCCATGGAGCCCCTTCAGCTCCCACGATGCACCAAACGGGAATGGGAAAGCAGGGAGAGGTTCCTGGTTCCTGCACACACGTGGAGGAGCGGGAGCTCTCCCAGATGAACACCCAAGGGCGTCTGAATATGCAGGGGAAGCAAGAGCACCCTCTATTCTCATCCAAACATGCAGTACCGCAGCCTGTATTCCCAAAGTGTCATGCAACTGTGGAAGAAAAATGCATCTGCCTTGCATGGCCCATTGGGCATGCGTGCTGTGGAACAGAAACTGTCAAAGGGAAGCAGTTTTTCCCTTTGACGGGTAAAGCCAGTCCAGGAGCCCTGCCTCAGCTGCTTGCTGCAGCTGGAGGGGCACTCGCTGTTTTCACTGGGCTGGCTTGGCTTATCCAGAGTGGGTGGCGGGTTTGTGCCCTGTCACCCATCATGGTGTCTTCTCGTTTGTTACCTGTCTTCTTGAGGATATTGTATCTCTATTACTTGCCAAATGGAGTGGAAGGACACTTTTCGTAGCCAATGGACATTTCATTTTAGTGATACAATGATTGTATCCTGGAGAGTAGGAGCTTTTCAGTGAGTTTGAAGTGGCTGGTTGATTTTTGGTTTGCAATTTAAAAAAATACATGAGTACCAACTGTAAAGTAGAGAAACTCAAATGTATGCACCCTAATGTGCCCCCATGTATTGTAAGGGTGCAGAGGTAGGAGGCTGACCTACAGGTGGCATGCTTTTGGTTATAGACTTATTTAAACCAAAATGAAGAGGAAAACTACACCTGTCCCTATTTCCAAGAGGGGTTTTCATGCCTGAAACAAACTAAGGATTCTGTCAGGAGGTTGTGTCAAACGTTAATAGTCCACCATCGTATCAAAAACCTAATAGTCCACCAGCCGGTCAAGTGGCGCAGCGAGTAGAGCGCTCGCTTAGACATCCGTGCAGAGCTTGCTAACGCAGGATCGAATCCCGGCGAGACCAAACTCAGCCTTTCATCCTTACAAAGGTCGATAAATGAGCGCCACACACCGTGGGTAATAATAAGCAGTGCTCAGATACCTGAGGGTTCGTAGCACTATATAAATGCCTAATTATTATTATTATTTCCTTCCCTTACACTCTAAATCAACTAAGGAAAAAGGGGGCTGATCTTCTTGATCCAGAAAATGGTTTCCCTCTTCAGGACAATGCGCCAAAGTTCACTTGTTAGATAGGGGAAGTGCTCTTTAAAGGCAGTATAGTAGTGGGGTCTAAGAAGGCCAAGAGAATGACTCCCTTCCCTTGGTCTCTTTTAGGCTTCTCACAATGTTCATAACCACCAGGGGGGATGAACACCTGCCTCTGACCTTTTTTAGGCTTTTCGCAATGTTTTAAACACCAGAGGGAATGACTCCCTTCACCTGGCCTTTCTGTGGCTGTTCATAAGACTCTGGTATGGGTAATATTTTCCTTCCCCTTGATATTGCTCTTGGATTCACAGTCAACCCTATTTCGAGGGGATTGGGTCCTCCGACATATTCCATATCTATGACAGTAATCACCACAGCTGTGCTGCTTCGGAAAATCTTTCTGCGTCTGCGTCCTGCGTCGATGACGTCGATACGCCGCCCTCGAGGACCTCCTCCGACGGCTGACGTACCTGGATGTCATAAGTAGGATGCACAACGCCCGTAGCCTCAGTTCCGTTTTTTCCGTGAACGTGTTCGCTTGAGAGATCTCGGCGCGCCCCGCGTCCGGGCTTTAAAAAGTGCGGGGACTGCGGGTCCAAGATGTCGGTGACGGACTCGCACGACGCCTGCCTCTGGTGCCTTGGTGAGGCTCATGACACGGATGATTGTGTCGACTGCCAGTCGCTTATGTCCAAAGCCTTGCGGGAGCGCAAGAAGAAACTGTCGGTAGGTAAGGTGTCCAAGCCACGGAAGTCGAGGTCTGCGGGGCTTTCGACAGACGATTCGAGGGGCGACTCTCCGCATCGTCGTCGTCGGAAGTCCAGTGGGTCTCGGTCCCGGAGTAGGTCCCGCCACTCCTCTGCCTCTTCGAGGCACTCCCAGAAGCGCCGTCATCGGTCACCTTCCCCGTCCTCATCCGAGGACTCCGCCCGTCGGTGGGTCGCTTATCCCACCAAGCATGCGACGCCAGAGGAATGGGCTTCCTTCGGTAAGAAAATGCTAGCGATTCTCGAATCGCAGGGCACTGGTCCGTCCGCGCCTCCGAGTGGGGTCGGTCGTGATCGGTCGAGAGACACCGCTCATACGCCTTCGGGCTCGGGTGGTCGGCACGATTGGCGGGAAAGGTCCCGCTTGGACAAGGGGGATCGTTCTCGTCATGCCCGTTCCAGGTCCTGGTCCTCGACGCGCTCGAGACCGTGTGCACCTGTGATGTCTTCGAGGAAGATGTTGACGCCTGTGGCGCTGAGGTCGTCGATGGACTCTTTCGAGGCGCCGCCTCTGAAGAAGTCGTCAACGCCATCGCCGCCCAGGCTGTCAAAGGACACGCTCAGGGCTCTGCCCTCGAGGCCTGTGTCGAAGCCATCTGTGCTGTCGGCGCCGCGCTCGACGTCGACTCAACGCCTTTCGGGGCTGTGGTGTCGGAGGTACCCCGTAGCACGGGGGATAACCCTAGAAAGGCTCTGGCCAAGGTCAAGCATGGCTTTGTTCCACATTCTGTGTTCTTACCGCCATCTTGAGTTTATTTCAGAGGTGGATGAGGGCTCTGATGATGGCATGGTTCCTGATACGGTGCCAGATGAGATTCTCTCCTGCCATAGTCAAACTGAGGACCTGCGTCAGTCCCTGCACGATGCCAGTGGTCTGGACACCTCTAGGAGTTTTGTAGGCCTGAGCGTGGCACTCATGCCGACTCCTTGTACCGGCGTCTTATGTCTACGGTCACCGAGTACTTGGGGTGGTCTGCTCCCCCAGGGGATTTTCTTCAGGATGACCTTATGGATATCCTCGACCACGGTCCACCAACTGACCCAGTACTGCCGTTCCATATGGCTCTACAGAGGAGGGTGGCGGCGGCTTGGACTGCTCCAAAAAGTCTCCTGGCAGTGGGCAAGTCTTTGCCGCGAAAATACCGCCCAGCCAGTAGCGACCCCTGCTACTTGACCAAGCGCCCCACTCCGGAGAGTTTGGTGGTGCAGGCGGCTACGGCCCCGGCAAAGCAGGCGTCGTATCCTACCATCCCTCCTGATAGGGACGATAAGCGTTGTGACGGTTGGGCGAAGAAAGTGTTTTCTTCAGGGGATATGACGCTTCAGGCGGCCAACTCCGTTTGTGCCTTGTCTCGTTTCACACACACTCTGTGGAACTGTGTTTCCTTAGCGGCAGAACATATTCCCGAAGGGGGCGAACAGGATGGTTTCCTTGCTATGGTCCAGGATGGCAAGGATGCCATGTGTGAGGCCGTTCAGTCGGGTTTGGACATGGCAGGTTGCGTCAGCCAGTCCATGGCGGCGAGCACCATAATACGCAGGTTTGCGTGGTTGTGGAAGTCGGGGTTTGCTCCTGATGTGCAGGCCCGGCTCTTCAACATGCCCTTTGACGGGGAACATCTTTTTGGCAGCAAGGCTGACGAGAGCCTTGAGAGGTTACAGACCTCCAGAGCTGCAGCGAAGTCGTTGGGCGCTGCAGTTTGACAACCTCCGCCTTTTCATCCTAGAGGACAGCAATGGAGGGGAGGGTCCTTTTGTTATTACTCATCCTTTGGTAAAGCGAGAGGAGCTGCCAGTCAAAGGGGCCACCGTAGGAGTGCCAGAGGTGGAAAACAAGGTACTCGAGGTGCCAAGGCCGCTCGGGCAGTTGCCTATTTGCCCTCAGGCAACGCCAAGGCCGCTTCAGCTCAGTCATGAGGCCATGTCCCATGGTTCGCCGGTTGGGGGAAGGCTGGCGCAGCATCTTGTAGAGTGGCATGCCATTACTTCAGATGTGTGGGTTCTGGAGATCATAGCCCACGGCTACTGTCTTCCTTTCCGGCAGAGGCCTCACAACAATCCACCAGGGAATCTCTCTTTGAAGAGTCCGGAGCCGCTCCTTGCGCAGGAAATTCAATCCCTGCTGGAGAAAGGCGCCATAGAACTGGTGCCTGTATCGGAGAGGAACAAGGGATGGTATTCCCCTTATTTTTTGATTTCCAAGAAAGACGGGGGGATTGAGACCCATCACGGACTTGCGCATTTTGAACAAACTCCTCAGGAAGGACATGTTCAAGATGGTTACTCTCTCTCAAGTCCCCCAGGCCCTTCAACTTCAGGACTGGTTGGTGTCTCTCGACTTCAAGGACGCTTATTTTCATGTGCCGATCCATCCAAAGCACAAGAAGTACCTGAGGTTCGTGGTTGGCGACTCGCACTTTCAGTTTCGGGTCCTGCCGTTCGGATTGATCTCCGCCCCGAGGGTCTTCCCAAAGCTCACGGTAGTGGTGGCAGCGCATCTCAGGAAAGTGGGGATTCACGTCTACCCCTACCTGGACGATTGGTTGATCAGGGCGCGTTCTCCCGAGCAAGTCCTGGATCATGTCCGTCACCTGCCACTCCCTCCACAAGCTGGGCTTCTCCCTCAACTTAAAGAAGTCCCATTTGACACCAACTCAGAGACTCCAGTACATCAGAGCAGTGCTCGACACGTCCCTGGGGCAGTGTTTTCTCCTCCCCAGGTGAGGGCTCATCACATTCAGCAGATGGTGCACAAGTTTCAGCTTGCCCAGAGTCTCCCAGCGTTCGAGTTCTTGAGATTGCTCGGCCTCATGGCATCCTGCATTCTTCTGGTGCCAGAGGCCAGGTTGCGGATGAGATCTTTGCAATGGGCACTCAAGCTCCAGTGGTCTCAGTCCTCCGGCAGGATGTCAGACCCTGTTCAGGTGCCGTCCTCGGTCGCCCAGGACCTTCTGTGGTAGGCCGTCGAAGACAATCTGATGAAGGGGGCTCCATTTTGGCTACCCTGGCCGGAGGTGACGATAGTGACGGACGCATTCCCTCACGGGATGGGGAGCTCATGCCAACGAGTTGACAGTCAGCCGTAGTTGGTCTCCGCCGGAGTCCAGACTCCATATCAATCTGTTGGAGCTGAGGGCCATCTGGCTAGCCCTGAAGGCTTTTCTGCCGACTGTGCGAGGGAAGAATGTCCTGATCCTGACGAACAACACGGTGGCCATGCACTACCTCAACAAAAAGAGCACGGGGGTCACTTCCTCTGTGCAGGGAAGCGATACAGCACTTTTTATGGGCAATCCAGCAGGAAGTTTCGATCTCGGCAGTTCATCTGGCCGGAGACGAAAATGAGACGGCGGATGCTCTGAGCAGGCAGAGCACGATCTCTCACGAGTGGGAGTTGGCTCAGGAGATTCTCCTGGAGATCTTCGCCCTTTGGGGGACCCCTCAAGTGGATCTCTTCGCCTACGGGGTCAACCGGAAGTGCGAAAGGTTCTGCTCGCATGGATTTCCTCCAAAAGGAGCCTTAGGAGATGCGTTCGTGGTGGAGTGGTCATTCCCACTGCTGTATGCGTTTCTTCCAGTCCCCCGTCATCCTGCAAGTGCTGCAGAGGTTACGAAGGTTCGGTTCCCGGGTGATCCTCATTGCTCCGGCGTGGGCACGGAGGACGTGGTACCCGGACCTTCTCGACTTGTCCATCTGCCCTCCATGTCGTCTTCCCTACCGAGACGATCTGCTCTCATGTGAGGGGGGGGCGTCAGGTTCTCCATCCAGAGGTCAGATCCCTCAACCTTCACGCTTGGTTTCTGAAAGGTTGGGGTATAAGGATTGGGACTTCCCTGAAGACATAATGTAGGTGTTGCTTTCGGCCAGAAGGCCCGCAACAAAGTCCCTGTACCGTTGCCGTTGGCGAAAGTTCTGCGACTGGTGCAGGGTTAAGAATGTGGATCCTTTTGCATGCAACATTCCTGTGGTTCTGTTTTTTTTTTGCTTTCCTTAGTCCACAAGGGCTTGCAAGTGGGTACTGTTGAAGGTTACCTGGCGGCGATGTCCATATTTAAGCGCTCGTCTGAAGAGTGTTCTTATTTTAAAATTCCTTTAATTTCTCAGTTTCTCAAAGGACTCACTAATGTTTTCCCTCCGTCACCTTTCCAGATGCCCAGTTGGGATTTGAACCTTGTCCTCAAGTTTCTGATGGGTGCTCCGTTTGAGCCTTTGCATTCATGCCCTTTGAGACTGTTAACTCTTAAAACTGTATTTTTGGTTGCGGTCACTTCCGCTCGCAGAGTGAGTGAGTTGCAGGCACTTTCAGTTAAGCCAAGTTGGTGTCGGAATTTCATTTAGGCCAGAAGGTTGTTCTTCTGGCATTTCATCCTCCTCAACATCCTGGTAAGGAAGAGGAGAGGCTCCACAGGCTCGATCCTAGGAGAGCTTTAAGCTTTTATATTTCATGCATGTCCTGGGTCAGAGTGGACGATCAACTCTTTTGGTTACGGTGGAAAGCGTTTGGGACAAGCTGTGACTAAGCAGACTTTGTCTCACTGGATTATTCTGGCCATTTCTGAATGTTCTCACTTGGCGGGTAAGGACCACCGGTAGGCTTGCGGGCCCATTCTACCAGGGGTACGGCTGCCTTTACTGCCCTACAGAGGGGTGTTCCTATTAGTAACATCTGTGATGCAGCCACCTGGACTTCGGTCCATACTTTTGTACGTCAATCCTCCCTCGATTCCTTCCATCCGTGGGCAGGATCTGGCCTTTGGCAAGGCGGTCCTTTTCTCCGCAATTTGATTGGGCATTCTAAATTTCTTTTGCTAAATTCTTTTCCCACCTCCTTGCATTGGTACTGCTTTGGGAGTCTGTCATAGATATGGAATACGTCGGAGGACCCAATCCCCTCGAAGAACAAGTTACTCTCTTACCTGGTAACGTTCTTTCGATGGGATTGTCCGACCACGTATTCCACATCGCTCCCTCCCTGCCTTCCCCGCTACAGAATTTCTTATGCGATTGCAGCTTACGTTTCCGCAAGGCTTTGTGTGGTCAGACTGGCAGAAGACTGGTGCCACACATTCTGGGGAAAAAAAACTACAACTGAGGCTATGGGCGTTGTGTGTCCTACTTATAACATCCAGTGACGTCGGCCGTCGGAGGAGGTCCTCGAAGGCGGCGTATCGACGTCATCGACGCAGATGCCGAAGGATTTTCCGAAGCAGCACAGTTGTGGTGATTACTGTCATAGATATGGAATACGTCGTCGGACCATCCCATCGAAAGAACGTTACCAGGTAAGAGAGTAACTTGTTCTTCTCTTCTCTGCCAGGTACTGTGACTATGAAGATCGATGAGGATGCTTCATTGGGTGTGGGTCCCAGACTCTCATGCACAGTCCACGTGGTATATTCCCTTGCCAGATTCTGTGACTAGAAGGATCGATGAGGATGATTTTATGGGTGCAGGTCCCAGACTCGCACTTTCGTTCTTCTATGTCAGGATCCCTATACTCATGGTATTTTCAGTTTCCCCAGTCTCTTAAAGACTTGGTAGAAGCCCTGGCACCTTCCCCACCATCCGTGTACCTTCTCTACTGATCTATGTTGGTCTTGGGGCCTTGTGTCTGCTGTGGGGCTCGTGAGCTTCGCTCGGCCTGCAGCGGCTCTGCAGCACCAATCTGCTTCCTGGTAGCGGTTCTGCTACCTAGGATCTTTGGTAGCCTGGAGCCTACTTCCACAAGCCAGCCGTCCCTTATTCTTTTCGGGGACTGACTCCAGAACTTTCGGCTTCTTCGTGGCATCCTGGGCTTCTCTCTCGAACACACAGACCCGGCCCCTGCGGTTCCTCCAGGATTCATGCTCATGAACCTTAGAATGCCTTACCTCTGGCTTGTGTCAGCTCCAGGAATCGAAGAGATAGGGTCTTTATCAGTATCACACCAAAATACCTTCAGCCCATCACAGAGAAGCCCAAAATACTGAATTTCGAGAGCCCCATGTAATATATATAATATTCTGTATTTTGGACTTCAAAAGTTAATTCACGAAATATCATCATATAGATCAGTCTATCTCTGGGGAAGTCCAGCCTGATTCCACTATTATAGTACCATGGAGATCAGCAAGGGTTCCTTCTAAACAGATCCCAAATGAGGGGGAAACGAAACCCTTGGGGAATAAAAACCCCTTGTTGGCAGAAAGATGAAGCGGACACTGAAGAGTAACGGTCAAGCTGGAATCAGAGGCAAGAGATCTCTCGTAGAACTTCCTGCAGCAGGATAATAGCAGAAGCTGAAGAACAGTGGGCACTCTGGAATCCAAGGTAAGCAAGCGTAGAAGAGAAAAGAGACTGAATTCAAAGGGAGAGGACCAGGAATGAACAAGAAGGAAACAAGCTTGAGGGCAGCTTGAACCAACGTACCGAGCCTCCAGCAACAGCGAAGGATATCCTGGAGAAAGCTACCTCTTCCTGAACGTAACCACGTGACTAGAACAACTAGACTGCTACATGCGCTTAAAACACCATGGCGGAACCACATATTGTGTATGAAGCGTGGAACTCAGGGTTTCATGACACCAGGGAGGTCTGCCTCCTTTGCCAAGTCCTTCTTCCCTTTTTATCTTACTAACAGAAATGGCTATATCAGAATGTCTAGCCTGCTCGCTTTGGTTCTGCGGGGTACTCCTTTGTACTCCACGCTTCTTCCTTGGCATGAACAAATTGGACCAGTTTCCCAGGAGTCAACAGAGCTCTTCTTCATTTTGGTATTGTGAAGGGGGACTCTACTTGGGTAGTCCTTATTCTTTCTCATCTCAGTACTTCCTGTATTAGAGGTATAATAAAAACATATTGGAAGAGTAGGAATTATACTGGCGTGCGTTGGTGAGGAAGGTGGGCTAGGGTTAGGTGGACTATGGGGATACCATGTTCTCCCAGGTTATCAGTAATTCCATAGGGGGATTCCTTCCCCATGAGATCCACCCACTGAGTACCATCCCCAGGGGAACAATGGGGTAGCAGCCTCACCTCCCTGGCCTCATGGGAAGGGTCTCCCCCTTAGGGGAGGAGGGAGGACATCTGGGGATTCATCACAGTATGCCTCTGGTAGTGGTACATCAAGCCTGTTCCCTTGTCCATGGTGCTTCAGCGAATATATAAGAGAAGGCTCAGCTGATAGGGTTCAATACTAAAGAATTTTAGTACCTTGGGCTTGAGGATTTTGTTACCTTCTTAGCATGCCCGTTGTTACTGCAGCCTCTCCAACCTGTCTGACATGTTTAAATTATCTTTGGCTGTAGGTTTCGTCTGGATATCTATCGCTGTTTGGCCAGCCCTGCACTGATCATGCTGACTGAGGAGGATCCCATCTTGAGAGCATTTGAACTTAGTGCAGATCTGAAAGAACTCAGTCTTGTGGAAGTTGAATTCAGGTGATAATGGAACCAAATGTGTATTTTGTGCATTTACTGTTGTGTTGGTGTATCGCTATACCTGTGATATATTTGGAAATGTTAACCATCACATCTTCTCTGTTGCCTATTCATATAGACAAAATGTTGCGAAAACTGATATTTTTTTTGTCAAAAACCACAGGTTTTGCAAAAACAACCATTTAAAAAAAAAATCGCATCACTTGTGTGCAAAAAAAGCCCAATCCACAAAGAACATCTCAATGGGCGTATCTCAAATGCGTCCGTTCAAATGGCCTTTTTCACCCCTTCGCGCAAATCAGGGGGGCGCTTCTGCACATTTAAAAGCACATCCCAAATTTACAAACAAGATGCGCTTTTAAATGTGCCGAAAGTGTAGGCAACCCTATGCGCCTGCTTTGAATAGGCATACAGGGGGTGCCACTGCATGATAGGGTCTTTGCTGACCCGATCATTCAATTCTTTTTTTTTTAATTTTACTTTTTTTTTTTTTTTTTTTGTGCGAGAGCAGAGGTATGAACCGCTGCTGTCTCACTTGCATTTCTGTTCCTCAAACGGGATAGATTTGCATTTTTTGGGCTCATATTTTACACTGGCAGGCCACTTAAGGGCTCGTCACGGTGAAATGCGTTGGGAGCCTGTCGAAAACTGTCGAGGGAAGGCTACCGACACAAACACATTCAAGGCGGCTGGTCAGCGCATCATTTGCGCTACAGCTCAGCTCTGTGGAAATGTGCAGGTCACCTCTGAGAACAAAGTGACCTACTCATTTCCAAAAATGGTTCATCTAAAAAAAGCATATCCTCTGCTCTATTTTTAGATGCCACATTTTTTGCGGATCTGGGTCAAAATCTACATTTAAAAAAAAATTTAAAAAGTCACAATATGAGAGGGAAATGAGAGGGAAAGGGGAGTGATGGGTGAGATGTGGAGTGGTAGGGAAGAAAGCAGAGGAAGAGCAGTGGGACAGAGGGGGAAGCGGTAGGCCAAAAGGATTAGAGGGAGTGGTTGGCCAGAAAGAGGCAGAGGGATGCAGATTCGGATAAAGGATGCAAGATGCAGAAGTAGCACGAAAGAATGAAGGACTGGATACTGCGGGAGGGGCATAACGTGTGAGTTGGGAGTATAATTTGGAGTGTGGCAGGGTCTGGATAGTGCAAATTGTGACTTTGCAGTGTGACAGTGCACGTAAGTATGCGTATGACAGAGTGAGAGGTACGGGAATGCACGTTGTGATGGTGGAATTGGGGGGAAGTGCAAGGTGTATGTGAGAGGTGTTTCGGGATTGGAGAACATAGAATGGGAATATTTTCAGCATTACAACTGATAATGACCAATACTGTTGATATTAAATGGGCATGCACATTAAACCAAAAATGTAGCCAAAATAAGCACTAGTATGCCAAGCAAGAGACATCTGGGACTCTTCCTATCAAATTGATACAAAAGGTACAAATGACACCCTGGCTCTTTTGTAGCCTTGCACACTGCCTCTTTCCTGGAATGTGCCAAAATAACACCCTCCAGTCAATAAAAACAATGCTGCATTAATGGCGCAATAAATAACGGTTTGTGCCGCAGAGTTTGCCATTTCATGCCGCAGAATTTGCCATTTCATGCCGCAGTATCCTGGAGGGTATGAACAGTTCACTCAAAGTGCTCCATTTTGGTTTGTTTCACAATGTCTCTGGCTTTCACAATTGATGGTTCCCTGGTCTAGGCACAGTTGTCAGACCACACGGTCCAACCAATCACAGGTCGCACAACCAGGAACCCTAGGCTCTTCAGCCCACATAGGTTCTTCTGTATTTGCCCCTGTGTAAAGATTCACACTCAGTTTCTCCTTGCCGGCCTCTTGGCTTTATATGCAGGTTCACACTCACTTGGTTTCTCCTAGTTAGCCTCTTGGCTTTGCCACAATGTGTCACATATCTTTTGCCAGTCTTTGGCCTTGCCAGTATTCATGCATAGAATTCAGAGCATGGTGGTTTTATTACTTCCCTCACCTTTCTTTCATGCTCTTTTGCAAACTTCCACACTTGCTCTCTTATTTCGTATGCTGTTTTGAAATGTGCACTTTCCCATTTATCTTTCATCAGACCATAGCTTTGCCCATAGAGTTTTCATTCAGTTCAGTATCCAAAAGTGTCCAGGACTATGTCTGTTTACTTTAATATCACTCAGCATTCACAGATGACTTGTTTCAGTTTGTTCAGCATTCTCAGATACATCTCAGTATTAGCGGGGCACCCTGGACTGAGTGTTCCCTGGATTGCACTCACCGGTTATGTGCGACTGATCTCTACTGCTTCGCCAGTTCTCTGTTTGATCCTTCTGGATCCACGAGCTTCACTGCTCTCACGGCTGCCACAGAGTTTCCCTCGCTCTCCCACTTGCCGCAGCAGTTATGTGCTCTGGGCAGAGCAAAGCTTCCCGCTGTAGCCATCGGCAACAGGAGCTAAGCCAGATAGTTAGACCCTCTCGTGGTCTGCACTCGGCCTGGGTGTGTCTCTCCTTCTCTGGATCATGCGGATCCCCCCTTCTGTTTATCCGACCTGCTTCTCCCAAGCCTGTTCCGTTCCGCTCCCTGCTCTGTCTCTCTGACATGGTTTGCAGCCCCACCTCTTATACTGCCTAGGGGTGTTAAAGGGCAACAGGTGTGGGTCAGTTGGTTTAATTGCCTGACGTCTATGCAGCCTATTTGTGGAACTTGCCTGACTTTCATAGTCATCTTCTTCATCTCAGTGCAAGAGTGGTGAAAATACCTACTGGTGTTCACTACTCCTAGTCGCCTCTTCCTTATCCCAGTATTGCAGTAGGTTGAATGAGGAATGTTGAGGGGAGCTAGTTTACAGTAGCCCATAAAGGCCGGGAGAGGGTTAGGTTTGTTTTCACAGGGAAAAGGGGGATACTATATTTTGCATGTTCTACCATTAAACCTTCTCTTCTTTACCCTCTTTTTAGTGTTTCTAGATTGGTAATATCTCCTGTAATTATTTTGGTCATTGGGACAGGGTTAGCAATACCCCATAACTGCGTCTGGGATGGAAAGTTCCCCCTAAAATTCAAAAGGAAGGGTGCTTTCCCTGGCCACCTGAGAAGAGGACCCAAAGGGGGTAGATGTGAGGACACCCTCAGCTTTCTCATAGTGCCAGTAAGCACACCCCATGGCTGAGATGTATGGTAGTCCTGTAAAACCTGTAAAATAGATAAAGGCTTCCACCAAATAGTAGAGGCCCCACAGCAGGATTATATGATGGTACTCAAGTTAAATGGGATACATGATGGTGGGGTTCCTCAGAGGACGCACCATGAAAAAGACAAAGAGATTGGGCAGCAATACCAAAGGGAACAGACGGCAATGCTGGGAGCAGTATTTTACACAAATTACACACTGTGTAAAGTAAATAAGTATTCAGTGACTTCAAAGTCTATGAATCAATATTTGTAACTGCTAAGAGGTGTGCGTTTCTAAAAATACTGCTTTATTAGAAAAAGTGATCTTCGCGTTAATCAAAGGCAAAACTGAATATCCTCAGCAAATTAGTTCATTAACGATGTTGCGTTTCACTCATTTTTGTGCTATTTAAGATCGCTTGGGCTGTTTGTTCATGCTATGCATCTCTACCCTTGCCCTTTCCTGTTAGGTTTTTTATTTGTAAGGGGACTATGACTTTGTGTGCTTTTGGCATTTGCCCTTAGCAGGTGCCTCATGGCTCATTTTCCTTATTCTCGGATGTGGTAGATGCGCCCCCTATCTGGCGCTGAAATATCACCTTTAGTACAATGTTATGGTGAGGACCTCCTGGCCACCTCAACCTGATCCCAGTCACATGGTTGTGGACAATCTGTCACCTATCATAGGCCAGACTTGGGGGGAATAAGGGATGGGTCTTGATGCTACCCCTCACACCATCCTAGTTGGACAGGCCACACTGAAGAGGTAGATCAGACCCAAACCCTCTTGTTAGACCCTTCAGGGCAATATTTGTGCATCCCATCGCCTATTGAGTGGGCCTAAATCTACATTTAAGAAGACCCAAACCCCTAACAGTGAAATTTAATGCCTTCCCTCTAACAGAAAATGTTTGTCTTCACCCAACAAAAGTAGCAAATGTTTTGTTATAGTTGCAGTGTCATCATGCAATGCAAGGCGTCTTTTCACAAGGATTGCGGGGTGCGTGATACACTCTACAGTCCCGGTGACACAATTTTGCCAGTGCGGAACTGCCTGAATTCTGAAGCTTCCGTGCAGGAAACAGTGACCAAAGCATTGTTCCCTAGCAAGAGATTCTTAACCTGGGGGGAATACAGTGTTGCAATTTCACTGCATGCACAACAGAATATGTGAAACAAAGTGTTCAGGAAGCTTACCCAGTGTGTTTCTAAGTTCAGATTTGCATACTGCAAACATTGAAGCGTTAGCTCAGCACGGACAGCACCAGGGTGGATTAGAGGGCACAACTGCCATTAAGAATGGAGGGTGGGCCTCTTACAATCCTGCAAAGGCAGTGTTGGAACATTGTATAAAAGAACCTAGATCAAGTTGCTCAGTGTGGGTTTTTGGAGCATGAGGCTTGTGCTTGGAGAAGGCTGGAGAGTGGAGCGCAGTGGAAGAAGTAGAGGCTGGAGAGACAGGGTACTGGAGAGGTAGAAGTCTAGAATCAGAGCAATGGTTAACAGCTAACAGAGTTTGGGAGAAGGTAGTGCCATCAGAGAGTGAGATGAAGGAGGTGGTGGGAGTTGAGAAGGGACATCACACGGAGAAAGCAGATAAGTGGAGGTGGTTACAATGGAAGGAGAAACACATATGGAGGATATGGTGAGAAGGAAGGGGGTGAGAGGAGGTGACAACATCAAGGCAAGAACCATGGCAGTAGGAGAATAGAACATCAGGACAGGGAAGTGGAAGTCAATAAGAGGTGGTGGGAGCAGTCGTGCAGGAAGAGGTTGTGAGATTCTAGTAGAAGGAGGAGGATGCAACATCAGAGACTGGTAGGGACATGGAGGACGTAGCGTGGGAGAGAGACAGGTTTTGGAGAGGCTGAAGAGAGAACATGCCATGGAGGAGAATATAGGGGTACCAAATGAGCTACAGAGTCGAATGATGGAGTAACGAGGAAAAAAAAAGTCGAAACAGGAGCATCAAGTGTTGAGGAAAGGAGCCAGAAGATGAGAGAAGCAGCGCATTGGCAGGTTCTGGCAGACCCGTTTAACCCTAAGCATGCATGACTCGATGGTTGCAAGGAGGTGGGAGTTGGGGTGAGGGAAGAGTATGGAGATGGAGAAAGGGAAACCAGGGGAAAGCCTACACAGACCCCAGAGGCCCATTTGTAGATCTGACCGCTGCACCCACTGGCCCACCTGCTCACAAGAATTTATCATTAAGTGAACTGTTGGGTACAGGGTCCCAGAAAGCCTGAAACCAGTTTAGACCAAGAAAAAGGGTTCAGGTCACCGTAGAGTCTGCAACGTCAGAAAGGGTTAGTAAGCCCTCTTGAACTGTATGGAGTGGGACTCTTGCTTCTGAGGCCAGGAAGATGAACGTACATACATCTGCGAAAGAGACATTGGACTTGGGGTGAGAGGGAGGGCGTCTACAGGATTGGAACCATGCTCCACTGACAAGAAAACCATCCTGACGTTTTTTACTCTACCTAGCCCAGCCACTGTATCTGGTCCGCTGCCTCTAGATCTTGCAAAACACATCAGCTAGACTGGTAACACAGACCCCTTTTTCTATGTACTTTTCTCCAGTCTTGAGACAGTTGCATTTGCTACCTGTTATTCAGAGTCAAATTTAAATATATGTGCATGGTGCACCAGGTTTTTTATGGCATGGGAGCAAAGTAGCTGCAGCTCAATTTCTGCCCGTATGTACCCAATCGTCCTCTACGGTCTCAGGAGTCGTTCACTATTCAAGTGCCTTGTGTTCTGCTCACCCGGGTGGTGGCAGCACGTTCTCCACCGCTGTGGCTAAGCTGTGGAACTCGCTTCCGCAGCCTCTATGTACTACTAAGTATCATCTCTCCTCTCATCGCCTTTTGAAAACTTTTTTGTTTAAATAATTTCCCATCACTGCATGTTAACTATGCTGGCTGTTGGAGCGCCTAGAAGCCCATAGTCCAACTTCACACTTCATAAGTGCCGATAAGATATTTTGTTCGGGAAGATCCTGTTTAATTTCGTTTTTTCCAATCTTTTAAGTTTCTTTTAAATATTACCAAATAACATATTAAACACTGAGATAGATTCCTGCCTTCCTCCTTGTTTCCAGAATTTTCAATAATCCTTCAGATTGGTTCTTCTCCTCCCTTGTTCTTTGTTTTTTCTGGTCACTACCCTGCCCCGCTTACTCCTCTTCTCTTTCAGGTATTTTCCTTCCTCTCTTTGAGATTCCTAGTTGCTAATCCTCATGTACCCTTCTTGACTGATTGGCCTTCTGACTTGCTTTCCTGGTGGGGAAAGGCGATTTTAAGACCTGATTCGCAATATATTGAAGTCAGGTGAAAGTGAGTTCAGTATTGCATGGCTACTCGGTACACCACCGGATTGAGGTTCTATTGCTCTCTGCATTGGTGTGCTTGTCGCGGCTAAGTATTTGGGGTATGACGGTTGGCAGAACATGGGGGAATAGTTGAATACTATACATTCAGGGAGCAATCTCGCACAGGCAAAGCGTTACTCTTCTGCCTACTGGTTGTCCTCCGGAGTATGGAGCAGGGATAAAGGGGGATTACAGTCTGCAAAGTGAAAGGGCCCACCACATGTCAAGGGGATATTGATAGTGGATGTGGCAGTGTTTTCTTGCCGAAGATATGGTTGTCTGAAACAGTGTAGTGACGGGTGCCTAGTTCAAACTCTACCCTTCATGGTGTCTAGCAAGCACAAGAGGTTGGGGACTGGAGAGGTACTATGGTGGCCCACTACATACCTCCTCAGTGTAGCACTTAATGGCACTCATGGTCCTCCCCGGCCCCCAGAGTCATCCTAATGCCTGCAGATGGTACACTTAATATAACTCTGTCACAGAGGTCAGGGTGCTGCGCCCTGCATTGGAGTTCTAGGTGGATCACTGCAGGTTCACTGCATTTGTATAAGTAATGCACAATACAATTGCTCTCTATGCAATTAGGACACAATTGTAATTTAGTGTTACTGTTGTTGAAGCTATGATAGTTCTGAAGCACTGTGCTTGTTTTCTCTTTTTGTAGGAATGATTACGAGGAGCTTGCCCAGCAGTGCAAAACATTTGCAAAAGATTTGCTTGCCCAGGCACGAAATTCTAGAGAGCTCGAAGTTATCTTAAACCACCAATCCAGTGATGAGCCTTTGGACAAGCGGGGCCTCTTGGAGGAGCGAATGAACCTGAGCCGACTCAAGCTTGCCATCAAGTACAACCAAAAAGAGGTGTGTTTCTCCATGTGAAATATAACAATGATAATAAAAAGTCACATCTGCTTTGTTTTCCACTTGTTTATTATTTGTAGAAAGCAGAGTGGTAATCCAGACTTTTGCCACATTTAATGAACTATGTTAAATGAAATTTCCTCGTAATGAATCTCCCTCTTAATCAGCAGAGTTAATAGCAGGAAGTGTTCAGTTATTGAATTCAATCTATTTTGTGCTTTCTCTTTGTAACAATATCTATTGAGGACCACTATTAACACAGGAAGGACCTTCTTCCCCCGAGTTAAGGCGCAACATCAAATACTGTTGTTTCTGTAATCTTTAAATCTTGAGTACACTTAGCCCTGTTTGAACACATATAATATCACCAAGGCTTTCTCCCCCTCCGCCACACTGAGCCAAGAACCAGGCTGGGGTATTGAGATAATAGATATTCTTATTAACAAACTCAAACAATGAATTTACACACGCCTCCTTCTCTGTGGCCTCCAAATCTGCACAAGATCAATGGGACACTTTAAGTTTTGTATTTGATAGAATACAAATCAGGTTTACTCTTCATCTCCTATCCCACAAACTCCAAAT
This sequence comes from Ambystoma mexicanum, assembly GCF_040938575.1. Taxonomy (NCBI): domain Eukaryota; kingdom Metazoa; phylum Chordata; class Amphibia; order Caudata; family Ambystomatidae; genus Ambystoma; species Ambystoma mexicanum. The sequence goes on along the minus strand of NC_090932.1, from coordinate 677,563,093 downwards.
GATTAAATCGCACAATGCGTTGCAACATGACAGTACAGTTGGTAAAATTGTCATTTGGTTATCTGCTTAGAAAGTCCACAGACATTTATACATTAAATTTGAACGTGGGCTTCATCTCTCTGCACCCAAAATACATGTATTTGAGAACACCAACAGTTTATTTAGAGTCAGCACCTTTGTTCCTTCTTTACTACAAAGCAGTCTGAAACCTTTCTGCTATGAGTGTCACTTGCTCACTCCCAGGAGAGAGTGTATTTCTAGCATTGTTGACCCGCACCTGGCTTTACTTTGACATGCAGGGTTTGGGATTATGGAATGGATAGGGATGTTTGTTTTTAGGACAAAGGCACAATCAAATGAAAGGCAGGGTTGTGGGAAATTGACTCAATGGGACAATTTGTTTTGGGACCCAGCACATTGAAATGAACAACAGGGTTTTAGGATTTTCGTTTTGGTAACACTAGCACATCCAAGTAAACAGCCAGATTACCCAATTACACTGAAGTCAATTACTGTGAACTGGTATGATCTTTCTCAATTTCAAATTTTGACAAAACATCACCGCTGGATAAATGACCCTATGGGAATTTAATTACATTATATTTTTAGTTAAATAAGCAAAGGGTATACACATTTTTAACCCCCCTCCTCTCACTAATGGAAGGGAGCCCACTAATGAAAAGGCATTGGTCAAAACAGACAGATTCCCCTCACACTTCAGTTTAAAATGGCTGTGGTGTTTTGTATAAGGGAATTCATTGAGTTATATTTTTATTCAAATATGGCCTGTGTCTATGCAGTTTTGCCACCACCCACTATTTGTGGGTGGGGGCAGGAACTATGGGTAGCCTGTAATAATTGTTTTATCTTGATGTGATTAATATGTTATCCCTTCTTTTGCACTTGATATATTTGTGATGAATGTTCTGTTTTTCTTTATTTTTTCAATTGCTCCATTCTACTTATTTTTTGCTTTAGAAATTGTGTAAAATCTCAAAAAAACTATGCTTTCAGCAATAAATTTATGGTTAGCATTTCTCAGACTGCTCCCTTGGTGTATCCCCAGTGATTTGCCTCGCAAACACTAGCCTTTAAATTACTATGGAGATTTAATTTGAATGTCGGACAGAATCTAGGACTGTCTCGAGTGTGAGTACCCCTTTGTCGGTTTTTGTAAATTCTGCATACTTTTCCCCCACTCACACTTGCACACAGGGGCTCCCCTATTGTTTGTTACATTTACTTCAGCAACCACGGTTGCTTAGTTTGTGCATTTAAAATAAGCCTGATTTTTAGGCCCATAGCCGGTTGATTTAGTGCCGGTGTTCTACTTTTCTCCTAATAATCCCCTTTTCGTTGCTGTCCTCTCTGCTACTTTATCTATCTATTCCTTTTTCCTATGTAACGTGCTCTCACTGCTTTGCACTTCTGAATATGGCAGAAGGCCAAACCTTTGGTTACACCTTAGAGGAGACGGCAGATATTATCCAGGGTCCTTCCATCTTTGACCCACCGGGACCCAATCCATGCCCTGTACCAATCTCAGGGAGCGAGGACTTATTAAAACTCAAAAAGAAACAGTTCCGGACGGAACTCCATGGACATTTTCTTAGAGAGTATTTAAGATCTAATACTATTCCAGCTGGCTTAATTGTGCGCAACGAGCCTTGCCTTTTTCTGAGTGACAAGGAATACACTACCATCTTTAGCCACATTGCTATAAAATGTAGCCGTGACCTCATGGTTCTTACTATTTCCACGGCCCAGCGCATTAGTAAGGAAATCCAAAAAGATCTAGACAAAGAGGAAGAGAATTTCTTAAACAATTCTGCACTTACTGATGTCCGAGAACAACTACTTGCCACTAATAAACTGTTTGAAGACTTTAAAACTGCTACCATCTCTAAGAAAACCAAAAAATTGACAAAAGACTGCAAGGAATTTAGTGTAGACCTAATTTTTCCCTATACTACTGACCAGGCTAGAGAGGCTGCCAAAACCCAACAACCGTCACAAAATCAGGGGAGATACAAGAGGAAATGGGTCTCTTTCTCCAATTCGAGCAGCAGTGGGTCAGACGACCAAAGTCGAAAAAATCAACCCCGCAATCCTGGCAATTACCAACCACCATATCCTCTTTTAGGAGGAGGTGGGATGATGGGACCACCCGGGTGGGTACCCCCATGGTATCAACCCTTTCAACCTATGATGTGCAACAACCGAGGCCGCAGGAGACGAACCAGGTAGACAAACAACCCATACCAATTTTCAATCTGGCCAACATCACTCTTTCAAAAACACAAACATCAGCTATCTCTAAAGGCTTGTCTTATGTACCTACCCACCAAACCGACTGGTTTAAGACCGAAATGGAGGTACGTAAGTTTTTCCGTACCGTGCGTCTCAAAGCATTTTTTGAGGACCAAGAACAAGAGTATGTCGAACCAGATTCAGGGTTACATGCGCCATCCACCTTCTGTCCGCAGGACCATCAGGTACCGCCTGAAATCATTACTTTTGAGAAATGTGTGCTTAAAGATCTACACAATCTCAAGAGAGAAACATCCAACTATCAACATAATATCTCTAGAGAAGAACACCATGCTATCATGGAATTATCCAAAAATTGGTCATTGGTCATAAAACCAGCTGATAAGGGGGGTGGGATCGTATTGATGACCTCAACCCAATACCTCAAAATGGTTCATGACCTTCTAGCAGATGACATTAGCTACACTAAAATTAGACAGGACCCGACCAAGTCCATTCTCAATGAGACCGCCAACTATGCAAGGGACAGAGAATGGATCACTAAGAAAGAGTTTGATTTTTTGCCTAGTAATCAAGGAAGGGTACCCACCATCTATGCCGTTCCTAAGATTCATAAAAACAACATCGATCCACCAGGCAGACCCATTGTGTCCGGGTGTGGGTCGATACTTGAACCTGTTTGTAAGTTTATAGATTTCTTTCTGAAACCGATGAGTGTCCTGACCCCTACATACCTAAGAGACACGACCCACACGATTCAGGTTTTTGAAGGCCTTCCTTTTGACCCTACACAACATCTGCTAGTTACTATGGATATAAAATCTTTGTATACTAGCATACCCCAGGGCCAAGCAATTGAGTGTATGAGAAGACAGTTGATGAAATATGACCTCCAGGAAAGAGTCCCCATCCCTTTCATCATTGAATTACTCACCCTAGCCCTCTCAAAAAACTATTTTGACTTTGACGGCCAGTTTTACTTACAAACGAAAGGCACGGCAATGGGGGCGACTTTCGCTCCAAGCCTAGCGCTTCTGTTCATGGCAGAATTTGAGCAAATAAACATTTTGGCTGACTCTAATCCCTTCGGAGAAAACATTCAACAATGGAAAAGATACATTGACAACGTTTTCTTCATTTGGGAAGGAACCAAAGACACCCTTGACGATTTTTTAGCTTGGCTGAATAATGTTAACAGTGACATCCAATTCACCATGGAATCCAGTGCAACAACGGTTAATTTTCTAGACTTAGAAATTAAACACAGTGAAGGAAAAATTAAATGAAATCTTTTCCGAAAACCTAGTGATAGGAATACTCTCCTTCATTTTTCTAGCGACCACCCTAGACATCTCCGAGAGAACCTCCCATTCGGTCAATTCTTGAGGATCAGACGCAATTGCTCTGACATTCAAGACTTTTACCATCATGCTCATGATTTGGACAATAGATTGACCCAGAGAGGATATCCACGCCACATCATATCCAAATCTAAGAAACGTGCCAGATTTTATAACGGGTAGGCACTATTGGCCCCCGAAATAAAATCACCGGATACCCACCCCAGGACCACCTGTGTCATTACACACGGCACCCACTCTATGAAAATCAAGAAATTGATTTCTAAATATTGGCCACTCACCCGCCTGTGCCTACAGGATGAACCATTCCCCAGATTTGCCTTTAAATGTGGCAAGAATCTAAGGGACCACCTTGTACACTCTAGGTTCTTAAAACCTGCACCGAGAGAGGGACTATGGAATTTGAGAAGTGCTGTGGGCCACTTTGCCAGTGGCAATTGCACTGCGTGCAAATACACTAAAAAAACTAAAGATTTCATGGTGAATGGAAAACCTTGGACCCTACGCAATCTAACAAATTGCAAAAGCAAGCAAGTAGTGTACATCATCGAATGTCCATGCGGCCTCAGGTACGTGGGTCAGACCATGCCTGCTGCCCACATCAGAATCTGCGAACACCGGTCGAGGATTCGTTGTAAAACCATAAGTGCCCCATTGGTGAGTCACTACATGGAATTCCACCATTCGGTCGATGATATTACCTGGTGGATCGCTGACATCGTTGTACATTCTTCGAATGCCCTTACGAGCCTTCTACAAAAAGAGGTCAGGTGGATCCATCGTCTTGATACCTTTCAGAATGGTCTCAACGAAGAGTTCATACCCCCCATATGACTGGACATAGTGATGATACAGTTACATTGTGCGGACCTCGGTGCCCTTGATGGTGACTCTGTATGATTACTGTACCATGCTGTAGTGCCATGACAGTCGTAGGCACGCTCCCTCTGACTGTCTGTTGCGCGGCCACTATGCAAGAATGTTAGCACCCCTGCCCCTTCTGTGCAGGACACATTTGGACCAAAACTCCCCCTCCCCCCCACAGCCTATCCTCCACAACCAGCTCCAACTCAGCGGGCTCCTGCAGCACACTCGGCCATACCGCACACCAGGGCTGGTATGTTTACATACGGGGCTAGCAACCCCGCCCCCCCTTTCCATTGGCTGCTTAGCCTGCGCTCCGAGCACCAGACGCGTGCTCCACCCTCTTGACGAGGACCGGGGTTACCGTGACAACCCCCTCGTATCCAACAAGCCGGCGCTAATCTTTCACAGCTGCCGGTTCCGAAATGCTACTACCCGAAGCATTTCACTACTAAGGTACCTTTTACGTGTGTCTCTGCCCCACCGGGCCTGTTAAAATACCAATAACATAAACCCTTTTTAAACCTTGATATTAGCACTATGCTATGCTCATATCCACATATGGGCTTGCATGCACCCGTATACTTATACCATGCTTTTATAAACCTGCATGCCATCTCCCCGTTATGCTCCTCTATAGGATCCCTCACCATTCACTCTATGACCCTGTCTGGGCACCTTGCACTCCTTTTACTTATTGTAGTGCTTGTTCTTTAGTTATATTCATGATTCGGAGCACCACCTTTCAGATAAAATAATCAGGAGCAATACCACAACATGCTCCGATGGCGTCCGACAAACTCCACTGACTTTTCGCTCTTTCTATGAATTATACTCTCACTAAGGCTGTATTCTCTCCACAGCATTTTCAGAAGTGTGACCCAGGTGCGCTCTAACTTTTTCTTTCTACTTGGCCGCATTGTTACACAGCGTACGAAGTTCAATAGGTTTGGAAAAGTAGCCTTCTACGGACTGCACTCCGTTCTTTAATCTTTACTGGGTGAGTGGTCCGTATATTTATGACAGCATACACTTGAATTATGATATCCCTCTGAAGTTGTCTGTATAGCAGCCTGTCTATAAGTATTCCCTTTTTTCTGCCCCCTCTAGGTTGATACTATCAACTCACCTCCATCCTGCCCTGAGGAAGGCTCTGACTACTGATGCCAGTTTGGCATGCCGAAACGTGATTTATATATATGTTGTTCCCTTTAGGAACGAACTTTTGATTCTTTCCCACACGTTGGCAGATTAAATATACAAACTCAGCTAAAATAATATTCTTTTTACATACCTACCAGGGTAATTTTTTTATACACTGTGGTAGGCCTTATGCTGCAGGAACTATGGGTAGCCTGTAATAATTGTTTTATCTTGATGTGATTAATATGTTATCCCTTCTTTTGCACTTGATATATTTGTGATGAATGTTCTGTTTTTCTCTATTTTTTTCAATTGCTCTATTCTACTTATTTTTTGCTTTAGAAATTGTGTAAAATCTCAAAAAAACTATGCTTTCAACAATAAATTTATGGTTCGCATTTCTCAGACTGCTCCCTTGGTGTATCCCCAGTGATTTGCCTCGCAAACACTAGCCTTTAAATTACTATGGAGATTTAATTTGAATGTCGGACAGAATCTAGGACTGTCTCGAGTGTGAGTACCCTTTTGTCAGTTTTTGTAAATTCTTTGCCCCCACCCACTATGCAGGAAGGTGATTAAGGCTGCCAGATTCCCCCACACCTTTGTTGTCATTTGGATCAATCTACTTACATGGGAGACCTTGGTTATTGGGCACTCAGGGAAACAGCAGGCCTCATCTTTGGAAAGAACAGATCTGGTCAAAGGATTCTGTCAAGGATAGTCACCAGCACCCAGTCCTCATCTGGCTCCTCAAATGTCAGGCCCAGTCAGCTTTTAGGCTTCACAGTCTCTGCTTCCCATGCAAGATTTAAGGCCTCTCAATGTAGGCAGCTGTCTCCCTCCAAGATTGTTTTTGTCAGCTTTTCCCCTGGCAAGGTGGTACCCCAATGGATTTGGCAGCTCTCCCCCTTTCCAGTAGAGCAGTTAAGTTTATTTAGTAACTGCGACACACTCCAAATTATGACTATCCGGATGTGCCAACAAGACATTTTTCCACCGATCGGATTGGACATTCATTTTCTTCTTCCCTCAGAAGTCCGGCCTCTGGCAGCCGATAGGGCAAGGGATTTCTGAGATTAGATTGTTACTCAGGGGAGTAATGCATCTTTTTAAAAAGACATTTAAAGTAGCATTTTTCTTTCTCAGAAAGTCACAGCATGACGACGTTCTTCAATTTACAGATAACCACCATGATATATACATTTTTGGATTCAGCAATTTCCACAGGATCTGGGGACACAACTTTGATCACGGCACAACCTTCCTGGAGTGAGCTATCATTTTTTGCCGTTTATTCATGAGCTGCAATAGTTATGAATACGAAACTTCACAAAACACACACTCATTTTACCTTCTATCAGCTCACTGAGTTTTGGATTTCTCTGATTTATGAAAAAGCCAGAAGCAGTTTTCTTTTTAGCTCCAATTCTACAAATCACATAAACTATGATAATTTATATTGGACTGACAGGCTTTTGGTGATCTTCCAAAGGAGTCCTGAATGAGTTCATTATGATGCACAGTTATCATGTAAAAAGAAGTCCAATGTTAATCAAATGGCAATCTATAATATGGCCATCCTTGAGTTTCTATTTCACAAAGGTCACATGACACAGACATCTGCTTATCCAGGTTGGCAGTAATGTTTATGTAACAGTCATGTAAGGTCCATTAGTAATTCTCTGTTTGAATCTGAGAGCCAATTTATGGGGGCCATGACAGTCCAGAAAGGTCAGGCCTATATTTCCTTATCTGACCCTTCCACAGTTTTGTTCTGAAAATAGTGTATTTTTTAGCATTTTGCTGAAACAGACCCGCATTCCTGGTAGGCATCACCCAACATTCTCTGAGGTCAGACATCCAGACACACAGCTCAGCAGTTCAATGGGGGAAGCTGCAAAAGCAAGCTACTGTAGGTGCCTTTCCCCGGCTTACTACGTGTGAGAGAAAAATAAAATAGCAGACACAACCCCTTGTCAGGGAAAGAGGCACTGAGACCCGGCTGCAAGAGTTCAAAGGATGGTTTCTCCAGCTAGGAAATAACCCAAAAAACCCTCTCCCCCCTCATTACATCACACTTATATTTATATTAGTTAAAGTAACTCTAACAAAAAATGCTAAATGGACCTGATTGGCCAGGCGGTGTGGTGCTGTATGTGTGGGTGGAATCTCTTCCTCCTGGTTGGCTGAGTGGCTGACGAGATGACGGACGTCAAACATCTTGTGCTCCACGCAGGTCAGGGTCCGGTCACTGTGGTCACTACCTAATCTAATATGTTACACACTAAATAACAAATTATTTAAAACATTTTATGCTACTTGTCACATTTCTACATAAGTCACACACAATGATTATTGTCAGTACAATTGGGTCATTCGTGGCTTTAATTGGAGGCCTTGACCTTATTGTGTAGAAGAATCAGGCTGTGTTTCGCATCTTTTCCTAGGTTTCAAACTCATTAGTACAAATAAAAACATATAAAGTAGTAAAAATGCTTAAGGTTAGTAAGGAGTGTATTGGGTGGGTTTCACAGCACAGGCGAGGGTCTGGCACTTGAAAGAAATACCTTACAGGGGGTGCAGGGTCAGGATGGCAATAAATTGTTCTAATGGGGGTGGGTGGCTTTCACGTTTATGAGGACGAATCGAGCAGAAAGTGCTTAGCTCATCCTGGTTCACATGCCGGTTCTCAGACGAACCGTGATCTCAGAGGAAGAAAACTGTAGCATATTGATTGTTGCAACTTTCTCCAGCTTCAGCGTGAGAATGGAAGCACAGAGCTTTCCTTCGCAGGGGGAGTTCAAGGGTGGGGGCCAGCCAGCTGCCTGTGCACCTTGTGTGTGTGTCTCTGTCCTTGGCTGCTGCGGTGGAAAGGAAGCTGAGCATTGCTGTACTATCGCAGTGAGGCCTGTTTACCCAAGATGGAGTCAAAAAGGGGCACAAAAGATGGATGCCCCGTGTCCTGCTCAGTAGTCCCATCTATGCAGTGGTCAACCGTGGTTAACTTTACATAAGGGCAAGGGGCAATCCCACTACCGGAGGCACGCGGTCCAAGCCTTGTACTGAGGAGCGTATGACACGATTGGGCCTGAGGACCCCTCGCTCCCATACATTCCCCCCTTTCGTTACATCTAAAGTAACAAACTACTTTATCTCATTCTTTCCGTTCTCCCTTCGGTAGCGCTCCGCTTCAGCCACAGCCTCATCCCAAGCAGGTGTACCCTTTATTGGCATCCTTGCTTTGCACACACTTCTTAAGCTGTTACCTCTTCTTGCGTATTCTTCTGGGGTGACCATTAAGTATATCCCACCATCGCCATCTAAATCTATCCAAACCTCGTTATACCACAGCAAGTTCTTTGGTTCTCTAATGGTAGTGTAATGTAGATTATCGACCATGTCCCCATACTGTCTATAGATGGCAGTCATCCTATACTGTGGTGTGGTGTATTCTCCGGTTTGTACTTGGGCATCTATCATGGTAGCCACCGTTGTCTGTCGGCCCACGTTACCATCATCATTGCTGAATTAGGCATATTATTTTCACAGCATCTTAGTCCCAGTTGGCACACACAGAATATTAGGAGAAGAAAGACTATGATGGGAATGAGTATCTTCGCTGCGATGTTTACCCATGATGGTATCCTGCTGAACAGATCGTTGAACCACGTGTTGTTGTCTACTCCACCTTCTGCTCTCATTCTTTCTCCTAAATTATGCACTGCTGTTATCACATGTGACAGTGTCCCATTATCAGCATCGGAAGTTGGTACGAATGTGCAACACGCCCCCCCACCATTTTTTTTTGCAAACACCACTGTCCATCGCCGTGATAAGATCTAAGACATATCTGTTTTGCATCGTCATCAGGCGCAGTGCACAGAGCTCTATTTTTATAATGTTGATTCCTTCTTCAGTGTAGTTGGCCAGCTGGATGAGCTCCCAGCGTGTTATCTGCAGCCATTTTGCGTTTGCCCTTGCTTGAACGCCTGGTGCTAGAAATGATCCGAAGAATGTTTCTGCAGATGAGAAAAGCTTATACTGTTGTGGGATTTCAGCAAGGAGTTCTGACGATTTGGACGAAATATAATTGGATCTTTTGCTGCGTGACAACTTGGTTTTCAAAGCTTCTTCTGACAATAGTTCGTATGCTGGGGGTTCTGTGATTGTCTCATCGGGCGCTGTCGATGGTTCAGCCGATTGCCCTGCTGCCGATGTGTCAGCCGATTGGCCTGCTGTCGATGTGTCAGCCGAAGGCCTTGCTGTAAACTGGACGTGGCTCTCTGGTATCACCATTAGTGCTGAGTGAAGTGTGGCTAGGGCACAAGTGCCCCTCCAGGATGCTGGGAGATGCAGGTAAGCTCGTTTGCCACAGATCCAGTATATGTCCATTAATGCAGCAGTGCCTTTTTTCATAACTGCTATTCTTAAAGTCTTATTGCACTGCCGCACGGTTCCCATGTTCACCTTCCCTTCTCCATGGAAGCAAAGTTTGTGCGGTATTTCCTTTTGAATCTTTATGGGTCTCTCCTGGGGTGTGACCCATGTCAGCTTGGTGATATGCTGTGACCAGATGGGGATGCACGTTTCTTTTGCCCATTCGTATGTTTCATCTGCAGCCCTCGAAGCCCCTCAGCTTTGCATTCAATCATTTCATCATGCCACTTGCCATCTGCATATCTTGTCCCTTTTATGATGAAAAATGGCTCTCGAAAGCAGATTACTCCTTGTCGCCTGCTGGTGCAAGTTTGTTCGTTTTCCAGTTTTTCCATAGTAACTGTGTGTGCTTGAAATGTCTTTTTTATTCTACACAGCATCAGATGAATCAAACATTGGGCCTCAGACAAGGGTACTTCCTGTGGGATTAACATTTTTGGGGTTCCAGTTGCGTGAGGAATAAGTGAGCACACTTAACTTTCATTACTTGCTTGCTTTGCTGCGGTGCTCATGTCTGAATACCATTTGTTTGATTGGTCAGGGTGTTGGGGGTCCTCTATTTCATCTAACCCCAGGTTATGATAAATATCCTATCTGTTTTTTCCCACCCCCCTTTTTCTCCTCCTTCTGTTTTTTTCATTGGGTACCAACTCATGGATATTGCAGCGGGAATATTCTAGACCATGCTTCATCTATGTTGTTCATGGTGACGTGTGTATTCAGTAGTGGTTTCTGGTGCAGTGTGTGTACGCATGCTTGTATTTCTGGAGTTAGTTAACCAATAGTAATCATCATTTACTTTCCATCCAAGCTCTATTTCCTTGGCCACAGTATTATTCAACAATGGAATAGCAGTATTATTTACATGCAATTGTTCAAGGGGCAACGTTATATTTTTACTATTCATTTCAATGTTATAAGTGTCCTTCAAAATAGCCGTTGCTTCAGTCCATATTAGTTTAGACCCTGGTCTTGTCAGATCAGTTCCACTCCCCCCTTTATTCATTTCATTTGCCACATATAAAACAACATTATACCAAATAAGATAAAACATCATTATTGCAAATAGTATGGCAGCATATTTTATAAAATATTCTTAATTATTTAATCTACTGGCCCTAGTGGCATCCCTATTTCTATCTAACATTTCAGCCTGCTCAGCCATTTCGTCGCATTGGCTCATGTTGAACCTATGTGGGCGAGACAAATTTGTTAAGTCATATGAAAAGAAACATATTTGCAATTGTTCATTCTTTTTCATTTCTTTACTCAGTTAGGCATTTAACAATTCCTTTTCATTTTATCATGGAAATAATGAGTAAAAGAAAAGACAACACGATTTATATGAGAAGAAAAGAAAGAGAGAGAGAGAGAGACAAAATATGGAAAAACCTTTTGCTTTTCCCCTAACTTCCCCTGTCTAAATTGCAGTTTTCATCATGTCAACCTGTGCTAGCGATGGCATCCACACAGTCAGTTTCATTTTGGGGAGGTGCAACACTGTGTGCCCTTCTCACGTCTGAGAGGTGCACCCAGTATTTTAACCCCTTAACTTTAACTGCAATTGGGGTGCTGTACACCACTGTGTATGGACCATGAAATCTTGGTGAATTCCACCTTCTTACAAAATTTCTCACGTAAATATGCTCCCCTGGCATTAAAGGCCCCTCCGGGCTTTCTGCTGTCGGCATGGAGGTGTCTGTTGCTACATCTTCAGTAAATGGTGAAACAATTTGTTTCGCTATGCTGCGTACCGCGCGCTTTAGCTGTGCTAGGTATTCCTTAAACTCTTTTCCCAGCACTGTGACAGCCCTGTGCACATGATCCTTGCATGGTTGATTTCTGAGTTGGAACAGTGCTAGAGGCAGACAATATACCCAATTTTTTTTTCAACGTGCTGCATAATTTTGATGAATTGCTTTTGAGCAGTCCGTTGATCCTCTCCACAACTCCATTGGCCATTGGATGATAAATCGAACATAGTTTGTGTTTCACCCCCAGAAGGGAGATCACTTCCTTGAAGAGGTCATTCACAAAGTGCGTGCCATTGTCTGAACGGATCACGTCACAGATTCCCCACCACGAGAATACTTCTCGCACAAGGAACTTGGCAGCACATTTTGCATCAGGATGGGGACAGGGGCCCACTTCTACCCACTGTGAAAAAGGGCATACCACCACAATCGAGTATCTTGCTCCATTACATCTTTCTCCCATATTGGCGTAGTCGATATGTAGTTCTCTAAATGGACCTGTAGGGCGTGGCAAAGTGCCACGCAGAGTTCGTAATGTCATTCCCGAATTGTAAGTTTGGCATGTAGTACATTCAATCACAAATTTTGACAAATATTTGTGCAGATTAGGAACAAACCAATCCTCTTGAATATCTGAGGCAATGTGGTGTTTTGCAACGTGAGCTGGGAAATGCAGTTGTTGGAATGCTACTTCTAATAATTCTACAGGCATCACTACCTTGCCTGTTGTTTCCTGTCTCCAAATGAGATCTGTGGCTGATTGTTTACATCCTTGTTTGCCCCACAACTCCTGCTCTTCCGGTGGGGCCCTTCTCTGGAGTTCTATCAATTGTGCTATGGGTGTGTTACTGTATGCTTCTGCTGGTTGTTCCGCTGTGGTTGTTTTTACAATGTACTCTGGTGTTGGTGTCTTATTGAAGTGCGAGGCTTCCTTCGCAGCCGCGTCGGCTGCCGCGTTCCCCAATGAGACGGCGTCTGTGTTATTGGTATGGGCTTGGCATTTAACCACCGCTACTACCGATGGTTCTGCCAAAGCTTCTATTAGTTCATTTAGCAACGTGGCATGTTGTACGGGGGACCCGTCTGCTCTTCTGAACCCTCTCCTTCGCCAACGTGAAAGCCCTGAGTGAACTGTGGTGGTGGTGACATAAGCTGAGTCTGAATATATTGTCACGGCACATCTTTGGCTGTGTGTAACGTGCTGATTAGTGTGGTCAGTTCGGCTCCTTGTGCAGAGTAGTGTGAGGGGAGGCGTTTTTGAACAATCACTTCGTATGTGTCTTCTTCCATGCGCACTACTGCCATCCCCACATGTTTCTCTCCTGTCTCTGAGTTTATGGATGCTGACCAGTCTATGAAATAAATTTCTCCTTCTGTAAGGGCGTTTTCTCTTGCTTTGGGAATGTCATCGCCCTCTCCCTCATATGTGCTACAATCTTGTTCCTGTAAATCCTCAGTTGTGCATGGCTCTGTGATGAATGTGGCTGGGTTCACTGTCTTGCATCTGACCACATGTACATTTGGACTTGATATTATTATTTCATAAGCAGAGGCTCTCTGTGTTGTGAGAGTAGATTTTGGTCTTTCCAAGATAGCAAATAACGAGTGTTCCGCATATAGCCTCACTGAAAATCCCATTATGATTGTGGCACTTTTCTCAATGGCGAAGGCCGCTGCAGCAAGGGCCTGTTCGCAAGCGAAATGTCCCTGCACTACTGGATCTAATATTCCACTGCAGTACGCTAATGGTTTGTGGCCTAGCAATGTCTTTTGTTTCAATACTGCTGTCATTAATGTTCCATTGCTGTGTGAAAACAGGAAAAATTCCCTTTCATAATCTGGATTTGCAAGGACTGGGGCATCTGAAATAAGGTCTTTTAATCGAGAGAATTGAGCAATTGTCTCCTGTGTCCATTTTATTGGGGCTCTGTTCTTTTGTGCTTCTTTCAGTGCTTGTAGCATTGGCCGTGTGTATGCTGCGTAATCGAGGATCCACGCTCTGCAATAGTTACCTATGCCAAGACATTTCTGCATGTCCTTCACTGTTTTTGGTAAAATAATGTGTCGAATGGCCGCTGCTCTGTCTGGTAGTATTCTTTTTCCATCTTTAGATATTTGCTGGCCAAGATACACAACATCTGCAAGGCAATATTGTAACTTTCCTTTGTCCACCTTGTATCCCTTGGCAGCCAATACGTTAAGCAGTGTTATCGAGTCTTCTCTACCCTCTTCTTCTGTTTTACTGCAGACGAGTAAATCGTCTACGTACTGTATAATTGTGCTCCCTACATCTATGTTGCCAATGTCTTCTCGTAGTACTCTGTTAAAAATGCTTGGACTCTCGCAATACCCCTGTGGGAGTCTGCAATGTTCATATCTGCTGTTTCCTAATGTAAAAGCTGTAAGGTACTGCAACTCTGGTGCGAGTGGCACAGAGAAAAAGGCATTTTTCAGATCAATGACAGTGAAGCAAGTTGCCTCTTCTGGTATACTGCACAATATTGATGCCGGGTTAGGCACTAAAGGGAACTCTTTTTGGATGATGTCATTGAGTGGGCGGAGGTCCTGGACCATTCTCCACGCCCCTCCTTTCGCTTTCTTAATCGGAGATTTCGCTGTGTGGCATGGGGAAGTTGATGGCACTAAAATACCTTGGCTTAGGAGTGCATTCACTGTTTCTCTAATACCTTCCTCTGCTTCTTTGGATATTGGGTATTGTTTCACTCTGGGTGGGAGGGCACCTGGTTTCAGTTTTATCTTTATGGGAGTTACCTCTTGCAACAATCCCACATCGTGTGGCCCTGTAGCCCAAATTCCAGGTGCTACCCTGGCCATGTCTTCTTCAAATATTGTCGGTGGGGCTTTTATGTTAGCCATGAGTGGGTTGCTTATTTCTCTGTATTGAATCATAATGTCACATGGTCTGCTTATTTCCATTATTATTTCTCCATCCCCTTCGTAATCAGCAAACAATTCTTCATCAGTTACATCTTTTAGCATTATGTTTGGTTCTATGCATAGCACACTTCTCCACTCGCGTCCCTGCGTGTCCAGGCCTATAACCACAATGCGTTTGTTGGAAACTTGAACTGCCTCAATATCTATAGACATAATTGTGCCTGGCACTACATCTGTTGGTCTGATTGGGCGGAATATGAAGTCTGATGGTATTCTCCACTCCTTTTGTGTTATTTCAGGCACTACTCGGGCTAATACCTGTATTCCATAGACGAACATGTCCATGTCAATGGGAATCCCTCTTACTGCAACTTCCTTTGTAATCGTGCTTATTATCAAGAGTGCCCGTACAGGCATACCCCTGGCGTCGAGCACACTATTCCTCTTTCAGTAAAGGCTATGGTCATGTTTAACTTACTGAGCAAGTCTCGTCCCATCAAATTGACTGGCGCGTCTTCGTAATACAATAAGGGTGCACGCACTGTTCCCCCCCCCCACTGTTACATCAAGATCTTTTGTATAAGGAACTTTTAAAATAGCCCCAGAGAACCCCTGCGTCTCCAAATTTCTTCCCGAGAGCTGAAACCGCCCTTCTGTGAGGCATGACTTTTCTGCTCCAGAGTCTACCATAAAGATAAACTGCTTGTTTCCTATCTCTGCCGCCACTAGTGGTTCCTCATTTGCACTTTGTGTGGTGGATAGGACTGGACACGCAAGTGCTGCCTGTGGGCTGTCCTAGTCTTGGTATCTTTGCTGACCTGGCACTGAAAAAACGTTGTCACTCATGACCGTTACACCGCGGAATGGTGCAGGGGCACCGTTTGCGACCGCTGCAAAAGGGTTACTGTTTATGTTCCCTACTGGGTTTTGTCTCGCCATGGGCTGTAGTGCGTTTTGCTGTTGCTGCTGTTGTGGGGCTGGCTGTTTCTGTTGCATTTGGGGGTCATACCAGTATTGATCCTGTTGTCCCCCCATCCCCCTGTCCCCATTGGAGCTCCACAAGGGCTACCTGGGTGTGGGCAGCCCCACCCTTGTTCATTGTTCATGGGCTGTTGTTGCTGCCCTTGAAAATACCCTGATTGTCGCATTCTACAATCTTGTGAATAATGTCCCCATCTTCCACAATTCCAACACGACCCCTGTTGTCCTCCCCTTAGTCCTTGCCCACCATACCCTCTGTTTCCCATTCCTCCGTATCCTCCCCTCTGCCCGCGGTACCCACCTCTTCCTTGGGCCGGCCTGTTCTGCCACTGCGATCCTTGGCATGGCTGTTCCTCTCCGTTCCACTGTCCTTGGTCCTCTCCAACCCACTGCGCTGCTATCCCAACGGGCCTTCCTGCCGCGTTTTCCTCTCCTTCGTTTCCTCTGTCTGCTGTTGCACTGGCAGTAATGGCGGCGACCTTCACTAATTTCGTCTGTACTAATTTTGCTTCGTCTGCCAGCCTCTTTTGCGTGACCTCCTTTTCCTTCTCTTTGATCCTCCTCCAGTGGTGTACAATTATGCTCTGAATTTCAGGCCACCCTTTGGCTTCGATCCCAGCTATTTTGTCCAAGGCCTTCTGCACCACTTTCGGCAACCCCTTTTTAATGATAAAATATAATAAAGATGTTGATTGATTCCATGCCGTACCAGTTTCGCTTCTCCATAAGTCCTGCACTCGCAAAATGAATTGTGCAGGATCCTCGTTCTCCTCCATCGTGCACTGCATCACTGCATGTAAATCTGGAACGTCTGGAAATGCACGCCGTAATGCATCCCACACTTGTGCTCGAACATTGTTGAATGGTGACCCATCGTGTCGGTCACAGCCCATCGTTACTCCCGGGAACCTTGCCCTTTCCCAGATAGTGTCTGCTTGGTCCCCGATTGTTGATACTAATAGACGTTTTACATCCCCTATAGCTAAAGGTACGCCTGCCGTGTTCTTCTCAAATACATGTATCCACTTACCTGCCCCTCCCGTCAGTGGGGAGAGGGGTTTTAACAAGTTGGTTTTGTCCATTTGGGCCCACGGAATGTAGTTTGGCCTACCTGCTCCTTTATGTATCAGTGGCATTTGTAGTTTGTTTCTTGCCCGTTCTGCTCGTCTTCTCTTTTTTCGTTTTACTTACCAGTATGTTTCCTATCCTCCCTGTTCGTTGTCTTAATCTACCTTGCCATAATGGTGGCAATAGTGTGTCTGGGTAATGGCGGTTTGGCAGTGGGGAACCCTCTGCGGCAGCTGCCTCTTCGTATTCATCTAAATCGTCCCATATTTCTTCTATTTCTGACTCTAGCTCGTTATTATCCTCCCAGTTTCCTTGGGTTCACTTCCTTGTCTTTCACCCTGGTCTCCACTTTATTGACTCTCTGATGTATCTAGGCGTATAATTCTCACTGGTTTGTTATTCAATTGGAACAGGAACTGTCCTGACTGCCACTCTTGTTCTTGTCTCTGTTGCGATGACGTCCCTTGCGATGCTATAGATTGCCCTGATACTGAGGCTGCTGGGGTTGCATTGCTTTCTGCCCCTATCGGGGGTGTGAGATCTGCCAGTGACAGCGGGGGTACCTCCCCTCCCACTGGCAGCATTTGCCCTTTGTCACATAAAGCTCTTGACCGTGTTATTTCCATTTGCACGTGTGCTAACTGACAGTTCAAATCACCTGTTAAACGTGCTATATCCACAGGAGGCGCACTTGTGGGGCCATACAGGCCTCCTTTGTCAAATGGTGGAGGTTTGGGGACTGTTGCCCCGCCTTGGGCAGTGGCGGTGGGTGGTATATACAGGGGTTCACTAAACCCTACCGCTGGCCTAGTCATTAAGGGATAGATTTTTGTTACTTCGTTTTCGGTTGTAGTTGTTGAGAATTCCCCTTTTGGTGTCCCGCCTATTTCTTCAGGGTTTTTCTGCTTTTCTGTCATTCGGCTTGTTCCTACCTCTGCCGTTGGGGCAACTTCCTCAAACATTTGCCATAAATCTAACACTTCTCTCCGGTTCTGTAACTGTTTCCTTTTGTATCGTGCTAATAAATGTGTTGATACTAGGTCCAACACTCTTTTGTCAGATGATCCTCCTTCTGGCCAAATTGGTGTGACCCCGTCTCCCTTTATCTCAGTGATCCACTGATCGTGATACTTCTGTATCTTGTCGCTATATGATGGAAGGTGCTGGCAAATATGTGCTAGTGGTATTACTCCCCCCATGGCAATGTTTCTTTTCCTTTCTTGTGTATTCTGGTACCTTTTGAATCTCTTCCCACCTCTCACTTGGTATGTCAGTTACAATATGTGGAAATGATACGTTCTTTATCAATGCTGACAATTACCATATGTCGCATTAGCTTTCTGAGAGGTGTTACCTGATCACCTCTCACAATTTATTTCTTTGCTTTACCTTCTATCGATCACAAATTACTTATACTAAAATACTTTAGCGTGTTCAACAAGACATATACACAAAAGAAGACCAACAAACATATAATCATGCAACATACACATGCACTACCTGCGCACGTTTCTTTCCCTATTCCCGTTACTGTCCCTGTTTTTTCTTCTTCCCTATTCTACCTACTATTTCGCATTCACTCCCCACCTCTTTCACCTTTATTATATCTCAAGATTTCTTACCTTCACTGAAAAAGAATATTCTAAAAACTACTTCGAGCCTACACGAGACCCCTACTATTTTTCTTTTTATCTCTATTCTGCACTTGGTCGGGACAAATGCTACGCGGCGTCGCCTTCTACCCCCTACGGGTTAGGATACCACTTCTCTTCTTCTTCTCACTTCTTACAACACCTAATGGCCATATAAAGGATAGATCAGAAAAGCCTCACAGTCACTCATGCAGACCCTATTCTTAGCTACCTTCCCTTTGTTGCTAATTCCCTTCTTCCCGTATTTCCCCTTACCTTCCTTTGGGGTCTTTGCAACCGGGACTCCACGTGCTCAGTCAGGTACTCCGAGGGTCGCTGCCCACGGCCGGACCTCGCTCAGGTCCGTCCCCCAACCAAGCCGTGGCCTGCCTTGGCAAGCAGCTTTTTCGATCAGGTATTCGTCAACCGGGAACCCTTGAACCTTTCTTCTTGGTGCGCACAGTCTGGTCAACTGCGGAGGCGATGGTTCTGCTGGGGACGCCCTGGATCTCGCTGCCGGGCGCAACAGGCCTCAAGGCACCTCTCTAAATTGTCGCGGGGGTCAAATGTAGGTGCCTTTCCCTGGCTTACTACGTGTGAGAGAAAAATAAAATAGCAGGCACAACCCCTTGTCGGGGAAAGAGGCACTGAGGCCCGGCTGCAAGAGTTCAAAGGATGGTTTATTTCTCCAGCTAGGAAATAACCCAAAAAACCCTCTCCCCGTCATTACATCACACTTATATTTATATTAGTTAAAGTAACTCTAACAAAAAATGCTAAATGGACCCGATTGGCCAGGCAGTGTGGTGCTGTAGGTGTGGGTGGCATCTCTTCCTCCTGGTTGGCTGAGTGGCTGACGAGATGACGGACGCCAAACATCTTGTGCTCCACGCAGGTCAGGGTCAGGTCACTGTGGTCACTACCTAAGCTAATATGTTACACACTAAATAACAAATTATTTAAAACATTTTATGCTACTTGTCACATTTCTACATAAGTCACACACAATGATTGTCAGTACAAATGGGTCATTTGTGGCTTTAATTGGAGGCCTTGACCTTATTGTGTAGAAGAATCAGGCTGTGTTTCACATCTTTTCCTAGGTTTCAAACTCATTAGTACAAATAAAAACATATATAGTAGTAAAAATGCTTAAGGTTAGTAAGGAGTGTATTGGGTGGGTTTCACAGCACAGGCGAGGGTCTGGCACTTGAAAGAAATACCTTACAGGGGGTGGAGGTTCAGGATGGCAATAAATTGTTCTAATGGGGGTGGATGGCTTACACGTTTATGAGGACGAATCAAGCAGAAAGTGCTTAGCTCATCCTGGTTCACATGCCGGTTCTCAGACGAACAGTGATCTCAGAGGAAGAAAACTGTAGCATATTGATGGTTGCAACTTTCTCCAGCTTCAGCGTGAGAATGGAAACGCAGAGCTTTCCTTCGCAGGGGGAGTGCAAGGGTGGGGGCCAGCCAGCTGCCTGCGCGCCTTGTGTGTGTGTGTGTGTGTGTGTGTGTGTGTCTCTGTCCTTGGCTGCTGCGGTGGAAAGGAAGCTGAGCATTGCTGTACTATCGCAGTGAGGCCTGTTTACCCAAGATGGAGTAAAAAAGGGGCACAAAAGATGGATGCCCCGTGTCCTGCTCAGTCCCATCTATGCAGTAGTCAACCGTGGTTAACTTTACATAAGGGCAAGGGGCAATCCCACTACTGGAGGCACGCGGTCCAAGCCTTGTACTGAGGAGCGTACGACGCGAGGGGCCTGAGGACCCCTCGCTCCCATACACTACTTATAATTATGAAAGAAATGGCATTTTAAATCGAAAGAATGGCTTTTACGTTTAACATGTAATCTCAATACATTGCCTCTGGGCCTTCTGTCCATGTATAAATATATTTCTTAAGTCTGATGGTTGAAAATACATGAGTATTGCTTCTGAATTGTCCACACATAGGCCATTATTTAACATGGGAAACCAGTAATTTTAAAATCAAGTAGGCCTTTCACTTAAATAATGTCAGTTTGTGTGTTGGAAAGTATGTGTTTTATTTGTTTCAAATGAAATATGTCACTTGGCTTCACTTTTAGATGTAAGATTTTAGATTTCTTCTTTATTTTCCAAATGCACAGAATTTTAATGTATGGCAGTCTCATGTATCATGCTGCTGTTTGTCTTTCTCAGTCAGAAAGTTCATTGTTTTCCATTATACATGAAGTCAGCATTTGCATTCCTCCAACAAGGTGCCTTTCCATTTTGGCAAGGTACAGTGAGGCCCACTTTTTCGCATTTACTAGGCCTCAGTTATGTATTATGGGTTTAGGCTGGCCTGCATGTTCCAATGGGTTTCTACCATCAGCTGGCTTAAACCTCGCTTGGAGGCCTAGTTTGTCCTTTGAATTAGTCCTTCTGGGGCTGAAATTATACCGCGCATATTGCATTAGAAAAAAATAGCACTTTATTTAGGAAGATAGCCACAAAAGTGCCATAGTATTTGGAGTAAGTACTCCAGTACTTTCTAGTAATTACAGGCCAAGTACCACAGTATTGTACCAAGTACCACTAGTAAGTACAGGCCAAGTACCACAGAATTTGGAGAAAATACTCCAAGTATGTACTAATAATTATAGGCGAATATAAGTCTTTTCCAGTGATATGTGATCTATTTTATTGTAAACTGAGTTGTAGAACCTCTAGCAGGGCACAATGATTATCAGGGGCCAGGATTAGAGCACCCTGCATGGATCCTCAGAATACTGACTGGATTTGTAATCTCACAAATATTGATGTGAAATTACGGGACACTTTCAACAAATGTTTTTCAGAGCTACAGTAAATGCACACATTCCTACGTCCTGTCCCCTTTCTTCCCAACTTATGGGATGTCTTCTACAGTGGCGATGGGACCCGGGCATTTCGTCACACAAAAATTATTTTTACAAAAAGCAAACCGACGGTAGGTGTGCAGAGCCATGCATGAGGCACTGCCCCCACCAACTGACTTCAATCATCAGTCTTGATAAAATTGCGCAATTAATGTTACCTTTGAGAATTGTTAAAGGTACTTGAAACAAAGGAATTTGCATGCTAACTTTCGACATATATCATCACTTGGTTTCAATTGAAATGTCCTAACAGGCAGCTCCTTGGATTTTAACCTTTACAATACTTAACCAGAAGTTTGCTGCACCCTATGCACTCATGTTTTTGCCCTTAAAAAGTTTGTTAATGGGAACAGTTGCCATCCTTAATGTTATTTTCACTCCAAAACTCACACTCCCCTTCTCATCGCTTTTTCTTCCAGGCACTGATCATAAGCTTAACCACAACACTAATCCTTTGCAACTAAAATAATTCCGGAAGATTGACCTTTGGGTAGAATGACTAAAGACACTGTTATTTTGAGCAGTTTCATTTTTGTAGGTCAATATTAGGCTTTTTCTCTTTGTCTGTCCTTAAGAATGACCTTTATTTGTTTAATCAGTTCCTGCAAATCCACTATAGTATTTATACATGAGACTATTTTTCATATTATAATAGTACTGCCATTGTTAAACATTTTGTTATGAACTTAACGTCATGCAATTATAGATAACATTTTCCGCTCGCTCAGGCTACTGTCCTACGAAGTGCTGATGCATCATATGCCAATGTCCCTTGTTGTGTTTTGATTTCCCGAATGCTTACCGAGTTGACCTTTGGACACCAAGGACCCCAAAACATGTTTTAATTATTTCAAGTTACTGCCTTGTGTGCTTGCTCCAAACAATATTGTTGGGGCAGGCCCCCAATCACCTTAACCCAAACCTGGCCCCCCTTAAGGAACAAGTGCACGTTTGTACGTTAAGCAAGTTTATTGTACAATCGTCTGGGGAGAAGTTAGGTGATGCCGTAGAGTCAAACTAACCCAAGCCTCACTGAAACACATAAATTGACACATATACATTTTTGCAACAGTTAAAACACTGCCATATATTTTATTACAATCCACCCCCCACATGTGATTGGACCAAACCTCTAAAAAGAATCTACTATCTTTCTCCAATTCTTCTATTCTCATTGGCCATTTGTTATCTTAACTACCATCTTCAGATCATCTTCATAACACACCCCTTCTTGGGATTCATCCGTGGTAGGTCGTGACATCAAACAGTTAAACCTTTGCGTGCAAACATAATTCATTACTAGTAACAACTGGGACATTTTATTTATTTATTTTTGCATTTTTAAAGCGCTCACACAGGCCAGGGGCATCAAGGCGCTGTTACAGGAGTTGTTTGTCTTAGTTGCGTATTTATAACATGCCTAAATACCCAGAGGTTTCTAAGCGCGGACCCGGGGATCGAACCTGTGTTGCTTTGTATCATCTTGCTTCCAAGGTGAGCACTTTGCCGCTGAGCTATCCTCCCGTAACTGGCCTGAACCCTTTAACCTTAAACTTAATTGTACATGGCTTGCATAGATAGTTCAAGCGATATGAAGAAGGCTGTGAAAACATATTCTCTTTGAATTTACAATGGCTATCTCATCCGTCCTGGCTTTCTGGTGCCATTGAAACATTCTAATCTAAATGATTACCATTTCTACACGCACAGCACATATGAGAATATAATTGAAACTCCTGGGTATCAATTACTTTGGCCTCGAGCACCACTTCACCCCATGTTTTATTGCTGGCCAAACAAATGGCTGGGTCCCTCTGCAAACTTCAATGTACTTCCGAGAATTTACATCTACCTCCTGCAGAACTTACAAGCCATAAACATTGTGTCCTGTTCTACGGCTGACCATTCTACTTGGTTAATCATTGTTATTTAACCTTCAATCCTGCAGAACTAGTTTTTCTCAGCCACCTGAAATTCACTGCACAAAGTGATGGCTGCATAGTCTAAATGAATTTACAAAAGCTCGCTACATACAGATTTATACATTCTCGTTGTATGTTCCTCAGTGTGCATGCAGGTTTAATGAAATATTATCTCTCCTTTACAGTGGATTCTTGAGGACAGGCCCTCCCTTTCCCGCATGCACATTTAAGAAACTCCTTGTTGCCTGCTTCTGTGCACTCTATAGCACATTATGTCTGAATTGCGTTTATATTTATTTTGGCGGTTTTAGCATGTTATCTTTCTACGCGCATGCAAGTCTAATATGTATTAATTTAAACAAAAAGTAACATATCCCATTCACAATTAACTACACTGGATACATATGAAATTGCAACATTGCGCCCAGTTCGCTGCACCCCCAGTCACAAATGTGGCATGCGCAACATGAACCCCTCTTGATCGTGGGGACCTTTCCTGACCACATCAACAATATTTTGTTGTGCAAATACTCTTTAACCTGCTGATCATGGTTTTTCAGGTTTGGCTTAATTCAGAATTATCTTTAGTTATTGCGCTCCCTTTTGACCCAAAATGGGAGCATTTTATCCAGTGGTCACACAGAACATAAAAATGTCACAACCATGTATTCCAGTCAAGAAGCAAGAAAGGGATACAAAATAAGGAAGTTTTAAAGCACAGTGAGTAATGTTGGGTTTTGGGTTCCAAGCAACTGGTACTGTATTAACAATTGGCACAACCATTAGAGCACAGCAGTTTTAAATTCAGACTCTTGAACACATTTTTGGGATAGAAGATGAACGTGCCGATTCACAAGGATTTTACTAGCAATAGGTTTGGCTTACTCACTGGATAATTAGTAACTTACTCATGAGTAAATTACTTCAAATTCACAAAAGGATTTAGTGATTCACAAAACCATTTGGGACATTTCTGATGGCATGCTCTTAATGCATTACTCTGTAAACGTATACATTTGTAGCTGACCTCATTTTGCTGGTCTTGGAGTATTTGCAGGCATGTCTCTTGAAGTTGGGTGGTCAAGGAGGTGTCTGAATGGTAAAGAAGGTACACTCCCCTAAAAGCAGATTCTTTTTGTGTTCACAAAACTTCAAAGTTTTAAGTTGGAACTGAATGATCTAGATTTAAACACTGGATGTGGGGGGCATGTGACAAATCTGGACAATTCGCCCTTTCTCCTCAGAGGGGAGCCACCCGTTTTGAGGCTAGGTAGGTGAGACGACTATGCAAGACCCTCTCTAGGGGTCTTGGCAAGTGAGATCTCACTGGGAGTGACTTCCCTCTTGGGGACAAGAACTCCCTTTCCAGCATGGAACTCCCAATCCGAACTACCCTTTCTGCATGTATAGATGTCGGTAAAAACATTTGCAAATCTAAATCGGAAGGATCCTTCTGTGACCCTATTCGTTTCAGGTAATGGTGACCCTCGCCTGAGGGCCATAATCATGGAAAACGGACTGCACTTCTTTCTGATGACGTGTATAAGAAGCAAGCATTTTGTGAATGGAGAGGGCACTCCCACGGTGGGAGGAGAGAGCAAGTGCTACACAGAGGTGAGCCGTGGAGCACCTATGTCCTGGAAGGACAGAGCTACATCGAGCTGTGGAGACAGCGGTGATGAGCAGAACAAACAGCCCGCTAGCTGGAGGCTAGACGACGGGGGCCTTGCCCCCCGTGCTCAGAGAAAGGCAAAACAGAAGATGGAAAGACAACAGACGTCCCGTGTTATTTAACCACTGAGGAGCAGTGGTGGGATTGGTGCCCATCAACCAACGCCGAGACCCGAGAGGAAAGAGGAGCCAGAGAGCTTGAGCTCCTGTCGACAAGCGTCTTTCCTGCCACATGAGGCACCGGCTGAGAGAGACACGCTACAGAATCGTGGAAGCAAGTGTGAGACCATTCTGTGGGGTTTCAGGAGCACAGAAACACACCAGGTATTTAAATTGTGAGGGGTCAGAAATGTGAGGCAGGCAGACCACGTTGTGAGGTTTGCTTAACAAATGGCATTTTTACTATACTATATGGTTGGATGAACGCCTCACTATCCCTAACCTAATGAGGATTGCCCTACCTAAAATAAACTAAAGGAAACACTGTAACAAAGGATATCTGTCCCTTTATAACCACCTTCCTTAACTCGTCATTCTTAACTATAACGGTATCTAACAACTTAAAGGACGCCTGGATTATCCCTCTCCTAAAAAAAACAACCTTAGACCCGGAAACACCAACAAACTACAGACATATCACGACTGTACCAGTTTTTACTCAAAATACTGGACAGAGCAGCATACCTGCAGATTCAGAACTACTTGGAAACTCATAACCACCTCGGCTCAAGACAATCTGGCTTCAGACCCAAGCACGGGACTGAAACAGCTCTTCTTGACCTGAAAACACAAATCGAGGACATTAAAGACAACGGCAAACTGACCCTCTTACTGCTACTGGACTTATCCGTTGCCTTTGATTTGGTCAATCACCAAATACTATGTCGGCATCTGAAGTCCGCTGCCTATTTCTCGGATAAGGCCTCCAACTGGATCAGGTCTTTCCTCGACAACAGGCACATAAGAGTTTTTTCACCAACCTCATCGGCCGATCCTACACCAGTCCCCTGTGAAGTCCCGCAAGGGTCCTGTGTCTCTCCAACCCTCTACAATGTCTTCACCAAACCTCTATTTGATGTGCTTGATTATCTGGGTGTCACCTACACGAATTACGATGATGACACCCAGATACTCGTACCTATCACTGGTGATTACATTGCTGACTCTAAAGCCCTTAATGACATTTACCTTGTCATCCAAGCCTGGATGACAAGACCAAGCTCCTCATTTTAGGGACGCAACAGAGACTCAACAAACTGAGCCCCCTGTTCTGCTCCTTTAATATTGACAGTAATCTAATTAAAGTTTCCAAAGACACCAAAACCTTGGGTATTTACCTTGACTCCTCCCTGACCCTTACTAGACAAACCAATGCAGTGGCTGCTGCAATCGCCTACACTTGCAAACTGATCGCAGCCTGTCGCCCATTCCTCTCCACGCAGAACTGCATTACCTTGGCTAGAACCCTGATTATGTCCAAATTGGATTATTGTAATGCACTTTACCAAGGTACTAACCAAGGTAATCTCAACAAACTTCAGACTACCCAAAATAACGCCATTAGAGCGGCCCTCAATATCCCCCGATCTGCCCACATCTCAGATACTAGGAAGAACCTCAACTGGCTTTCTGTCGCCCAAAGGATCTCCTTGAAAGCATTGGCCCTCACTTATAAATGTGTAAACCATCAGGCCCCCACATATCTAGCTGCTCGATTCACCCAGTACATACCATCGCAAGCTCTCAGATCTGCACAAGGTCTTGTGATCCCGAGATTCAAACTTCAAACTGCTGGGGGCACCAGCTTCCCAGTCCTGGTAGTCAAGCTTTGGAACACCGTACCACTCTCTATCAGAAATTTACCGTCATTCAACTTATTTAAACACAAAGCCAAGCTCTGGCTAGCTACAACTCACCAATAACAGCTTTTCTGTACCAGTCAGGCCACCCTTGAGACCCTGCCTTGTTATACCCTGTATTTACTGCGTCTGTTTGCCACCTTGACCTGTAATTGTATACTCTTGTGACAATTTTGTTGATCACTGTGATTGTATATCATGCTTGTAACGTTCTACTAAGATATACGCCTGGTTGCCCTTGGGCCTGGTTGCGCTATATAAATAAAACAAATAAATACAAATAAACAATGCAGTATACGGCAGTTCAAAAACGATAATGAATTAATTCAAAATGTGACTGCAGTCTCTCTTCATAACCTGGGCGAATTCCCCCTCTGCAGGTATATACGTGATTCTGCTTCACAGTTCAAGAAAGAACACAAGGAAATCCTGATTAGCAACAAAAGTTCCAACACAGTTTGATGAAAATTCAACTTGTCATCAGAGTTCCAGCACAGTTGATATAAGTCTCTTCTTCTTTAAACAGTTTCTCAGTAGCAGCAATTGTCTGTCAGGATGATTTGCCACTTTAACAACTTAAAGAAATACAGCTTCCTTGTAACAGCCTGCATGGCTCTTCCTCCGTCTCCACAAACAAGTTTCAAGACCACCTTGTAGTATTCCAGGCTTGGCCTGTTTCCCTGCCAGGCCTAAAGGTTAGCCATCCGGGCATCCTCCCCTGCCCGAACAGCTTGTCACCACTACAAGTGTTTTTGTGGTCAATGCCAACTGATAATACATTACAACAACCACCAATATTTACATTGATGCTCTTTTCTCTGCAAAAGGATGTGAAGAGATGTAGAAGAAAAGTGACTACCCCTCCTCCTCTGGTGATGGACAGACAGACGTTACACTCGGGGCTCTTGCCCTTCCCCGGTCTAATATTGCAAATACGACCAGAGTTTTTCACTTAAACAACTGTACCATCCGTACCCTAAGCAGAGACGGTGAGGATAAACACGGTGTGAGCCAAGGATGACATAAGCAAGTGATGTCATCTCACTTGTGACACACTTAGCTGCATAATACACGAGCAAATATGTATTTATCATAAAGTTACACAGAAAAATAGGTCAAACTGCGCTTAGACGTGAAGAATGTTACCCACACTCAATAGACAATAGAGAAACATATCATAAATAATGTATCAGCAAAATGAAATGCTGAAATATATGCAGAATATAGCCCATGACACAGGAATGCTACAGCAAAAGGAATCTATTCCTTCCCAAAATGGATGCCACAGTATGCATTACAAAATGAATTGCAGACAGATTTTGCTAAAATGTCATGTATAAAACAATCAAATAGGAGAGAGAAACATGAGCTCAGCTCTTTTTTTATAAACGAAATTTGCAGTAAAGAAAAAATAGATAAACTAGACAAACATAGCAATGGGGATGCGACAGCAGGCCTTATGTCCTTGTCAGAGTTTTGCTACAGCGTGCGTCATCTTAAAACTGCTTCTAAAAAGCTCTAGGCTGCGAAATATTTTCTGTGAATTATTGAAAATGGGGGGGAAAAACAGGTTTTATGCTGATCAGCAGAAATGAGTTAATCGGGAGGGGAAATAATAATAATGCATTTGTGCCAAATAAGAAAGGGAAATACATTTTATTCCTAGAAACCTGACCAATTACATTGTAGGATTCATGTTAGAACAGAACTGATGTATGATGTTTCTCTTTCTATAAATGTATTCTGGATGTGGAAAAACCCTGAGACTTTCCTTGTCAGCTTGAACCATCCTGTTGTCACGTGAAACACTCCCGGCCGGCCGTGAAAATGTTTTTGTTCTTTACACAATTGAGTGTCTCCATCCATGAATGGCTTGATTTGGTTAATCACAGAAATGACCTTCTCTCCAGATGCTCTTCTCCTTCTGGATATCTGCCCCCAGAAGGGCAGCCATTTTGCCTCTTGGTTCCCCACTGTACAAGCAACCAAAGACTGATAGGAATAGGGTATCTTCCTGCCTATCCCTTGGTTTTGGCAATGTGTGTATAACCCAACCTGCACCAGATGTTGTATATTATATGGGCAACAAGCTTCAGACCCCCTTCTGCCATTGGCAATATTGGTTAAGCTGCCTTTTCTTCGGCTTCAGTTTTTCTTGGCTTGGGCAATGCTTGTCAGCTCTTAACAAAGTTGGCTCCAAAGGTAGTTGGGCTCTCCACAATCTCCCACTTTCAGAGTTAGTAATTTGGCCCTGATTCATCATGGTTTCTCTGCTTTCGCCTCTATCATAGACAAGCCTCTCATGGACTAGGCTCTCTCATATGCGAGCCTGTCGTTGACAAGGTTCTCTTGCAGACGAGGCTACCTCATAGATGAGGCTCTCTCATAGATGAACCTTTCAGGCAGACAAGCCGTTCTCATGGATAAAGCTCTCTGAGACTAGGCATTTTTGTAGACTAAGCTCTGTGGCACCCGAGGCTTCCACTTGACTACGCTTATTGTGAGACAATATGCTACCCATATAGTCATGCCCTTCACAATACCCTTGAAATAAAATGAATAGTAAATAA
Organism: Ambystoma mexicanum; assembly: GCF_040938575.1. Lineage (NCBI taxonomy): Eukaryota > Metazoa > Chordata > Amphibia > Caudata > Ambystomatidae > Ambystoma > Ambystoma mexicanum. Next base: position 677,533,781 of record NC_090932.1, on the reverse strand, counting down.
GACAAATGCCACTTTAAACAGGGGTTTCAGATGCAATATGCAAATTTAGTGTAAAGACCCCTTTACTGTGTTAAAATCTTTCAGCTAAGATGGACTAAAGAGCCGGAATTGGAATGAAAATTGTGGGCCGCGCAAAGGCAGTAGAGACTTCTTTTTCCTATATTCTACACAGATGTATTTGTCAAAAGTCTGTAACTAGATCAAGTTTGGAAAGGCTCTCTAAGATCTGTCATGGTGAGGAGAAGGCACACCTCAATGGACTTGGCCGTAAGGAACAGAGTAAACCTGTACACTACCAAGAGTGTGGAAGCTCCCAAACCCCTCAATAGTAATGCACTTCTCTGTAGCTTTCAGAAGATGTAAAGTTGAAGTTGTATGTTGAACATTTTCTTGAAGAAAACGAGAGCTTTGGAGAGGACTTCCAGCACTGAACGTGTGGTAAAGAATCAGAGGATGGCCTCCAGGGGTGGCGCTTTGGGAGGCACTGCCTATTGGCTGAGGGGTAAGTGACTTAAAACACTGAGAGAACACTAAAGTGACTGCAGTTTTTTCTTCATTTCAAATGAAATTTCTTTAATGTTACTGAGGATTCCCACTCTGATGACGGGGAATATTCAAACAAGCATGTGAATCTAAGAACGATTAAATGCTGGAGAATAGGAGTTACAGATAAGTAACTTATACCTACTCTGTCTCAGCGCCGGTGCAAGGTGCGCTCAGATAAAGGTGCTTCCCTTTGCTCCTACCTCCTCCCCAAAGGTCTTCAGCAAGCTAATGGCGGTAGTTGCGGATCACCTCAGGAGATGCAGAGTCCACGTATTTTCATATCTGGACGACTGGCTGATCTGAGGGAAGTCTGTAGTGCAGTTCTTGTCCAGCAGGACACCTGCTCGTTGCTGCACAGGCTGGGCTTCTCCCTAAACTTAAAGAAGTCCCATATGACACCAGTCCAACGGCTCCAGTTCATCGGAGCAGTCATAGATAACCGGGTGGGGAAGACTTTCCCTCCCGAGGAGAGACCAGCGGCTTCCTTCCTCCACCTTCTAGGCCTCCTAGCCACCTGCATTTTTCTAGTGCCAGAGGCTAGGTAGCGCATGGGATCGCTGCAGTGGTGGTTACTGAGAGATCAGTGGTCTCAGTACCTTGGCACACTTGCATCTCCTCAGAGTGTCCACGTCAGTGGTCAACGACATGTCCTGGAGGGCAGACCGCAACAGTCTTTTGGCAGGGGAACCCTTCTGGCCTCCTTGGCTTCAAACCCGAGTGGTCACGGATGCATCCTTGAAGGAGGATCTGCAGGTGAGTGGCCTCTGGTCAACATTGGAATCCAGGTGGCAGATCAACTGGCTGGAGTTGCGAGCTATCAGGCTAACCTTGACAGTGTTTGCCCCGTCTCTGCGAGGAAAGCATGTCCTCGTCCTGGCGGACAACACAGTGGCGATGCACTACCTCAACAAGCAAGGTGGTGTGCACTCCCGCCCTCTCTATGATGCTTTGGTTCTGGTTGCTGGAGAACAGGATCTCAGTCTTGGCAGTTGACTTGGCGGGCACAGCATACATGTTGGATGCTCTGAGCAGGCAGAGCACGGTCTCACACCAATGGGAAGTGTGCCACGAAGGCCTAGAGGAGGTCTTCTCTCTCTGGGGTACCCCAGCAGTGCATCTGTTCGCAACGGAAACCAACAGGAAATGCAAACTATTCTGCTTGAGGGAATTCCCAGTGGACGATGCACTCAGGGGCATGTTTCTGGCAGATTGGACTTTCCCTCTCCTTTACGTGTTCCCTCTGATTCCCATCATTCCATGGGTTCTCCAGAGGTTCAAGAGGTTTCGAGCAACCATGATCTTGATCGCCCCAGACTGGGCGAGGAGAACGTGGTACTCCGACCTCTTGGATCTGTCCATCTGTCCACCTCACCAGTTACCTCGGTGCCCGCATCTTCTAACCCGGTTGGAAGGCCGGATACTCCATCCGACACCGGAGTACCTTAACCTACATGTGTGGCTCTTGAGAGGATGAGATATGATGACTGGGACCTCTCAGAGGAAGCACTTGAGGTGTTGCTGGCTGGACGCAGAACATCTACAAAATCTTTGTGCGGATGGGGAAGATTTGAGGGTTGGTGAAGGGAATGTGAGATTGACCCCATCTCTTACCCCACCACTACAGTGATGTAGTTCCTTCTGTCACTGGCCTCTGCGGGCCTTCAGGTCAACACAGTCAAAGGGTATTTGGCGGCCTTGTCTGTGTTCAAGAGATCCCCGGATCAAGGTTTGTTTTTTACGATCCCAGTAATGGCACAATTCCTGAAGGGCCTTGTAAATAAGTTCCTGCCAACGCCCTTTGTTGTCTCAGATTGGGATCTAAATCTGGTTCTTACATTTCTGATGGCGGCTCCCTTTGAGCCTATGCACTCTTGTCTTATACGGCTTCTCTCGTTGAAAACAGCCTTCTTGGTGGCTATTACAACCGCCAGGCCAGTGCCTGAGTTGTAGGCCTTATGCTGTAAGCCACCCTTCTTGTGCTTTTTCAGGGAGAAAGTTTAGCTCCAGGTAAGGCCTGATTTCCTTCCCACGGTTGTATCAGAATTTCACTTGTCCCAGTCCATCGACCTTTCCAGTCTTCTATCCTCACCCTCAGCCTTCTAATCAGGAGAAACGATTCCATCGTCTTGACCCTAAGAGGGCATTGAGTTACTATGTAGCTAGGACAGTTGATTTTAGGAGAGCTGACCAGCTCTTTGTGGCTTTCTCCTTAGTCTGTAAGGGCCTGCTAATAATGAAGCAGACTTTAACCTGTTGGATAATTTTCTGCATAGATGAGTGTTACCAGGCCGCTGGGAAAGAATTGCCAGCAGGCATCAGGGCCAATTCCACAAGGGGGGTCTCTGCATCCACCGCATTGCAGAGGGGGGGGGTCCCTGTCTGGTAAATTTGTCGTGCTGCGACATGGTCATTGTTGCACACCTTTACGAAACACTATAGCCTGGATGTGGCTCACACTTCTGATGCGGGTTTTGGCAGGGCAATGCTGCAAAACATCCTGATATAACTTTCTGCCTGCCTCCATTCGTTACTGCTTTGGGAGTCTATCAGATGAGGAATCTGCGGGAGAAAAGCAATCCATTGAATGAGAAATTACCTTACCGTAATGTTCTTTATATGGATTCTTCTCCCGCAGATTCCTAAACTCCCCTCCCATCCTTCCCCGCTCAGAAAGTCGGTGGTTGGTGTGCATCTTTCTATTTCACATTGACTTGGTGATGGACGTATGTGTCTGTTTTCTGTCTTCCTGCCACAGTCCTAACACAAACATTTTTCGAACACTAACTTAGTGTTTTCAATTGTTCCTCTTCTGGAGATCTACATTACTTCTTTTCTAAAGGGCTCATTAGCCCGTTTGTTCTCTGTTTTCCTATGCAGTGTGTGGTGCTCTGGATAAAAGTGGGAACTGAGGTCTGGGCGTAGTGACACGCTACTTATACGACGCCTGACATGTCCAGAGCCGACAACCAGACGAGAGCAAGATGAATCGATGGTCGACAGTCGAGTCGAGGTCCACTACGCCCCCCCCATTGAAAAGATTTGCAAAGCAGCAAAACTGAAGCGAATATCTAACAGATGAGGAATCTGCGGGAGAAGAATCCATAGAAAGAAAATTATGGTAAGGTAATTTCTCTATTACGGCTTTCAAACAAGGACACCTTTGTTTTCCTTCAGTTCTTCGTGGTTCAAGCATCCCAGTCTCTCCAGGATTGATTGCCACCATCTTGACATTCGAACACTTTAAATACAGTTTTCTCCCACCAGAGTTTCACTATCATATCCCACGAAGATTTTCACATGTTTTTTCCCAAGTTCTCTCCACAAATTAAGCCCTAAAGGAAGCCAACAGAAAACTAGGACCTTCTTGCTTCAGGGATAAGGATGAAAGGTAGTTGGCAACGCTCGCCGAGTTCCATCATTCCTCATTGGAGAATAAACCACCAATCATTGTTGAAGTCCTCCTTCACCATTTTGCAAAGAGGTCATATTCTTGTTTTCCTAAGAAGGAAGTGGTTAAGGAAAGGAAAAGGTATCTCAGTGAACTCAATTATAAATCATTCTTACTCTTTCTCCTACCACTTTCCCGCTTATTTACTCACGTGTCTCTAATTGACCCCTCCCACACTCTGCACCACTGACCTGACAGTCCTGACACTCGTCTGTGGCATTTCAGAAGGTAACCAACTATATGCAAATCAGTAAGTGAATTTTGTATTCCTACGATATTGGTGCTTTGTACACAGTTGCCAGGGATTGATCACTGACCGAGGATTACACACTACAGAGGCACTACGCCTTCAAGAAGCACTATTCAGTGCACTCAACTACCCCTGGCAATCCGCCACACCTACTCAATGTCCAGGAATAATCACGATTTGCCTTGATAAAGACCCCTGAATGGCCGCAACACGTGTCGGCACCCACAGTGATAATAAAGACCTAATGACACGAATCCATAACTAGTGGACCACATTTCTTGAACTTTGATCCAACACAACATAGGAACTTTCTTCAAAACCTACCAACTATTTTTCAAAGTGCCAATATCGTAGGAATCCAAAATTCACTTACTTATCCCTTGCTTGAAGCACATGAGCACTGCCCTAACGGATTCCTGCAACCGCCGGCTTCAACATCACACCCGTGTTAGGACAAGTTCAGCGCGGTAGCTTTATGTTCCTGGTGCTCTCACCCTTTCTCTATATGCAAATCAGTCTTGGTTGTGTCACCGATAAGAGAAGTCCCGTCTAAACTGTTGGGCTACATCCCCTCTGCTTGACAACACAAACTACAGCCTAGCCTGGGGTTTCTTTTGCTCGTGTGTAAAGGGAACATAGCCTATAGTTCTTACTGTTATGCTCCCTTTGGTGGCAGGGCCAAGACTGGTTTGTAAATGGTTGGTCAGCCCCTTCTTTAATGTGTCAGACCACTAAAACAATGATAATACGGAAGGTTGCAAAATGCCAGTGGTTATGATTAATGACAAACATTCCATCACTTAATTTTAGCGAAAAACAGAGTGCCATTCAATACATTAGGCCTTGGCAGTGTCACCTGCCTCGGATGTCACTTCCTGTGATGTCACTCCTGGTAATGTCCCATGGCATTACCTGGATCAAGGATTGCGCCACAAGGCTCGCCATGCAGTTAATTTAAACGTTAACCGTAGGGTTCCCAGGAATATCTTTGGCTTTTTAGCTATTGCAGATAATCCCTATAGGTTACTTTTTCATTTTAAAAGACTGTTCCCGAAACAGCCACCAGGTGGCACAATGGTGCATTTATGTGAATCTTCGAAGATGTCCAGAAAGCAAAGCCAAATGTACAAGTAAAAATGCCAAAACGTGTAGGTTTGTTTCATAAATGTATAATATACGTTTCTTAATAATATATCGCAAAAGGAACATCAAAATGAAATTATTTTTTTTGACAACACTGTACAAGAGTGGTGCTCATATAACCCAAATACATAACTTTATCATGCACCAGTTCTTAAGTGCCTTCAGCGCAATTCCAAAGTGATTAGAGCATGGCGAGTTGGGCCAAAGTGGAGGGTCCGCTAGTAACGCGAAGAGCCGTATACACGTGTACTTGGGCATCATTTACAAAACAAACCTAAGGGCGATATGTAGCACAAAGAGTCAACGCGAAGTGAATGTGGCCAGCTCGTGGTCCTCTTAGCCGCTAAACGGCGATCATCGGGGCTCTCTTGTAGGGCACATACTTCAATTCGTGGCAAGCCTTTGCTTGATTTAAGGGAGTTATCTATCGTGTACCCACGGGAACAGACAGCAGGGTTCCCGGAAGTCTGAAAGCACGGTTGCCTCTGAAATGTTCAGTGGGGAAAAAAAACAAGGTGTAACGATGGTTTCCCCAGACATAATCCAAACTGAAAGCTTCTGTGCCTCTCATGTGTTGAGGCAAGAAGTGCTGCAAGGAAGGCCTCCCAGACACAATCCCAACATGAGTGCTGGCCTTTGCAGCTCTTGTTCTGCAGGCAGGAAGTGCTGCAGGGAAAGTTTCCAAGACACAATCCAACCTGAAAGCTGCCGGCCTTTGCCGCCAGTGTTCAGCAGGCAAGAAGGGCTGCAGGGAAGGCCTCCCAGACACAATCCCAACCTCAAAGACTGCTGGGGTTTGCCTCTGGTGTTCAACAGGCAAGAAGTGCTGCAGGGAAAGTTTCCCAGACACAATCACAACCTGAAAGCCTGCTGGGGTTTTCCTCTGGTGTTCATCGGGCAGGAAGTACTGCAGGGAAGGCCTCCCAGACACAATCCCAACCTGAAAGCCTGCTGGGGGGTTTCCTCTGGTGTTCTGCAGGCAGGAAGTGCTGCAGGGAAAGTTTCCCAGACACAATCGCAACCTGAAAGCGTGCTGGGGTTTGTCCTCTCTTGTTCTGCATGCAGAAAGTGCTGCAGGGAACGTTTCCCAGACACAATCACAACCTGAAATCCTGCTGGGGTTTTCCTCTGGTATTCAACAGGGAAGTGCTGCAGGGAAGACCTCACAGACATAATCCAAACTGAAAGGCTGCTGGGGCTTGCCTCTGGTGTTCAGCAGGCAAGAAATGCTGCAGGGAAGGTGCCCCAAACTGCTGTTATTTTTTTGTTTGGGCTATAACCTGAAACTATTGCCTTGGAGTACAAATAGGAAGAAATGGCATACGAGGTGAAACACACAGCTTGTAGTTTTTTTTAAAAATGTTTATTTTTATTGTTGCGTGTTTAGTTTACAAAAACCTTACACGACATCTAGATTAAAAAAACATCATATAAATATACACAACCCTTAAGATCCATAATACGAACAATAATCCGATTACATTTTAGAATTAAAAAAACAATTACTTCAACGCCCCCCATCGATGATGCAGCCACAAATCTTTTATGTGCGTCGGATTCCACCGTATACAGCGACTTGATCATTGACTTTTGCAAATGGGCCTGGAAAGGAAAGGGGAGGGAGGTGGGTAAGGGAAATAGGCTTTCTGTCTTCTTTATTTTTCTTCTTCAAACTTCCTTCTTTCCGACTATACTTCCCCAGTCCCCTCTTCGACTCAATGTCAAAGCTCTATGGACGACTGGGGCTCTTCTTTCTTCGACTACTCACTTTTTGAAAAACAGAAAATGTTCTCTATGTGACCGCATTGGTCAATATGTAAAGTGTTTTGATTGAATTGTTTTTTTGCTTAGACCGGTTGGCCGATGTAACTCTTGGTCACAATGAAAATATATTTAAAAAAAACAAAACAATTACTTCAACATTAGCCTGTCACATTAAGTTCATCACAGAATATAAGAAACGATGAACACATCTTATATCACGCTAACCAGAGTTCATTGAAGTAAAGCTCCAACATCTATTAATAGCATTAAATGACCAAATTCATTTTTTCCAGTTCCTTGGTTACACCTTGCAGAAACGCATTCAATGCCGCAATTAGGGAAATATTTAGCCCCCACATACATCTACTCCAAAAAAGGTTCACTGACAGCTCTGAATCTTTATCAAACCTATCTTTGAAAATGAAGACACGCGTAGGCTCGAAGTATGGACAAATAAGCACTAAGTGCTTCAGTGTCTCTTGGGAGTTGTTATCTCCACAAAAACGACACTGAAAATCAAGAAGACTGGTCCCCGGCACATTTTTATTACCTCAGTGCCATGTCCTCTCGAGAGTCGGTACCTTATTGAGCCTAAAGCGCATATAACTTGTTCTTCCCCTATCACAAGGAAACCTCTGAAGATAAAGAGGCAAGCATTCCCGAGCATGGCCAAAATTGGAATATTCTTTATAGGTGGAGTAAGAATAAATAGAGTCCACAGTTTCCACCCAATCTGCCCGGAAGAGAAACCTCTTCACTATTCCCTGATGTGGCACAAGGTCTTCTATAGTTAAAGCAAGGGAAAGTAGAATTAACTTCATTTTGGCGCAAAACTTTCCCATGGATAAAACCGATTCAGATGTCATGACCACTCCTAGTGTTTCATACAGAGTGTTTTTCAGAGGGTTGCTTATTTTCCTGAACAAGGAAAGTTGTTTCCAAAGGTACTTAGCTTTGAGTGATATAAGGCAGAGCTCATGGCGGATATCTGCATTGGGCACTGCCATAGATAGACCCAGTAACTCTTTCCACAACTTTCCCTGAACGATGTTGAGAGTAATTCTAGAAATGTCAGCTTCAGAGATGGCTGCCTGAAGGCTGAGCTCCTGTACCTGAACTGATTCCCTACTCTACCCTGCTATGGCTGAACCAGTCTCACCTGATACAAAACAACCTGCAAAGAGACAAAGGGGATGGTGAGAAGACTTCTGATGAGAGAGAGGATAAAATCCTAGACATGGTTACTAAATTGACTTTGGATGTGAATGAGATCAAAGACAAGATGACTAGGGCAGAGGAAAGATACTTTGAACTAAATTCAAACTTCAACAGAGTTGAATCCCATTTGAATTGTATGGATAGCACTGTGGAAAGGATGGAAAGCCAGATTAAAGACCTGCAATCAAGAAATGAAAAATTGTTTTTGAAACTCTCTGAGCAGGAAAATCTTTCAAGGCGGAACAATGTGAGGGTGGCTGGCCTTCCTGAAAAACATTGAGAGAGAGGCAAACCCCATGGAATTTATCGAAAAAGTGCAGGTCTCTATACTCGAACTGGACCCCAAGATACATCTGGAGTTGGAGAGGGCACATCGACCAAAACCAGCTCAGGGACAGTGATCCAGACACTTTGTGGTTAGGTTCCTGCGCTTCCCAATTCAAGAAATGGTGCTGAGAAAAGCTCTGGAACTACATGATTTATCCTGGAATGGTCACAAGGTGATGATATTTGGGGACCTCAGCCAGGATGTTCTTGAGAAGAGAGTTCAAAGCTGCTAAGGACAAGGCAAAGTTGAAGAACCTTAGATACTATATGGTATACCCAGCCATCTTCCGTGTGGTTAAGGATGGCAGACTATTTTCCTTTAGTGATCGTAAGGGGGCTGAAGCCTTCTTAAGTGATCTGGAAAGTGCTGAAGACAGGGAGGACCTGGAGCAACCTATGGCGGCTACTGCATCTACTTCACAAAGACTGTTGCCATCAAAGAAGAAAAGATAGTTATGCTTGCCAGTGGGTGTTTGGACATGCACTGGTGATTTTATGGTGCTTTTACGGATTGCTACGAGTTAACATTTTTATTTTATTTTACTTTTCTTCATCCCCAACTGAAATAAATATATATTTATTTTATTTGTCATCCATTGGAGGTAACGGACGTTGAAATCCTTTGCTGCTGCTGTTTACATTCGATACTGTCGACACGAGCCATTAGAGGAAAGGCCATGGTGTTTTTCACGTTGTATCACGTAACGGAGGACGTGATTAATGGATGTCGGCGGCTCGGCAGGCATGGGAGGAAGGTCCCCGCGTATTACGGAGCTGATTCACTTCAGGATTGCTGCCAGTCATGGATGGAAGACTCGTTCTGGCTGTGATCAGGCGTTAGGTGCTGCTGCTGATGGGCCCCATCTTCCTAATGCCACGCTTCCTAATACTATGGCTCTAGGTCTCTGTCGGCTTCCTACACCTCAGCTGGGTACTTTTGTTAATATACGGGGTGCTCCGGATCTGCTGACCTCCTCGGCCTCCCCCTCTCTTGCCTCCTGATGGTCTTCTCAAGGGGGGTCACGTACTCCCCTCACATGGAACCTGCATCTCCTCAGACTTTTCTTTTGCTCCAGCTCACCGCATTGTTTCAGGTTGCGGCCGCTCGCCTCCCTGCTCTCTAATTTCACGGCATTGGGGAATCTCAGTGAAGTTCTCGGATGCCACATATCTCCCTTCGTTTACTGGTTATGTACGAGGAAAATGAAAGAACTTGGTACCTCATGCGTATTAACACTTTCCAATACCTGGCTCACTGAAACTGCTTACAATGCTCTTGTGGCTCACTCCGGACTCTGTCAATGGCACGTACAGAAATGGCAGGCCAGCCATTTAATGACTAACTGGTCATTCGCAGCCCCCTCCTCTTACCAGCCTTCACTCCCCTTCCCATTGCCTTCCTTCCTGTGATTGCGTCTTGGTACCGATTCTACAGCCGCGATCTGCATGTTGTGCTTTTGAATTTTTTATTTCTGTTGTGATCTGGGCCTGTAATTCCTATGGTGGTCTACGCATGGGACAGGATTGATCTGTGTTGGGGTTTATAGTCATAATGTAGAAAAAAAAAGTCGACTTACAAAAATGTCGAAAAAAAAAAATGTAGAAAACAATGTTGAAAACCTATACATATAATGAAGAGTCAATTTTTAGAAAAAAAATGTCGAAAAAAATGTCAATTAGCACTATCAATAAATAAACAAGAAGAGTATCATTTACTAGGGGGGGTCCGCCCTCCTCACCCAACACCCCCCGGCCACCCCACCACCCTCTCACCCCTTATACTCAACACATTTTAATTATATATATATATTTATTTATTTCGAAAAATTCTAAAAAATTTAGAAAAAAATCGACATTGTTTTTCAACATTGTTTTCAAAAAAATAAATTTGACATTTTGACTTTCTACATTATTGCATTCGACATTATGACTGACCACCGTGTGTTGGTATTGTGGGGAAGGGACAGAATCCTGGTACGTGGATCTGCCCAATAAGTCATGGGTAACCCAGAATTCTGTTTACTGTGTTGGGGATATTCAGGGGAGCGCTGAGGGCTACGTGAGTGCTGACAATGCTTTTAGAGACTTGAAATTCGATCTGTGGCTGTGAACTGCTGGACAGCAACAAGAGCATTCTAGGGACCAGCGGATATTGCGTCCAGATGCATTTTCCACGCAAATGTGATTTCTGGTGCATTCCTATTTGGTACTGTGTGCCTCTGTGATTCGAACCAGTGGGTACTCTGACCGAAGTGTGGATTAGGGGTGGGAGATAGGTTATTTCCTTAATGTGGGAGGGCTCTGGGGTAAAGGGGAGTGTGGTTGGGGAGGGGGTTGTTAGTGCCTATTTGATGCCTCATGTTGGTTTTAGTTGTCTATAAGCCACATGGTAATCTGGTTTGATAATGAGCACCTATTGGTAGGTCTAGGCAGAACTGAGTTTAAGGCTTTATTTTAGAAGTCTGATGTTGAGCAGTATACCTTACTATCTCACACTGGTTTATACTAGTGGGTGCGGGTGGTTGAGTTGCGGATGTGTTGAGGTCTTTGTGCCATGGAGGGTTATCATGAATGCTCGCCTTTGCAGGTTTACAGGGAGGCTGGGGATGGGGTGTTACTATCGTCACTGCCTGGATGTGGGATATGGTATATGTTATTTCAAACTATATATATTTTTTGGATTTGAATGTGATATTTAGGATGGTTAAATTACAATGACAGACTACTGTTGGATCTATGGTATTATAAGTTGTCAGTTTTGGGATGAAGATGATTGGTTGGACCCATTTTAGCCTTACTAATGCAGACTTTGAAATGGTATTGGGCTCCGGGTGGGGGAAAAAGGAGGGTTACTCATGGTCTTCATACTAATTTAGAGTTCTTTGTACATATTGTTATGGGTAGTGTGGGAAAGGTCATTGTTATTTATTATTTCTGAATAAGATTTGGGTGTGGGTTCTGGGGCAATTGCAGTTCAAGATTTTGGAGTTTTTGTAAATAACTGCACTTATTATCACCTTACAGTTTTGCAGGGTGTGCTGTTATGTTTATTATATGTTTGTTCATGGGTTCGGTGTGTTTGTGTTTGTTGTGTGTTGTCCTGTGGTGTCTACACAACTCAGTCTATTCGCTTCCCCCCCTTCATCCTTTGAAATGAATATGTTCTGGATCAGTGTGGATGGTTTCAGGTTAAATAGCGCATCTCTATGGGTGATCTGAGGGTATGTTCCTGAAATGTTAAAGGCCTTAACATTCCAAGGAAAAGGAAGGAGGTATTGAACAGACTGACGAGGGAAAAGATGGATATTGCCCTTATTCAGGAAACTCATCTGTTGAATAATTCAATACACCTACTCAAAAATAGATGGTATACTAAGACCTTTCACAATTGCCACAGTTCCAAGTCCAGGGGAGTGGGTGTACTATTGCGCAAAGGTCTACTGCTTCAGATAGAAAAGGCAGTGATGGATGAGGAAGGGAGGATACTTCTTATTGATGTTAAATATGAAGATAAGCTAATTACGATAGGTTCCATTTATGGACCATGTACTAGTGGTAGTCATTTTTGATTTTAGGGGGTGACTTCAATTGTGTGATTGATGGGGAAATTGGACCGTTCGGCACAATGTAGATGTACTGCTGAGAGCGCAAGTAGGACCTTTAAGGAGTAAGTCTGGATTTAATTGATGCTTGGAAGTTTGTTCATCCGGAAGAGAGATAATTCTCCTTTTATTCGCCGGTGCATGACTCTCACTCAAGGATTGATTATTTTCTTATTTCTGATAGGTTGGCTGGCAAATTACAGGACGTGACTATTAAGGAAATAAATATTTCGGACCACTCTCTGATGACGATGCAGTGGAGTATAGGACAGGAGAGGTCAGGGTTTTCTAAGTGGCGACTTAAAACTTATGTATTACAAGAACAGTGAGTAGCTGACTCTCTGGAGGGTTGCACGAAGAATTACTTTGAGATTAATGTTGGCTCGGCTTCTGATATCATGGTCTGGGAAAGTTATAAGGCAACTGTGGGGGGAGAACTGATGAATATTACATCCCGGGTTAGAAAAAAGCTTGACTGAGCTCCAGACATTGGAAAGGGAGTTGGAGGAAGCACATAACAAATATGCAGTATCTAAGAGTGATGGAGATAGGATAGTGGTGGGAAAACTCAAAGAACTATTCGAGCAAAAAATGGATGTCCAATATGAAAAAGGCATGTTCTTTATGAAGCAAAAGTTCTGGTAGCAAGGTGACAAAAATGGGAAACTGCTGGCAAATAGGTTGCGGGGCCTAACGGATAGCTCCTTTTGTTCAAAAATTGGTGAATGATAATGGTGAACATATTATTAAAAAGGGTGAGGATATGCGAGGGTTTTAGGAAATTTAATAATTTATATCGAGAGGATCAATTCCCAACTTCAGATGATAGACTCCTTTTTTCATAAGATTGTTGTGCCAGATTTGAGTGAGGATCAGTCTGTGATGGTCGATAGCCCTATTACGGAGGAGGAATTATTGATAGCAATTGGTCAGCTCAATAATGGCTTTGAGGAATGGGATCATTTGCCCCACCATGAAAGAGGCTTGTGTTATCTTTCTTCCGAAACCGGGAAAAGATGGTAGAAAATGTGAGAATTATAGGCCGGTTTCACTTCTGAATGTGGACCTCAAAATTTTTACTAGAATATTGACTAATAGACTGGATGCGTGCATTGGTAAGCTGATTGGTAGTTCTCAGGTTGGATTTATGAGAAGTAGATATGTTTACGATCATATTAGGACGTTGATTGACATTATGTTTTCTACAGAAGACAAAAACTCAGGATACCTTATTGCTTTTTATGGATGCGGAAAAGGCCTTTGACAGGGTCAATTGGTCTTTTCTTTATCACACTCTTAAGAGGATGGGATTTGGTGACACATTCATACGGACTATTAGAGCATTGAGCTCCGATATTACTGCGAAGGTATGGGTGAATGGGGTTATGTCCTCCTCATTCTTGTTGTCTAGGGGAACTAGACAGGGTTGCACATTGTCTCCATACCTGTTTAATCTGACATTGGAACCTCTCATTTTATACTTGAAACATGAACAGGGACTTCATGGTCTTCGATTTGGAAATAATGAGATAAAAGTTTTATGCTACGCTGATGACATGACTATTGTCTTGTCTAATCCGGCGCAGGGGTGTGCGAAGCTCAAACAGATGTTTGAAGAGGTAGGTCAATTGTCAGGCCACAAGATAAATTGGGGGGAAAACAGTGGCCTTCCCTCTGGATGTTAGTATCCCACGTGATGTTTTGGGTCCTTGGAACTGCCACTGGGAAATAGGGACAATGAAGTATCTGGGTATCCACTTGGTCCGAGATTTGAAAAGAATGGCTGAATTCAATGTATCACGAATATTCAAGGTGATTAAGAGGGACATATTCAAGTGGGGCCAATTGAGGATGGGGATATGGGCTAAGATTAATGCCATTAAAATTGTACTTTTACCAAAGATTCTCTACATCATACAGTCCATCCCCCTAAAATTCACGAAAAAAGTAATTACTCCTGTTGACCAAGCCTTCCAAGAATCTCTTTGGGGGGAAGGTAAAAGGCCTAAAGTTCCTACATTTATTTTAACACGTCCTGTGAAGGATGGGGGATTTGGATACCCGAACTTGATGAATTATTGCACTGGCTTTGTCTTGAAGAAATCGACTTCATACTTCTCGGATATTATCGAATATGTTCCCAATTGGCATATTATTCAGAGTACCCAATTTTCACCTCATGCTCTTAGAGATATATACTCTGTCAAAAGTACCGTCTTCAGTGAAGAAGCTGCCTACAATGTGCGCTACTAGGGAGGCGTTACTGCGCTTTGTGGAGATTGATGGTGGGAATGCTTGGATGCATTATGATGCATCTTTGTGGCATAATGCATGTTTGCAGTTAGCAAATGGGCCCTTATGCTGGAAGAGTTGGATCAGTAGGGGCATACTTGGAATTCGTGATGTGTGGTTAAACAATCACATGATCCCCTTTGACCAATCGAGAACGTCTTTTGGGATTGGGGCTAGGTAAAGAGGTCGTTATGATGCCTTGAATGCTCTTTTGACTGAAAGGACAGGGATGTTGGACAGGGTCATGAATGAGAGACCTCCATTGTGTGAAATTCTCCGCTCTACCTCGTGTGTGGTTTCCACGTATGTGAGATTAATACTGATGGAAGGAACGGATGTGGAGGCTTGGGATAAACTTCGCCAGGCTTGGACGAATGACCTTGGTACGGATATTCCCAATCAGGAGTGGATCTATTTACTTCATGTAGGGGTGCAAGCAAAGATGGATTTACAGCTGCGATATATTCGACAAAGGGTCCTCTACAGATTATATTGGACACTGTCCAAGATGGCTAGGTTGGGACTTTCGGATTCTGATTCTTGTTGGGGGGGGGGGGTGGATGTGGCTGGGCTCTTTGATGCATACGTTATGGATGTGCTCCAGAGTGTCAGATTTTTGGTCTGGTGTATTGGATAGGTTAGACCTTGTAGTGGAGGAGAAACCTCCTCGCACTTTCCAATCGACCATATTGTTATCCAACAGGGGGAGAGGGGACAGGGCTAGGGATAGTGCAGACTGGATTAATAGGGTTTTGGTTTTAGCGATGAAACGGATATTGCGAGTTTGGAAATCTAGAAACAAACCTGGTGTGGAGGAGTGGCTATTGGACATGCATATCTTATTGAACTATGAAAAAGTTATGCTATTTGGACAAGGAAGGGAGGGACATTATTCTCGGCTTTGGGGACCTTTTAATGACCTATATGTTTGAGAGTGCAGGTTCCAGTGTTTGATGGTCTGTCCCTTGAATAGGGGATGTTTTCATGGGGATGGGGGACTGTTGTACGTTTTTTCTGTTGTTTTGTCTTTTTGGTTGTGTCATGGACCTTTTTATAAGGTTGTAAAATGTTTTTCTATAATGTATTTGATTAGTCAATTTTAGTTCTAATGTTATTATAAGTTTTGCAATTTGGACATAATGTTGTGATATGGAGATTGTTGTACTGAGTTTTGATTATTGCTTAAAATGGTAAATAAAGTGATAAAAAAAGGAAGACTCATATTAGGGGTGCATAGGTCCAGGCCGTAGAGTAAAATGGGCTCACATTTGGCAAGATAGTATCGCCTTATCGGAATCAGAGAGAATCTTCAAACCTTGACTCTCAAGAATTTCATTTGGGATTTAAGTTTTCAGGCCTTCTCATCAGGACTCTTTCCATAATTTCACACTAACCCTATTTGTAAGATTGTACCCCAAATATGTAATGGCCTGGACCTGATCCACTGATTCGTCACCCATGATCCACTTGAAGTCTGAATCTTTCTTCTTTTAGAAAAGACCAATAACCGAGATTTAGATGCGTTAGGCAAGAGATTGTTAGCAACTGCGTAGAGGTAAAAAAGATACATTTTCCTCCTAAGGCCACAAGGGGTACGGTCCAAAAGAATAAAGCCATCTGCAAAAGCCATCCTCCCCAACCTGGCCGGTGCGATGGAAGGTCCCTGCCACACTCCCACCACATCGCACACGTACTGGTTGAAGAGAATTGGTGCCAGTGAGCAGCCTTGCTTGACCCCCACATATGCAGCAATTTCCTAAAACAAAGTACCCTCCTTAGTCAAAGGAACCCTAATAGTTGTGTTTGTATGGAGTAAGGCGACAAGCTGGACAATCTTACGTGGGTTCTTCATAGCTAGCATCTTGGACCACAGTCTCAATCTTATTACTCCATCAAATGCATTTGAGAGGTCCAATGATGCGCTGCTGCAATCTGAGCGTGATCTGCAGGTCGCAGGTTCGAATTCCGGCAAGGCCAACTCAGCCTTTCATCCTTCCGAGGTCGATAAATGAGTACCAATTTCGGTTGGGTGATCATTGTATGTAAATATGTGCTCTGTAAAGCGCTTTGGATTAAGGCGCTATATAAATAACACATCATTATCATTAATATCGTTATAAACACATCTCCTATATTGGACTGGTGTACCAAATCTCTTAACAGCTTGTAGGTGTTGTTTGGTTCTCCAGCATGGGGTCAGGCATGGATTCACATGCTCATGAATATTCCCCGTCGTCAGGCTGGGAATCCTCGGAAAAGAACAAAATCAGTATCAGTTTAGTTTCTGATCTGTCTTTCTTAGTAGTAACCAATCACTGGTCTCTGGGTCATACTGCCCCCAGCCAATGACTGCCCTCTCCCTAAGCCCCGCCATTGGCAGCCATCCTCAGATTTTTACCGCACGCTCAAGTGTTGGGAGTCCTCGTGCTATAGCTCTCGAGCCTTTACTGCGTTTTGCGCTTTTTCAAAGAGCTTTATCTAATTTTTCGGTTTAATCAAGTCTCAAGCTCCACCGTTTCTACTTCCGGTCAACGGGGACCCGTTTCGGATTTATCTTTGCCCCTCAAGGGTGAGGTTTTCGTTGAGTTACGCTTCTTGGAGGATTCCAGAAGCTTCTGAGGCCTACCTCGTGGACGAGAAGAACATGGCCCAGGAGAAGGGAAGCTCGACTCCCGGCAAACTGTTGAGGATCTGCCCTGGATGCAACCTACAAAATGTGTTCAAGGAGGATGAGCATTCGAAATGCCTTTATTGCCTCCACGAGGACAAAACGCATGTGGAGAATGACTGCGTTTTGCATGAACATGTCGGACCGGACTATGAGGGATCGCCGGACCCGCCTCTCCAACTGCTGGACGACAAGAGCCCAGCAGGTGAGAAGAAGTAGTCTGAGCGGTCTTCTAAGTCCTATGAGGGCGCCCCGGCGATGGGGCCCAACAGAAGGCAAAGCACTGCGAGTCCGGGCACCGGGAGCGCTGAATGGTCGGGCTCCTCAGCTGCCAGGCAGGGCGCACCTTCACTGACGCCATCAACCGCGAGCCAACACTCGGAAAAGAGAACATCTGAGAACCCGGCTAAGCTTCTGGAGAGGCCCCGGTTGATCTCGAAGGAACCGGCCGAGGGGGAACGAGGTGATGACCCTCCCCCTAAGGTAAAGGCCTCAAGCGTGCCCAAGGCGGCAAAAGCCTTGATCCACCCGGCTAGGGCCTCTATCGAGGGAGTCGCTGCGGCCCTGGTGAAGCCTGTGGAGGATATCCCAGTGGAAGCAACCTCAGGGCCCAGAGTTCCCCTGCCTCCGTGGAGGGAATTCTCTTTTAAGCCCATCGAGAAGACCCCGGTAGAAAGAGGGGGGGGGGCCGTGACTGTTACCGACACGGACACAACCTCAGAGGAGGAGCTGGCTGAGAATTTGGAAGAGGCCCAGCCCCACGGGAGGAATCCCGAGGAGGGGGACGATGAGAGCGAGGGTGGCAATGACGATGAGGTTTCCGTGGAGGAACAACCGTCGCTCCCGGCACGCCCGTCGCAACCCGAGCCTCAGGACAACTCGGTGGCCATTTTGATGGCAATCCAAGCCTTATGCACGGAGATAAGGATGAGACTGCCCCTACCCCCGACGGACGACCCAGCTGTACCGGGTCCATCGGGAAGCCCTCTGAACAAGAGGAGGAGAATTCATCCAGTGCCCCTTCAGCCCTCACGGCCTTCTTAGCCTTTGTCGCCTTCCCCGATCCCGAGGGACGACACGGGAACGGACATGACGGGGATGGATGACGACGGCAGTGACAACGGGGCTGGCCTCCCGTCTCAGGTTCCTCGGGCGTCCCTGCACGACGTGATTGGCTCCGTCCACGCCATGATTGCCAAGGCATCCAAGCTGTTTCAGTTCTGCCCTGAGGAGAAGAAGGCAGGCTTCCTCTACTAACGGCGCGAGGCCAAGAGGAAGACGGTCCTCGCGGTGCCGTTGCTGGATGACATCTGGGACGAGGGACTTGCCCTCCTCAAGAACCTGTACACGACACCTGCCAAGAGGGACTGGTACGAGAAGTACCGGGTCCCCGACGCCGCCCCGTTGTGCCTTAGGGCGCAGCCGACCCCGGATTCGGTCGTCTCAGCAGCGGCCAAGAAGAAAGCGGGGGGGGGCATCGGCTTCATCCTCAACTTCCCCACCGGACGGTGAGGGAAAGAAGCTGGACGACGAGTCATCTCGTCGCCAACGACGATTAAGGCGGCCAACGCCCTAGAGATTGTGGCCCGCTACGACAGGGAATTGTGGTACAAGATCGCCCCCCCTGTTGGACTTCCTCCCGGACGACAAGAGGGCAGAGGCCCTGGCGATCCTACAGGAGGGTGAGGTGGCGTCGGACCACGCCATAACTGTGGCCACAGACATTGCTGACGCCGGTTTCCGCCAGTTGGGCAACAGCGTTTGCCTTCGATGGCGGGGTTGGCTCAAGGCTACGGATTTCCGCCAGGACGTGCAAGCCAAGGTTTTGGACATGCCCTTCGACGGGAACCATCTGTTTGGAAAGACTGTGGATGAGTCGCTGCAGGCCATCAAGACCGATACGGAGACGGCTCTGGCCTTGGGAGTACTGCAGCAACGGTGGCCGCCCTTTCGGAACTCCGGAGGCAAGCAAGGTGCTTCCAAAGGATTCGGCAGCGGCTCCTCGACCTACCGTCAGGCGGCCCGCTCCTCGTCGCAAGAAGCCTACAGGGGACGAGGCAAGTCAGGTGGATCTCGCCGTCGTCGCCAGGGTGGCCAAGGCGGCAAGGCTGCTACCAAGCAAGACTGAACCGGCCGCTGCGTCGGGCCCCCACCGAAGCACCCCGGCGGGAGGCCGGCTGACAAAGTTCGTCAGCGTGTGGGAGTCCATCTCCACCGACTGTTGGGTGCTGGATGCTCTGCCCCACGGGCACACTCTGGAATTTCTAAAGAAGTGCCCCCGAATTCCGCTCGTGGCCAGAAAGGAAAACCACATCTCTCAACTGCTGTTAGAGGTAAGGGCGATGCTCAAGAAAGGAGCCATCGAGCTCGTCCCAAAGAGGCTCCGGGGCTCCGGAGTATACTCAAGATACTTCCTCGTCAGAAAGAAGACGGGAGGTTGGCGTCCCATCCTGGACTTGCATCGGCTAAACAAATACATCAAGGCACAGAAGTTCCGGATGGTCCCCCTCCAGCACGTGCTGGGACAGCTGGAGGAAGGCGACTTCCTATCGTCGTTTGATCTGGAGGATGCGTACTTTCACATCACCATCTTAAAAGGACACTGAAAGTTTCTCAGGTTCGTAGTCCAAGGGCGGCACTACCAGTTCAAGGCCCTCCCATTCGGATTGAAGTCGGCGCCCAGGGTGTTCACCAAGTGCCTAGCACCAGTGGCGGCGCGGCTGCGCCTGCAGGGCATCCACGTCTACCCCTACCTGGACGACTGGCTCATCCGAGCAGGGACAAGGGAACTCGCCGTCGAACACACAGCAAAGACCGCCCGGCTGCTCACGGACCTGGGATTCTCCATCAACTTCCCCAAATCCCACCAGGTTCTGTCGCAGGTTGCGCTGTTTCTGGGAGCCAAGCTCGATACAGTAGCGCAGTTGGCCTCGCCATCGGAGGAAAGAACGCAGGCAATCCTGGGCAAGGTACAGCGTCTGCTGGCCACGGACGTGGCCAGAGTGAGGTCCATCAAGTCCCTTCTCGGGATGATGTCCTCTTGCATCTATCTGGTGCGCCTGTGCAGGCTTCGGATGCGTCCTCTGCAGGAGTTCCTCGACGCCCGTTGGATGCAAGCGACGGACAGCTTCGAGGACAAGATCTCGCTCAACGAAGTATTCCGCCAGGCAATTCGATGGTGGGGCACCCGCGTGCATCTCGCCGCGGGCACGGACTTTCAGACCCCAGCATACCAGGTGACGGATGCCTCCCTGCAGGGGTGGGGAGCGCACACCGGAGGTCTTCACGCGAGAGGCCTGTGGCTCCCGGAGGAGAGGCCGCTCCACATCAACATACTGGAGCTCCGAGCAGTGTTCTGGGCCCTCAAGTCATTCCTCCTGTCCCTCAAGGGAAGGTGGTGAGGATCTTCACCGACAACACCACCACGATGTTCTACATCCGGAAGCAGGGAGGAACCAGATCCCCAGCCCTGTCCAAGGAAGCCCAGGATCTGTGGCACTGGGCCGTTGCCCAGGGGATGTTTCTGGTGCCTTTTCATCTAGCAGGGATAAAAAAACACCATCGCCGACTCACTCAGCAGGGAGCTGCGCTCTTGCCACGAATGAAAACTATGCCAGGATCAAGTGGATCAACTCTTCCGGCGATGGGGCAAACCCCCAATCGACCTGTTCGTGATGGCGACGAACTCCAAGTGCCAGAGATTCGCCAGCAGGTTCCCCCAGCCGAGGAGCATGGGTGATGCTTTCTCGTTCCCCTGGGACAGCCTGTTCCTGTATGCGTTCCCGCCGTTGCCGTTGCGGCTCATCAACCAACTTAAGAGGTCCCGGTGCAGGATGATCCTCGTCGCACCGAGTTGGCCGAGACAGATATGGTTCCCGGACCTTCGGGACTTGTCAGCGTCCCTACAAGTCAAACTGTCGACGGATGCAGATCTTCTCTCCAGAGGAGGAGGCGCCATTCTTCATCACGACCCTGAGTCGCTGAACTTGCAGGCCTCGCTCCTGCAGCACTAGAGTTTGGAGGGTACGATATCGCGGCTGACTGCAGAAAGGTTCTTGCAAAGGCCAGGGCGTCCTCAACTCTCAAGTGCTTCGGACACAAGTGCAAGAGGTTCTCTGTCTGGTGCCGTGCACAGAAGATTAACCCTCTACGGATTACAGCCCCTCAAGTGCTAGCGTACTTGCTGTCGCTGGCCAAAGCTGGACTAGCTCACGCTTCCATCAAGATGCATCTGGCAGCGATATCCCGATACACCAGAACTGCAGGACGGTCGACCCTGTGGTCTCATCGCCTGGTGAAGTTTATGAAAGGACTGCTCCGATCGTTCCCGCCGGTGAAGGCTCCAGCCCAGGCGTGGGAACTCCATGTGGTGCTGACCAGACTCATGGGCCCGCCATTCAAGCCCTTGCATTCGGCTCTGTTGAAGTTTCTGTCATGGAAGACAGCATTCCTTGTGGCCATCACCTCTGCATGACGCGTGGGAGAGATGGCCCTTTCCTGCAAGCCTCCATACTTGACTTTCCACAAGACGAGGGTGTTGCTGAGGGCGCATCCCTCCTTCATGCCCAAGATGCCGTCGGACTTCCATCTCAACGAGCCCTTGGTGTTACCAGTCTTTTTCCCGTCGCCTTCGTCGCCGGCCGAGAGGACTTTGCACTCGCTGGATGTAGCAAGAGCGCTGAAGTTCTACGTGGACCGTGGAACAAACGAAGAGTTTTCGGAAGACATCACAGCTGTTTGTGAACTTTGGACCTGTGAACCAAGGGAAGGCTCTCTCGAAGGCTTCCATTTCCAGATGGCTCTCCGGCTGCATCATGCACTGTCATCGGTTGGCAAACCGACCGTTGCCCGGCCGCCTGAGAGCCCATTCGACCAGAGCGATCGCTACTACCATGGCGTTCTTGTCTGGTGTGCCCCTGCTGGACATCTGCAGGGCTGCTACGTGGAGGTCGACGCACACCTTCACGAGATTCGACTGCGTCGACCGGGATTCCAGGGAGGAGTCCAGAGTCGGCCAGGCAGTGCTGCGCAACCTGTTTGGTTTGCTTAAGATGAGCCTGGTGAGGAGGTAAGAGATGCTTAATGTTGAGCCTTGCCACCTCCCGTGGTTGTGCATGTGTGTACTGCTATGTATTTTTATATTCATGAGCATGTGAATCCATGCCAGACCCCATGCTGGAGAAGGAACAAGTTACTTACCTGTAACTGTTGTTCTCCAGCAAGGGTCTGGCATGGATTCACAAGCGAACCCTCCCTCCGTCCCCTCTGCGGCTCTTCAATTGGTCATACTGCCACTTTACGTGCTACCAAATCTGAGGATGGCTGCCAAGGGCGGGGCTTAGGGAATGGGCAGTCATTGGCTGGGGGCAGTGTGACCCAGAGACCAGTGATTGGTTACTACTAAGAAAGACAGATTAGAAACTAAACTAATACTGATTTTTTTCTTTACCGAGGATTCCCAGCCTGACGACGGGGAATATTCATGAGCATGTGAATCTATGCTAGACCCATGCTGGAGAACAGTTACAGGTAAGTAACTTGATCCTTATTTACCCATGCATCGACTGCCCATGACCATGCTAATTCCTATTGCCATTCCCACCCAGTTCCTGCCCCAAACACCTCTTTCTGGGAACTCTTTGAGCTCGCTTTACTCAAGCCTTATTATCAAATTGTTCACTCGAAGTGCATGCCAGTGTTTTTTCAAAGCAGTCTTCTGAGAGTAAATTATTTAATTGCAGCTGTAAACCTACTTTGAGCCACTCGATTTATAAGCAGTAGTGTCCTTCACTGAAGTCCTGTTTAAAAACAAGCATTTGCAATGCCAATCGTTTTGGCTTGTGTATAAGTATTAGGCGTTTGCTAAGCACACTGCTATTAGATGCCTACGTACTCACCATTTTGCACCTGCTACCATCAATGGGCAGTTTATGCCACTACGGCAGTGCCTGTAAAGTGCCTTTCCCATGCCTACACAAAAGTCCAAACTGTTGGCATTGCCCATGCTTGTTTCTTTTCTACTCTGGAGCGCCACTGGTGATGAACAATGAAAGCTTGTTTTTCTCTTACACAAGCTCTATTTAAATAGCATTAATTTGGCAAATATATGTATGTTTGGGGGAGCCCCTATTTCTGTCAGATGCATTGGTCAGAGTGTCCAGTCTGCTGTAGCTGCGAGATAGGCCTTGCAAAATGCCACTCTTTCTCCAGTTGAGAGCTGTGCCCTTACGCCTTTTGGCATTTTTCCAGCAAAGCAATCTAGATTTCCACGCTGAGAATAATAGTGTGTATTTACATTTTCTCTGCTTTTGCCATGTCGAGTACTGCAGCGCCTTCCCCTAAATGATTGATTTAATAGCGATATAACTTTCATCTTATCTTCTGCAGAATTGGATAAGGGTGGAATTTGAGGGCCTAGCCAGAAATGATGTGTGTAAGTGCTCTCTCTCCCACATTTCTCCAACATTCCGTTGACACAATTGTGAGATGGGATTTTGTGGGATGTATGTAGTGTTTTTATAATGAATCACTTTTTAGCTGAGAAATGAACACCCTTAATTAGAACCCAGAAGGAAGACATGTCAACTGGGTCTATTTCTATGTGAAGACTTCAGCCCATTGTGCGCCAGAGCCTGGTTCCCTTGCTTCTTTGTCAAGTATGTTATATGAACGTATTGAGTGCAGACTATTGCCAAAGCATAGTGTCCCCCTTGCCTCTTCAGAACTCTAACTGGGTCAGAATGTTATAACCAATCTACAAACAGCTGTGTCTTCAGGTTGAGGAGGGCCTCTTCAGTGTACCGCAGGTCCCATGGAAGAATGTTCCATATTTTTGCCATGCTGTGTGTGCTGGAATGTCCCACCATATCCATTTTTCTTATACTTGGGGATGGCTGTAGATCAACACAGAATGCATCTAGGCTGATGGTCTTTACTAAGGAAATGCAGTCCTGTGCTATATAAAGCATGATGGGCCATACAAAGGGACTTGAACATAACCCTGGCTGTTACAAGCAGCCAGTGCAGTGAACCAAACGAAACGGAAGCGGTGAGGAGATGATATACCTTCCCAGCCTGAACAGTATACGTGCTGTGGCATTCTGCGCCCTCTGTAGCTGGAGAGCAAGATGTTATTTTACAGTATTATTTCTGGAGTACATTGTATCCCACAAGTGGTATTTTAGCACATTGATCATTGAAACGCATTGTTTTTAGTTGTCTAAATGCAAGATGGTTTTCTGGGTTAGAGATCTTTTGGTTTGGTAGGTAATTCCACAAACAAGGCGCCAGATGGAATAATCGACCTCCAGAGCAGCTGCTCTTGATCCGTGGTATGTTCCTGACATTCTCCATCCTAAATATGAATGGGCTATTACTCTGATGCCCATTTAGTGCCAAAGAGAGAAGTGAGGGGGCCAGCCTCAGAAATCCCTGTGAGCCAAACACAGTATTTTGGACGCAACCATTTTTTCCCCACAGGGAGCCAGTGAAGTACTGCAAGCACCTGGATTATGTGTCTGAATGGAACCTTCATCAATCACCCGATTGCAGCAGTATCTAGTATTTTAAGTTTATTTAAATAAAAAATAATGGGATAGTTACATAAGTAGTATTCAAGTAATCTAACCAAGCTAGAACCAGGCAAAAGGAACATTTTTCCTTAACATGCAAATATGATATAAACCTATTTTAGGAATTGGTTCACTTCAGGTGTTAAAGATAATTTGTCATCTATGGTTACATCAAGGCTTTTGACTGATGTGTCTGGGATGGGGAATACTCCCGATTGTGGGAGTGGGGGAGCAAAATATGCTAAAATGAAATTTGGATGGCTCTGTAATTAGTACTGCTCAATCTAAGAGGGATTGAGCTTCAAATACTTTTGGCTCATCCATGTTTCAGCAGCGAGCAAACAATGTTTAAATGTTTCCCTCATTGTTATTCTCAGTGTTGAGGGCATCTATTCTAAAAGGATTTATGAAGCACACATTAAATTGGCCAAAGGATGAGATATATTGTACCATAGAGGCCGTTACACTGACCCCTATGGACACCACATGTCACCCATGTACAATCTGAAGAGCCTGCAAGCATGGAAACCATCTGCTGGGGTCCTTTCAGAAATTAAGTAAGTCAGCACTGAGCAGTTTGCCCAATGCCTAGCTGTGTTAATCTTGACATCAAGATGGGGTGGCTTACAGTATCAAATGCTGCGGTTAAATTGAGCAGCATTCACACACCTCTCCCCCTTCAACGTTAATCCTGTTGAGATCATCCATTACGAAAGTCAGAACCAATTCTGTGATTCAGCCTGGCCAGAAGCCTGCCTGTGCAGGATTCACTAAAAATAGCTGAGATGTACCGGTATCTCAAAAGAAAGGTAAACTCCCAAATGTTGTGTTATCGGGGGGGGGGGGTCAATTCTCAAATGGGAGTGTGAAAAACAGTATAGATGCAGAACAGAGAGTTGATTACCCCTCTCTACACAGGCCTGAGAGTTAGAGATGGAGGTGGTAGTCACACAATACTTAACATTCACATAACATACTGTTCACTCGGCAATAAGACCAACTTAGGTAACAGGGGACAACATAAACGGATGTTTAGCAAAAATGGGCTTGTTTAATATTGATTTGTACAAACGTTAAAAGAACAGTGCTCAAAGGACTGACTGAATGAATGCATTAATAAGACAAAACAGAAACTAAAACATAGACTCAAGAGGATGTAATTCTCTCAGTGAACAATACTTATTGCAAAATTAATGCATCTACTATCGTTGGTAGTCTTTTAAGAGAAAATTTCAGAGGCAACCGCTAAAATTCGCATTAAATTACGTGCTTTCAGACTTCCAGGAAACCTGCGGTCTGTTCCCGTAGGTACATTATAGATAACTCCCTTAAATCAAGCAAAGGCTTTCCATGAATTGAAGTATGCACCCTACAAGAGTGCCCTGGTGATCGCCGTTTATTGACTGCGAGAAACACAAGTAGTCTTTTAAGAGATAGTGAGTCGACATGTTTTGGCCATACATTGAAATAGACATCTCAAGTGTCTTTTCGGAAATAGATGTCACGGCCATCTTCAGGACAAAGGATTTCTTCCAGGAAATCTTCACATAAATGATTTACCCCAATTTATGATGCAAGTGTGCCATCACTGATCTATAAAAATACAAACAATTATTGGCTACAAGTGGATTTATGTTCTTTGTAAGATGTTATCTAACAACATATCTAGTACATTGGTCTAGGAACAGAGAGTATGGACATTTCAGTCATGGCACAACACAACAGGTAATACAATTCGGCCACAGACCATCACTTATTTCATTAGTGGAAACGGAAAAACAAGAAAACAAAAGTTGCTTCAGAAAGGGTTGTTTATATTGGGATCCCGTATGTTTAGAGTTGTACATATGGATAGAGAACAACACATGTTTAAGAGACAAAAAACTACCCCCGATCTCTTACTTGCTTCTCCAAGTTAGGTGAGAAAGAGTCGATGGAAAGACTGAAGAGGATTTCTTTAATAATGCCAGAAAGTGTTGACGTTGAATGTCGTTCTTATGGCAAAAGCCGTCTAGTCCTACAATTTGATGATAATTGTTGATTGCTACGGTTAGATCAAGGATTTGGCTCCATACTATATAGTTTTTTAGTTTTTAGCACACATTGATGGTATCTTATTTTACTGCAAGTTTTTTATAACTAGACTCAATCTAAATAATTAGCATATTAATGTCTATGGTAAAAGGAGGAGCCCATGCATATTAATTTACCTTGTCAGCTTCTGTATGAAGTCAGTCAAGGGATACTGAGCTGGTCTCAGAAAGGAGGCGCAGGAGCTGCGAGCGTGATTCAAGATGCAACTGTGAATCAAAGAAAGATGTGACCCAGTCAGATGTGCATGTTGACACGGATTCACAAGTATTTGTGTATCGGTATTCAATTGCTTACTTTAAGAAGAAAGTGCCAATTAGTGCTGTTGTTGAAGTGACTAACAAAACATCGCAGTGTGTGCAGCAGGGCCCCATTTACAGGTAGTCAGGAGAGGTTCTGCACAATTGGCCAAAGTCCGGATGACTAAGGATTTGCTAAATGCTGTACAGAAAAAAAGAGAACCCAATTAAGAAGCTGCTATAAGTACTACAGTACCAATAGGTGTCGTGGCCAAACAGATAAAACTGAGGAGGAACTTACTGCGGTTACTGACTGTAGGAGAACAGCAGATGAGTGTTTTTAAACAAACAGGACTGTGTTCAGAAGGCAGTAGTGTGGCGTACGACGGTGCTGTGGGCTGGTAAAGATTAAGTGAACAAGTACGTTAGGAAACATCTTGTAGATGAAGTGCTGCATATAGTATTGATATTGCAGACAGGATAAATTGTGGTGGGAAAGCACCTACTTGTGAGTTGCACGTTCAGGATGCCGTCATCCCTGGATATTGGAGAGGTGCACGTCATTCCTGTGATCGGGTCTATTTAAACGTGCCGGTGATTTGAAAGGCAACATGAGCAGCGCGTACGTATAGGTCACATGACTTGTACTGGTGTCAAACAAATCAACCTAAATTTTTAAAGAGACACGGACTGGCACTGAAGTCAAGTGCGTGTTGAATGCTAGAAAAAGGCTACGCTACATGGAAAAATACACTGGACGATCACAGCAAATACCCATATGTTCAAAATGGTTATATGCAAAAAAAATTAACAAACACCAAAGTATACAGTATATCCCGGCACGAGTGGATGCTAGCTATGAGACACCTCTGTGTGTAATCACATGTTAGGGGCTGGGTTGTGCTATACATGAGCCAAGGTGGAAAAGCTTGAATCTGTTGGCACAAAGTTACCTGAGACTATCAATGCAGGGACGCTCTGTAGAGCAGGAGGGAGATCTCTGGGAGGCAGTCTACCAGGGGAGAACATAGCTGTATTATGGAAAATGAAGACTGCTATGGTACAGGGAGTGCATGGTTACCCAAGTAGGCTGTTCCATTCCACTGAGGAATTTAAGCCTTGATTAACCGTGTTTAGGGTATAAATCCACCGTTGTTCACAACGGCTGAGTGACAGTTCCCTATTGCCACCCCTGGCTGAAGGGGACATTTTTTGGATCACAAACCACTGCATATCGGTGTATTTATGTTTGGTTGTTA
Organism: Ambystoma mexicanum; assembly: GCF_040938575.1. Taxonomy (NCBI): domain Eukaryota; kingdom Metazoa; phylum Chordata; class Amphibia; order Caudata; family Ambystomatidae; genus Ambystoma; species Ambystoma mexicanum. Next base: position 677,505,363 of record NC_090932.1, on the reverse strand, counting down.
TGTAATGAGCAACTAATGGTTTGTTTGTTTTGTTCTTAAGACATGACCTATGTTTGCATATGCGTTGTCTAGCGGGTCTGCTGGTTTTTCCTATGTATAATAAATTACAGGGGCATCTAATGCCATAGACCACCCAGGTCGATGCACAGTTGGAAAAGTGTCGAAGGACCCACGTTTTCCCATTTAGCTCAATAGATTTAAGATTGTTCGTCAGGGAACAAACTGAGCATTGGCCACATTTGTAGTGGCCAATTACTGGTGGTAAATTCCATAGCGTAGTTTGGGTTGAAAGTGCCCGTTCTTTTGGATATGTATGTACTAAGATATCTCTAAAAAATGTTTGCCGTTTAAAAGCAAACCTCGGTTGTGCCGGGCAGAAATCTGAGGTGGATAAAATATGCTAGTGTTTTTTGATAGTTTTGCGCAATCCATTGCTAATGGGACTAAACGTGCTCACGCACGTTATTCTTTCTTCTTGGTTTTTTGCTTCAGGGTGCAGGCATCTTTCCCTGTTGGCATGTTGAGCTCTTTTGGATGCCGAATTGATCGATTTCTTTTGGGATAGCCTCGCGTTTTTAGACATTGCTTAAGATCTTTCCCTTCTTGAATATAGTCGCTGAGGTTGGAACAATTTCTTCTTACCCTGAGGAACTGTCCTATGGGTAGGTTCTCACGTAGGCTTAAAGGATGAAAGCTGTTCAATTTGAGTAAGGTATTCTTATCAGTAGGTTTACTATATAAATTAGTTTGTAGTAAACCTGTGTCTGTTTCGTAGGTAAGTAGATCAAGAAAGGGAATTTGTTTAGTGTCATGAATCAAGGTGAATGCGATGTGTTCATTGTGGTTATTTAGCCAAACCAGAAAAGTTTCGAGTAGAGTAGAATCACCCTTTCACACTATGAGCACATGAGGGTAAGAAGAAATTGTTCCAACCTCGGCCACTATATTCAAGAAGGGAAAGATCTTAAGCAACGTCTAAAAACACGAGGCTATCCCAAAAAATCGGTCAATTCGGCATACAAAAGAGCTCAACATGCCAACAGGGAAAGATGCCTGCACCCTGAAGCAAAAAACCAAGAAGAAAGAATAACGTGCGTGAGCACCTTTTAGTCCCATTAGCAATGGATTGCGCAAAACTATCAAAAAACACTGGCATATTTTATCCACCTCAGACTTCTGCCCGGCAAAACCAAGGTTTACTTTTAAACGGCAGAACATTTTTAGAGATATTTTAGTACATACATATCCAAAAGAAGGGCACTTTCAACCCAAACTACGCTATGGAATTTACCACCAGTAATTGGCTACTACAAATGCGGCCAATGATCAGTTTGTTCCATGACGAACAATCTTAAATCTATTGAGCTAAATGGGAAAACGTGGGTCCTTCGACACTTTTACAACTGTGCATCGGACTGGGTGGTCTATGGCATTTGATGCCCCTGTAATTTATTATACATAGGAAAAACCAGCAGACCCGTTAGACAACGCATATGCGAACATAGGTCATGTCTTAAGAACAAAACAGACAACAAACCATTAGTTGCTCATTACATAACAACCAAACAGAAATACACCGATATGCAGTGGAGTGGTTTGTGATCCAAAAAATGTTCTCCTCAGCCAGAGGTGGCAATAGGGAACTGTTACTCAGCCACTGCGAACAACGGTGGATTTATACCCTAAACATGGTTAATGAAGGCTTAAATTCCTCAGTGGAATGGAACAGCCTACTTGGGTAACCATGCACTCCCTGTACCCTAGCAGTCTTTATTTTCCATAATACAGCTATGTTCACCCCTGTTAGACTGCCTCCCAGAGACCTCCCTCCTTCTCTAAACACCGTCCCTGTATTGATATACTCGGGTAACTTTGTGCCAATGGATTCAAGCTTTTCCACCTTGGTTCATGTATAGCACAACCCAGCCCCTAACATGTGATGACACACAGAGGTGTCTCATAGCTAGCATCTACTCGTGCTCGGACATACTGTATACTTTGGTGTTTGTTTAGCATCATTCTTTTGCATATTCCGTTTAGAACATATGGGTATTTCCTGTGACCGCCCAGTGTATTTTTCCATGTAGCGTAGCCTTTTTCTGGCATTCAACATGCACTTGACTTCAGTGCCAGTCCGTGTCTCTTTAAAAATGTAGGTTGACGTATTTGACACCAGTACAAGTCATGTGACCTATACGTACACGCTGCTCATGTTGCCTTTCAAATCACTGGCACTTTTAAATAGACCCGATCGTGGGCATGACGCGCACCTCTCCAGTATCCAGGGATGACGGCGTCCTGAACGTGCAACTCACAAGTAAGTGCTTTCCCACCGCGATTTATCCTGCCTGCAATATTAATACTATATGCAGCACTTCATCTACAAGACGTTTCCTAACGTACTTGTTCACTTATTCTTTACCAACCCACAGCACCGTCGTACACCGCCCTACTGCCTTCTGAACACATACCTGTTTGTTTAAAAACACTCATCTGCTGTTTTCCTACAGTCAGCAACCGCAGGGCTACCAGTCATTTGGTCGACAACCAAATGGTCGAATGACCATTTGGTCGACACCAAATGGTCGAAATCCAAATGGTCGAATTTTTTTTTTTACATTTTTTTTTGTTTGGAGGGGGTTCCCCCTCCTAACCCCCCTTTTCAAAAATTATTTTTTTTTAACCAAACAAAACAAAAATATATATATAAATAAATTAAAAAAACATTTCGACCATTTTTTTTTCGACCATTTGGTTTCGACCAAATGGTCATTCGATCTTTTTTTTTCGACCAAATGAGCGGACACCCAACCGCAGTAAGTTCCTCCTAATTTTTATCTGTTTGGCCACAACACCTGTTGGTACTGTAGTACTTATAGCAGCTTCTTAATTGTGTTTTTTTCTGTAACAGCATTGAGCAAATCCTTAGTAATCTGGACTTTGGCCAATTGTGCAGAACCTCTCCTGACTACCAGTAAACGGGGCCCTGCTGCACACACTGTGACGTTTTGTTAGTCACTTCAACAACAGCACTAATTGGCACTTTTCTTCTTAAAGTAAGCAATTGAATACTGATACATAAATACTCGTGAATCTGTGTCAACATGCACATCTGACTGGGTCACACCTTTCTTTGATTCACAGTTGCATCTTGAATCACGCTTGCAGCTCCTGCGCCTCCTTTCTGAGACCAGCTCAGTATCCCTTGACTGACTCTTCATACAGAAGCTGAGAAGGTAAATTAACATGCATGGGCTCCTCCATTTACCATATATGTTAATATGCTAATTATCTAGCTCGAGTCTAGTTATAAAAAAACTTGCAGTAAAATGAGGTACAATTTTAGCATGCTAAAAACTAAAAAACTATATACTATGCAGCCAAATCCTTGATCTAACCGTAGCAATCAACAATTATCATCAAATTGTAGGACTAGACGGCTTTTGCCATAAGAACGACATTCAACGTCAACTGGCATTATTAAAGAAATCCTCTTCAGTCTGACGCGCTTTCCGTCGACTCTTTCTCACCTAACCTGGAGAAGCAAGTAAGAGATCGAGTTGATTTTTTTGTCTTTTAAACATGTGGTGTTCTCTGTCCATATGTACAACTCTAAACAAACGGGATCCCAATGTAAACAACCCTTTCTGAAGCAACTTTTGTTTTCTTGTTTTTCCGTTTCCACTAATGAAATAAGTGATGGTCTCTGGCCGAATTGTATTACTTGTTGTGTTGTGCCATGACTGAAATGTCCATACTCTCTGTTCCTAGACCAATGTACTAGTTATGTTGTTGGATAACATCTTATACAGAACATAAGTCCACTTGTAGCCAATAAATAATTGTTTGTATTTTTATAGATCAGTGATGCCACACTTGCATCATAAATTGGGGTAAATTATTTATGTGAAGATTTTCTGGAAGAAATCCTTTGTCCTGAAGATGGTCGTGACATCTATTTCCGAAAAGACATTTGAGATAATGTCTAATTCAATGTATGGCTGAAACATGTCGACTCACTATCTCTTGAAAGACTAATAACGATAGTAGATGCATTAATTTTGCAATAAGTATTGTTCACTGAGTGACTTGAACCCCCTTGATTCTATGTTTTAGTGTCTGTTTTGTCTGTATTAATGCATTAATTCGTCCAGTCCTTCTTTAAGCACTGTTCTTTTAACGTTTGTACAAATCAATATTAAACAAGCCCATTTTTGCTAAACATCCGTTCATGTTGTCCCGTTACCTAAGTTGGTCTTATTGCTGAGTGAACAATATGTTAGGTGAATGTTAAGTATTGTGTGACTACCACATCCATCTCTAACTCTCAGGCTTGTGTAGAGAGGGGTAATCAACTCTCTGTGTTCTGCATCTATGCTGAGATGTACCTATCGTTTCCAACAGTTTACCAACCTAGAAAAAGTTTGAAATAGGGGGGACATTTCCAAGGTTGCTGGGATCAAGTAAGGGCATAAGTACTTCTCTTTTTAGCTCCAATGAACACGTCCTTCCAAAAAGGAGCAATTAATCAGAGTCGCAGTGATGAGGAGAACAGCAGGCAGTTGCACTAATGCTTTTAATGTTGTGCAGGTATAGGGTCCAAGAACGAACCTGATGTTTTACTGAATTGAACACATTTGGTCTTCTACGGGAGAGGATTGCTTGCATTACCATGAACTAAAATTATATTCTCTTTCGGAGTTACCTCCTCCAAAGATGTATCATATCTAGGTTGTGATTACATTTCATCACAGATAATCTGAATCTTATGCTTAAAATAAGGCGCTTGATCATTGCATAAGGAAATGCCAGTGTTTAATGAATTATATTTGTCTGGTGATTTAAAAGCTCTGATAAGTTTGAAGAACATTTTCTGTTTATCATCTGCTTGGTCCATTTGTGCGAAAGATATTTCGTGATGCTCAGATAAGTGATATTGCTGCCCGATGTCACATGGGAATGTTAGGGAAAAATGAAACGCAGCATTTTCAAGTTGTTGGGCAGAATCCTGTGCAGTGCCCTTAGGGACCACTACACCTGATTAAGACCACAGGTGTACATACAAGTTTTACCTTTGATACAAGCCTGTACTACTAAGTTATAGTTGTAGCAGTAGCAGAGCAGCCAGGCTTATCTCAAGAGTATATAAGCAGTAGCAGAGATTACACAAAGGGACCACAATTACTTTGACTCAAGCAAACACTGACTCAAGGTTTCAGGTAAAATATATAAGTACATTTATTTTTAAACCATCAGTTATAAACCCAACACCTCTATTAAACTTTAAACAAAACCACACGTTAAATATACTACAACTAACTAATTCACTTTGTACAGTAAGTCTCAAGGTAAGTACCCGGTGTTTGAATGAACCGGTGTTATGAACAAAACACGATACCGTGGATACCGTTGCGATCACTTTTTGACAGTTCGGTCTACTCAATAAACGCGTATCCGTGACATGAAATGCTACCGGGGCAAAAACACACTTAGCACCTGAGATACCCAGAGGGAGTTGGAGGCAAAAATCACAGGCAATATTTAGGTTAGGCAGACAGTATCGAGAAACACTCAGGAATTCAAAAGTCAAAGGGTCGGAGCCTGGTTTAGGTGACATCGGAGACCTGTGCCGAAGATCACACCATTAGACAGTTCACGATTCAGTGTAGCAAAAAGTACTTGTATATTGTCAATACTCGGAAGCAAAAGTTATAAGGAGGAGGGAAAACAAGGATGAGCCTTGAGGATGAAGAAAAGGGATTCACCCAGTTTCCTCGAGTAGAACACAGTACCTTATTCCAACGATGCAGCTGGTGCCCTGGCAGTTGTTCCTGTTGGATTCCCGCAGGCCCACGATTCCTGGAGCTTTGTTGTGAAGGAGGACGCCTGAAGGGGGTCTGCACCACACAGGGATGAAGCCGGCAGCAGCGACTACGCAAAGGTGTGCTCCTTAAAAAAACAGGAGAGGCTCAGCAGGTGGCTATCCGGACCACTACAGCAGTGTGCAGCGATTTCAACCATGGCGGAGATCTCTGGCTGAAGAAGATGAACTGGTTATCCCCACAGGCTCAAGGGAAGAAGACTCCGGACTGGATCTTCTCTTAGTCGTCGAAGGGAAGATAGCTCAGGACTGCAGCAGGGCCTCACCGGGACAGGGTAGTTGCAGCAGCCGTCGTTCTCTCCACTTCTCTTCGGTTCCTTGTAGTTCCAGAGGCGACTCTGACTTCTAGCCCAAGAGACCTGCCTTTTATGCTAAAAAACCCCATTCACACAGCCTGGCTGTCAATCACGCAGCAGGGGGGTTGTCCAGCCGGGGCAGCCACCTCAGCCAATCATGGAAAAGTGCGACTTGGGTTTCCTAGGACCCCCTGTACAGGGGGTGACTACACCCCTTCCCCACATTGTCTACCTAGACACCCAGGTGCCAAGAGGAGGGCTTCTCTGCAGAAGCCCGCCAAAAGACGATGAACAAAGAAGGCGAACCTAGTTTGCCACGCAAAGTAAAACACAAGAAGGACTTTAACAAAAAGAAATGGCGATTAAACCAAACCGGAGCCAAAAGAAAGACGATTTGGTCAAGCAGGTTTGTGTTAGAGGCTAATATAATAGCCAAGAACAGTACCACGTTTAATATAATCGTGCTAGAAAAGTTAGGGTAGATACCACTGCCACCAGCCAAGTCTAAATGTTAAAAGAGCAAAACAATGCTCAGGGAGGTACAGACAGAAAAGGGGTATAGATTAACCCTTTCCAGTACTCCATGTGTCTGTGGTAAAAATGACTATGTAAAGTAAATGGCAACTTTACCTTTCTCTGGGGGACAGTAGTCAGCCCCAGCAAAATGGAGTCAAGGGGAAGTCTAAAAGACAACCCTGGGTTACTACACTAAAGGTGCAGTGTAACCCATACAAGAACAGGGGCACCTGGAGTGGTGTGCTCCAGTGCCCAAGATCACAGAATGGGTTACAACACATAGGCCAAAACACATGTAAGAGTGGAAAAAGGATGTACACTCTTACCAGGTGGAAAAAATAAACTCCAGAAATCCAGCAAAGCTGCTGGGGGACTCACTAGGTGAGGGAAATTATCCCTAGAAAGAGAATTCTCCCTAACACCATTTCTAAAAGTGCTTGTTCGATGCAGCTGCAACTAGTGATGTCAAGAATAGTTATGCATCATCAAACACACCAAGGCTTTTGATCACTGTGCAGGGTTTTGGACTGTCCCAGGGATGTCAATTTGGCAAAATACACAGGGTAGCAGAAATTACTACTGACCCCACCACATAACACGCAGTGACATCACATGACCCTTGACCCTTACAGCATCGCATGAAGCGATGTCACATAACCTTTGGCCATGGTGACTTCACAGGAAGTGACACCAGCAAAACGTATATAAAAAAACAACAATAAGTGTGATTAATATAGTATGAAAGTAGACAAAAGTCTATTAGTTTTCTACCATATATTACATATTACAGTGCTGCCCCCGATGTGTTATGAATGCAGTCATGATATGCCAGGGGCACATCCAGCAGAACCATCATAGGCCAGGAGGTATGCAGACTTTCCCTCGAAAAATGTTCCATCAAGGGTTTTTCCATCTAATTTTTTCCAACGTGCATCGAATGCATATTTGTTTGGGGTATGGGGTTAATTTTATTTGGGATGGGTACTTAAGGGTTAAAAACAGGGGGTTGGTGGGGAGCACCCCTCCCCCCCGGCCCCTGCAAAATGCATTTGATGCACATTTTTTGGTTGGAAAAAATTTGATGGAACCAACCCTCGATGGAATCACATCGATGGAAAGACATGTAACCAGGCCAGGAACACAGCTTTCGTATACTGCCTCATATGGCTAGTCACTGCCATCCTACATATATTAACGCCTCACATGCCAGATATAGCCATACTATGCTAAATCCTGCTGCACATTGCTTCCCATCTTTATAAACCTACATAAGATTTCTGCACGATTCTTTCATGAATAGAAGTCGTTTTTGTTCTGATAAAGTGGATATGTAAAGCATAAACCACATTCTAAATCAAAAAAAGGTATCCGGCACCCCTCTCTAGAAAGAACATAGCATGATAACCTGTTCTGTGGGTTTTACCCACTTTGACAGTTCGCAGCCATCGCTTTTTGCTCACTCTACTTTTCACAAAGGAGAAATACCCATTTGCATATCAGTCTTTGTCCCGCCCACAAGAGCAGTCCAGCACCGAAATGCCTGGCAAACATCCTTTGAACAAGAGTGCCAACAGAAACCCCAGGCACGTGTTTCAGCCCAATCGGGCCTCATCAGTGAGGTAGAGCTGTGTCTCTGAGCACAGTGAGCAAGGGGTCCACGTCTGGGTTCCCCAATGTAACCAAGTTCCTTGCAAAAATACAAAACGGTAGCAGACGCCCCTCTCTAGAAAGAACATGGCATTGTAACCTGTTTTCTGGTTTGTACCACTTTGAGAGTCTGCAGCCATAGCTTTTTGCTCATTGTACTTTTCACGATGGAGGAATATCCATTTGCATATCAGTCTTTGTCCCGCCCACAAAGGCAGTCTAGCACCGAAATGCCTGAATATAAAAAAGATCTTTGTCAAAATCTGTTTGGTAAAAACAAGTAGTACATATTTTGTGGAGATGCATGAGGCACACAGGTACGAGAGGCAAGCACTGCATTAGCCACAGCCACGAGTAATTCCTGAAGCAGTCAACGCGTTTTTTCATTTGCATAAGAAAATGAAGCATTTCCCCCAAAAGCGCTGGCCATGGCATCTTCAAAATTACACTTGTGTATAGGCGCGTTACAAATACCATATCATATCATATCCCCATTACTTTTAAAATCGTAATTTCCAACATTTTAAAAAGTGCATAGGAATAAGTGCTTTGCACATCTTACAAAGTGGTTTCCAGAGATGTTGCGATGAACGCACACAGAACGTGTATACAGAGCACTAGTAATTTTGAAGATGCCATGGCCAGCGCTTTTGGGGGAAATGCTTCATTTTCTTATGCAAATGAAAAAACGCGTTGACTGCTTCAGGAATTACTCGTGGCTGTGGCTAACACTGTACAAGCGGTCCACGTGTTATAAAAGGGGAATGAGACCAAAGGCAGTTACTAGATGATTTTATAACCAGCAGCAATTTCATGCATGGGACCCGTACGCTTACTGCATGCAATTTTAGTCACTCTCAACGCGGAGTGAAAAATAAAGAGGAAAGCAATGCAAATTGACCTTTGCTCTTCATTTTGACTCTCGCTTTGAGATATAAAACGCCACTTGCCAATTCCGCTTTGCAAATGGCATTTTATAATGGATTCCGATGGAGTTCTCTTGGTCATTAGCAGGCGCTAAACCAAGTCCTATGCCATTGGAATATTTGGTTTTACGCCTGTATGAAAATCTTAGGCAGGTGTAAAACCGTGTGCTCTATTGAGACGGAAGAAAGCAAAGCGGAGATAGCATTTCCGGTCTGCTGCCCGCCAAGGCCTTAGAACGGCAGGAAAATGAGCTGGAGCAGAAAGTGGAATTATAAAAGCAATTGTACACTTGAATTTTCCACACCGCTTATCAGAAAAAGACCCCCTTCAAGTAACAAAACGGAATAAATGTATTTCAGGCCAGCACAGTTTTTTCACTGACATCTGTGTGTGAGGGCCATAGAGTACTATAGAGATTGCCAGGGGTAGCCTGTTAGGCAGAAATCTGTGCAGTTCCCTCTGGGACCACTGCAAAAGATTTAAGACTACAGGTGTTTGGCAGTAAACACACTTGGTAGCAGTCTTTACCACACAGATTCACTTGGTAGCTGTGGCTGAGCAGTCAGACTTCCCTCAAGAAGAGTTAGGCAGTATACAGAGTAGTCACAATAGGTCAAAATAACACAGTAGAACAAGTAAACACTGACCAGAGCTTGGTGTAAAAGAGATATAATTATTTATTTAAAACCACATCTAGTAAAACACACAGGCACTAATGTTAAGCAGTTCAAAAACACGGTCACTAAAAGATATACACTCCCTTAAAAGAATATTAGACAATTCTTAAGTAAAGCCCCACTTATTTTCAGACAGCGGTGAACGCTTAACGCAGATGGCACTCTAATAATTTGTTTTAAAAAGGGAGAGAAAAGAAGAGTATAAATTGAAACAGATCCCAACACTTTAACAAGAACACAACAAGCGAGGAAGGCAAAGTAAAACCGTGAAGTTAGAGTTCAGAAGGCCAGATCCAAGAGGATCAGAACGAAATGTGCCCCAGGTCACACAGTTAAAGTGCACAAAAGTCTTGAAAAGGTTCAGAAAGAGTTAGACCAAAGAAAGGGACCAGTTAGATGGTCAAGGCGGCCAGCAAAGTCCAGAAGGTTAAGGGGTTATTATTACCTTGTAGCAATCTTTAGAAAGGGAGGCCTGGCGGACACGGTACCTTAAAGTGGTGAGAATACTCCAGCGGGGGCAGTTGTTCCTGGCAGCAGATGCAAGCCGGTGCTTCGTCCGGGGGAAGAGAGGATCTCGTCGGGGAGGAAGACAGGAGTCCGATGCACTGCCAGGGAAGAAACCAGCCGCGGAGTTCTCAGGTAAAAGGAGCGGTCCTTTTATTCACGGTCCAGTGGTAAGTGGCTATCCGGTTGCCGGGGTGCTTGGCACGGGCAATTCGACCACAAGACATCCTGGGATGCGAGGAAAAGAAGGTAAACTGGTTGTGCCCACCAGTCAGGGGAAGAAGCCTCTCCAGCCGGGAGATCTTCTTTGTCGTCGGGAAGTGGTGAGTCGGTTGCTCAGGGCTCCACCGGTGGTGTCGTCGTGGTAGGTCGGCTCAGCTTCTCCCTCGTCGGATTCTCAGGTCCTGTGGCGACTTCTGAAGTTCCAGTCCCCAAAGCCCTGCTTTTATGCAGCACACCCCCATTCACTCAGCCTAGCTGTCAATCAAACATGCTAAGTGGTGAGCCAGCCGGCTCACCACTTGGGCCAATCACACAAGAGTGCGACTTGAGTTACCAAGGTAACTCAGTCCAGGGTACCTAAACCCCCTCCCACACCCCCTGTGTTACCCAGAGAGAGTGGCACCACTTTTGGAGGCTTCTGTGGAGAAGCCCGCCAAAAAGTGAAACAAAGGGCTCGACTTGGGTTGGAGTCACAGAAGAGAACACAAACGCCATTTTAGAATCGAGTCCTGGCAAAAAATACCAACCGGCGAATTAATATTAAATAAATAAACCGGCGGTATGTTCGAGGCTATGAGAATTAAATAATTAAAGTTGGTAGCCTCGAACAATGGGAAAATCCCATAGGGATATATTCACGGTCGAATATAAAAATTAGTATCCACTGCCACCAGCCAAAACTCGATCAGGGGGGACGGAGACGTGCCCCCTCGACTAACAGACCCCGGGGCAATCGAATTGCCCCGACCAGTACGTCCACAATATGATGGTTTGTACCGGTTTCTGTTAATAATTTGGGACCAGTAAAGCCAATGGTGAATTTACATGCCCTGGGAGACAGTAGTCAGTCCCAGGGTATGGAGTCTATGGTGGGGTGTCACTATGACACCTCTGTGTCACTGCACGGAGGGTGCTGTGTAACACACATAGTCAAAACACATGAGACCCTATGGAGTAAAGGACCCCATAGCCCATAAAACACATTAACAGTCAAAGAAACACCATAAATCATGTCCAAGAGTGGGAGAAAGAGCCTCACTCTTGGCAGGAGAAAAAAACAAACTCCAGAAATCCAGCAAAGCTGCTGGGGGACTCACTAGGTTAGGAAATTCAGCCTAAAGAGAGAATTTTCCCTAACATAGCCGCTGATATCTTTATTTGCCGCTATATGCCTTCCATACTGTCACCTAGGCCGGTGCTCAGTGGTCAAGTTTCTAGTAAAGCTCTGTCCAGTAAGGTCTCCGTTTTGGTATAATAGCTTTTAAGGTAGTTGCAACACAAAAAGGATTCAATCTGCAACATGCAGTTTTTGATGTTATGATTAAGGTTGTTTGAATTGGTTGTAAGGTTAAAGATCAACTGGGTTGCATCCACACACCTGGATCCCAATATTTTCTATTAGTTTGATAATCTGGGTCGGGTATACGTTAAAACGGAGAGATGGCTATAATCCCTGTGAGATGCCACTTCTGTTAGTACAGCCATGGAACTTAAATGGGGATTGCACACCTTTTTGTAGCTTGTTGGAAGAAAAGGATTGAATTCAATCAAAAGCTCTGTTACTTTTCAGAGCCTTAATCCGCCCTGTGAGAGTATCTTGTAGAACAGTTTTTAAAAAAAATGTATTTTATTGTTTTGGTTTATTTACAAACCTTTACAAAATCACAAGAAGTATCGGACATTACAATAACTTAAAAGAAGAGAATACAAGAAAAAACAGATTATATAATCATTTCAATCAGAAAATACGAACTAGAAAGAGAACTTTAACAACCTAATCACACTTCAACAAACTCAGAATAAAGAATTTCATATTAGAGTTTAAACACAAACAATTCATTGATTCAAAACCATTAAAATCACTATACATTTCCATAAACATAAAATGTTTACCTTCTTTAACTCCGAGCACACACATTTCTTAAAAAAGTTGTCACACAAATTTTTAAACTTGTACAATTATCGTGTAACATTCTGTACCATATGAAATCTCTATTCACTTTGTGTGTTGAAGTTACAAATTTGGCAAAATACTTTAATCTTTGTACCTTCAATTCAGGGCATACCAACAGAATATGTTGTAGTGTTTCAACTACACCAGTCACATTGCAGAATTGATCGGAGTTGCGGTTTCTAATACATTTTATTTGATTTGTGAGTAATACATTAGAACGAAAGCGCATAAAGTCATTACGCAGGCGCTTACCCGGATATTGAATCAAATAACCTTCCATGACAGGCTGCCATTTCCAAGTGGAGCAGGCAAATTTATAAAGTTTTGATTCCATAATTTTGCTTTTAGTTTTTTGCCAATCAAAGCCCATATGGCTAATTTTCACTTTTTCTGGCTTATTGCATAATGAAACTGTTGACAGACCTAACTCCTTCAGGCAGTTCATAGCTTCAACATTAAGCACATACATAAAAGGATTTGTCAATTCCCGATAAGCACAGGCATACAGAGTCTTATCCAGAGCTGTTTTGCATTTTTCCATAAGCATAATCTCTTCAAGTGGCATAGGTAGAAAGTGATTGCAAACCCAATTCATATTTTATTAATTCTAATGGAATACATTTGGGCAGAAACCAAAGCACAGATCTCCAACTTTTTCCTTCAATGCAAGTCAGATGTTCATGTAGTCCATTTGGAAATAATTCAGTCCCATAGGTTAGACGTGATATGATTTTTATATTATAAAATTCTCTTAGCGGGACCATAGAGAATTTTCCGAATTTATTGTCAATGGCCCTCAGTTGTCTAATGGCTATTTCTGATTTCAATTTCAGCTGACTTTTTAAAAGATTAATGGACTCCAACCCAGAGAAATGAAAACCCAAATACTTGAATGACGGTTGTGCCTTAATCGTCCTACTTTCACAAACCCAAGAAAAGGCATTCTCTCTTTTGTTATAATTACCAAAATGGACAATTACCGTTTTAGATGGATTGATTTTAAGATTTAGGTTATTTATAAATATTTCGAAGGCTTTGAGTAACCTTTGGAGTCCAATTTTGGTTTTATCCATAAGAAGAAAATCGTCCGCGTATGCCATCAATTTTGAACATGCCAAACCTTTATTACAAAGTGCGTTGTTAGCACCACATACATAGAGGTTAAAAACTGTAGGGGCCAACATACACCCTTGACGTAAGCCATTCGGAATAATGATTTCCTTAGAGAGAAAGCCCTCTGTGTACCTTCAACGTGGTGTCCGTACAAAGGGCAATAAGAATTTCGAGTAAATGAGCTGGAATTCCGAGATCATTTAGCTTTAGCCATAGGAGTTGCCTATCAACAAGATCAAATGCCGAGCTCAGGTCCATCAAGGCCACAAAAAGAGGTCTCTCCCCCCCGTTTCATAGATTTTGCTATTAGAGTTTTTAGTATGAGGCCCCCACAGTCAGTTCCGATATTTTTTTTAAAACCAAATTGTTTCGGATCGAGGATGGATTTTTCCTTAATCCATTCTTGAAGTTCAATTAGAACCAAGAAACAGAATATTTTTGACTCTGGGTCAGCAATAGCTATTGGCCTGTAGCTGGATGGACACATATGAGACCCCTTCTTAAAAACTGGTATGACAATGGAAACTTTCCACGATTGTGATTGGAATAATCTTGCTCTCTAGAACATTAGCAGATAGTATAGACAACATTTTTGCCCATATTACTGGATCAAATTTCAGCAGTTTGTTAGACAGATTATTCGGTCCACTGGCACCCGAGTTTTTGGGTTTGTTAATAAGGGCTGTTATATCTTCACTGTAGCCTTCAATGACCAGTGCTGGCTTTCAGGAATTGTAATATTGCATTGTGACTTATTGGCAATGTATAGTTTAGAACAATGACCCAGCCATACATCCTCATCAATAACATTCATAACCATGTCTTGTTGAGGTCTTTCAATGTCATTAATTAGGTACCAAAAATTCGTACAACCATGTCCACGTAAAGCTTTCAGCATCAGTTCAACATCCTGTTGCATGCGAGAACCTCTATAGTGAATTTGCCAGTTTTTGTAGGATTATTTGATTTTACTTTTTTCCAACATATATTCTAGTGGAGATAAACCTACTTTTTTGAGATGTCTAAGTTCCTTTCTATATAGATTCTTACGTGCATGGACCACTAAATCAGCATGGTGTCTATGATAGGAGTTCCATTTTTGTTTCTTATAGGGGAGTGTAACCAAGTTATCAATAGTGGATTTAATGTAGTTGGAGAAATTTAAGGTTGAATAACATTCCTCGCGGTGGTGCTCGGACATAGAAAGATACTCTTTAACCATTATGGAGGTAAATTTAACGTTCTTTTTGGGGCACCACTTAATTCTATTCCCTTGCTGACTCGACATCACCCCATGTGTGTATTTCTCTGTTCCAATACTTTGATAACCAACTGCCATTTTGAAAGTAAGAAAGCAATGATCACTAATGCTAGAATCCAGAAGTTCAAAATTATACAAAACCCTAGAGATGTCAGACGAAACAAAAATGTAATCTATGATTGATTCAAGGCCTCTAGCTTTCCAAGTATAGTGATCACTTCGTATAAATTCAAACCCCAGAGATTCAGCAAAGTGCATCCACAACCTTCCCCGTAAAATGCTATTACCTCCCACCCGTAAATGTAAGTCAGCGTTTGCCAGCGCATCATCTCCCAATCGTCGGTCACAGAGACAGTTGGCATTCATATCACCTGCTATTATTATCTGACCTCCCACGTTTGTCTCGAACCATGTTTCAATTATTATACTCAGCTTGATCAGTTCCTTCCCAAGTTGCCGGTCAGACAGTTCACTAGGGTTCCAATAGACATTAATAATAAGGACAGAAAAAACCGTCCTTATTCACTCCCAATTTAAATGCGGCCACAAGAAAGTGGTGTCCCCAGCACCATTCCCCCGTTTTACAAAAGCTATTCGCTTGTTTGGCAGCTATGAGTACACCACCCTTAGGACGTCCCTTGTTGGATCCATGTGCACAAACAGTAACCACTGTAAACCCTTCCCAACACAGCTGCTCTCTTGACCAGGTTTCTTGTAAAAGAACAAGATCAAACTGGGCTAAATAACTCATGAGTTTTTCATTGCTCAAGAGATTCAAACACCCTCGTGAGTTCCAACTCGCCGATTTAAGATTATGACGGGAGCTAGAGGGGTTTGCCCAGTTGTCTGAGCGAATCAATAGATTCCCTCAGAGTCAGGGCCAACCACCTCCATTCCTGTTTGTTCAGATCAGATTCAGCCTTAGTGGTCGCATTAACTTGATTGGATTCCTGTTGCTCTACTTCATACAACATAGGCTTCTGTTGTGATGACACAGAAGATATTTATATTCAAAAATGTCAAAACCACGTATTTGAAGTTGTCCAGCCCCCTTTAACATCAGAGATCTTACCAAGGGAGCGGGAATGTAATGTCCGCAGAGGTAATCAAACTAAGCTCAGGTATGGTGGCCAATAGTGACAGAATGCATGGTCTATTTAGTGATATGTGGCCTTTGTCATTGAATAGTAATTTCAAAATTAGCCCAGGATTTCTGAAAAAGCCGGTTGTCTTAGATCAGTATCCTGGTTACAGGAGACCTGCCCCATGTTGTCAGATTTCCACTCATTAGATTTTACAACAGGAACAGCTCATCCCGACCCTCTAGTTACATTCCCTAGGGGTAAGTCAGGGACATTTTCTTGAAACAACCTTGGGTGTGCTGCTCCCAAGGTGAAATTATTTATAGAGGGTTGATTCTCCCCAAGCACCTTCAAAATAGCACACCTTAGATCATTCTTTTTTGCCTCCTCATCAGTGCCCTCAGAGCCAACGATTATCTCAGAATCAGTATTGGGGGGAATAAAGGATTCACGCGCCCCATTCACATCATTGTTGACAACAGTGTGTTTATCAGTCTTCCGAGCATCTTCGTTACTTCTCCACTCCGAATTGCCCAAGCCAGTGTTAACAGTTACTTTAGATTGTTTCCCCCAAGTGACCACCTTGGGTCTCATTTCATTAGTTGTTTCCCGGAGACCCCCTACACAACCAGCTTGTACAGGATGAAACACTGATGCTACTTTGGGAACGCTACTATCGGAACAGGCTTTGTGTAGCCTTTGCCCCCAAACACATTTAGGGTATGAGTTCTCATTACCAAAGTCTAAGGAATGAGTACTTTTGAACATTTGAGACATAGCGGCCAACGTTCTTTTCAGGGCCTCACTCAAGAGTGTTCTCCCCATCAGTGAAAACACCCATGGGAGCAGAGTCCGTATCATTTGTTTGTCCAGGCACAGTAGCCGAAGACAGTCCATTCACCCCCAAGCTTATACTTTTCAGAGTGGACTTAGAAGACACAATACCCCCCTCAAAGGTGGCTTGTTTCATATCCAATGTTCTCATAAATGTTTGTGACATTTTGTTTCGGGCCACATTATTGTTTATTTTTTTTCTTTTGTTTGGCCATTTTTTTACTCTGCCTTTTGGATATTTTTACCTCATTCATCTTTTATAGGTGTAGTCGCAGAGCTATTTACTTCTTTACCATGGCCCAAAAAACCTCATCCTGTGATTCATCATGAACACCAACTAAGGGTACACCCCCCCTCCCTCATTGTCTTGGGTAGATGGTATTATGATTCTCATCAATGGGAAGAGGTTTATCCAAAACAGTTTTTACGTTGTCTCTTAGAAACCATTGGATATTGGCCAGAATAATGGGGGTTTCTTTATTCAGAGCCACAGCAAAAGACTCAGTTAAATACTGTGGCAACTTCACAAATTCTGAGGCTAGATTCACTAACACTGCTGTCTGTTTTCTCATTTCAGACAACAGTAATCTATTGAATATACTCATAGTTGCTGCAAAATCAGACCCTACTCCCTCGGGGGCCAAGTCATTTTTATGTGCAGCATCAGAGTCCAGCATAAGTCTCGCCTCTATGGG
This sequence comes from Ambystoma mexicanum, assembly GCF_040938575.1. Lineage (NCBI taxonomy): Eukaryota > Metazoa > Chordata > Amphibia > Caudata > Ambystomatidae > Ambystoma > Ambystoma mexicanum. The sequence continues at coordinate 677,487,754 of NC_090932.1, read as the reverse complement.
TGGATTAAATAAGGAGTCAGCAAAGTTATTATAGCAATAGCTGCTTTCTTTTAAAACATTCGGTTCAACCAAAGCATCCTCCTTTTCTAAAATAATAACCTTCCCTGGGGAGGTTGCGAAGGATCTATTGGGTCCTCTGTAGTTTTACAATTGGGTGAACAGCCCTGCGCACATTGCAACAAGGCTTCTTCGTCGTCGCTAATAATGGGAAGAGGAAGAGCCGCAGCCCTCGGCAGGCTAGCACGTTTAGTGCTAACCGCATTGAAAAAGTCAGCTCCAATATCTTTCATTGCATTAGGTAATTTCTTTTTTCCCATATTCAAATCAAACAAAAAACACAGTACCGGCCTGTACCAAAACAATTAGTTATAGATCCAAATCATACAGTGTAATAAAAATTACCTAAAGTTACCGGCCCCAGCCCCCGCCAGCCGAACAGCCCATAGCCACTTTCTGCCCACTTGCGATGCGCACTCGTGAGCCCTGAAGTAGGAAGTGGAGTGGGGGCGTGGCAGGCGAGAGACGGAGACGGTCAACAGGTAAGAAAGAAGAAAACAGGGGCCGTGTAAGTAAGTGAAAACACACAGAAGCTGCGGTTGAAGCAGCGGCTCGTAACATAAGTAACGGGCAGCAAAGAAAAGTCCAGTATCAATCACCTTGACACATAGCAGAGAATAGCAGAAAGTTACGCCTGAAAAGCCTGAAAGCGGCTTCCTCTTGCCGATGGCACTGGGTAGCCCAGTAGAAAGGAACAAAACCCAAACAGTCCAAGGTGCATTCAAGGAGCGTGGTAGGCAGTATGTCACAGCCCAACAGCCACTTTCTGCCCACTTACGATGCGCAGATAGAACAGTTAGATCTTTGTATAAGGATCATTTGTGTTGGGGCATGTTAGGTCTATAAATGGTTCTGATGAAGGTTTAGGTGACAGACATATGGGCCTTCATTATGGAAACGGGTGGCAGTGGAGTGCTTGGTGAGAGGCTGCAATCCCTGGACTGTAGCGAATTATCACACGGCACACTCCAGCCAGGAACTTCTTCCATGGACACTAAAGGTGGCGCACAATAAAACATGCCGTATTTTTATTATTTGAACTCTGGGTTCGAGGGGATTGGGTCCTCCGACGTATTCCATATCTATGACAGTAACCACAGCTGTGCTGCTTTGGAAAATCTTTTGGTGTCTGCGTCCTGCGTCGATGACGTCGATACGCTGTCCTCGAAGGCCTCCGTCGAGCCGACGTCACCGGATGTTATAAGTAGGACGCACAACGCCTGTAGCCTCAGTTCCGTTTTTTCCACGAACGTGTTCGCTTCGGAGATCTCGGCGTGCCTCGATTCTACCTAATCCTGTTCTTTCAGTTGTTCGAACCTGTTTCTTCAAACTTGTATGATGGCTTCGGCTTCTTCTACCCGGCGGTCCGGGTTTAAGAAGTGTCGGGTGTGCGGGTCCAAGATGTCGCTGACGGATACGCACGACGCTTGCCTCTGGTGCCTTGGGGAGGACAATGATAGACGACTGTGTCAACTGCCAGTTGCTCACATCGAAGACCTTGCCGGAGCGTACGAAGAAGCTGTCGGTCGGTAAGGTGGCCTAGCCCCGGAAGTCGCGTCCCACTGGTCTTTCGACGGACGATTCGAGGGGCGAGACTCTGCATCGTTGCCGTGAGTCCGGGGGTTCTCAGTCTGGCAGTCGGTCCCTCCATTCCTCTGCCTCTTCGAGGCACTCCAGGAAGCGCTGCCACAGGTAGCCTTCCCCGTCCTCTTCCGAGGACTCCGCCCGTCGGCGGGTTGCTTGTCCCAACAAGCATTCCACTCCTGAGGAATGGGTTTCCTTCCGAATGGAGATGTTGGCGACTTTCAATCGCAGGGCTCCGGTCCGTCCGCGCCATCAGAGGACGCCGGTCGTGGCCATGCTATAGACACCGCTCGTCCGCCTTCGGGCTCGAGCAGTCGTCTCCAGGTCAGACAAGGATGGTCGCTCTAGACATGCCCATTCCAGGTCCCGGTCCTCGACGCCCTCGAGACAGCGAGAACCAGTGAAGTTTTCGAGGAAGACATCGACGCCGGTGGCGCCGAGGTCGTCGACGGACTCTTTCGAGACCCCGCCTCTGAGGAAGTCGTCCACGCCATCGGCGCCCAGGCTGTCGAGAGACACGCTCGGGGCTCCGCCCTCGAGGCCTGTGTCGATGCCGTCGAAACTGTCAGTGCCGCGCTCGACGCCGATTCCTCGACGCCTTTCGAGGTGGCTTTGTCGGAGGTGCCCCGTGGCACTGTGGCACCCCCCAAGAAGGCGCTGGCCAAGGCTAAACTTTTCTTTGTGCCTTTTTTGGTACCCTCCTTCCAGCCTCTGGATTATATTTCTGAGGTTGATGGGGGGAGGGGATCTGAGGAAGGTGAGGTTCCTGCAGGGGTTCCTGATGACATTCTTGCTGGTAATAGTCAACTTGAGGACCTGCGTCAGTCGCTGCACGACGCCAGTGGTCTGGACACCTCTCCGGAAGTGGAGTTTGGTAGGCCGGAGCCTGGCACGCATGCCGACTTCTCATACCGGCGCCTCATGTTGAGGGTCACGGATTACCTGGGGTGGTCTGCTCCCCAATCGGGATTTTCAGCAGGATGACCTGACTGATATCCTGGCCCAAGTGTCATGAACCGTCGCCTGCGCCCATTCTGGACTTCGTGGTCCCTGACCCATAGAGGACTGAATTCTGTGATCCTTCCAACATGGCCGTTTGGTGCGAAACGCAGCTTGCCAGTCTTTACGCGCTACGTTCAAAATTCTACAAAGCAGACACACCCCTGCGGCTCTGCGCATCTCATCACTACCGCTCGGAGCTGTCTGACGTGTGTTGCGGAAGTTCGTCCGGAACTTCCTTCCTAGTCCTGTTTTCCCCGATTCCTTGAATCCACTTCCTCCTTTTCCTTTCCTCGAATCTACCTTACGATTCTTCCGGGATCCCCGCCTGCGCTCGAGTCAGTGTTACGTGCCTCCGAGCTCAGACTTAGTCTACTTCCTGGTACTGGACATCCGACCGCCTCCTGGAGTAGGGCCGCTATCCCCACGCTGGAACCAGACGACCAGCACACGAGTCTCTACAAATCCCGGACCGTGCGAAAGAAATCATCAAAGAAGGTCGCAAGCAAGGAAAGACAGGTGACAAGGGGAGAGACTTGTGACACCAACGTCCCCCAACTGACCATATGGCCTTGCAGAGAAGGGTGGCAGCGGCTTGAACTTCTCTGGAGAGTCTCCCGGCAGTGAGCAAGTCCTTGCCGAAGAAATATCACCCAGCCAGTGGCGACCCCTGCTACTTGACCACGCACCCTACTCCGGACAGTTTGGTGGTGCAAGCGGCTATGGCCCCAGCAAAGCCAGCGTCGTACCCTACCATCCCTCCTGATAGGGACGACAAACGTTTTGACGGCTGGGCGAAGAAGGTATTTTCTTCTGGGGTATGGCGCTTCAGGCTGCCAACTCTGTTTGTGCCTTGTCCCGTTTCACGCACACTCTGGAACTGTATTTCCCTAGCGGCTGATCATATTCCCAAAGGGGAGGAATGGGATGGTTTCCTTGCTATTGTGCAGGATGGCAAGGATGCCATGTGTGAATCCGTTCAGTCGGGTCTGGACATGGTTGATTGCATCAGCCGGTCCATGGTGGCGAGCACTGTAATACGCAGGTTTGCGTGGTTGCGGAAGTCAGGTTTTGCTCCTGATGTGCAAGCCCGCCTTCTCAACATGCCCTTTGATGATGAACATCTTTTTGGCAGCAAGGCTGACGAGAGTCTTGAGAGGATGTAGACCTCCAAAGCTGCAGCGAGCCGTTGGGCGCTGCAGTTCGCCAACCTTCGCCTTTTTCGTCCTAGGGGACCGCAATGGAGGGAAGGTTCCTCTCGATATTACTCGTCCTTTAGTAAATCAAGAGGAGCTGCAAGTCAAAGGGGCAACCGTAGGAGTGCCAGAGGTGGAAAACAAGGTACTCGAGGTGCCAAGGCCGCGCGGGCAGTTGCCTCTTTGCTCTCAGGCACTGCCGCAGCCACTTCAGCTCAGTCATGAGGCCCATGCTTCTCCGGTTGGGGGAAGGCTGGCGCAGCATCTGGTAGAATATCGTGCCATTACTTCGGATGTGTGGGTTCTGGAGATCATAGCCCACGGCTACTGTCTTCCTTTCCGGCAGAGGCCTCATGACAATCCACCAGGGAATCTCTCTTTGAAGAGTCCGGATCCGCTCCTTGCGCAGGAAATTCAATCCCTGCTGGAGAAAGGCACCATAGAACTGGTGCCTGTAGCGGAGAGGAACATGGGATGGTATTCCCCTTATTTTTTTATTTCAAAGAAAGATGGGGGATTGAGACCCATAATGGACTTGCGCGGTTTGAACAAGCTCCTCAGGAAGGACAAAAGTTCAAGATGGTTACTCTTTCTCAAGTCCTCCAGGCCCTTCAACTTCATGACTGGTTGATGTCTCTCGACCTCAAGGACACTTATTTTCATGTGCCGATCCATCCCAAGCACAAGAAGTACCTGAGGTTCCCGGTTGGCGACTCGCACTTTCAGTTTCGGGTCCTGCCGTTCGGATTGACCTCCACCCCAAGGGTCTTTACCAAGCTCATGGTGGTGGTGGCAGCCTATCTCAGAAAAGGGGGGATTCACGTCTACCCCTACCTGGACGATTGGTTGATCATGGTGCGCTCTCCCGAGCAAGTCCTGGATCATCTGTCCGTCACCTGCCACTCCCTCCACAAGCTGGGCTTCTCCCTCAACTTAAAGAAGTCCCACTTGACGCCAAGTCAGCGGCTCCAGTACATCGCAGCAGTGCTCGACACGTCCCTGGGGCGGTGTTTTCCTCCCCAGGTGAGGGCTCGCCACATTCAGCAGATGGTGCACAAGTTTCAACATGCCCAGAGTCTCCCGGCGTTCGAGTTCTTGAGGTTGCTCGGCCTCATGGCATCCTGCATTCTTATGGTGCCAGAGGCCAGGTTGCCGATGAGATCTCTGCAATGGGCTCTCAAGCTCCAGTGGCCACAGTCCTCCAGCAGGATGTCGCACCCCGTTCAGGTGCCGCCCTCGGTCGCCCAGGACCTTCTGTGGTGGGCCGTCGAAGGCAATCTGATGAGGAGGGCTCCGTTTTGGCTACCCTAGCTAGAGGTGACGATCATGACGGACGTGTCCCTCACGGGATGGGGAGCTCATTCCAACGGGCTGACAGTCAGCAGTCGTTGGTCTCCGTCGGAGTCCAGACTCCATATCAATCTGTTGGAGCTGAGGGCCGTCAGGCTTGCCCTGAAGGCTTTTCTGCCGACTGTGCGAGGAAAGAATGTCCTGATTCTGACGGACAACACAGTGGCCATGCACTACCTCAACAAAAAGGGGGGGCAGGGTCACTTCCTCTGTGCAGGGAGGCGATGCAGCTCTGGTTCTGGGCCATCCAGCAGGAAATTTCAATCTCGGCAGTTCATCTGGGAGGAGATGAAAACGGGACGGCAGGCGCTCTGAGCAGGCAGTGCGCGATCTCTCACGAGTGGGAGTTGGCTCAGGAGATTCTCCTGGAGATCTTTGCCCATTGGGGGACCCCTCAAGTGGATCTCTTCGCCTCCAGTGTCAACCGGAAGTGCGAGAGGTTCTGCTCGCGGTAATTTCCTCTGCGAGGAGCCTTAGGAGACGCGTTCGTAGTGGAGTGGTCCTTCCCACTGCTATACGCGTTTCCTCCAGTCCCCATCTTCCCGAAAGTGTTGCGGAGGTTACGGAGGTTTGGTTCCCGGATGATCCTCATTGCTCCGGCATGGACCCGGAGGACGTGGTACCCGGACCTTCTCGACTTGTCCATCTGCCATCCACATCGTCTTCCCTACCGAGACGATCTGCTCTCACGGGAGGGGGGTCAGGTTCTCCATCCAGAGGTCAGATCCCTCAACCTTCACGCTTGGCTTCTGAAAGGTTGAGGTATAAGGATTGGGACCTCCCTGAAGACGTGATGGAGGTTTTGCTTTCGGCCAGGCGGCCGGCAACTAATTCCCTGTACCGTTTCCAGGTGCCAGGTTGGGATTTGAACCTTGTTCTCAAATTTCTGATGGGTGCTCAATTTGAGCCTTTACATTCTTGTCCTTTGAGACTGTTGACCCTGAAAACTGTATTTTTAGTTGCGATCACTTCTGCTCACAGAGTGAGTTACAGGTTCCTTCAGTTAAGCCACCCTTCACTGTTTCATAAGGACAGGGTTGTCCTTCGAGTTCGTCCTTCCTTTCTTCCGAAGGTGGTGTCGGAATTTCATTTAAACCAGAAGGTTATTCTTCCGGCATTTTATCCTCCTCTGCATCCTGGTAAGGAAGAGGAGAGGCTCCATAGGCTGGATCCTAGGAGAGCTTGAAGTTTCTACATTTCTCGCATGTCCCGGGTCAGAGTGGACGATCAGCTCTTTATTGGTTACGCTGGAAGGCGTTTGGGACAAGCTGTGACTAAGCAGACTTTGTCTAGCTGGATTATCTTGGGAATTTTCTGAATGTTACCGCCTGGCGGGTTAGGGCCCTCCGGTAGGCTTACGGGCCCATTCGACTAGGCGTATGGCTGCCTCTACTGCTCTGCAGAGGGGTGTTCCTATTTGTAACATCTGTGAAGCAGCCACTTGGGCTTCGGTCCATACTTTTGTATGTCACTACTCCCTAGATTCTTCCCCTGGGCAGGATCTGGCCTTTGGCAAGGCGATCCTTTACTCTGCAATTTGATTAGGCATTCTAAATTTGTATATTTTAAATTCTTTTCCCACCTCCTTACGTTGGTACTGCTTTGGGAGTCTGTTATAGATATGGAATACGTCGGAGGACCCAATCCCCTCGAAGAACAAGTCTTACCTGGTAGCGTTCTTTCGATGGGATGGTCCGACGACGTATTCCATATCGCTCCCTCCATGCCTTCCCCGCTACAGAATTTCTTATGCGATTGCAGCTTACGTTTCCACAAGGCTTTCTGTGGTCATACTGGCAGAAGATTGGTGCCACACGTTATGGGAAAAAACTACAACTGAGGCTATGGGCGTCGTGCGTCCTACTTATAACATCCGGTGACGTCGGCTCGAAGGTGGCCCTCGAGGACAGCGCATCGACGTCATTGACGCAGGATGCAGACGCAGAACATTTTCCGAAGCAGCACAGCTGTATTGATTACTGTCATAGCTATGGAATACGTCGTCGGACCATCCCATTGAAAGAACGTTACCAGGTAAGAGAGTACCTTGTTCTTCTTTCTTGAGAAGGCACCCAACTTGTCTCACACCTTCCTTGACAAATACCCTGTGTCGCAATGAACCATGAACCAGGCCGGTGTGTAACAAATAAATATTTATTTTTAGAATTCAAATGAAAATCGGAGCAAAGCTAAATTCAGTGCAGCAATCACCAGGGTGGTGACAATATAATGCAAAATGTTATAATACAATTAATTTAACTTTCTGACATCATCTACAGAAACCTTACATAGAGAAACAGAAACAAAATCACTTCTTCACAATCATAGATGGCACTTATATTATGCACTCCCCCTGCAACACTCTCCCCAAACACCTGCACACTAAATTTGTTGTGGATGGAAAGCAGTGGTAAGGAGTCAGCAAGAAGGAGGAAAAATAGGATTGAAAACCCGATCCACTACCCCAGAATAGGAGGTCAAAGAAGAAAACGAAAACCTTCAAAAGGAGAAAACTGGCATACTCAGATTTCACTGGTTACTTGTGGATCAGTTGCACTCGTGGTAGGATAGCTTTGCCAGAAATTCGTTAGGCTGTACTAAGAAGGCAAGGAAGCTTACAGGCTACTGAGCAGGGAATTAAAGCAATGTGAACAGAGGTGAGAAAATCGACTTTGGGAAGGAAAACAATGCAGCAAAATCACACGCGGCAGAATTGCAATTTCTTATTTCACACAGGCTTTAAATTGGGTTTAGCAGGCAAAATCGGGAATCGGTTTTTGGGAGGGCAAACAAAGGCACATCACAGAAAGGGTACGGAGGTGAAAGGATGACTCTATGGGATTATGTTTGGGTTTTTCTATAGAAAATGCAAATCGGATTTTAGAGAAGCACAAGACACAGGCAAGTTAGTTTTTTGATGCAAACTGACTAGTTTTTGTAAGACTATATTTTAATGGCTATATTATTAAAGAAAGACACTAAACGCAAGGGGTTCATTTGCAATTTTAACCAGCGTGCACCGAGTACCTCCTTTATAGGGGAATTAATGAATTAATTTCAAATAATACTAAGGATTTACACAAATAATGGAAAGAATTGGAAAAGCAAGATGCTAACAAATATGAATTAACACAGATTCTTCTAGAGAAAGGGTAGCGAATACTAACAGTTTGGGAAATAACTAGGGTTTTTATGGGTTTTTTATATGATTTGAACAAAATGCAAGGTAAAAGAGCAGGTATGTAGTTTTTTTGTACTGGGTGATGGAATACTTACAAGGCAAACTTGGGTTTGGTAATTTTGACAGCCAGGGTCTCTAGGCGGCGGTGCACGGATCGGGTCATGGGCAGTGGGGTCAAGAGATCTGGGTACTAGGTCCACTAGGCTCTCCGTTTTGGGAACAGCTGGGCAGAAAAGGTCTGGTCATTGGATTCTCGTAAAGGGATCAGCGACCCTTCCTCCTTTCTCCCTGAATTATTGGGATGAATGTTGTTCTGGACAGGTGGTATTGCCTGGATCTGAGTCAGCTACCCCTGGACCTGGTTCTGGATTCTTGGAATCTTGCATGGTGAATTTTGAATGTTGTATCCCCCTGTGTGTCCCTCTCTACCCTTTAAATAGCCAGAGTGACATCACATTCTTGGGCGGAAACGCCCAAGAATTAATCCTAGGCTACGATAGGCCAGCCTTTTGGTGCCCCACCTCCCTCCGAGCTGATTGGTCTGGGGGAAGCGGCCTCAGTTTATGTGTGTGTTTTTATTACTCCCTTTGTCTTACAAGCCTATTTTTCAACAAAATGAGTTATGAAACAAAACCCTTATATTTACTGTAGTCAATATCGTAAGAATCAGACAGATCGATCCCCTATTTTGCAAGGAATATGCCAGTTCAAACGCCAATTCTGTGCGATGTTGCCTCGCACTTCGGCACAATTTCGCAGTTTTCAGGAGAAACATAGAAAAAATACTGCAAATGGCTACATATATGCATACTAGTATCTGGCATGTTCTCCCTCAATTCAGTGTCTGTGCCATTTATGCTTCACTCAGAAATGTCTTTTTAGTGCCATTCCAGTTCACCACATGCCAGGAAGACACGTATAGTCTCATTTTGCTTGTCCAAAATCAAAGAAAATGCTGGCATAATATTGAATTGTTGCTTATTTAGGGGGCTGAAAAAAATGTCATAATGTACAGTAGTAATTCCATGGGGTGAATTTTTCACAGATGTGGGCGGTCCTCATCCCCCCACACAGCCAAATGTCCCTGCCATGCTTGGCTAGCACAAAGGACCTCCTGGGAAGAGGGTGTTTGAAGGAGGTCGCACCTTTATGTCGAACACAGAGCTTGGTGCCCCTCCTTTGTCTTTGAATGCAGTTCTGCCAGGAAGTCTGGGGTAACCTGTAATTATCACACAATCAGGCCTTTGCATCCTTAGTCACTGGTAGGTGCGAAGCTAGCCTTGCTGCCAAACTGGTTTGACAGCTGTTTAAGTCCTTTTGGGCGGGAGCAACAGAGCACAAAATACATTATCTTTGGAGCCCCTCACCCCCACCTGTACAATTGTGTTTCTGTGCGAGCTACAGTATTATTTCACATTTAGCTTTACAAAAGACTTTTTCCTGCTTTGCAAAAAGCAGGTTTACACGTGTTCTTTTTCTGTCATGTTCTGTCAAAAAATGCGTTTTCTTTTGACATTAACTTTCAGAAAGGCTTTTAAAGATCAGGTCAGTTTTTGGGCACTTAAATATGCTTGCAAATAGTTTTTTGGTAACTGACACAAGGACAGAGAGAACATCTTTCCATTGAAGTACTTTGCGTGGGTTGATTTATTTCAAAAAGTCAATCCAAGCCGTGCAGACTTAAAACCGCATTCTTTTGCTTTTCATGGACTTTACTTGATGAAAACCATGCCGTTCAGTGAGTGATACAAACAAAGAAAGAGGGGGGGGATTTGCCCCATGAGCAGAAAAGGAGGGGACAAAAGACCAAAATAACACCGTAGATCCCTTACTGCTATGTATCAAAATCAACATGATTAAATTGTTCAAAAAAGTACCAAACTCTGGTATCATGCATTTTTATGAAATTCTCTGAAAACAAAAAGGGCAAATTTCTAGAAAGTTATTTGAAAAGTTTATTATTTAGACAAAGAAAATCCTGATGAGCATAAAGGTTGTAATAACAAAGAAGTATAACAGAAATTGTTAAAACACTCACAGTTGTAATTCACAATTTTGTTTAAAGAACAGAAAACAATCAATTATTCTTTTTTTGAGAAGCAGAAAAAAATATTTTTTAAAATAGGTTCTTCTTTGTTGTAAAGTCACAAAGAAGAAGTAAAAAAGGAATGGAGTACTAGTGGAGAGAAGATATATGGACGGTTCTTAAGGTAAACAGTTCTTCCTTCTCTACACAGAACAACCGTATCCTCTCAAACTCTAACTCCAATATTCCTAATGACAGGTCTGCCTACGTGTAGGTGTCAAAAAAATATTTCAAGAAAAATCAAGGTTGACATCATCACAACAACGTTTCGGCTGAAATGCCGCCTGTCTGGCCATAGTTTCTTTACATAGTTGAAAGTTGCCTTCCTCAGGGCGAAAGAACCTCACAACAGTTTAACCCTGTGGGGAAGCAGACATGAAAGAAAATGAAATTAAATTTAAAAGCATAATGGGAGCGAACTCCAAAATTTGAGTAAAGTTGCCCTTGTTGTTTAAAAGAGAATAAATTAGGAAATAAATTACCTCAATTTTGTAGGCTGTGGATAAGTTAGAAAAACAGGCGTGAAAACGGGCTCAGGGGCCCACAACAGTAATGCCTGAAGAGTGGAACCAACAGGGCCCTTGGTGTAACTGCATCGAGTTAGGACTCACATTGGAAAAAAACAACAACTGAAATGGAAGGGGGAACTTATCAGAATAAAAGTGAAGAAAAGTACAACTAGAGGTTATCCAAATGGGGAGAGGAGTGTAGAGGTATGTACTCACATGTGGATTAAATCCTGTAACTAGATAGCATGCACAGTTGAAAGGTGCAGTCTGTGGAGTATATAGTGCGGAGAGCACATGCGTCGGGTAGCCTAGTGTGGTCCCATATCACTGGCATAGAAGGTGTACAGCCTCTGAAAAATAGAAAATGATGAATAGTGTTAGAAGAATGGACAGATATATACTGTAAACACTAAACTGTGTTTAAGAAAGAACCCAAGCAACCATGGTTTCCCCCCTATCAACAACCGCGCCGCCAATTTCGCGGACGGCGTCGTCTGAACAGGTAGTTGAACAAAGCGACATACCAATTTTTAATCTTGCCAAAATTGATCTTACATCTCCTCAGATTAAAGTTCTCTCGAAAGGGCTTTCATTTGTGCCCTCACAAAAAACGGATTGGTTTGAAACAGAACTTGAGGTTCGCCGGTTCCTTAGAACAGTGCGCCTCAAAGTTTTCTTTAATGAACATGGAGGAAATGAGCAGGAACTAGACACTGGCTTACGAGCCCCTTCAACCTTCAAGCCCCAAGACAATGAAGTCACAAGAGAAATTTTGACCTTTGAAAAATGTGTCCTTCGAGATTTAGACAAACTCAAAAGTAATTCAAAACAGAAATCTCTTAGACATAATCTCTCTAAATTAGAAAACTCTGCTCTCATTGAACTATCCAACAACCCCTCCATTGTCATAAAACCTGCAGACAAAGGAGGTGGAATTGTAGTTATGTCTAAGGCTCAATATATCAACATGATGGACACGCTATTACAAGATGATGTCAGCTATAAGAAACTTAGGAAGGATCCCACCCGAGACATTCGCACAGAAATTGAAAGCGTAGTACAATTTGCTTTAGATCGCAAATGGATTACGGAAAAAGAATCTAAATTTCTCATTACCAGTCAAAGTCGTATTCCGACTATGTATTCTTTACCTAAGATACATAAAAATCAGGAAAACCCACCCGGAAGACCAATAGTGTCAGGCTGTGGTTCGATTTTAGAACCACTGTGCAAATTTATTGACGTATTTCTGAAACCTATTAGCGTAAAAACTGAGACATACCTCAGAGATACGACTGACACTATTACTATCTTTGAAAATCTTGAATTTGACACCCGACGCATGTGCTCTCCGCACTATATACTCCACAGACTGCACCTTTCAACTGTGCATGCTATCTAGTTACAGGATTTAATCCACATGTGAGTACATACCTCTACACTCCTCTCCCCATTTGGATAACCTCTATTTGTACTTTTCTTCACTTTTATTCTGATAAGTTCCCCCTTCCATTTCAGTTGTTGTTTTTTTCCAATGTGAGTCCTAACTCGATGCAGTTACACCAAGGGCCCTGTTGGTTCCACTCTTCAGGCATTACTGTTGTGGGCCCCTGAGCCCGTTTTCACGCCTGTTTTTCTAACTTATCCACAGCCTACAAAATTGAGGTAATTTATTTCCTAATTTATTCTCTTTTAAACAACAAGGGCAACTTTACTCAAATTTTGGAGTTCGCTCCCATTATGCTTTTAAATTTAATTTCATTTTCTTTCATGTCTGCTTCCCCACAGGGTTAAACTGTTGTGAGGTTCTTTCGCCCTGAGGAAGGCAACTTTCAACTATGTAAAGAAACTATGGCCAGACAGGCGGCATTTCAGCCGAAACGTTGTTGTGATGATGTCAACCTTGATTTTTCTTGAAATATTTTTTTGACACCTACACGTAGGCAGACCTGTCATTAGGAATATTGGAGTTGGAGTTTGAGAGGATACGGTTGTTCTGTGTAGAGAAGGAAGAACTGTTTACCTTAAGAACCGTCCATATATCTTCTCTCCACTAGTACTCCATTCCTTTTTTACTTCTTCTTTGTGACTTTACAACAAAGAAGAACCTATTTTAAAAAATATTTTTTTCTGCTTCTCAAAAAAAGAATAATTGATTGTTTTCTGTTCTTTAAACAAAATTGTGAATTACAACTGTGAGTGTTTTAACAATTTCTGTTATACTTCTTTGTTATTACAACCTTTATGCTCATCAGGATTTTCTTTGTCTAAATAATAAACTTTTCAAATAACTTTCTAGAAATTTGCCCTTTTTGTTTTCAGAGAATTTCATAAAAATGCATGATACCAGAGTTTGGTACTTTTTTGAACAATTTAATCATGTTGATTTTGATACATAGCAGTAAGGGATCTACGGTGTTATTTTGTTCAGTGAGTGATGGCCTTATTTGATGGTATTCACAATGAAATACACGGACAGGGCTGTGTTGAAATGGAACAAAACTGTGTGATATTTGAGATGAAAGTAGGCACAAGTGCAATGTCGTTTTAAATGCAGATCATTTTCTTACGCAGCCTTGAGTCTTTATATGACACAAGAGCACTGCAGAGCCATTCTGAATTTGATTCGTTTTCTCGGGATTCACATAAATGAAAACAAAATGCAGCTTTTGTTGGGGTGGCTGTTAAAATCTCGCCCCACATGCGCTGAGTAGACAAAAGCACAGCCCTTTTTGCGTAACTGCTAAAATGCAGTTTTGTTGTAGAGGATTTCTGTTGAGGCTGGTAAATGTGCTCCACAGGACGCTACACTACTCACCATTGCAGAAGCACAAGAGTACTGGGCAGAGGTTGGCGCCAGCAGTACAAATTCCCCCAGTGGGAACCTCCACTTGGTACCACCAGCAGGAGTGAATTAGGCATGGCTGCGTAAGCATGGGGGCACAACCCACGCTAACTTGGCCACTCCCCCCAGTTCCACCGGGTCCAAATGCTGGTATGTTGTTATGGAGCGGAAAGCAATGGAGAAAATATGTCTAATTTGAAACCAGTTACCATCTGGTATTAAAATGGATGGTTCTTGGGGGAGCAGGTGGCCCTGTAGGTCAGAGGACCTGTTTCATGGGGAATGTTGAGGGGGGTCCTCTTGGTCTCCCTCTACTGAGTGTGGTATTTCCACCCAGCTGTCCATTGAAATGCAAGGTGAAAATGGCAGGCAGGGTGATGGTAAAACATGTTTTTTACTGCTCACTCTGGCAGGGTGAACTTACTTCTTGAATTCCACGCCACTGGAACTTTATCGTCCGGGGTAAATAACTACCATCCGCCATGGCGGACAGTAATTATTCAGTAATTAAGCCTGTAATGTCAATTCCTCTTTTCTTTTGTGGTTTAACCCAACATTTAAGTGGAAAACCTATGATGGGATGTGTACCTCATGTTTCTGTGAGGCAACCACTACCTATTGTAATTGTTTCCAGGCTCTGTGTCTTCTGCACCAGGTTTTCACAAAGGTCCTCTGAGTTGTTACTTTATAGCTCAACATAACCTTTCCCAGCTGTGTAATTTTAATTATCTGGACATCTTGTTCATTTTTAGGGCTTTTATCTACCTTCCGACAGAAAAAAGGAACATAGTCTACATCTTCATGTCTGTATTGGCCTTTCCTAGCAATGGTTAAGAAACAATATATATAAACGGCTAGGGACTCCTATCCCCAGATATTTCAGTTTCTTGCCATTTAATAGAAATGGCAAATCTTGTTGGTGAGTGATTGCCCCAACACAATATATAGGCATGTCGTGATAGGAAGGAAACACCCGATGGGCATGCAGTGGACAGGCCAGGGGGAATTTCGAGCCCAAAAAACGGAAGAGTCTAGTAATATGTCAAAAATACTGTTTTATTCCATGAATCCAGATAAAACAGGGACAACAATGGATATCACAGCTATTTCTGATTCTCTCTCAGCTTCGTACAGGCTTGCCACTGGGTTTTAAGCTGATGTGACATCACAAACAAGATACATTACCCAAACCTAAGGTGGGATGGGATTGGGTGAATAGGTTAACTAAGTATATATTCTATATGTGGTTAGTAGTCTTAATTGATCTGGTTATATCTAATGGCTCCGCCTGGGACCACCTACAAAAAGATACATGGGAAGCATGTCATCGGGGTGCTCTGTGAGTGGTGGCTGCAACACTGTTGAGGTGAGCGTTAAAGGTTAATAGGAATTGGTTCGGGAATGGCTTGCTAAGCCTTGACATCCTGAACAGTTACCAGCACATGAGCAACAATTGATGGTGATGAGAATAGCCCCAAGGTGCTGCGTGTCCCATTAAAGTTACCATTCTCTGATTCCTTAGGCCGCAAGCGAGGACATTTAGCTTTCAACTTCACACTTTATTGTAACTTTTGTCCCAAATAGATGGATGGGCATGAAGGTCTCCGTCTACCTATGCTTGGCTCTAATGAATAGGCATTCTCTTCTAGCTGCAAGTCACGTGTGTAGGGACCGCATTTCAAATTATTCTGCTCAGTGATTTATGAGGGTTTTAGCCCTTTTTACTATGAGTGTCATTACCTCCCTGGCCTCTAGAGACTTTTTTGATCCTTTCCTCTCAATATCAGGTCTGAGTCAGTGGGAATCTGACCTTCCAGAGCAACATTTTGTTTATTTGCCTCTCCTGGGAGCGCTATTGTCCATCTTCTGGGATCTACTTATCTGTGCTTTTTGAATACTGGTCCAAACCTGCCTTTCCCTGATCACCCTGACAAACTGTGCACTTGCTGTAAGTGATTTCAACCCAGCATTCCACCTAAGTCAATGCCTAGCGTGTGATGCACAGCTGGAACCCTTAATTATATATTTGTGTCTATGTTCTTTTATTTCTGAATGGTGTACCCTTATATCACGCCACTCTCTTTGAATCTCCCCCCCAGTCTCACTGAAACAAGAAGCAGGTTGTTTTGCAAAGTTAAAAGATTTATTTTATGAATTTGAACAAGATATATATATATATATATATCACACTTTTATGAATCTGAACAATATATATCACACTATTAATATTTATACAATGGTCACCATGGGTGATGTCACAACAATCAACAATCTCTTTAATCAGTAGGAGTGGGGATAGGAAAATATTGCAGCATGGAATAAAACTTGATATGAATTCAATCAAATATAATGTAATCACTCTTTCCCCCCGATACTATTCAATCCCCCCAATATGCAATATAGAGATGGAAGGAGAGAAAACAGGTTTCAGGAATATATAATCTCAACCAATACAGTTTAAATCCCAGTTCCCCCCCAGCAAGCATAGTGAGGAACAGGAATTATTTCAAAACAGGTTGAATGGTTTTAAATGTGATTTTTAAATGAATGGGAAAAATGCTAAAAATGGATTTAATTCTCTAAATTGGATTCAAAACTAGGGGAGCCGCTTTGGATAGTTTCAGGTAAACACTAGCAATGATGATTGAATAACTAGCAGATTGGAAACTGAATTCTGAGGTCAGATGCGAAGAATATCTATTTTACATGTGTTGAAATTGGGCCAAATGCAGATTCGCAGCAAACTTTCCAGCGTGCGAGAAACGTGATTGCGGCAAAACGATAAGGAGTTGGAATGCACGGTATGGAAGTTATGAAGGTTTTAGTAAAGGTCGATTTTTCTCAGAGTCAAGATTTTCAAATGAAAGATGCGCTTTTGAATCTACAAACAAGAATTTTCTTTACACTAAGGGAGGCTATGAAGATGCAAGATACCCAACGGGACAGCCACCAGAACAGTGGCGCCTCTGCTCTGACTTTTGCCCGCCAAGACACTTGTCTTTCTTCAGCAAATATATTAGCGCAAAGATGAATTTATCAATTTACAATTAACAAAGGACTACATGGAGGAGGGAAAGATTCAGAAAAGACCAAAGAGATTCTACAAAGCAGTTATGGATATGCTAGATTGGTTTTGGATTGGATTACTTAAAGCTAAGAGATTGGCTATGAACAATTCTATGCTAGATACTCACAACTATGGTTTGGAATAGGCCCGTCAAAGGTTTTAGACTGGAATCTGCTAGCCCACCGGACAGGATTCAGGCGCTTGGTTCTGCACTCAGCATGGCACTTGGTCCCTGCACGACCTCTGATCTGGATCTGACGGGTTGTTTCTGGGTTACAGCTATCTGGTTACAGCTCTGCTCTGCTCTACTGGTTTTGATCTCTGGGTTCTGGCAAGAGTTCTTGTCAAGAAGCAGAGTCAGCACAGCCAGGCTGTTCAATTTTTTGTGTGCCCCTTGGAAGTCTGGGGTTAAAATCAGGTTGCAAGATTTTAAAGGCCAGCTGAGAAGGGTTCATCTTTGGAATTGGGCCTTCTGCTTTCAGAGTTCTGGAGTCTTGGATCTTGGTTCTCCTGCAGAGCGCTTCGCCAGTAAATCAGTTGATGGGTGAATCTGTGTGTGTCTCTAGGTCCTAAACTGTCCCTATTTATGTATTTGCCAAAGGGGTGGGTAGGATGATTATACTAAGACCACCCTCTAGGAATCCGATTGGCCACCCTCTTCTGATTTGAGAAGGAAATCGAGTTCATAGTGATGCTGCAATTTACAATACAAGGAGTACCTCCCCTTTGTTTCAGTACAGTACATCTATTTTTCACATAAATCATATTTACAATATCACCAACTTGCTAATAATACATATTCACATTACAGATTTAGTAGGGCACGTATCCGTCCGAGTTCCAAATTGACAGTTTTTCGCGCTTTTGGTGGGGTACCCAGTGTCAGATCTGTCCACATTTTTCTCCATACATGCGCATGACATCTGGGCATAATCCTGTAAACTTTCATATTCCTCGCATTATCAAAATTGCTACTACATCCAAATTTCGGTAGTGCTGGCTCTGAACATCGCACAGAGTTCAGAGTAGTTTCAAACGATGAGCAGCTTTTTCATATTAACAACCTCTAATTTATAGATTTTTACAAATTGTTCAGTTTTCTATGAGTTTTTTTTCCAAAAAGAGATTTTCTTTTAATCTAAGATGCACAAATCTGTAAGGCCCCGCCTCCATGGTTTGGCTGGTCCCAGAGCACTCACAGGCTTTCTTCCTGCTAGCAGTTGGTTTCTGTTGACACCCGAATTTGCATTTACTTTCAGTCCAGGAAGTCTTTTGTTTCTCTCCCAGAGCAACAGGCCAAAATCTCCTCCCACCTCCATTAACAAGTCAATGACCGTTCCTGAGCAGAGAGTAGGGGGAAGATGCCTTTGAAGTACTGTGGCTAACATTAGTTCACTTTTAAAACGCTGTTTTAAAATTGTCTTTTCTAAAATAAACTTTACATTTTCAACAAATATACCCACAGATCTCTTCATTCCAGTCTTTTTAAAACATAGAAATTGAATTGTAGCAACCTATATAGCTTTTGATGGCAATTCTCTTCTTTTCCACAATTTGATCTTAATGTACAAGTTTAACTAACAGTATAAGTAAATGACAGCTCTGACAGAGGCGAGCGGCTGTACTGCGCCCATATCTGACATCCAGGCAAGCACCTTTTTAAATGTGGATTTTCTTATGATGAAATGTGCTTCTCCTGACATTGGGCCTCTTCACGACTTTGGCGGTAACGCCGGCAGTATTAGCCCTACCACCGAACTCCCCGGTGCTAATAGCGCCGGTTCACAAGTTCGGCGGTAATGTAATTCCCCATTGAGCCCATTCGGGAATGCCCCATTCCCCTTTGGGCCAAATGGGGAATATTCACGCTCTTACCGCCGGCGGATTTCCCGCCAGCGGTAATAGCGCAAATTCTCAGCAGATTTCCCCCCAGCTCAGAGCTAGGGCGAAATCCGCCGAAGTCCTGATTTGGCAGACCCTTAAATCCGGCGGTAATATTGCGACCGCCAGATTTAAGGGTTACCGCCAAAGTCGTGATCAGGCCTATTGTGCTTATGTGGATTCTTTAAATAAAGTGATGTTTAACACCCAACAAGGATGTTGGATCTTTTTCTGATGTTTGGGAACCATGATTTTGCACTTTCAACAGCCAAGGAAAAACAGATTTTAAAGCGCTTCTGGTTTTTCCTTGGCAATGCAACATTGCCTTTTCAAGTAGTTTCATTTCATTCTGCGGGCAGCCAATGACAGGTTTTGGCATTGTGGTCTCCGGTTCCACCACTGACACAGGCAAAATGGATTGGCGGCCTATTTATCAGGTTTCCCTGTGCACCTCTCAGAGATTTTTCCGCATAGAGCTTTTTGGCAGCCATCCTCTTTCTGATGAAAGCAGCACACAGTGATTTTTCAGGGCAGAGCCTAGTGGGTCAGAACATCCCACATTGCTGTCTGAGCTGTTCAGGCTTGGCTCTTTTGCTGACTCAGCAAGACTGGGTCTCTCCGCAGTCTCATGGCTCATCAATGACTCCCATTCACCTAAGTGTGGCTGCATGCTCCATCTTGGTTTACATGGCCACTCAGTTTAGTAGCGTTCTGCATTAAGCAAGCTTTATGTGTATTCTCATGCGTCTTGCATTTTAGCAGAGAAACGAGTGTGTATTTTGTAACCTAGTCGATACAAGTATGTGTTTTTTGTGTCTAAATGCAATTTGACTTGGCATTCGTGTATTTCTTGTTGGATGTGCATTTGCTTCGCGTCTTACACGCCTACCTGTGTTTGCTTCCTCCATTAAGTCATTTGTTTCTGTCATGATCACAGCTCATCCAATTGCTCCATTGCTTGCAGGTTTATAGCCTCAGTGACGTCATCTATGCAGGCTGTGGGGGGCTGCCTCAGGGAGTAACGTCTCTTGCATAAACGATACAAGGGTTGTGATGGGGTAAATGCCATAAGCGAGGTGAACCATTCATGTCTGTAACGTCAGGGGAAGGGCCAACTCAATGATGGACACGTTCATCTGCCTCTCTTCAGGCAGGATTTCTTGACTGTGACAGTTCACCAGAGGATATTTGCTAATTCAGTACCTCAGGAGGTATAGTGTTAAGATTATCCGAGATTTAAAGCTGGACATGATCGGCGTGTAGGTTTTAACATTTGTGAACAGTTATCAATTGGTGTGTGAAATGAACTGATTATTCCTTTTTGTGGCAGGCTTTGGTCACCATAGCAAGGGCGTATAGTGAGGGGGCTCAGCCCTACAGCTAAGCAATGTATCAGCCAATTTAACTCCCCCAAAAATAGGCAAATACTCCCACGTAATAAAAAATAGGGAGCAAAAATACTCCCAACAAATCTAAAACTGAAACATAGAAGCCTTATCCCTTGATTTCACCCATACAACTCCATTGATCTGTTTGGGCCAGTGGTGCACGTAGTGGCACAGGAAGAAACTATTTTTATTACTGCCTGATCTGAAGAGGTAAACATTTACTGTTTTAATATGCATAAATTACCAGGTGCAAAGAAATGTTTTTTACAAAACCTTTCTGTTTTACAGCTAAAATATATTTTTACTCGCTTATAAAAATACCCCCATTGGGAGAACGGGACTTTTTTTTTTTTTACTCCCTAAAAAAAATAATTTTACTCCCAACTTCCAAATCTTCTCTGGAGCACTGGGAGAGATGGAGGTCAACCCTGTCAAGTGCCTGAGTGGCGATCAAATGCCCCTGGGAGGAAGCCCTTATAAAAGCTGCTTTTAGGATTCACTATAATGGCTGCTCGAGTAGAAAAAAGTAGAGAGAAAGAATACTGTCTCTTGTATCTTTTAGACTATATCTTTGTGATTAAGAACCCTCTGCATATCATCATTGGAATTCCTGATGAATCCAATTTGATCTGGGTGTATGTGTTCGAGAATAGAACATCTAGTGCAGGGGCAAAAACATTTGGCTAGAATTTTGGTGTTTGCCTTAATGGGATATTTTTTTTTCCTGGTTTAGAAGATAGAAATATAGAAGTATCAAAGAGTGTTGTTGGGAGCATCCCTGAATTAAGAGGGGTACTAAAAAGGCGTTCACTTTTGAGCATCAGGATGGCAGTATGGAGCAGTCTGATGGGATCATTTCATTGTGCCTATATTATGTCACGGTATCCTTGATTTTAGGCACAGCAAGGGGAAATATTCATTTCTGAGAGGGCTGAGAGTTTGTGCAAAGGTTATCACTAGTCCAACAGGAGGAGGTTCAAGACACCCGAAGAAAGTATCTTACCTTCTTAAAGGTGAAATGGGGCAACAAAACAGAGTAAATGCACAGACCGCCATAATATCATAGGTGGCTCGTACGTTTGATGGGGGCTGGACAGCAGTCAAAAGATGTGCTGGCCCAAGCCCCTTGTATACATTTGTGTCGGGAGCGTGCTCTTAATACTAATACATTATAGGCTCCCAGCACCCACTGGCTGCCTGCGGTGGCAGGCCCTTAACAAAAGACAATTCTATCCCTGTTTGAGGGACAGAAATACAAATGGGACATCAGTAGACCATACCACTTTTGTTCCATGCCAAGTGGGTCAGAATTGACCCTCTCATGCAATAGGAATCCCCTTGCACCTGTTCGGAACAGACGCAAGGGAATGTCTTTGTTTGCTGTGTATTTTAAAGCGTATCGCATTTGTGAATTTGTCATGTGCTTTAAAATGTGCAGAAATTCCCCCTGATGTGCTCAAATGTGCAAAGGGCTGAAAAAGGGTATATGAATGTGCACGTTTTAAACTCGCATTCAAATGTCCTTTCAGACAAGGGTGCATGTTATGTTGCGCGAACGCATCTCATCATTTGCTACAAGAAAGGTTCTTTGTGAGTTTGGCCCAATCAATCTTTGTGTTAACAAAGAGGCCAACCTAGAGTGTGGGCCTTTGGAATACTGCTGCCTGGTTTCTGTCTATACCTGGGTCAAATGCTCCTTTAAATTCTCCTTTTTGGATACATCTCTTCAAACGGGGAGAACATTGTTCATACGTATTAACAAAAGAATTGGGTCTTTCCTCAAACCAAGCAATACATATTTAGGAAAGCAACGGCCACTACCCCCCTGTGCCCCCCCACAGAGTACCCTGGAGCAAAATATATCTGTGATCAGAGATATTTTGATCAGGGAAGGAAAGCATGCTTGGCAACTAGCACCTACCAGTGAAGTTGACATTGAATTGCCAGCCTACCTAGCCCCTTTTCAATTTCCGCTTCAATGTCCAATAGGTTTTTCCTGTAAATGGGCAATGTTTTCACAGAGATGGTAAATTGGGTTAATGCATTTTACCAGACCACTTATGCCATTAATGTTGTTTTACTACCCTTGGTGTGCTGCGGTGTACAATGTGCATGTAGCAGAATGTGCAATCAATATAGTTTATCCATAGACAGAGAGACAGAGAGAGAGAGAGAGAGAGAGAGAGAGAGAGTTTTTTCAAGCGCATCATCCAATATGAGCATCAAGTTGCAAATAAAAAATACAATTCAGCACAAAAGTCAGCTGAATGTATGGCCTGAACAAGAAAACCAGTTTATGCTGGATTATCTCCTGTCTCAGAGAGTAATCTAGGAGCAAGTGCTACAGTGGGAACCCTCTAAAACATTCGTAGCTATTTTGTTCAAATATATGTAGCTCCGTCGAGGTTAGGTAAGTGTTTGTGCAAGTTTATCTAATGAAAGAGCATTTAAGAGATTAATTGTCCTCTGCTGTTTTCCTGTATTGCCCCACTTCATCTTAATCTGCTATAACCAGGGCCAGACTGGGAACCAAAAGTGTTCCCGGATAAAAAAAAATTCCAAAGTGACCCCATATTTCCCCGAACGAGTCAACACAGCGCCTGAGCCCAACCCTTCTATTAGGAGATTGGGAGTATCCCCCAAGGTAATGTTGAGTTAAATTAGTCAAAATAAGTCAATTTGAAGCATATTTCAAATTTATATGGATCACAGTCATGTTTTAATATGTTCAAGAACCCTCAAAGTAAATCTTCAATGACAGAGGGACCTGGGGCGTTTTGTCATTTTACAGATGAGAAAAACGAATTCATCCAGTATTAAAGATGCCCAGACAACATTCATCCCTAATCCATTTCATCTTATTCCCGTGCTCAAAAGGGCACACTGATAAAAGGCATTCTTAAATTGGCATTCACTATGCCAACAGTTTGAGCTTTTGTGTTGGGTATGGGAAAGGCATTTGCCAGGCACTGCCGTAGTGGTATTAACTAGATTGGTGCAGCTGTAAGGTGGTGAGTACCAGGGCATCTAATAGTAGTGCCTGGTGAATGCCTACTAATATTGATACACACGCTTTGTTGGTTGGCTTTTCCAATGCTGGTTTTTAACATGACTTCAGTGAAGGACAGGGCATAGTCCTTATAAATCAAGTGGCTGAAGGTAGGCCTGGCTGACATTTTTATTTCAACAGTAGCGCTTGTACAGTTCCAATGAAGTCATTAACTCTCAGAAGACTGCTTTGAGAAAACACGGGCAGGCACAGTTTGATGGTAAGGCTTGTGAAAGCTAGCTCAAACACTTCCCAGGAGGGCGTTTTATGGGTGGAGAGGGGCAGAACGTTGGTGGAAATTGCCATAGGGATTAGCATGCCATTGGGTAGTCAATGGGTGGGTAAACAATCAAATCACACCTACAAGATGTGTGTCACTCCTCATATGCCATTTCTCCCCATAGCTGTACTCCATTGCAATAGTTGGCCTGTCCCATCTAATTCTGGATGAGTGGCCACTCCACAAGGGCAGTTCCTACTTGCAAGAAACATCTCCTCTGCTGTGTTGAATGTGGCCAGTTGTCCATCATTCTTTAAATATCCCTCTGAGCGAACAAATGCTCTCCTATTTAGGAACATCCATTTCCTCGATTACTTTTCGCAGACAAAGCGACGATTAGTTAAACAAGCACACATTACTTTTTAAAGTTGTTCTAAACGAGACAATGAACACTCCAGGCCCTTCAATGAAATTCAAGGAAAAATGCATCCCTTTTATTAAACCGCGATTAAATCGATGAAATATATACGTCGAATTTGATGCAGTTTGCAGGTAAACAAAAAAACCCAGACAGAACAGCAGTTAATGTGAAACCTGCTGATTCCGCTGCCAGTCCAGTGAGTAACCATCCTTCCAAAAAGTTGCTAATGAAGCGGTCTTTGTGATTACTGCTCATGAGCTGACACACCCACAAGCAAGCTAAACAAATTCCATGACTGTATTTGCCCTGCTTAACGCACAACGATGTTTCTTTGACAAAATAACACTAAAGGGAACCACACATATAAGATTGGGCTATAAAGTCTATCTCTGGAAGAGAACTTTCCCAGGTTTGACTAATGACTTCCAGCAGAGACCCTCCCAATCCTCACGTAAACCAAGGTACTGCAAAGAAAGTCTGGCACCTCCAACCCCCCCCTCACCCCTTCCTTCCCTCATTATAACCACCGCTTGAACAAACTAGGTACCCTCCACAAGGCCAAACAAGCCTGGGCACTGACAATTCAAAATGTGGCATTGTCCCATCCATCAGCGCACTGAAGTGGCTGCCTCCTAATGAGAAGGGATTAGCAAAGATGGCTTCCAGGCTATAAAGCCATCCCATTAGCTGGGCAATAAACTTGTGGGTTCAAGTGTAGGACCCTGCACTAGTGACTGAAAACCACACTTTTTGGAATACGATAGAGTGTGGCATGGGTCAGCCAGTGCCAGCCACAGATGCCCTGCAGTCCTGCTGCTGTGGTGGCTCTGCACAGGAGGATATCTGTGGGCCTGCGTGAGGATTTGCCCAGCAACTCGTCCCTGTTGTATGGTCATCCCCCAGGGCATGACCCTGTGCTACAACATTGGATACACACAGATTCCTGATCCCAATCTGCTGGAGAATGAGAGGTGATCCAGGAGTCCTCCATCTGGCTGCCTCTCTTTGCCCGTGAATTCTGTCGCTGGATGCCAAAATCTTCCTCTGCTCGCCCTTTGTTCCTCATGCTGCAAATGTCCTCAAAGCACTACGAGTCTCTCACTGGGTATTGATAGGAATGCCCACCCCACCCCAACCCGCCCATCTCCACCAAGGTCCGGCTCCGTCATGGACACCACACTGGATTTGGCTCTGAAAGCCAGCTAAGCCGTCCTAGATGGACCATGGCTCTGGGAGCACAGATGAATGATGATGATGATGGCAGCGGGGCGGTTGAGGTTGGTAAGCAAGAGGCTGTGCCCCAATGGTGCTAGACCATGTTTGTCGTGCAACCTGCATTGGACAGCAAGAGACTGGTCATGGACATTGCTGCAGTTGCGGACCAGTGTACTTTTATCTCCACTTACCACTAACACGCCTGTTTTTCGGCTGTGAGCGGACCCAGCACAATCATTCGTTTCTTGCTTTAGGATGCAGCAGATCCCAGAAAAGGGAAAGGCAGGATGAAGATTAGCACGCCCAAAATAAAAAAAGACACATTTTGTATTTCTAATCGCACCTGAATAATATAGTTGCATCAACCAGCAAGTGCCTGAGCTCGCCTTGTCTTCGGAGCACTCTCAGCAGTCCACACTGAGGTCAGCAGACTCTGCACAGGCTGTCTGCATCTGCGCATGTCATGTGATGCGACATGTGAGCACAGACACAATAGTGGCCCAAGGCACGTTCGGTTGATGCGTAGGCGCAAGTCACGCAGGCACGGACCTGGCGGCGGCCAGTCGGAAATGCAACTGCCTGAGCCCAGTGATGTTGCCAGGAATCAAATTTAGGAGGGGGACAAAGATAAAAAATAGGGGTTCCACAGACGAAAGTTGGGGGGGGGGGGAGGAGTGGTGGCACCTATGAAAGGTAGTGTGACATCACAAGCAATCCTGCAGAGAGGCTTTTGTGCACACCAACTACCCACACCTCACTGCACCTCCCCTCCCATCATAATGCAGTCACGAAACCATTCAGTGACTAATGGCTCATCATTAGCAGTTTCCTGCTGTACATTCTGATAGGAGGGGCTGCAAGCTGCTCTGCACACTATGGAGGTCGCTGTGTAGAAGCCGGGCAGGAACACCTGAGATGTGGCTCGTGCTCATGCCGATGTCAGAATGCATGCCAAGATCACTGCTAACTTTAAGACAAAAGGAGAGTATTTCCCATGTGCTATGCAGACATTTGCCTTAGTGGGTGTCACAAATAACACCACGAACAGGGAACTCGGTCACTGCTCGCCTTAGGTTGGGTGATACAAGGGGGGCCCCAGGATTTTAGAGAGGGACCTGGGCGACGCCACTGCCTGATTTAGCTGAAGAGCGAACCACCCAGTCCTGCTCAGGCAGGCCTGGATAATCGCAGAATACCAAATAATGTATGTAGCTTTCCCCCAACAACACACGCAAAATAAAGAGGCCCTATGCCCTCAAGGCCTACCTGGAAAAGTCCCAGTGGGTCAGTCCAGCACTGGCTATTACTGATGTGGTTGATGGAGAGAGACCCTACAGTAACATTTAAGAAATACGCTGTACGTGTCCGCTAGTAATTCTCAGATTACTTTCTGTCCACTTTTACTTGCAGTCAAATTGTTCAGGGGATTTTGCCATACTTGTGTACTGGCGCGTTATAAATGACTTATATCATACTCTGTGATCTGGCGCTTGTAGTGTTGGTAATGCTCTACTCAAACCCTCTGTTTCTCCCCGCCTCCCGGTAGCTCTGACGGCAGACTTCAGACAGCTGTTCTTGGTCAGTGGTGGTTTTGATGAGACCTAAGAACATGCTATGCCAAGGAGTTAGTTGTGTATTTGTATCCATCTGAATAGGTGTTGGGTGAGAGAAACGAGAGAAAGGATTCAGAGTTTGAGATCTTTGTAGACATCTTAGCTGGTCTCTTGTGCACTCCCCTCAAATTTCTATTTCAATTTAATGTCATTATGCATGTTATGATATATAGTCTTATAGAGCTTAGTCCCATCACAAAACTAGCTATAAGATAACCAGTTGACATTTGAAGACAGATTTGTTTTTTTGGGGGGGCGGGGGGTGGGTTGTATACTCCTGCCCTCTATATGGCAGATTAGAAGCAGAGAGCATCCCAGCCAAGATTCTCTATGCGGTAGCAATGGACCAGCAATCCAGTCTTTAGCTCTCAGGAGGTGATGCAGGTTGTTTCTTGGGCACAGTGTAGTCCCCAAGTCACCCCATGAAGGAATGTCCCCACACTTTTATGTGATAGCACAGTTCTTTATATAAATATGGTTCAATAAATATACACACTCCTTAATACACTTTGTGCTTTGGCAATACTAATATGGTAAATGTACAATGTCTATGTGGTACCACAGTTCACTCTTGACTCCTTAAAATGCACCAACTGCTGACTTTCTCAATAGCATACAAATCAAATAGACATGTGAATCAACACCAGACATAGGAAGGAAGACAAGTTAGGTTAGACAATGGCAGAATAGTTCTTTAGCTACTAAGTCATAGTTCTGCGTGAGGACTCCCCCACCCCCACCTTGGCAACCTGTAAATAAAGTGCATCGATCAAGCCCAGTCCATATATGTTTAAATAGTTTTGTTTCCTGCTAAAAATGTTCTACTACCCAAATGTACCTGGGTTTAGCAGAGTTCTTCAATGGTTCATCGACGGATCCCTCTTGAGTGGACTCACTTTAAGGCAGGAGCCACGGGTCATCGAGATTCCTCGAAGAAAATGTGAACACTTGTCGAGACAGCAGCTTCGGCGTTCGCGATGCTCATCGACGATCTGTCGTGGACGTCCTTTGAAGAGGAGGCGTGCGGTGCACCACGATGGGAGTTTGTTGCTGCAAAGATGATTCAATGAAGAACGTAGGCCCGGCAGCGGGTGTCGGCGTTGCCGTTGACGATCGGGACTCGACCACAGCTGGCTTTGGATCTTCGTTGGTCTTTGTGGACTTCGGGTGATGGGAAACCCACCGGCTGATTCTCCTCGGTTCGTCGACGACCTCGACTTTTTCCGGTGGGATAAAGCAGTTGACAGTGATGGCAAGCAAGTCCTACGTTTAAATGTTCTTAGGCAATGGAGCATTGCAGCTCCGGTCGACGAGGTTACAGCGGTCCTCCGAACTTCGGTCAATTGTGATGGTTGTTGAACGCCTCGACGTCCTGGCGCTTCACTGCGTGATTCTCGGCAGACCCCGTCTCCGTTCTGCAGCCTTTCGAGGACTGTCTTCCAGGGCGCCTTGCGATGATCAGCTTCTTGCACAATGTTCCCTTGTAGCTCGGGGAGAGGTCCCCTACCCAGGACCTCTCTTGTATCAGTCCTTAATGGACACAACAGCTTTCAGATTTTGGCGAAGGCAAGCAGCAGCAAGATTTTCTTCTTCAGCTGGGTTTCAAGGTTAAGCATCAGGTTTCGACTTCAGCTTCTGAAAAATTCTGGTAAGTGAGAGGTTGCCAGATTTACTGTTCTGTCTCTCATTCACACTGCTGAGTCACACTCGGGCAACCAATCATTGAGAAGGACATTCATGCAGGTAGGCAGCCAATCAGGCCCACATTGCATTCAAGCCGTTCACTTTCATCCAGACTCCAATAACAAGGAATGTGGATTGGGACAAGCACCCAGTCTTTCAGCACACCACACTACAGTCATGTCAGTTTCTGGCAGGGATGTCTCATTCCTTGTGTCACACACACAGATAACGGACACCCAGAACATGAAGTGTATATTGGTGACCCACTCCATTCACCCAGGTCCCACCCCAAGGGTGTACCCACAATATACAGTCATTGGAAAGGCTCCAGCCAGTCTGGCCTGGACTTCCCCCACAATACCATATATGGAGCTTCCACCCAACAGCCAGTCAGGGGAAGAGGCAGAGTCAGGGCTTCTCAGGACTTTAGGAAAACAAGGTAACAGGTAATAGAAATCAAGAGGCCACAGGGGTCATCTTGTCTCCAATCAGGAATCCACTGATTCCTATGGCAGGTCCTGGGTATCCCAAAATGGAGGATACTCTGAGCACCTGTCAAATCAAGAATGGAGCTGTTACCACTCCATACCCTGCTCTGCGGGCCACACACATGTGCCCAAAAACATATGCTAGGAGTACAGGGTTGTACCCCCACCAGTGGGTGCCACAAGGGGATCCCAAGGGCCTGTTCACCACAACCAAAAAGAGCAAGAGCTGCACTGCCAGGAGTCCCACATGGACTTGTGCACAAAACACAGAGCACACATGATAAGGGAGTACAGGATAAGGACACTGAGGGCCTGTCCCTCCAATGCATTTCCATCATCACAGCGGCCTTTCTGAATTAGTTGATTATCCAACATGGTGTCATACACCCATGAAAGTATTCGGTACAGTGGATCCATTTGTTTTTCCCGTAACACATTTTTGCTGAAGCTAGGTTTCCCGGGTCCGGCTGTGGGGCTGCAGAGAATCACTTTTCGTGGGCCTAATCCCTCTCCTTCACCTCTTTGGGCACTTTGGGCACTTGTATTATTAAAATGATAGTACCCCAGTTCACTCCTTACACTCCCACCTTCATCACCCCTTCACGCACTTACCTTGCCCCCGCTTAGGTTTTCCACTTCTCCCCTAGCTCTGCCACTTTCTGGACCTTACCTTCCCAACCTCCTGGGTTCTCCTCCCAGCCCACTGGTTCTCTTGACTCCAATCTATTGGTCCTGCTTTCACCCAG
The DNA here is from genome assembly GCF_040938575.1 of Ambystoma mexicanum. Lineage (NCBI taxonomy): Eukaryota > Metazoa > Chordata > Amphibia > Caudata > Ambystomatidae > Ambystoma > Ambystoma mexicanum. The sequence continues at coordinate 677,458,176 of NC_090932.1, read as the reverse complement.
CCTCCTTGGCTGTAACTGCAGATTCCTTTCTCCTCCTTATCCCAGCCTTATAGGTCTCTCCAGCCTCCTGTCTTCTGCTCTATCCAGTATCTGGGGGACTCTGCTCCAGTCCCCCGCTTCATGCTCTCCCCAGGATCCAGGTGCTTTGCTCAAGTCTCCTGCCTCCAGCTCTGTATACAGTTTATTCTCCATCTTTCTTCAGCTATCACCAAATGACGTCTCCCTACTATTGACTGAGCCCTTGATGTTTGATAGGGCTTTGATTCCTCCTTCCAGCCCCCTCTGGTGGAATGAGAATTGGGTGTTTGAGATGGGCTGGGGATAAGCTACCAGGCTATGCATCTGTGGATACTTTCAGCTGAGGTTTGCGGCTTGGGATTGACTTGTCGCTCCCCCTGGGTGGTTCCCATTCTGCCTCACAAACCCTAACCCTGCCACCTAGCCGTTTACTGTGATAGGGAACTATGGTGTGCTGCATTGGAATAGGGAATTTGGGAGTTGTTTTTGTGGGCCTGACTGGGTCTTCTTTGACTACTTTGACTTCTTTGACTACTGGACCGCAGCTTTAGGTACTACGGCTGCCATATGGGAGTTCCTAACTCCCTTTTGTTTTTTAGTTGCTGTCTGACTGTCTCAAGTATACCTTGTTCTGGCTCAGGTCCTCCTCTTTGTTTAGATGGATTCAGGAGTGGTTTCAACACCTGCACAAGAGGAGCCATGCACACTAGCGCTGCTGGTCCTGCAGGAAAGCTGCTCCTCTATTTTCTGAAAGCAGCCAGAGTAGACACAGTTATCCTGTCATGAAGTGGGCCTGTCTGCTGCACATGGTATGGTGGGGTCCGCTCTGGTATGCAATGCTGACCCTGAGCTTAACCACATGTCGCTTGTGGCATCTGGCTTCCTTGGTGACCTCTCCATCCACCAACATGGTCAGGCAGGGTACTTCGTTACAGTAGGGACACCCCTGCAACCCATCATAGGCCTCTCACTCCCCCCACCCCCTTCTTCATTCTCTTGTGCGGGGGGGGGGGGTACCCTGCAAACTGCAGATTCCTGCAAGGGCTGCTTCTTACTGTGATGTGACCCGCCCCCCCCCCCCCCCCCATGCCCAATTTTTCTCCCCCTGCATGGAAATCATTTCTTTTCCTCTGCCTTGCACCCCTCATAGTCCTGATCCTTACCTTGTCAGCCCGCTGCTTTTTGTTCTCTTGTAAGGCTTAGACTAAGGAGATCAGGGGCTTGGTGAAAAGTTTAGTTAACCCACTCAAGATCTTGCCAAGAAATATATTGTTTGTACATGTAATTTAAAACACTTATTTAACAACACTGATGCATTAAGTCAAAATGTAAGTGAAGCAATATATACGCATACACATAGGGCATACACAATAGGTTACATGACACCATCACACAGACCACGCTTTAAAATGTGCACAGTTATTGTGTGCATAGTTATTGTTAAATATGTTACAATAATCTAAATTTGAGGGAGAAGATGTTAAAACAAGTTATCACAGGCCTTACAAGATTATAAGGAAGCACTAGTCCATAGTAACTAAAAATAGTTCCAGCCCTAGCTTAAGAACAAGTGTTCTACAGTGTTCAAGGTAAATAAATAAGCTTTGAGCCATCAGGGGAAGTTTCAGAAGTTATTCAACGTTCTCCCATAGAAAAGCAATTGGCTGAATGCAGTAGTTTGCGCTATATCCAATGACACAATCTGTAATATTTTAAAATCAGGGTTCTTACAAAAGAAGGGGACGGGAAACAAGCCTCGTAATCTAGAGGAACCAAAGACAGGATTCCAACCCCCGTGTTCCCTCACCAAAGGCAAGACTAGCTGGACGGGGCTTTACACCCAATTTTAGTAACTGGGGACCACTAGCACTTCAAAGCAGGTATACAACAGGTATACAAACCAGCCGTTTGTTCTAAGATCCGAAAAGACAATGACCCCGGGTAAGTAAGAGCTAGTGGAGAGAACGACTTTCGCCATAAGGTACACTGTTGGAGGTCGTGGGACCACGGTTTCAGAGTGGTGTTCTTCTGATAAGTATGACAGCTGTGTCCAGTAATGTTGTGTCATCATCATAAAACTTTATTCGGCACAAGCTTTAAAACCAAGTTGAAAATACATACAAGCAAAAGGATAAAATGAAATACAAATATGCACAGATGCAATACATCGCATAATTAAAAAGGTAGTTTTGAAATGATATTTACAGAATCAATGTCCTAGCTGTATAACGGTTTCTCAGCCTTAGGGCGCTGCAGATTGGTCTTTGTAGTACTGATAAAATAGCAGAGCCTGGCAGCAATAATAGATAATGCAAAGCCAACCTAATTGTTCTTATGCCCAGATGCCTAAATGGGGGGTTAGAGGGGAATGTATTCTGCCTAATCTTCATATATAACTTGAATAACAACATAAAGTGCATAATGTCCTCTGTGTGGCGACAGTGTGGACAGGTAGACCTTTGGAGGGGGAGTGAAATCTCCAGGAGTATACCTGACCAATCGGCAAAAAGCCGAATCTGAAGCGTGCTATAAGTGACCTACTGCTGCGTTGAGTCCAAATAATCTATCCTTTTACATGGGGTGGAAATACGAAGAGAATTCCTATTGGGCTGTTTGAGCAGTTTTTTCCTGCCTCTCTATTTACCCTATGTTTTTTTATTTTCCCACTAATCAACCCACCATCTTTTTTGGTGATGATACCCGGGTTCCTAAAAAGATCATCTGCATTCACTTTCAATGGAGACTTAAACACATAGTCGAGGCAAGGGATCCTGAGTACATTATTTCTCCAGCATGGGGTCTGGCATGGATTCACATGCTCATGAATATTCCCCGTCGTCAGGCTGGGAATCCTCGGTAAAGAAAAAACCAGTATCAGTTTCGTTTCTGATCTGTCTTTCGTAGTAGTAACCAATCACTGGTCTCTGCGTCATACTGACCACAGCCAATGACTGCCCTCTACCTAAGCCCTGCCTCTGGCAGCCATCTTCAGATTTTTACCGCACGTTCATGTGTTGGGATCCTCGTGCTATTGCTCTCGAGCGTTAGTGCTATTTTTTCACGTTTTTTCTCAAAAACTTCATTTTTTTCAGTCAGAAGAGCCTCAAGCTCCACCGACTCTCCATCCGATCAACGGGGACCCATGTCGGATTCGTCCACGCCCCTCAAGGGTGAAGATTCGTCGAGCTACGCTTTTGGAGGACTCTAGAAGTTTCTCAGGCCCATCTCGGTCATGGCCCAGGAGAAGGGAAGCTCGACGCCCGGAAAGCTGTTCAGGGTCTGCCCTGGATGCCAGCTGCAGAATGTCTTTAAGGAAGACGAACACTCATTTTGTCTTTACTGCCTGCATGAGGACAAGACGCACGTGGAGAAGGACTGTGCGTTTTGCGGCAACATGTCGGAGCGGACCATGAAGGACCGCCATCAACGTCTCGCCAACTGGCTGTAAGGGAAGAGCCCGTCCGGCGAGAAGAAGAGGAAGAAATCCGAGCGTTCTTCTAAGACCTTTGAGGACGCCCCGGCGACGGGGGTCCAACATAAGGCCAAGCACCGTGAGTCCGCTGGCACCGGGAGCGCCGAACGGTCGGACTCTACGGGCGCCAGGCAGGGCGCACCCTCCCCGGCACCATCAACCACGAGCCAACGCTCTGGGTCGGGTAAGAGGAAGGCCGAGCACCCGGCGAAGCTCCTGGAGAGGCACCGGTCGAGCTCGAAGGCGGAAGGGGAGCGAGGCAGTGTCTCCCCCCCTCAAGGAGAAGGCGGTGAGCGCACCTAAGGTGGTGAAAGCCTTAATCCATCCGGCCAAGGCCTCTATCGAGACAGTCGCGGCGGCCCTGGCTCAGCCTGTGGAGGCTACACCAGTGGTGGCGACCTCGGGGCTCAGAGTCTCCCTGCCACCGCGGAGGGAGTCCTCTTTTATGCCCATCGACAGGACCCCTGTGAAACCTCCGACGGAGAAGAAAAAGGGGGGGGGGCAGGAGGTCGTCGTGGATTCGGCCTCAACCTCTGAGGAAGAACTGATCGAGGTCTTAAGCCACGGCGTTGGCGTGGAAGAAGACCAGCCCGTCGGGAGGGATCCCGACGCAGGAGACGACATCGTCGAGGGTACCGACGGGGCCCCTGACCGCCCGTCGGATTCCCCTCTGCCAGTGCTGCAAGACAACTCGGCGCCCATTTTGTTGGCTATACAGTCCTTATGCTCAGAGATAAGGACGAGACTGCCGTTACCAGTGGAGGAACCACTCCCGTCGGGGGACCCGGAACCAGGCCCTTCGGGCAGCCCCCCTCCTAAGAAAAGAAGGATTCACCCTCCACCTCCTTTTCAGCCGTCGCGCCCCGTTCAGTTCCCCTCCCCGTCCACGACTAGAGGGGATGATACGGGGACTGACACGGCCGCGACGGGTACGGACGACGAGGTGTACGACGAGGATCTGCCGTCGTCTCCTCCCACCCGGGCTTCCCCGCCCGACGAGATTGGATCTTTTCACTCCATGATCGCCAGGGCATCCGAGCTCTTCCAGCTCTGCCCGGAGGAGAAGAAGAAGGAAGGTTTCCTTTATCAGCGGCGCGAGGCCAAGAGGAAGACGGTCCTCGCGGTACCTCTACTGGACAATATTTGGGATGAGCCTAGCCCTCCTCAAGAACCCATCCACGACGCCGCCTAGAAGAGACCGGTACAAGAAGAAGTACCGGGTCCCGGACGCGGCCCCCTTGTGCCTCGCACTCCGTCGTCTCCGCGGCGGCCAGGAAGAAAGCGGGGGGGGGGTGCGGCTTTCACGTCGACTTCCCCGCCGGACGGCGAGGGAAAGAGATTGGACACGATGGGGCGCAGGGTCATCTTGTCTGCAGAGACGACGATTAAGGCGGCTAACGCCTTGGCTATCGTAGCCCGCTACGACAGGGAGCTGTGGTACAAACTGGCTCCCCTGCTGGACTTCCTACTGGACGACAAGAGGCCGGATGCCCTGGAGATCTTGCAGGAAGGTGAGGTGGCGTCGGACCACGCCATCACGATTGAGACGGACATCGCCGACACTGGATTTCGTCAGTTGGGCAACGGCGTGTGCCTTAGGCGGCGTGGATGGCTCAAGGCTACTGACTTCCGTCAAGACGTACAGACCAGAGTCCTGGACATGCCGTTCGATGGGAACAACCTGTTTGGGAAAACAGTGGACGATTCCCTTCAAGCCATTAAAGCGGACACGGAGACGGCCCGGGTGCTCGGGGTTCTCCAGCAACGGCGGCCGCCCTTTCGGAGGGTGCCTCCAAAGGTTCCGGCGGCGGATTTTCCACCTACCGTCAAGCGACCCGTTCGTCGTCTCAGGAAGCTTACAGGGGACGAGGCAAGTCGGGCGGACCCCGCCGTCATCGCCAAGGAGGTCAAGGCGGCAAAGCCTCGTCTAAGCAGGATTGAACTGGCCGTGGGGTCGGGCCCCCACCGAAGCACCCCGGTGGGAGGCCGGCTGGCGAGCTTCGTCAGCGTGTGGGAGTCCATCTCCACCGACCGTTGGGTGCTGGACGCCCTAGCCCAGGGCCACGCGCTCGAATTTCAAAGAAGGTGCCCGCGCGTCCCCCCTGCGGCCAGGAAAGAGCTTCACGTCCCTCAGCTTCTCCGGGAGGTAAAGGCGATGCTCAGGAAGGGCGCCATCGAACTCGTCCCAAAGAGGCTTCGGGGCTCCGGAGTTTACTCAAGATACTTCCTCGTGAAGAAGAAGACGGGAGGATTGCGCCCCATCCTAGACCTACGACGGCTGAACAAGTTCATCAAGGCACAGAAGTTCCGGATGGTCACCCTCCAGCACGTCCTGGGGCAGCTGGAGGAGGGCGATTTCCTGTCGTCGTTGGATTTGGAGGATGCCTACTTCCATATTCCCATCCTAAAGGGGCACCGAAAATTTCTCAGGTTCGTGGTCCAAGGGCGTCACTATCAGTTCAGAGCCCTTCCCTTCGGTCTACGGTCGGCTCCCAGGGTATTCACCAAGTGCCTTGCACCAGTGGCGGCGCAACTGCGCCGAGAGGGGATCCACCTCTACCCCTACCTGGACGACTGGCTCATCCGAGCCAAGACGAGGGAGCTCGCCGTGAAGCACACGGCAAGGACCGTCCAACTTCTCACGGACCTGGGATTCTCCGTGAACTACGCCAAGTCCCACCTGGTTCCCGCGCAAGACGCACTGTTTCTGGGAGCGAAGCTCGACACAGTGTCCCTTCTGGCCTCCCCGTCGGAGGAAAGGACCAGGGCCATCCTGGGCAAGGTACAGCAGATGTTGGTTGCCGACGCGGCCAAGGTGAGGTCCATCAAGTCCCTCCTCGGAATGATGTCTTCTTGCATCTCCCTCATTCCCATGTGCAGGCTCCGGATGCGCCCGTTGCAGGAGTTCCTGGACGCGCGCTGGATCCAAACGACGGGCGACTTCGAGGAGAGGATCACACTCGACGAGAGTTTCCGACGAGCGATCCGGTGGTGGGGAACCCGCGCGCATCTGACGGCAGGCATGGACTTCCAGACCCCAGGCCACCAGGAGACAGTGACCACGGATGCCTCCCTGGAAGGGTGGGGAGCGCACACCGAAAATCTGCACGCGAGAGGCCTTTGGCTCCCGACGGAGAAGTCCCTCCATATCAACGTCCTGGAGCTCCGTGCAGTGTTTTGGGCCCTCAGATCCTTCCTTCCGTCCCTCAAGGGCAAGGTGGTGAGGATCTTCACCGACAACACCACCACCATGTTTTACATCACGAAAACAGGGCAGAACCAGGTCCCCAGCACTGTCCAAGGAGGCGCAGGACCTGTGGCATTGGGCCGTCGCCCAAAGGATGTTTCTGGTGCCGTTTCATCTGGCAGGGATAAAAAACACCATCGCCGACTCACTCAGCAGGGAGCTGCGCTCGTGCCACGAGTGGGAACTACGGCAGGATCTAGTGGATCACCTCTTCCGACGGTGGGGCACACCCCAGATCAACCTGTTCGCGACGGCGACGAACTCCAAGTGCCGGAGGTTCGCCAGCAGGTTTCCCCAGCCGAGGAGCATGGGCGATGCTTTCTCGTTCCCCTGGGAAGGCCTGTTCCTATACGCGTTCCCTCCACTGCCACTGCTGATCCGGCTCATCAACCAGCTCAAGAGGTCACAGTGCAGGATGATCCTCGTCGCACCTGCGTGGCCGAGGCAGATATGGTTCCCGGACCTTCTGGACTTGTCAGCGTCCCCGTCAATCAAGCTGCCAGTGGACGCGGATCTGCTCTCCAGGCAAGGAGGTGCCATCCTCCACCACGACCCGAAGTCGCTGAACTTGCAGGCCTGGCTCCTGCAGCGCTAGAGATTGGAGGATACGACATACCGGCCGACTGAAGAGAGGTTCTTGCAAAGGCCAGGGCATCCTCAACTCTTAAATGCTACGGACACAAATGGAAGAGGTTCTCTGTCTGGTGCCACGCACAGAAGATTAACCCTCTAAGGATTACGGCTCCCCAAGTACTGCCGTACCTGTTGACGCTGGCCAAGGCTGGACTGGCACACGCGTCCATCAAGATTCATCTTGCTGCGATCTCCCGATACACCAGAACCACGGGGCGGACGTCCTTGTGGTCTCATCGTCTGGTGAAAGAGTTCATGAAGGGACTGTTCAGATCGTTCCCACCGGTGAAGGCTCCGGCCCCGGCGTGGGAGCTCAACGGGGTGCTGACCAAGCTCATGGGGACTCCGTTCGAGCCTCTGCACTCGGCCCCGTTGAAGTTCCTGACGTGGAAAACAGCGTTTCTTGTGGCCATCACCTCCGCACGACGAGTGGGAGAGATCCAGGCCCTATCTTGCAAGCCACCATACTTGACTTTTCACGACACGAGGGTGGTGCTCAGGACGCAGCCCTCCTTCATGCCCAAGGTGCCGTCGGACTTCCACCTCAACGAACCCTTGGTGTTGCCTGTGTTTTTCCCGCCGCCTTCGTCGCCGGCTGAGAGGACTTTGCACTCGCTTGATGTGGCTAGAGCGCTGAAGTTCTACGTGGACCGCACGAAGTGTTTTCGGAAGACGTCACAATTCTTTGTGAACTTTGGACCTGTCAATCAGGGGAAGGCTCTCTCGAAGGCTTCCATTTCCAGATGGCTCTCCGGCTGTATCATGTACTGTCATCGGTTGGCAAACCGACCGCTGCCTGGCCGTCCGAGAGCCCATTCCACCAGAGCAATCGCAGCTACCACGGCGTTCCTATCTGGTGTGCCCCTGCTGGACATATGCAGGGCTGCTACGTGGAGGTCGACGCACACCTTCACGAAATTCTACTGCGTCGATCGGGATTCCAGGGAGGAGTCCAGGGTCGGCCAAGCAGTGCTGCGCAACCTGTTCGCCTGAGGTGAGCCTGGTGAGGAGGTAAGATTGCTTAATGTTGAGTTTGATGTAATGCTTAATGTTGAGCCTTTGCCACCTCCCGTGGTTGTGCATGTGTGTACTGCTATGTATTCTTTATTCATGAGCATGTGAATCCATGCCAGACCCCATGCTGGAGAAGGAACAAGTTACTTACCTGTAACTGTTGTTCTCCAGCATGGGTCTGGCATGGATTCACATGCGAACCCTCCCGCCTAACCCTCTGCGGCTCTTCACTTGGTCATACTGCCACTTCACGTGCTTCCAAATCTGAAGATGGCTGCCAGAGGCGGGGCTTAGGTAGAGGGCAGTCATTGGCTGTGGTCAGTATGACGCAGAGACCAGTGATTGGTTACTACTACGAAAGACAGATCAGAATCGAAACTGATACTGGGTTTTTTCTTTACCGAGGATTCCCAGCCTGACGACGGGGAATATTCATGAGCATGTGAATCCATGCCAGACCCATGCTGGAGAACAGCAGTTACAGGTAAGTAACTTGTTCCTTCTTGCGAGAATGTCGCTGAGGACTTTATGGGAGAATGCAGCTTCCGGATTAGTCCATAGGGTTAGCGTGCTCATCTCTAAGAAAGGGCGGGTTCAGTTTGCAGTGCATGGAACTGGTTTGGGCTGAGTGTGAGAGATTTAGGTGACACCTAATGAAGGTGTCCTCTTTTAAATGGATTGGATGAATATCCTCGAATCTCTAAAGCTCAGCACCATAAAGTGCTATTGCACATGGTTTTGACCTATAGATTTAGTGGCTCTAATCTCTTTCAGCAACCTAATGGTTCTGAACAGCACCTGGCAGACAAAGGTGCAGAGCAGGGCATCCAAACAGTGTAAAATAAAGGTACCACTGCCTCTTTTGGCTTCACTAAGGTGAAACTTGGTTTGCTTGCGCTGATGTATTTTAAGGAGGTCGTAGTGCTACCCACTTGGCCTAAATGAAATATAGGGTCCTTCTACAGTGGTAGCCTAAAGGCACACGAGTGCGCCCAAAACAAAATCACTTGAGCAGGGGAGGGAGGTGAAAAAAGACACGTTATTCCTAAATATTCAGTCAGGGTTTCAAATCAATCATCCAATATTCTGGGGCGTCTTTGAACTAGATTGGAAAGATGCGAAAAGAAAAATATTTTCTTAAAGTGTGTTTGGGTCATATACCACTTCTGAGCTTTTCTGCATTTTTTAAATTAAAGTACACTTGTAGGTTCTCTGGCAGGGTTCTGTAACCTTTGGCTCTTCAGATGTTTCCGGCTCCAACTGCCGTCAGCCCCAGCCATCATAGTCCATGGTTAAGGAGGATGGGAGTAGTAGTTCCACACATCTGGAGAGCCACAGATTGCAGAACCCTTTTCTATGGGCTGGTTCCCAAATGTTACTCCTTGCGTCTTTGGCTATTTCAGTGCCCTAGCTCCTACCCTCATTTCTTTTTTTCCTTTTCCAAAAACGTTTGTTTAACATACTGCGGGAAAGGGCAGCTACATGTATACATACTTTGCATTTCAAAAGGGTCACGACTCCTATCACATTCCGATTTAATATACAGACAGGGAATAGTAACAGTCTCTTTCCTTGTGCACCAGAAGAAGTCAAAAACACTTAGCCCCTCCAACGGTTTCTTTGGGAAAGACCCCCTACCGGGAGCAACATTCGCTGCCAGTCCCCTTGCGCTAAAACAGTGTCTCATCTGCAGGGGTTTACCCACAATCGCTGGGCAGTTTTCTGCAAAGTCAGGGAAAGGTCTCCATACAGACAAGTATTGTGCCTCCCCTGTCGAATTGCAGTAATTTTATCTGCCACTATAATGTCCCATATTTTGACCCACCACATCTGGACCAGCAGGCCTTCCTCAATTTTCCAGTTGCCTGCAATAGTCAATTTGGCCACCAGGAGAAGGTGCCCAATCAGCGTAGCCATTGGACCCGACAAGGGAAATAGCCCTTCACCTGTGTCCCCTAGCAATATTACCTGAGGATTCATAAGGAGAGTCAGCCCCATAATGTCCTTAACCTTGGACAAAACCTCCTTCCAGAAGAGCTCAACCTTTGCACATGTCCACACCTTGTGGCGGAGAGAACCCACTTTGTCACAGCCCTGCCAGCACCTCGATGGGTGATCTGCAGTGATATGGTGCAGCCTTTCTGGCGTATGGTACCACCTGAGACAGAACTTGTATTCACACTCCTTGTCCATAGCGCATTGTGATGATGTATGCATTCTCGCCTGAATCCGCATTCTTCATCCTCTAGTGGGCCCCACAGATCCTCCTCCCACTGACTCATGTACGGCAGCTGTACCACTGGGTACCCTGTATCTAATAGTCTGTTGATTTGCCCCGGTAAGCCCCTCCCTGAACCGTCAATTCAAGGGCATTTAACGGTCTACTAGCCCTATGTTTTATAGGGGGGGTGTGAAGCCCAGTATCTCAACTGTGTGTGTACCAGAAATGTTCAGTCTCAGGCAAGGTAAAGGTGTCTTTACATTCTTGGAAGGTGTGTGGGGCAACTCCCTGTACATCTGCTGTAGTGTTACCAACCCGCCTGCTTCCCATGCGCCAAAAGTGCTAACATTACACCCTGCGCGAAACTCTGGATTATTCGAGACCGGTGTGAGGTGGACCGGGTCCTTGTGTCATGTCCCACCTACGAAGGACCCAACTCGTATAGGACAATTTGTTCCTGGTGGCTGACAAGAGTGAGAAGCCATGTGTTGAGTGCAGGGATCCCTGGGCTACATATGTCAAGTGAGCTAGCCCCACAGCTGACCGAGCATGCTCTATAACTTTCCAAATCGGTTGCACAGCGGTGTCCCCCAGCTGACCGTGTGGTAGATATGTGCGGCTAGGTTGTATTTGAACACATCTGGAACCCCTAGGCTACCCACCGCTGTCGTCCTCATTAACACCTTCTTTGAAATTTGTAGCCGCTTTTTTCCCCTTATGAATTTGATAATCTTCCCCTGCAGTGTGTGAAATTCTGTGTCCGGGATTCTGACCGGCAGTGCTAGACAAGAGTATATTAAGCGAGGTATGAGATTCATCTTTACTGCAGCTATTTTCACAAACCATTATATTTCTTACCTAGCCCATCTGCTTAGGTCATCGGACATTGCTTGGAAAAACAGGGGGGAAATTGCAGCAAAGCACTTCAGAGACCCTGTTAGGGAAGCGCACCCCCAGATAGGGGATCGATTCCCTGGACAACTGTATCGGTGCCAGAACTTCAATGGCAGGTCGTTCCTGGGCTCCTAACGAAATATTCAGCCCATGCGACTGATCAAAGTTCATTCTGAACTGTGTCACCTTGTCATAGCTTGTTAGTTCCTCCATTATTCGGACCAGGGAAGTGCGGGGGTTTCAGAGAGTGAATAGGATGTCATCAGCATAGCGCAAAACCTTATAGCTAACACCCCCTCCACCACTATCCCCTCAATGCCCACATTATCCTTGATCCGACAGGCCAACGGCTCCATGCACAATGCAAATATCAATGGGGACAGAGGGCAGCCCTGTCTGGTACCCCTGGTAATTGTTAGCCTAGTCGAGAATTGCCCATTAACCCGGATCCTCTTCATATTTCAGTGTATGTTCAGTAATGTACTGCTCAAGTAGCCTGTATGAGTAGATCAATTTCTTCCCCGCTCCTCTCGCCCCTTCTGACATCTCTTGTGCCAAGCTGCTCATTTCACAGCATCCCTCTGTCTTGATGATACTGTATGTGAGGTACAGCTGTACATAACCAAACCTTTCAATTTCAGGCAGAGGAAAATTGGCCTTAAAATGCTGACCCATGTGTTACAGGTCACCCCTTTTCAAATGTATAAAGTTTCCACCACTCAAAGCAGATGTAATTTCTGGGTCCCAAGCATTGATGTCAGAGGCAAGGGTGTTGGTGCAACCCCAATTCTTTAGTTATAGGATCCCAATACTGATTGGAGAGTGCCCATTCAAGCTGACGCAATCGCTTCTTAAGAGCACCTGAAAGCCACTCAAAGGCTGGAGCCAGTTGCGCCACTAGAAAGTATGTTGAGGTGTGCCTAAGCCTCCATTCATTCTGGCCTGTAGCAGTACTATACATGGGATCCTATGTAGCTTTCTATTCCAAATTAATTCAAAAATACGTTTTGGGAGCATACCAAACTTGCTTATTCTTCTCATCGTGGTGAGAAGTAAGTGCCCTCTAAGTTAAATCATTTTCGCGCTTTTGATTTTAATGTCCTGATCATTCACTTTTATCCATTTTGCATTATACACAGAAATGGACACATATTGTCATGTTTGCATCCATGCTTGATTCATAATGTGGTGCCTAGGGTAGTGAATAAGATGAAGGAATGTCCGTTAAATATTTTTTTTTTAAACCGAATGACCGAAGTGCACACCAAAACAGAAATGCAAAAAGTCATGAAGGTTTACTTTGTGTTTTCTCTGTTTCAGTTCGTTTCACAGTCCAACTGTCAGCAGTTTCTCAACACTGTTTGGTTTGGTCAGATGGCAGCCTACAGACGCAAGCACACCTGTAAGAAGATTTTGATTGTGCTGACCGTGGGTCTTTTCTGGCCAGTGCTGTCTCTCTGCTACTTATTGGCCCCCAAATCCCGAGTCGGGAGAATCATTCACACGCCATTCATGAAGTTTATTATTCATGGGGCCTCCTACTTCACCTTTCTGCTGTTACTCAATCTGTACTCTGTGGTCTATAATGAGGACAAGAAGAACACCATGGGGCCTGCATTGGAGAGGATAGACTTCCTCCTCATCCTGTGGCTCATAGGTAAGTAGATATCTAGTTACAACCTCTGGCTTTTAAGACCATGTTGAAGGGTTGGGCCACTCCTTATTTCTGATATTTCAATAAACAACTGTTACCTTTTCAAGAGGTATTGAATTCATGGTAATATTTCAGATTCTAATGTCTACGTTTGTACTACATCCTCACCCCTATTTTAAAAAGTAAGTTCTAAATATTTTGAAACGAATGAATGAAATATTCTATCCATTCTCTTGTTACATTGTGACTGTACTGAACATTATTCCTAGACAATCACTGTTGCCTTAGTCAATAATTGCACGTTTTATTCTCCTCTTTAAATAAAAACATTATTTTCAAACCTCTAACATAATGTACCTTGTGCACCATGGGGGTTCTACTAGCTCCCTCCTCTTAATTTTAAGATTATCTTGTTTTCTTGTGTAACTTCTTTTGCGAAGGATAGTGTCAGTCCATGTTTGAAGCAATAGAAAAAATGTGAATACAACTGGAAATAAAGTGTTCTAGATTTCAGTGCATATAAACAAATGCTTGTACAATCGAAATGTGTAAGTGCGTGCCTGTTGTGATTTTGCATGTAGGTATTTTATGTCATGGATGTATGTTTATGCCTTCGTGCATTTGAATGGTGCATGCATTTATGGGTGGTGAGTGCACCTGCCATGTGATTGAGAATGCAATCAATGTGTGTGGATGAATGTTCTGGGTGCTCGTATGCAGAATGCAGCGTCCATGAATGCGAGAGGTGTATGAGTGAGTGATGGCTGAATAGGTATGAACGCGATTGTGTGTGTGTGAATGTTCTGGGTGGATGCTCAGGTGGAGCATGCAGTGTGAGTGAATGTGGAGAATACAGTGTGAGTGAATGTGAAAGGTGCATGGATGAGTGACAGGTCAGTAAATGGATATGGATATGAATGTGACTGTGAACGTTCTGGTTGGATGTATGCCCATGCCTGTGTGTAGAATGCAGTCTGAGTGACTATGAGAGAAAATGTATGGGTGAGTGACAGGTGAGTGAATGGGTATACATGTGTCTGTGAATGCTTTCAGTCAGTGGGTGCATGTGTAGAGAATGCAGTGTGAGTGGATGTGAGAGAAGGTGTATGGTTGAGTGAACCAGTATGAATGTGATTATGTGTGTGAATGTTCTGGGTGGGTGTCTGTAGAATGCAGGGTGAGTGAATTGGAAAGGTGTATGGGTGAGTCATAGGTGAGTGAATGGGTATGAATGTGGCTGTGAATGTTCTTGCCGTGTGGAGAATGCAGTTTCAGTGACTATTAGAGAAGGTGTATGTGTAAATGACAGATGAGTGAATGGATATGAATGCAATTGTAGGTGCATGTTTGGAGAATGCAGTGTCAGTGTTCTGGGGGCATGTGTGAGTGAATGTGAAAGAATGTTCTGGGTGGGTGCATATATGGAGAATTCAGTGTGAGTGAATGTGTGAAAAGGTGTATTGGCTAAGTGACTGGGGGGTGAATCGGTATGAATGTGATTGTAGGTCCATGTTTGGAGAATGCAGTGTGAATGTCCTGGAGACATGTGTGAATGAATGTGAAAGCTAGTGTATGAGTGAGTTACTGGTGGGTGAATGGGTATGAATGTGATTGTGTGTGTGTGGGAGCTGCTGGGGAGCCAGGGAGCGCTGGAACAATGTTGACCTTTCCTTAAGTGGATTTAACAAGGGGGGTCCTGGGAGTCCCTCTGCCAGACATTAGTCCTGGTTACGAGGGACTTACCCAGAGTCTTTAGCTCACTATCTTTCACAGAGAAGAAATATCCCAAACATATCAGTCTTTGTCCTGCCCTGGGGCAGTCCAGCACCGAAATGCGAGGCAATTCTCCTCTGAACAAGAGTACCAACAGAAACCCCAGACACGTGTTTCGGTCTGGTTGGACCTCATCAGTAGGGTGGATCTGTGCCTCTCTAAGAATAGTGAGCAAGGGGTCCACGTCTGGATTCCCCTAGTAACTTAGGGTGAGACCCAAAGTTACTTAAATATCCCAAACATATCAGTCTTTGTCCTGCCCTGACCGAAACACGTGTCTGGGGTTTCTGTTGGTACTCTTGTTCAGAGGAGAATTGCCTCGCATTTCGGTGCTGGACTGCCCCAGGGCAGGACAAAGACTGATATGTTTGGGATATTTCTTCTCTGTGAAAGATAGTGAGCTAAAGACTCTGGGTAAGTCCCTCGTAACCAGGACTAATGTCTGGCAGAGGGACTCCCAGGACCCCCCTTGTTAAATCGACCTTTCCTTAAGTTACATGGCCTGTTTTACTTCTGTTTTTGCGTATTATCGACTGGCATTTCGGTGCACCATTCTAGCCATTTCATACTATGTCTTGACATTTTGTGCCAGGCATCTATGATAAGGCAAGCATGATAACTGTACTTGCATGTCTAGACTGGCCTACATCGACCCAGTTGGGCCATGTTTTCGTATTGCGGCATGGCATTTTTAACAGCACTGCCAACAGGAGTATGTTCTTGCGTGTGGGTGCTGGCATATATTGGCAGAGCCAGCTTGAACAAGTTTTCTAATATTATTACTGGCAGGTTTGCACAAAGCAAAAATGAGTATGTTCTTATATGGGAATACTGGCATATATTGGTGCAGCCAGCATGGAAATGTATGGGCATAGTGAGCATGAACATGGTTTTATTTGCATGTATTGTGGGGAAAGGCATGAAAATCCATTTGGAAATGTTCATGGACACTCTGGTGACTTGCATCTATTGGATTTTTTCATGAGTTACCCAGCACAACTGTCTTGCTTTTTACCCAATTTTTCACAGAAAGTGTGCTGTATAATGCACCATTTTAATCCATTATTCAAAACTTGTTCTCGGGAGAGGTGCGGGGGGAGAAACTCCCTGGACCCTTTTTTGTTGGTTTGGGCTCCCTATCTACACTCGGTCGCTCTTGCATACTTGTAGCAAATATTTACGCCCCTCCAATCAAGATTCACCAGCCGGCACTGGTGGCTAGTACATTTGGGTGCCAGAGGCCAGCCACCGCCCCCTTGTTTGTACACTAGGTGAAAGATTTAAGCTTTGATTAACATACATCTTTCCCCTAGCACAGTGTGCACACGCCCCTGCAGCAGTATGATCATCATGGACATTGGGCACGCATGGTGGCCCAGCCCAGTCTGAAGTGTGGCGCAGTCCTGTGCTTTGAGAAGCTTTGGGGATGGGGGGAGGGGACCTCAGCATGGCCTGCAGGGGGCGCAAAATGTTATGTCACTGGCCTACAAGAGCCTAGTTTTGTGCCTGCAGGAATGAATTAAATGTTCCCATGATCCAGTTGATAATTGCAAATTAATTTTTTTAAAAAACGTATATTTATCTAATTAACCCTTAATTCTATTACCGCCTAGAGCGTGTTTAAAGTGCACATTGAAAAATATGGAAGGGACTGGGAGCACTTTTTCGAGTTTTGTCATTGGTTCCATTTTATTTTTTGTCAAGTCTCAGCCTCATTGCAAACGGGTATGTGTTAAACTTTTTAAGTTATCCTACCCACGGCGTTGACAGTTCACTGAAAGACGCCTTCTGGCGTTCTTTGTAATCCGGGCACAACGAACATGAGCCAGAACCGTTTGTTTTGCTCGTGTTTTCCCTTTCTACCAACTGTTCTGCTTGTCCGTGTCTGTGATGCTCCCTCGCCATCTTCCCCATTGCCTTCTCTCTGACCCCTTTCTCACAGCGTCGCTTCATTCCTCGCGCCAGTTGGGCTGCGAATTGTCGGTGGCTGTTTGAAATTATCATCCTACACGTTTTTGATCTTTTCAAGCCAGACATTCTCGCCTTTCAATCACAGGCACTGAAAAGTTCACTTTGTTGGACACTTGGAGAGCACTTAGTAAAGCGGTCGGGAAGTGAGATTTGGATGAATTACGAGTCCGACTAAACACCACGGTTCCTAGAAGTAGGCATCCCCAATTCATTTGCCTTTGTAACTGAGGTATCCATTCGCTTTTCTTCCGCCAAATTAGGTACCTGTACTAGTTTTATCTCCACAAATAATGTCACACGTTTGTATCGAGCCTAGTTAAGTGATGAAAACAAAAGCTTATGTCGCCACAATCTTATTTTACATTTTCTTTGGCTTTACTCGATCAGAAAAATCTGACTTAAGTAAACGTACTATATCACGTTTATATTTGTTAACTATACATCTAAGATACGCATTATTTAAAACACTTAATGGTACAAGTCTGATAACCCATCGTGACATGTCTCTGTCCCTTTGTTCTTTTGCAAACAGAGCAAGAAGGAACATTGTTCCCAGATGAATTTTGTTGCTTGTATGTGAGAAACGAAAAAACAAAAATATAATTCTCAACACATTAACTAAGAGGTAATACGTCTTTAGATCAGCCAATCGGTTTTTTGACAAAATAAATGCCTTTAGCGCCTTTAGGAGGAGTTTAAAGCAACGCTCAAGGTTAAAACATGTCCAACTGCCAGATTAAGAACATTTCCGAGTTTGAGCAAGTGGACTTTAAACACTACACTGTCCACATTCTTCTGACAGACGAACTTCCGCATTCATGTTACTTTGCGGGTTAAAAGTTGTATTTATTTTACAAAGCAAACATCGTGGAATTCAACAAAGTTGTCTAATGACCTTGAAAACAGCATAGACATTATGGTGATACAAATGAATAAATGCAAAATTGTAATCTTACTGAGTAAGCATCAAGGAGAACAATTGACAGTGAAAGAGGGAGGGAAGAAAATAAGTGGTACACGAAGAATAAGCACACAACAGAAAATGTACATTCTATTAGGACACATTAGCCATAAGCATCAAGAAAGCATTCCGGCATGTCTAAGAATTTGTCAGTGTCTCCTGATTGCTTATAAATTGCCCTCACGATTCGCACTCTTCCACCCAGCCATCAATGCAAAAGGAAGCAGACGATTTCCAAGACCTTAAAATATTATTTTTGGCAACCATACAAGCCCAGAGTAGCCAGACTTTTCTACAGAATTGTAATGTCATCAAGCAAAGATACATCTCCAAGCACTAAAAGTCGAGCATTCATTCTGATAGTGCAACTCAAGACGAAGCCCAGTCTTTCACAGACCCCATCCCAAAGTGTTTTGCTTTTTGACAGGACCAGATTAATTGACTCAGAGTGCCCCTTGCCTGATTGCATTTCCAACATATATCGCTCTCCAAAAGATGCCTTTTGAACATGCGCTCTGGAGTCCCATAAGTTCTCAAAAGGAGTTTAGTTTGTGATGCTCTTAGGCCCCAATCCATGCTGACCAGTTGTACACTGCCACAGCATCTTAGCCAACAGACCTGATCAATTGCTTCACCCAACTCCTCAGCCCAGATATTGGCTAACTCTGGATCTCCTTTACGACAGGATCTCAGAATTCCATACATAGTGGTGTCTGGGTATAGAGCACGTTTGCAAATCTACAGCGCTGACTATGTTGCGCCATGTGCTGCTAAGTGCATAGGGTCCATCTTGGCAGCAATGATACCCCTCAATTTCCTATACTCAGCATAGGTGAAGTCACTCAAATCAAAGTTACAGCATAGTCGTGTAAATAGGATCCATTCCTCATCCTCAACCAGATCTTTTATGTATTTAATTCCTCCTAAAAACCAAGACGGCCAGAATAATACTTTCCCTTCGGCGGTCAATGCTGGATTAAGCCAGATCGATGCATCCTGGAACAGAAATGGATAGTTTCCTATACGATTGGATATGCTGCATCATCAGCAAGGCCTTTGGCTCAAGTTGGGATAAGTTATTACTCTCCATCGCCCTTTCATCCATTTGATCTACCTCTGTGCCTATAGTCCTGCACAGGTGTCTAACCATGAATGCAAGATAATATTCAAAGACGTTAGGCATATTCATAGCTTCTTGTTTTAAAGGGAGCTGCATTTTCCATAAAGCTATGCTCTGCATTTTGCCATCCCAAGTGAACTTTTGCATGACCGAGTCTAGATCTTTGAACATACTTTTGTGCACCTTAATGGGAAGCATCGAGAGGATGCCAAAGATTAACTCGTGGTGCCAAGTTCATTTCGATGCAATTGATTTTTCCCCCACAGAGATGGTCTCATGATACTTTTCCACTTTGATTAAAAAAAAGAATGTCCTTCCATCCGCAACATGACGCATAAAAGCTACACTTGTACACATATATAGTTATTGATTCCGCTAGGGTGGCATAATTAGTCTATTTCCAGATGTACATTCCCAACCACACAATTCTGGGTAAGAAAAACGGACTGTGTATGTCTGCATTCTCCAGCATGGTGTCTGGCATGGATTCATATGCTCATGACTATTCCCCCGTCGTCAGGCTGGGAATCCTCAGTAAAAGAAAAAACAGTTTCACATTCACTTAACAAATCTGTATTTCTCCCATAAACCAATCACTGTCCTCTGGGTCATACTGCCCCAACCAATGACCGCCCTCTCCCTAAGCCCCTCCTGTGGCAGCCATCTTCAGATTTTCATCGCACGCTTCAGTGTTGGGAGTCCTCGAGTTTTTCTCTGCAAGCTATTTCTAGGTTTTTCGTGTTTTTTCATGGAAAAAGGTTCTATTTTTGTTTCAAAAGAGCCAGTGTGCTCTTCCCTCCATCTGCCGACAGCAGGGATCTGTTGTCAGTGAAGTTCAGTGCCTCTCACGGGCAAAGATCATCGAAGTTTCTAGAAGGCCATCGGGCCTATTTCGCACCCTCCGGCCATGATGGAGGAGAAGAAAGAAGGAAGGTCCCTCTTCAAGCTCTGCACCAAAAGCTCTGGAACGTGTTTGTGGAGGACAAGCACCTACAGCCTGCATCCGGACCACAAGGAAGAGGATTGCAAGATTTGCCGCAGATTCTCCAAGAATACGACAAAGGACAGGCACAGTAGACTGGCAGCGTGGATGAACACCAAGGCCTCTGCCCGTCCCCGAGTAGGAACATGCCTCACCCAAAGCCAGTCGGTCAGAGGAGTGGTCTTCTAAGTCCTGTGAGGGCGTTATCTGTGGGGGCCCAAGATAAGGACAAGCACCACCAGTCTGGGGTTGCCACAGAAGTGGGTTCCACGGCAGGCAGGGCGCGATCAACATCACCCTCTACCTCCATTGCCAGCTGCCAATCGAGCTCCTCCTTGAAGAGGAAGTCGTCCAAGCCAGCTAAGCTGTGGAAGAAGCCAGAGAAGCCACGGATGGAGGAGAAGAAGGCCGAACTGCACAAGAAGGTCCAGGCAGCACAAGAAAAGTCTTTGCTGACGATCGAGCTGGTGGCGGCTGCTCTTTCGACAGGTAAAGGGGGGATGACCCTGAGAGGGTATCCCACACAGAGCTGAGGCGAGACGCCACAGTGGCGATTTTGACAAGGTCTGCCGGCACTCCGGAGAAGGCGACACCCCCTCAGAACCCGGTTCCAGTCCCTCAGGGAGGAAAAAAGGGGGGCAAGGAGGCCCCGGATCAGACCCAGGCCAGAGCTCAAGCCATGGAAATGTTGTCCACGGAGGACGAGGATATGGAGTCCCTGCACACAGTCCACGAGGACATGGAAGAGGACGACGGCGACAATGACGGTGACGAGGGCGCAGGGCCCAGTGTTCCGATCACGCCTGTTCCGCCGAGGGATGTCTCTCTGGACATCCTAGCAACCCTCCACATCTTGGTGTCAGAGATCCAGAAGAGGATGCCACAAGGGCATGTTCCAACAGTCCTTCAGGCTCCTGATCAACCGCTTATGAAGAAAAGAAAACGCCAACGATGCCCCCTTTTCCGCCTCCACACCTGCGTCAGGTCCCATCTCCCACAGCATACCCTGACACAGTGACGGATACGCCCATGACAACGATATTGTCAGAGCGGGCAGCGGGTCCCTGCAGCCTAGGGCGTCCCCTCCAGAACGAGGTGGGGTTGTTCCATTCTATGATAGCCAAAGCCTCTGAGCTGTTCCAGCTTGTACCCGAGGAGACCAGGAAGGAAGGTTTCCTGTACCAGAGGCGCAAGGTCAAGAGGAAGGCAATTATGGCGCTACCCCTCCTAGACGACGTGTGGGAGGAGGTCCTGGCCCTCTTGAAGAACCCTTGCATGGCTACAGCCAAGAGAGATGCTGGAGAAGAAGTACTGGGTACAGGAATCCTCACCCAAGTGTCTGAGGTCGCAACCATTGCTGGATTGGGTGGTTTCAGCGACCGTGAGGATGCAGTCATCTAACCCTTCCTCCTAGTCTTCCATTCCTCCGGACACCGAGAGCAAGAAGTTGGACGCCATGGGGAGGAAGGTAATCTACACTGCGGCATCCAGCATCAAGACGGCCAATGCACTGGCGATCCTAGCCAGGTACGACAGGGAGCTGTAGTACAAGCTGGGGCCTATTCTAGAGTACCTCCCTGGCGACAAGAGGATGGAGGTGATTGCCCTCTTTCAGAAGGGAGCGATAGCATCAGATCACGCCATCACAGTGTCACTGGACGTTACCGACACAGGGTTCCGCCAGACAGGGAACGGGGTCTGCCTTAGTCGCCAAGGCTGAATGAAGGCCACACGTTTCCGTCAGGAGGTTCAAATGAAAGTACTGGACATGCCTTTCGACAGGGATAACCTTTTTTGGAAAGGTCATCTACGAGTAGGGACTTGTCGATGGCCTTTCCAAAAAAAGGTTATGGCCATGAAGGCAGATACAGAGGTGACCCGTGCCCCGGGCACGCTCCAAATGCACCACTCTTCCTTTCGTTCTTCCAGTAAGTCGGGCAGATCATCAAAAGGTTTCTCCTCCCTGCAGTGCAGTGTCAGCCGTCCAGATCCACGACCCAGGAAGCCCACAGAGGCTGTTCCCAGGCCTATGGAGGAGGCCCGCGTCGTTGTCGCCAGCAAGCAGGGAGGCCAGCTGACGAGGTCCGTGAGCGAGTGGGAAAAGATCACCACCGACAGATGGGTGCTGTACGCTCTCACCCAAGTACATACCCTAAATTTCAGCACAGCTGTCTGCGGATCCCGCCGGTGGCACGTCAGGAGCAGCCCGTCCCTGAGCTATTTGATGAAGTTCGGGCCATGCTGCGAAAAGGGGCGATGGAGCTGGTTCCTCAGCGACTACGGGGGTCCAGCATCTACTCCAGATACTTCTCAGAAAGAAGACTGGGGGCTGGAGGCCCATTCTAGACCTGCAACGTCTAAATAAGTACCTCAAGTCTCAAAAATTCAGGATGGTCGCGTTGCAGCATGTGCTTGGCCAACTGCAAAGAGGGGATTTCTTGACGTCTCTGGACCTGGAGGACGCCTACTTCCCCGTCTCCATTCACAGGAAACAACGCAAATTTCTATGCTTCGTAGTGCAGGAACAGCACTACCAGTTCAAGGCCCTACCCTTCGGCTTAAAATCTGCCCCAGAATGTTCATGAAGCGGCTTCAGTGGCAGCCCATCTGTGTCTACGGGGGATTCACGTATACTCGTACCTGGACGACTGGCTCATATGGGCCCGCTCGCGGGAGTTGGCCATCGGATACAGGGAGGCGGCCGTCAAGCTGCTGACACGCAGACATTCTCCATCAATTATCCAAAGTCCTGCCTGACACAATCGCAAAACGCGCTGTTCCTGGGAGCCAGGGTCAATACAGCATCCTGCTAAGCATCGCCCTCGCAAGAGAGGCTAGCTGCCATTCAGGGAAAGGTGCAGCAGCTGTTGCCTATGAAGACTGTCACAGTGTGGACCATAAAGTTGTTGCTCGGGATGATGTCATCCTGCATCTAACTCATTCGGCTATGCAGGTTACAGATGCAACCTCTTCAGGAGTTCCTGGACGCTCGCTGGGTGCAGGTGTACAGAAACTTTGCAGACAAGATCACTCTGGATGACGAGTTCCGTCGGGCGATAAGGTGGTGGGGCGACCGCTCCAACATCGCCCGTGGCACAGGGTTTCAGAACCCTCCATTCCAGGAGACGGTCATGACAGATGCTTCCCTGCAAGGCTGGGGAGCCCACACCGGACGTCTTCACGCCAGAGTCCTGTAGCTGCCGGAGGAGAAGGATTTCCATAACATCCTGGAGCTACGGGCAGTGTTCTGGGTCCTCAAGCTGTTTCTTCCGTCTCTGAAGGGCAAGATGGTGAGGATCTTCAAGGACAACACCGCCACGATGTTCTACATCAGGACACAAGGGGGCACTTGCTCCCCGTCCCGGAAGTGCAGTAACTGTGATGCTGGGCCATTGGACAAGACATTTTCCTCGTTCGCCTTCACCTATCGGGAGTCAAGAACCCCATTGAGGACTCCCTCAGCAAGGAGTTGCGCTCCTGCCACGAGTGGGAACTTCGGCAGCACCAAGTGGCCCACATCGTCACCAAGTGGGGCAGGCCCCAGATCGACCTGTTTGCGATGGCAGCGAACTCCAAATGCCAGAAATTTGCCAGCAGATTCCATCAGGCGAGGAGCCTGGGGAACGCGTTCTCCTTCTCGTGGGAAGGGATGTTTATGTACACGTTTCCTCCATTGCTTCACTTGCTACGTGTCATCAACACACTCAGACAGTGTCAGTGCAGGATGATGTTCATCGCCCCTGCGTGACTGAGGCAGATTTGGTACCAGGACCTTCTCAGCCTGTCAGCGTTGCCGCTTATCAAGTTACCGGCACGGTCCCGGATCTTCTCTCCAGAGAAGGAGGCGTAATCCTGCATCACGACTCAGCATCTCTCAACCTGAGGAATTGGCTCCTGCAGCCCTAGATTTTGGAGGATATGAGTTGCTGGCCGACTTAAGGGAGGTCCTCGCCAAGGCCAGGGCATCGCCGACTCTGAAGTGCTACTGTGACAAGTGGAAGCGTTTTGCTACATGGTGCCAGTCACAGAAGATTACCCCTCTGAGGGTCACAGCCCCGCAGATTTTTCCGTACTTGCTATCCTTGGCCAAGGCTGTACTGGTGCACGCCTCAATTAAAGTGGGATCTTCCGCTACACCAGGTCTCCAGGATGGTCTTCACTTTGGTCTCATCGGCTCATCAAGGACTTCCTCAAAGGACTTTTTCGATCTTTCCCGCCAGTGAAGGTGCCTGCCCCGTCGTGGGAACTCGACGTGGTTCTGACGAGGCACATGGGGGGGGGGCCCCTTCGAGCCTATGCATCAGGCCCCTCTTAAGTTCCTCTTGTGGAAAATGGCATTCCTTGTGGCTATCAACGCCACCAAGAGGGTGGGGGAGATACAGGCCCTGTCCTGCAAATAGCCATATCTGACTTTCCACAAATCGAGGGTGGTGCTGCGGACGCACACCTTTTTCATGCCGAAGGTTCAGTTGGAATTCCACCTCAACAAACCTTTGATGTTACCTGTTTTTTTCCTCGAAACCTTTGTCTCCGGCTGAGAGGGCTTTGCACTCGCTGGACGTTGCTCGTGCTCTGATGTTCTCCTTGGCACACACAGAGCTTTCTAAAGACTTCACAGTTGTTCATGACCATGGGAAGGCTTTGTCCAAGGCTTCCATCTCAAGGTGGCTCTCTGACTGCATCCTGCACTGTCATCGGTTGGTGAACCGACCGCTTCCTGGCCGTCCGAGAGCCCATTTCACCAGAAGTCCACGCACACCTTCACGAAGTTCGACTGCGTCGACAGGGATTCCAGGGAGGAGTCTAGAGTCGGCCAAGCAGTGCTACGCAACCCGTTCGGTTGAGGTGGGTCTATTCCAGAGGTAAGAGTGTATTGCTTCTGTTGAGCCTTGCCACCTCCTGTGGTTGTGTAATGTTGTACTGCTGTGTATTCGTTCTTCATGAGCATGTGAATCCATGCCAGAAGCCATGCCAGAGAAGGAACACGTTATTTACCTGTAACTATTGTTCTATTGTTCTCCAGCATGGGTATGGCATGGATTCACATGCAAACCCTCCCTCCTTCCCCTCTGCGGCTCTTCTTGGTCATACTGCCACTTAACGTGCTTACCAAATCAGAAAATGGCTGCCAGAGGAGGGGCTTAGGGAGAGGGCTGTCATTGGCTGGTGGCAGTATGACCCAGAGGGCAATGATTTGTTTATGGGAGAAATACAGTTTTGTAAGTGACGACAGGGAATATTCATAAGCATGTGAATCCATGCCAGACCCATGCTGGAGAAGAATAGTTACAGGTAAGTAACTTGTTCCTTCTTCTGACAGACAAGTACCAAGGTAAAAGCTACACTAATAGAAATATAGATTAACTGATTCTGCTAGGCTGGCAAAACCAGTCTAATTCCAGATGTACAATCCCAAACCTACAATTCTGGGGAAGAAAAACAGTGTATTCAAAAACTATAAATTTATTTAAAGAACTAAGTGAACTTCAAAGGTGGTTTCCAGCTTAGGGAAATCACTACAATGTTATAGAGTCATGAACAATAAGTTAATTAAATGAAATTTTCCCTGCCTACACGGCCTATGTTACTTCACACACAAACATTCATTCCATACTCAATTCTAGGTATATATCATACTCTAAAAGATACAATGCATTTTAAATACAATCTTTGTACGATTGCTTCTATCAAGCAGCACAGTATCCTTCAGTAATATCATTGTCGCTCATCGGCCAGTGTGTGTACATGTTTAACTAGAAATATTTCACAATTCTTCAAAAACACTTGATTTTTTCCAGTATCAAGACAAGTATGTTATCAGAGAAAAGTTACTTAAATAATTGACATTTAGAAATATATATTCATTCAATTTGGCTCCCCTGTCTAAGTGTGGGATTGTGAATGTATTGGATATTGTTGGGTTGGTCAGGCAAGGTCCAATTGGGAAAGAAGAGTTCACGTTGTGTGCACCATGTTGGTGACTTGGGAAGCAGCAAAGTTGGTGCACTGTTGCAATTTTATATGTATCCAGCGTAGTTAATGTGAATGGGGATATGTGTTACTTTAAGTGTTACTTTGTGTTTAAGTTGATCATTTAAGATTAACAGTCACGCAGCAAGATAAATGTTGAAATCGCTAATCTTGATATGTAAAGCTGAATGTATGTATGTGTGTATGTTTGTCCGGTTATACAAATCCACACCTTTGAAGTCAGGGACAAGATTGTAGTCTGTTTGGATGCAAAAAAAGAACTCCCTAGACACTCATTTATCAATACTCACGCTGATTCACTACGGTAGGTACTAGAAGAAGAAACATTTGGAAAAGTTTCTGAATAAAAATGTTCGATGTGTTGGTTATTCCTTTTAAATTTATGACTACTATATCAGTTTGAAAGTGTTTATTAAAGCATTTTTAAAGGGAATAAAATATTTTTTATCACACTGCTCCTAATATGGTAAGTGGCAAGTTTACAGTTTACTTTAGTTCATTCAGGAGAAGAGAGCTCAATCAATCTTTCTTAGACATTTTCTCAAATGTGCTGGAGCCATTAAGTGACAAACATGCCGCACAAAAAACAAGCATCACTTGGAAAAGCCCCCTCTGATTCAAAGCGAAAATCAATGTCAAGAGCTTCTGAAACACAACAACAAACAGCAGCATGACCTGCTGTCACGATCCATGCCCCTGACCCCCTCAGGTATAACAGCCCCCTGGCAGCAATGGGGCTAAAGCCCTTCACACTGGCCCCAAGGGCCTTAAAACTCCATCAGAAACCTACATGAGTCAGTTCTGGTGCCAGGCTCATTATCGGGAATAAAGCAATACCAGATTTGGACCTTAATCCAACATGGAGGCCTATTACACAGCTCAGTTCTTTAGAACCAAGCCATGCAGTCTAGTGTTTTAGGTGTGGCTGGGCCTGGAACTACCTGTCCTGGAACTACTTTACCTGGGCTATTTAAACCACACCCAAACAGCAGAACACGTTTCGCATTATTCTGCACTCCTGCAGCGTAAAGCACACTGTGTCCAGCTCCTGCTCATCTGCTTCTCCGGCAGCCCGATCCTGAAGCCCTAGATCCGGATTGCATTTATAACTTGGAAGAACAAGAACAGCATTAGCAAGCAAGAACACTTACCTGTGAAGTAACCGGTCTTGAATCCATCCTGTGCTTCGCTTACCTCGCCCATCTCCAGATTTCGCAGCAACCTGCAAAGTTAAAGAAACAAGGACAGCATTAATAACAAATCTTACCTGGGCAAGCAGCGAGTCCTGGCAGCACCCTGCGCTTCTCTTACCTCGCCCATCTCCGGGTTTCGCCGCAACCTGCAAGGAAGAAGGAACAAGCAAGGTCAACATTAACAAAGCACTTACCTGGGCAAGCAGCGCTTCGATCGCTCATCACTCCGGAACATCACTGCAACCTGTACAAAGAAGAGAAGAGAACACAGGTTAGCAATTAACACCAATAAAGAGTGCAGTGCTCCGCATCAATAACTCACCGTGGTCTTCGCCATCGGCGCGGCAACTCTGAGATCTCAACCATCCCTGTGAAAACAAAAAGAGACATTGTTAGGGAACAGCGTAGTGGAGCAAGACGCTGAAAAGACAGAGAAACAGAGGGAAAGAAAGACCGAATAAAGGCAGAAAATACATTATAACTCACCTGGAAGACAGCAGAAGAGTCGGAGTCACAGCCGGTCTGGACCCGACATAAAGGCACATGGACCAGTGAATCAACTAGGTCCATGGAACGCCCGCACCAACCACGCGTCCCTCGACAGAGAGGCAGGACGGAGAGTTCAATGCACAAAATCTTAAGGCGCTACCCAACGTCTGGCACATAACCAAGCAGAGAGGGGTCCGGGATAGCGCTTAGACCTCCATCCAGTATCGTGTGGCACCCCCGTGGATACCTGGTGAGTGTAACACTTGCCGACCAGAGGACAAGAGCAACTTTCTCCAGGTCAAATGAGATGCCAGAGCAAACTGAAGCAAGACTTGCCGACAAGAGCAACATCCTCCAGGGCACAATAGACACCACTCGATCAGGACACGGGCTACTCCGGGTACCCCAGCTAGTGAAAGATCAATACTATCTGGTTATGATGTGTCACGAAACGCCTGGAAACTGGGCATTGAGGAACTTCCTAATGGGCATGCCAGGAAGGGGATTTGTTATGAAGCAACCACTGTAAAGAAGACACAATAGATTTTAACATGCACTCACACTGATGTACGTACATGGGGAATTTACAAATTTATATGCAATGTGCTCTTTTCATAAATTGGTTAAACTCTGCAATCAGGTTTTGCAAGATGAATTCTGAGTGACTGGGAAAAACTGGATTGCAGGATTTAGAGGGTGAAGGGACGGTAATGATTATCTGCAACATTAAGCAGATGGACAGCCAGCAAGCTGACCAGGGGTTTTTATGGTTTGACAGTGTTGCAGAAGAAAGATGCATTCTATAAAGTGCATGGGATCTGGTTATTTATTGTTCCGGGGAATCCGGCCATTTGCTTTTTGACCAGCAATAAAGCTTGAGTGAAGGACGCCTGGGGGCAGAGTGACCGATACCTTATTGTTAAGACGGATTTCTGAACTCTGTCCTGGTGGCGTAGAAGTTCAGAAGGCCAACCTAATTACTTGGAACAGGGTAACCTCTGGACGAGCCAGACCAATCAAGGTAGCGATCGCGGCGGTCAAGACTAGGTCTCAAGAGGGGTGAGGGTGACTGAAAGCCCGCAATGAGCACACAAAGCAAGGACACTTACAAACTACTCCAAACAGGTGTTATATTAAAAATATATACACATTTATTCCAAGGCCTTTAAAACAATGACCGTAGCGAGAAAATCACAATATAACAATAGTAAACCAACACATACCATACCAATACAATATATATACAAATACAACAAGTCTCAAGCGTTATCTGCACAAAATGGGTAGTCCACCTAAAAGGGAAGAAAACAGGCAGTGCGAAATAATGCTTAGACCCAGTCCGCCTTCAGAGACACCTAACTAGATGGAAGTCCGAGCCCTGCGAAGAGTGGAGCCTTGTGCTCAAAAGTACCTGCACACGCTGGTGCCAACGGGCAAAAGGGGAGTCTCTTCGAAGGAAGTCAGGCAGTTCAGTTTAGTGCACAAAAGAAGAAGAACAAGTTCCGCGACTCAAGCGCAGCCTCTACTGTGGGCAGAAGCAGAGCGCGAGTACGGAAAAGGGCGCTGTTTTGACACAGCGGGGAAAAGCTATGGGCTCCTGCAGGAGGGCGACCAGTTCCTAGCTATGCTACTCACCGGTCCCCGATGCAAGCAGACCCAGGATTCTCCGCGTCCGTTTCAGTAGCTGGCAGGTTCAGAAGAGCAGGGAACGCCTCGTCGTGTTGAGTAAAAGATGTCCCAATCGAAGAAACCCGCACAGTTTGTTAACACAGCAGGGCAACGGAGCGGCCGTGTGTATCTGAGCCAAATGTACACTACTCACTTCAGACCTGGGAACGCCAAGTGTACGAAGCGTGTGAGAGTGACAAGGACTCGAAATACTACACAACCTGGCGGCGGTTACAGAGCAAGACTCCCGTGTAAGCTGGTCAGTCTACTGGATGGCCCAGAGACGCTTCTGAAGGCTTACTGGCAGGAGATGGTGAAGATGCCGAGAATAGCTGTTCCCGCTATTCCAAGGGTCGAAGTACCAGTACAGGCCTTCTGGTTCGATCAAAGGTGAAAAGGGTTTCACAAGACGACAGCAGTGCAGAGGAGAAGTCCTTCAGCGGGTCACCAGCGATTCCTCGGTTCAGCCTCTTGGTTGCAGGATACTTGGCTCCTGTATTCCTTCGTTCGTGAGAACTCAGGAGATCGACATGGTAGTGGTGTTTCCAGCCCCCTCTTATCCACGGTTCCCTTCGCGCCAAAACGGAGGGGACCCAATGGGAGATCCGCTCATCAACAATCACACCATTCGTTGACTAATCACGGACCACGGTGGTCCCAGGCATTCACACCACCCTAGACTCTCTGGCACCCAGGATGTGTATTGGGACCAGACATCCCAGCCCACATCCTGGAGGCACACACAAGACATGTAGAAGCCCGTGAAAGCATCCGTGTTTCGCGGGAAAGTACATGCCCAAATAAGGAAGGCCCCGGGTCGGCTCGACCTGGGGAAGGTGAACGGAGCAAGACGGTCAGCGGACAGGACAAAGGAGCCTCGTGGTCTGGCCATTTTGGGAGCCAGGCCCCCATTTTGGGTTAAGCGCGAGAAACGCGCTCAGAACGCCAAAAGGAGCTCAAAACACAAGAAACGATCGCTGCCACCATTCCCGTCCCTGAATCACTTGCACCGATCAGTTACAATCCTAAACGAGTATCTAGGGCCTGTAGAAGGCTAGAGACCCAAGAGAGCTGTAACTTAGCTAACAGTGCCCTCTTGTGTCATGTTGCACGAAAGCCGCAACATGATAAAAGAAACTACGGGAAACAGCGTTCCCCGGTACTGACTGTCTTAAGGGCATGTCAGTTTCCCCGTAAGAAAGGAGCGTAAGCCCAGAGGAGTGCGGCAGAAGGCTGCACTTCTCTGGCAAAGTCGAGAACAAGGTGAAAAACAACAGCAACAAGTTTAGGGGTTGCCACATGGAAGGAAAATTACCTACAATTACGAAATCTTTCCTAACACTTATGGGTTTTGATTTTTTTTCTCAGGATGTCACCAGAGACCATGCATGTTGAATTGGTACTGATTTTGATTAGAGTGTTCCGAAGATGCCAGCAAGTCTGGGTGGGTGAGATGGTTATCGCCAGTTCAAATAGTCTTGCAGACCATGTGCAATTGCATCCGGGGTTAGGAGGTCTCAGGCCAGCTGGGACGTATAATGAATTATGTGAATGTGTAACTAGGTGATGATGTCATGTCCTACCATGGACAAATCCTAAAAGAGGGTGTGTTGTACACATGATCTGAAGATGGTAGTTAAGATAAATGTGACCAATGAGAATGGAGGAATTGGAGGAAGATTGGATTTATTTTGTATAGCTTGTGACCAATCACATGTGGGGAGTGGTTTGCAGTACAATATATGGGAGTGTTTTAGCTGTTGCCAAAAATGTCTTTAATGTGCCATTAGAGTCTTGTTAGTTATTGCACAATTAACTGGCTTTCCGTACAAACATGCACTTGCTTATTAAGTAGTGGGCCTGCTTTGGGTTAAGGTGATCAGAGGCCCATCCGCACATTGTGCTCAGGTCATTTAAATGTAGTCAAGAACTAATTACAACTGACCCCTACAGGTTTGGGTTAGAAAAATAATACTCTCAAGGATTATGCTCTTTTCTCTGAACACCTGTCTGCTGTCTTCTCATACTATGTATGTGCATTTTTCACTGTGCATCTTGTAGTTTTCAGTCTATTCCTATTTATTTGCCTTCAGCTATACAAGTTTGTGTTGGGGATGTCATTTTCTCCAGTAAAAGTATCATACCATAAGGGCATTCAGGGGTTTACTATATTGGACATCGGGCAAACACACCAATAAAGCACAAACAAAAAACAAATTGTACATATATTGTTTTGTGTATTTTTAAAAGATCTAAGAAAAATGTCATGTGCAATGACAAAAAAAATGACACGCCACAAAAATATCAAACACCTCATATAAACAAATAATAAGTAACACGAAAATCAAAAAAGACATACATCTCTAATTTATGCACATCTAATAATTATGAAAAACAGACAAAACTTCATGAATATAGTTAATTTGGAAAATGATCAAATTGACCAATCATGACAAGAGTCAAGAAAAAGATAGTTGAAACTTTATTTTCATGGGCACCTCATGCGGAGGATAGCCACCCACAGTTCAACTTGAGCTGCAGTGGGTACAAACCCTATGCCTCCTGACATAGGGGTCGCAAAGACTCCATGACTTCCACTTCGGTGGGACACACTGGGCAAGGGCCTAATGTCCAAAAGGGGACTGGCATGGTATGCCACACTGGTGTACCCCCACTGGCATGGAAGCGGTCAATCCCCTGACTGCGCAGGCAACACCAGCACACATCAGGCCCCATATTAGCACAAGCCAAACAGTAACAACTCAAGCCCACACCACAGAGGCACGGCATGGGAGGGAGAGCTCACCTAGCCGGCTCGAGTCACTTCGAACTTGCACATACGGCCCAGCCCAGAACACATTCCGTGCTTGGGACGGGCAGCTTGCACGAAATAAATCGCCATTCCCCTAGTACTACCCCTTAGGGAAAAACACAGAAGGGAACAGATTTCAGGTCCCAGGCAAAGAATTTTAAGAGTACAGGGTCGAGTTACACAGAAGGAGGGAGTCTGCTTCTCAGATAAAGGGTAACAAAGATTTTAGGAAAGGAATTAATGTAACTGTGTAAGGAAATAGGGCTGTGAGTTGGGTATGTTAGTTTCTGTGTTTTTATATTTTCCTTAATCATGTATGATTATCAGGAAAGCAGAATTACCCTATTGCAAGATGGAGTTGAAGTAAAAGGAAACTTATTGGTTGAGACTCCTTGTGTAAGGTACCATTGGTACTTTGGAGAACATTCTAAACTGCCTTTCACCATGATTGAAGATGCTTAGTTAAAAAGTCAAGTTTTCGAGACATTTGTATATACATATATTTTTAAAAAAAATTCACTAAAAAACATTGTTAAGGGGATGTTATGGTTAAGTTGCGATACTAAAAACCTGTCATATTCACTAAAAACAACTTTACAAATGTGACGTTATGGTTCGCAGTAAAACCGAAAAACCCCTGAAATTTGTCAGTTATGGTACGCTAAGCAACCATAACTGCCCGCACCACTGTGCACTGCTAACAGTAACACCCAGGACATCAAAGTTGACATCACAAATGTCATTGATGACATCACTGATGACATCACATGTGTAGCCCCTTCGTTTTTCTTCATTGTCATATCTAGGCAAGGTGGCTTTATTTACTGATAGTTAGAAACTTAGCTTTCAAAAGGTATTACATTTACAGATATTGATATTCTCACATGTTCTTACAGTACTTTCCTTAGAAATTAATCGCATCTTATGATGTACATATATAGGGGAAGACTTAGGCCTGAAACACAGCAATCATTTTTGTGCGTCAATACTATCATGTACATTCTACACAGTTGCTAATGATACTGCTTCTTGTTTGCTTACTTTACTCTCCATATGTAAGCCCCATATTCGAGGGGATTGGGTCCTCCGACGTATTCCATATCTATGACATGTAATCACCACAGCTGTGCTGCTTCGGAAACTTTTTTCTGCGTCGATGACGTCGATGCGCCGTCGTCGAGGACCTCCTCCGACGTCATCCGATGTGATAAGTAGGACGCACGACGCCCGTAGCCTCAGTTCCGTTTTTTCCGCGAATGTGTTGCTTCATGAATCTCGGTTAACGCCTCGACTCTTTGGAGTTCTGTTCTTCTCGGTTCTTCGAACCTGTTCGTTTTTGTGAAAATCCTTTGTGTGAAGATGTCTTCTACTTCGTCTTCGACCCCGCGTCCTGGTTTCAAGAAGTGCGGGGAGTGTGGGTCCAAGATGTCGGTGACGGACTCGCACGACGCCTGCCTCTGGTGCCTCGGGAGGCCCACGACACGGATGACTGTATCGACTGCCAGTCGCTCACGTCCAAAGCTTTACGTGAACGTAAGAAGAAGTTGTCGTAGGTCGGGTGTCCAAGCCCCGGAAGTCGAAGTCTGCGGGGCTTTCGACGGATGATTCGAGGGGTGACTCTCCGCGTCATCATCGGAAGTCTCGTGGGTCTCCTTCTAGGAGTCGGTCTCGCCACTCCTCAGCCTCTTCGAGGCATTCTCGGAAGCGCCGACACCGGTCGTCTTCCAGGTCCTCTTCAGAGGACTCTGCCCGGCATGTCGCTTACCCCACCAGCCATGCGACGCCGGAGGAATGGGCTTCCTTCGGGAAGAAAATGCTGGCGATTCTTGAGTCGCAGGGTACTAAGCTGTCCGCGCCCCCGAGTGGGGTCGGTCGTGAGAGGTCTAGAGACACCGCTCGCAAGAGTGGTCGGCACGAGTCACGGGAGAGGTCCCGTTCGGACAAGGAGACTCGTTCTCGACGTACCCGTTCCAGGTCCCGGTCCTCGACGCGTTCGAGACCGTGTGCACCTGTGAGGTCTTCGAGGAAGACATCGACGTCTGAGGCGTCGAGGGCGTTCACAGGCTTTCTCGAGGCTCCGGCTCCGAAGAAGTCGTCGAAGCCGTCGACGCTCAGGTCGTCGAAGGACACGCTTGGGGCTCCGGCTTCGAGGGCTGTGTCGACGCCGCCGATGCTGGCGGCGCTGCATCTGACGTCGACGCCGATTTCCTCGACGCCGAAACTCTCGGCGCCGATGCCTGTTCTCTCGACGCCGGCGCCGATTCGCTCGACGCCTTTCGTGTCGGAGGTACCCCGTGGCACGGGGGAACCCCCTAGGAAGGCTCTGGTTAAGAGCAAGCACTCTCGGGTGCCTTCTTTTCGCCACCTGGAATACATTTCAGAGGCGGATGAGGATTCTGATGGCCTGGTTCCTAGTCAGGTTCCAGATGAAATTGTCTCGGGCCATAGTCAGTTTGACGATTTGAGGCAGTCACTGCATGATGCCAGTGGACTGGACACCTCTCCGGAGGTGGAGTTTTGTAGGCCTGAGCCTGGCTCTCATGCCGATTCCTCGTACCGGCGCCTTATGGCTAGGGTTTCTGAGTACTTGGGATGGTCTGCTCCCCCAGGGGAGTTTGTGCAGGATGATCTGACGGACATCCTTGATGTTGGTCCCCCAACTGACCCGGTACTGCCGTTCCATATGGCTTTACAGAGAAGGGTGGCGGCGGCTTGGACTGCTCCGGAGAGTCTCCCGGCGGTGGG